>NC_087513.1:56026335-56626335 GCF_963921805.1 Phalacrocorax carbo
ACCAGATGGTCCCATGCAGGCAGGACAAATTCAAAACAGAATTTTTTGTGCTAACATAGCAAACAGCTTTCATTCATGCCTCTAAGCTGGGATGCACGAAGCGCATGCAAGCAGAAAGCTGGGTACACTTTACACTTCACTAGCTAGTATGTGGTCAGAAGGAATTTTATTTATACTCCAGCCTGAGAAGCCCCAAGGCTGAAAGTAAAACTAAGCTTTCTTAGGGGGGGGGAAGGAAAGCTTGCCACAACTGGCACAGAGAATGCAGATCTAAACCATCCCAGCCTGCTGCTCCAGCGTTCAATGTGTGGTTCGTTGTTTTCTGCTCTCCTTTAGAGCAGGTCCTGCCAAAAGCAGCCGAGCAATTGTGGGCTTGGCGCAGAGCTGGTCTGTGCCACACAGGGCGATCGGGATGAGGATTACCTAAGGGAGAATGCCAAAGCACAGGCTGCTTTCCTTAGGCCTCCCAGGGACTTTCCACCATCTTGCTACCAAACACACCTTTTTTATACAAGATTCACTGTCCTGCTTGTTTATACCCAAATATCAAGCATTTTACTCCCATTCTAACAGCCTTGTCCACGTCTTAATACACCATTACTTCTCTTTGGCACTTGGCCGAGGCTCCCACCTGCCCAGGTTCCCCCCCCTCCATCATCTTCCACCAGCAGTTTCCTGACAGGAGCTTGCTCACGTTATTTGCCTGGGATTTGTGGACATGCTGATGCTCAGAACACAGCTGGTATTACGCAGATGATGTGCTCTGATCACATCTAGGTCCGCCAGGTGTGTAATGCCCAGGTACAAGTTACTCCCTGGGCTGTAGATACACGCGCAGAGAAAGGTTGTATTTTGGGAAGCCCTCAAACAGACCAGCTCTATACGTGGTGCCCAGCCAGCCCATGACAGAGAACATGTTCTTATATGATGGGATTAACTCTGTGTGCAGGCAGCTATGGGCAGCACTCAACTGGATTTACTACATAGCTGAAGAATCTCTGTTCAGGAAATCCCCAAAATATATATAATAGTAAGTGCTGCACACACCCTACGTCTGGCTGATCACCAGATGCAACAGGGGGTGACCCAAGCACCGTCTCAGTGCAGCACCTACGGGACGAGCACACAAGCTTACCTCATGCTCACACTTCGGTGCCAAAAGGTGGACAATGTATTCCAAGTGAAAGAGGATCTTTTAATATCACATATCCAAACAATAGTTCTCATTTCAAAATGCAAAATAGGTCCTCTGAAGACCAGCCGCTCCCCGGCTGCGTGAGCAGGGTGGGGCACCGCCGACCGGCACAACTGCTGAGGTCAGACCTCATTTCTTTGGTATAAGGTACATGCCGGGAACAAACACGAACGCAGAGTTGTACCAAAAGCGTCCATTGAGAAGACTAATTATTACTCCACGACCCTCATTAGAGATTTGCATTTTAAAACAGTCACAGAGCAAACACTGTAAGGAAGGAGCGTGTATTCCGCTGCCCCCACCATTTTAAGAGCAAGCAACACGTGGGTGAGAAGGGAAACATTAAAAACAGGCTGTCTGTCTCACACAGTTTATTTAACAATAGGTAATAAGAAATCAATTTTTAACAGTCTATACAGTGATTGAAAGTTCATATTTATAGGTAATCAACTTTAATTGCATGATTTACAACATTTGAGGGTTTTTTGCTTTCTATTTTCAAGTTTTACAGAAAGTGGAAGAGGGTGGGGAAAGGGGCATGGGAGAAAGCAAGCATAAAGAAGAAACCCCAGGGACTTTTTTTCTTAGTTAAAATCATCCCTTTGGAATTGTTTCTTACCCTCTTTTTTATTGTTTTTTTTTTCCTTTGTTAGATGTAAAAATAACGAAAAAAATTCTTTCAAGAAAACAGAAACCACAATATATATACTACATCCATTTGGCAGCTGCCCCTGTGTATTTGCAAAAAATGTTGTCTTCTCTCTACATGTACAAATTATTTTAATACTTGAAGTTTTTTTACTTTTCAAGCTCTGACTCTTGTATAGAAAATTCTTGGAGGACAAAAGTAGACTTCAGGAGGGGAATGAGTTATTTAATATTTTTACATTTTTCAAAGAATTGACATATTTCCAACCAAAGAGGAAGAGATTGGTATTTATTTTAATATATATATATTTATATATGTAATGTATTTTTAAAGCAACATTAACCCCTTTTGTCCTCCGGTTTTAGGAAAAGGTTCTCATGTGGGTTTGTTTTGTTTCTGTTGTGGTTTTCTTTTTTTTTTTTTCAGTGACATGAAGCAAAACCAGAATAGGGAAAATGTTTACCATCTGCCTCAGTAAATAATAACTATCAATATTACATATTTTCATTAATTTAAAAAAAAAAATAAAACCTATTGGAGGCATGAGTAGGGCATCCTTTGGTAAACAGCCAAAAGACCACCTGCTTCCCCCAACCTCCCCAACACACACAAGGAAAAAATAACCAAGAAAAAGGACTGGTTATGATTCCAGCCATAACAAAAATATATTCTTTGTACTCTACTGTCCCTCAGGTTCATTGTTGGTTTGTTTTTTAAAACCACAAACTACTGCTGCAGAGTTCAGATGTGTTCCAGGGAAAAATGTTGTTTTAGCTAAGAAAGATTCAAAAAAATTTGTCTTCAGTACAAAAAGTCTTGAGAAAATAAGTTTTTTCCTTTTTTTTTATTTTTTTTTTTTTGCTCCCAAAATGCTACAACGTGTCTAGTGTATGTCTAGTGTACTCTGTGAAAGGTTTGAATTCAAGTCTGAGTTCTCGGAGCTGAGCCCCAGTTCCGTGGCGCTTGTACCATGGAGGCCTGCCATGCCGGGATTGCTAGCAAGCTGGGAAAGCATTGCACTCTGGTCCGGGCCGGCAAAGTGCCCTTGATCCATGGGGTTAGCCTGGGCAGCTACCAGTCCTGGATGGGGGGAGCTGGTCTGCGGGGAGACGTGGTGTGGAGAAGGCTGAGGTTGCATCCGGGGGGACGGGCTGGAATGGGGGGGCTGGGACTGGGGCCGCGGTGAGGGTACGGGCTGCGGGGAACGCACTTGATTGGTGAGCGATGAAGGGAGCTGCTGGCCCTGTAGGTGCGGGGACTGGGCCTGACTGGGGAGCATGTGCTGTTGGGGGCTCATAGGATTGGGCTGAGCTGGGGACCCCATCTGCTGCTGAAGTAGCCTCTGCTGGAAAGCCTGCTGCAGACTGGCTCCTGTCTCTGCACTCATGGCCTGTGGAAGCTGGCTTATTTGTCCCATGTTTCCTTGCTGCAGCTGCTGCATGTGATGCTGCATTCGCTGCTGCTGTTGCTGTTGCTGCTGCTGGGGATACCCAACGCCCTGGGGCTGCTGAAACTGGTTGTGGTTGGCCATCCCTGGCCCCAGTGCTGGTCCTGCTCCCTGCTGCTGCTGTTGCTGCTGGTGGCGCTGCTGCTCAATCATCTGGTGCCGTCTTATCAGGAGGTCTCGGAACTGGGGAGCAATCCCCGAGTGATTCATATTCATCTGCTGCGCCTGAGGATTCATCCCAGCCATGGTTTGCTGCGGCTGCTGCTGCGGCTGCTGCTGGGGCATGCTGGGCCTCTGCACTCCCGCTTGCATGGGATTCATGTTCTGCATGGCCGGGTTGGGGTGCACCCCTCCTTGCTGCCCTTGCATGGCCTGCTGTGGCTGGAGACCCGGCTGACCCTGGGGGATGCCAGGCTGACCCGCCATCCCCTGGGGGTTCTGGGACCCCGCATACTTGGCCGCCCGCTGCTTGATGAAAGCGGCCAGCAGCTGAGGATTGGAGTGAAGGATGTTAAGCACCTGCTGCTGCTGCATGGGTGAGCTGGGAGACCTGAGAGTCCGCAGTAGGTTTTGTAAGGCCGCCTGGGGCAGAGGTGGTTGTTTGGGCTGAGCAGCGCCAGGTACCTGACCCATCCCTGGCTGAGGTGCCATGTTCATCGGCTGGCCTGGCTGGGCTACTGACATCATGGATGGCCTCTGCATTCCCGGCTGCAGCTGAGCTTGGGGTAAGCCCCCCTGCACCCACGGTGGCTGCTGCTGGATTCCTGCTGGCCCCATTCCTTGATCGATGTGACCACCGGGACCCCTGCCTAACTGTGGAGGGTTCATTCCCATAGGTGGCATCTGGGGCATCTGGTGCTGAATGGGCCTTTGGAAGATCTGAACCTGTGCCATCTGACGCTGGGTCTCTGCTGCCCGCTGGATCTGCATGGCCATTTCCACCGCTGCTGGAGGAGGACCCTGCACTGGTGGCTGAGGTGGCTGGGGTGGAGTTGGAGGAGTCACCTGGCCACCTGCCTTGCCCTGGGACACAGCGCTGGGCGGCTGAGTTCTTGCCATGGTGTAGGGTGGCATACTGTTGGGAGGTGCAGGTGGAGGCTGCGAGGCAGGCTGGGGTGGAGGCTGGGGTTGTGGGGTTTGCGGTGTTGTGGGCTGCTGGCCTGTTGGAGTTGTTGGGGTGGCTGGCGTTGGCGAGGGTAATCCTTGCTGCTGGCCTACCACACCGGTCCGCTGCATACTCGCCATCCTCCTTCGGAGCATCTGTGCCTGTTGCAGGCGGTGCTGGAGTTGCTGTTGACGGAGCTTGTGTTTAATGTTGAGGCAGAAGGGCACCGGGCACTTGTTCTCCTGGCAGTGCTTTGCATGGTAGCAGCAGAGAGCAATGAGTTGCTTGCAGATGGGGCACCCTCCGTTGGTTTTGCGTTTGCAGCCTTTGGTGTGTTGGACAACCCGTTTCATCTTCTGACAGGATGGCAGCGAGCAGTTGGCATTACGACACTGGCAGGCGTGGACCAGAGACTGGATACAGCGCTGAATGCTCAGGCGGCGGGAATCCCCAGGGCTCTGGGTAGTTGCAGTCTGCTGGTTGTTGCTCTCGTCATCTAGTCCGAGGCCTAATTTTTCCATCTTATGGTCATGGTTTTTAGTGTTATAGCAGGTGATGCACAGGTCATAATCCTAGAAAGACAATGAAGGAAAAGTTATCAGCGTTCCTGAAACTCCATAGAGTAAATAAATGATGTCGTACCACCCCAACAGATTACTCCTAGTCTGCTCCAGACAAATTGTTGCTCTAGGGAAAAATTCAATCTTTCACACCATGTTGAAGTACTAGAGAAGGAATAAATCCAAATTATAGCCAGGGAAAGTGCGTGGGTGCCAGGGTGCCTGAAATCTACACACAAGTATCTTGAAAAACAAGTTTGCTCTGAGCTATGAAGTTAGACATCATTCAGCTGGGCCAGAAAAATCCCTTTCTTTCCTGATAGGAAAGGAGAAGAAAAAGGCAAGGAATAAATCTGTCCATCTGCTGCTGCTTTAAAAGAAGAGGGCAAGAGCAGAAGTAGTACCAATTTTCAGGGGAGGGGAGGGAAGAAAGTATGAAAAATTCATTTTCAGTTTTCAGGCAAGTTAAACAGCAGAGTGTACCAGGCGGAAGAATAGAACAGCATTTACATTCTGTGAAAGCAACAGCACAAGAGCGTGGGCTCAATAATTGATCCAATTCCTCAGGATTCATTAACCCATAGGAAACTTCGAATTTATTTTCTGGTATATATGAGGAAATGGGAGCATCAGATTTTGATCAGAGCTTTTCAGAACTGAATCCGAGACAGTAATTTTTTTAGCCTGCTGGAAGTAAATAAGTTCCAAGCCAGATTCAAGGTTAGTCCAGCTTCTGGAGGGCTCAGCATTGACCCAGACCACTGGACTTGATCTTCAAACACACTGGTATTGCAAACACTTTCTGAAGACAAAAATGCTGTTTGCAGCATTCTACAGAGAGATGACAGGGTAGCGGATGAGTCACCCAAGCACACGAACCTGACTTCCACCACTGCAAAACCTCTATGCCTGTAAACCAGCAGAGAGCCCTATTTACAGGGACAGTGCAGCACAACACTTCTGGCTCGAAGAAGAAAGGACGCATTGCTCTTCAGAAAAAGTCAGCTGATCCTACCATTACAGCTCAAGCAATTGCTGCAGTTCCCAACTGCTTAAGCAGCAGTACCTTAAGTGAACTACAAATACAATTCTACTTCAGGTTCTCCACAGCTTCAAAGTAGAAGACAAAAGTGACACCAAGAAGCGGATTAGGAGAATCGCTTGTTATGGAAAACATTTCTTCTCCTTTCTTTCTGAACTGCCAGAGGATGAGCTGTACAGATCTTTTGCTGTCAGTTAATACTGAGAAATTAGTTTAGGTGAAGAGCACTCTGGGCACAGAGGTATGGGGACGGAAGTAGCAAAAAACTTCACCAAGCATACCTCACAAACAGTGCAGTGCCATCTGGTCTCCACATGATGCTTGCACTCGTTGCAGGTGTAAACAAAGCGGTCTTGGCTCTGGGTATGCAGTTCCACCAGCATGCACATGGTTGACCACTGAGCCCTTCGTAGCGAGGAGAACTCCAGGTGCTTGTCTCTAGCAAGGGTTAGGAAAGCATCACGCCCATCCATCAGGTCACACGGAATGAGGGGGTCAGGCTCAACGATGGGGGGCAGGGAGTTGGCTGCAGGGCCAGCAATGAGGCGAATGACAAAGAAGACCTGAAAAGTAAAAAGACTCAATGCCAGCACTTATCAAGATGTGAAGTTTGGCGACCAAAACTACACAGAATATGCAATTCCAGGACCAACTAACACTTGAATGATGTTCTGCCAGGGTGGTGGGCTTGTAAGGACTGGGAAATTTCAAACCTCTGGGTTCCCTGCAGGTTCACCTTCTTCAGAAACATTAGCTAAGGAACACTGGACTGAACAGTAACAGTAAAACTGTTTGACAGTCTAGACTGTTAGGAAATTCTGTACGAGCACAGCTGTATTTATCCCCATTGCCTGTGCAATACTGGTACTTGTCTGGTGTGCCACTCAATTCTCCAGCCAAACCTGCATAACTTACAGGGCACAACTTTGATACTTAACAGCTTTGTATACCTCTCTACTTAAGTAAAATATGTATTTCTCATGCTATCGTCTCCTACCTCCTTGTGCTTCTCCATAGTGGCATACAGCTTTTGGGAGAGGTCATTGGACACATTGGGCATGCCAGGCTTTTTCTTATTGCCACGACTCAAGCTGCTTTTGTTCTTACTTGTCTTCTTATTGTTCTTCTTTTTGGCATTTTTGCTGTCTCCCTTGCTCACCTATAAATTTTAAAGGCATTTTATGTTGGTTATCCAAGTCACACCACATCAGCATTTTATTACTTTCACATCTTCTGTAACTGTAGGACAAAACACACTTCACAATAATTTGCTCCAAAGACACTTACCAGGGTCCCCTGAAACACTACTTCCATTAGAATCACTCCAGAAGATAAAGATCAGCAATATATTGTTCTAAAAATATTGTAAGCGTAAATGCTCAGGAGGTACAAGGGAAACGTTTCTACTGAAACCTGTTTGCCTGCTGTAGTTGAACACTGAAGAACCTCTTGGATAATTACAAAAGGGTTCGACAGACTGCTTCTCAATGCAATTCAAAACTAAAAATAACTGAAAACTGCAACTGATATTGCACTAACCAGAGGTAGGAAAGACTTAATTCACTTTAATTTTGTTTGTTACAGTTCTCTGACAGACTTATCTTTTATTTTAATAGACTGCATTAAACTGATTTTGATATAAAGCTGTTCTTCCGAGTCCAAAAGGCATTAGTGGCACAATTTCTAGTATGCACCTTCCTCCTATCATATGCTACAACAGTCAAACAAAACGGGTCAGCTTAATTTCAATTATAATCAATTAGCATTGAACAGTGCTTCTCAGAGGGTCCCTCAAAACACTACAGCATCTGATGATCAAGGATCAAAGCAATTCTTATCCAAATAAGCATTTTTCCTGAGCTTAAAATAACTTTGTCAGGATGGAAATTTCCAGTGAACATGAATGACTACCACTTCATTTGAGAGTACAGTTTATATTGCCTCATTTTCAAGAGGTGAAACATGGGGCCGATAAAGAGTTGAAATTATTTTTAATAACAAAGGTTAAATAGTAACATGCTGCAAGCTTCCCCTACCACAGGATTTTGGGGCCAAACTGTTGGGAAGGATCAACTAAGTGTTGACCAACCTCACACTCAGAGCTCAGTCAGATTCCTCATGACTGGCTTCTGGTATATCAGAGAGATGGGAACTTGCAGCTATGCCAAGTGGAAAACAAACCTTTAAATAAAACCTTCCCAAGATGTCAGTTAATGTGAATTTGATATCAAGCTGCCTAATTCCTAGGTTACTCTTGCACTACTTAGTTTATTCAAAGTCCTTGGAAGGAGGTATTGCAAAGAGCAGCACAGGAGAACCACAAACTCTGGTTGTAATGTTAAGCTTCACTTTTTTGATCCAAAGGTCTTTTAGGGAAAAAGATTAATGCTAAACCCCAACAAAAATCTAATCTCTAATAAGGTGACGAAGGAGCAGTGTTTGTTTAAACAGAGTTAAGTAACAAGTACTACTGTGTGAGAAGAACAACTAACCTAATCCTAGATTCACCACCTCTTCCATAAAAGCTCAGAAGATCCACGAATGGGCACATACATAAATTCTGCATCCATTCATCTTCAAATTTATTGCTGAATTAAGAAGCTTTTTTTTTTTGTTCTTTAGGGAAAGTGAGAGCACAGCTGTTGCATGTTCTCAAAAAAAAATTGCACAAGGTACCAGCAAGAAATTTCTCTAGTTCAAGTAGCCCAGCAACAGTTCAGCAGTGTTTTGTGCTTAAGATCCTCAATGCCTTAAATGCCTTTCTACTAAAACCACCTATACCGAGTAAATTACTAAATCACACTGTTACCTTCTCAGAATGTTCTGCTAAGATTGGTATTATAACATCTAAGTTGGAAAGAAATGGAGTTAGCCACTGTACAAAATCTAAAGCTTAAGGAAAAAGCTTCCAAGTTAGCAGCAACATTGATAATTGGATTTCAGCATCAAAATATTTAACTAGCAGCTGTTTCAATCTTATTAACTTTGGTAATTAGTTAGGTTTGTAGCCATATGAACAGTCACTGCTCATAAAAATGTAGCTTAGTGGTATTTTAACAGCTTTAACTTAGAAAATGGAATATTGAAATATATATTAGAGTGAAGCTAGAAAGGTGAAAAAAGTCAGTTAACCAAAGTACCTGGGCCCTGTCCTTTTTAAAATTAGCCGTACATAAGCACAACTTTTACATTACATCATGAAATAGCAGAAGCATTCTTACATCTGTGCTTTCATTACTAGTGTTTTCTTCTCTCTTCCGTTCTTCTTCCTCTTGCTCTAGTTCCTTAATGCTCTCCTCCAGAACGTTAGGCCAGAAATCCCCTTCAAAGTAAGGTAGCTCTTTTGCACTTGTTAGACGATCTTCTGTTGCCTGTTTAAATATATCCTGAAAAAGAGCAAAACACTTGGTTACCGCTATCGCAAGTCACCTAAGTAAAGGCAACTTTTTCAGTAAGTGATAAAAAGTGCAATAGCAGATCAAAGGAAGGAGAGCTTACTTCAATATTTGAATTAATTTTATGAGGGCACATTCTAAGTGCAGATTTAACACTGCATCGGTTACAGATAGTTTGTCAAATACATTTCAAATATTCCCACTCTGACGAAATAAATCATTACCATGTGCTAGACTTCAATATGCATACTTACCAAATGGGACAATATAATCACCATATTGTCAACACTAGCTGAAGTCCTGATAATTCCAAAGATTTTACATACTTTTAACTGTGTCAGCAGCCTAACCCTGCAATTTTATTTAACACAGGAAGATTCCATATATTTTCTCTGTATTAATGAAATGAGATTTGCTCTTTTACAGTATTCCTCAAGAATTCAGTTTGTTCTAAGGAATCATTTAATATCTCTTGCTAGAATGATTTCAGAAGCTATGTGCTTTGAAGAGGATATATTTTAACTCTAAGCTTCTAGTGCTCAATTCACTTAAAACGAATACAGTAAATTCCAGGAATCAGACACAATGCATAAGGCAAGGAAGAAACCAAGATAAGACTGGCCAAGACACCACCCTCCCCACGCCCCAAACATACACTTCACAAACCTTGTAATCATGGACAATGCGCTCCGACACAGATTTATCCAGCATCTTTTTGTACCACTCTTGCAGTCGTTTGGGTTTGGGTATCTTTTGGTCAGGAGGATGGCAATGGAAGATGTAGTCATCTCCTTCACTAGGTGGGCATGCCCAGATATGTCCAGTAGTATACCTAGCATCATTAGACAAAAACAGTCCATGTGGGCTCTGGCAATTAACACTAGAGCTTGCTCTCCTCTCTGCCACGAGATGGAGCCACCACAAAGTCAGCTGGTGTTAAGAGATTGGCCAACAGATAGCTCTGAGATTTTAATTCTAGTGTTTATTCCAGCTTCATTCATGTGATAGCATTACCATCTTTTCACTAATTTTTTTAAAATTCAGTGCTGTATTTGGAGTAGTGTGCATGTTTTCCAGTCTAGGTAGAAATCAAAGCCCGATATAGACCTGCAATTACCACCTCCCAATTAAGTAGTAAGAGAAAGATGGGGACTAGGTATTTCAGTAGTGAAAGGCAGAATAATTCTTCCTTGAGACAGTGCAGTCATTCATTATCTAGTAATATTTTAAAACCAGATTTACTTAAACACGCAATTCACTTTTCTGCTGCAAATCATCTGGTTTTTAACTTTAAGGATCAGTTTTAAAAGGTTTCACAATTATATCTGGGCATAAACAGCACTGTCAACCTATGCTATTGGGTGTACGATCTAAGTACTATGAAGACAGATGACATCTAAATAGTAGCAGCTGCAGAGAAAATAATTCCACAAAAGATCACTTCTTCATCCTCAGCTCTTCTCTGTTAGTTTTTAAAAAGAACTCCAGTAGGAGGAATAGTCAGATCTCAAGTTAGAGAAAAATAACCATCCTTGCCATGTTGAAAAACAGCTTTGCAGAACCCTACCCAAACCCTTGGAACTGCAGCCAGTTGTCATTCCTTCTACCCGAGAAGGGAGAGATGATATTGCGTGACTGATATTGTTTTCCCAAAATGAGAACCTGATGTTACCCATTAGCACAGAAAACAGCATTAAGTAGAACTGAGCCCTGAGCTCTACGCAGCAATTTTACCGACTCACAGGTTATAAAATACACAATTAAAAAAAGCAGAAAAGTCTAACATATGCCTTTGAAGTACTAAGGAATATATCGTCTCACTGAGGTACCGAAGACAGAATTGCCCACCTCCATTTTGACTCCCCTAATTCTTCTCATGCCAGTACTCTAAACATAGTCCCTAATGATTTCTTCATTAATAACCCTCTGCCAAGCTACACCAGATACGTTTGACAGTAGATTGATGTTTACTTCACTGCCTTTTCTATTTCAGTAATCATGCTAATTTAATTTCCACCTCTCTCACTTCTTCAGTTGTTCTGTGTTCTCTTTTCCACTGTCTCAAATATACTCTCCTCATTCTAACTTTTCAGTTTCTCACAATTTCAACTACTAGTTCTAGAAGAGATTTCTTAGTGGCCTTACACAGCTGTTACAGAGTTAATCGGTACAGACAGAATATGCTTACCTTTCTCCTCAAAAACATGGGTAAGAACTTACTTGCCAGACCAAAGGAATGACCTGATTAAAGCAGTGGCATTACACAAGGACTGCACTATCAACGAGCCCAGCAAAATGTTATAGTCCAGAAGAAAGGCTCACATTTTCTACTTAGACTTAAGAAGTTTTACCTAAGTTCAGAAACCTAAAATATCTGAAGCATAAACCTCTCCTGAAAAGCTTGCGAACCCTTTTTGTCTTTTCTCCTTTTCAACTATACACAGTTGCTGCCAAGTTATTCTATCACCAGTCGATATTTAGGCAACATATTCTGCACAATAGGATGTAGTAAATTGCAATAAGAACTACCTAGCACAAATGCTGCACAAACGAACATGTTAAAAAAAGACTTACCCTAGTTTCTTGACGTATTCAAGATACCCAATTAGTATTTCATGATAGACAGCAGTCCTCAAGCATTTAGGGCGGAAGAAATGAACACTGTCAAGGTAAGATATATACACTCGCCTAAAAAAAAAAGGCATGATGAGAAGCAGATATTTCCAAGTAGTTCTACAAGTTTATTCATGTTATTTTATACATTTGAAGCATCCAATACAATATTAATCTTCAGAGCCTCTGATCCTAATTTACCTCTAGAAACTCAGCTTTCTTTTGATATCCTAGC
The DNA here is from genome assembly GCF_963921805.1 of Phalacrocorax carbo. Lineage (NCBI taxonomy): Eukaryota > Metazoa > Chordata > Aves > Suliformes > Phalacrocoracidae > Phalacrocorax > Phalacrocorax carbo. The sequence goes on from NC_087513.1 coordinate 56,038,577, forward strand.
CACATCTCTCTAACTATCCAATCCCTTCCTTGAGAATCCTGACAACAGATCCTTAAGGCAACACTGCCAGCCAGCATCCCCAGTAAGAAGCAACTAACTGACCTATTCCTTACAGAAGCTGCTTTGTTCCTAGAAGCTAACAGCACTAAGAGTCCTATGCAACACTGAAGCTCTACACAGAGCTTCAGAAAGTTCACTCAACTGAGACAGTACCAAAATAAAATTAACTTTCACCAGCTCCTCACCTTTGATTGGGGGGAGGACAGTCTGAGCCATACTCCTGTACGTGCATCCCGAAGAAGCACAAATCCACACCATCGATCTCCTCAAAGGCAAAAAGCGCTTTTGTTCGGTAAGGGAAAGACTCGGCCATCTCTCCGCTGTCTACAAACCTGCGGATTACAGAGGGTGAAGAGGGATACCAAATAAAGTCACATATCAGAGAATACCCATCACTAAGTAAAGGCAACAATAATAAGGGTTACTCTAAGTGTAATTTTAGTGCAATTTTGAAGTTAAATGCTTACAGACTACTCAAAATACCAGACATTCACTTTTTACTATGAAAAAGATGACACTCAACACAACTGATTAATATGCTGCTATAACATCTGTTCGTCAAGAACTGTCAGTGGTAAGGTTTTGACTGCAGCACACTATTTTTTCGAAATAGTAACACATAAGTAAATTCAAATAGCTTCCACCTCCCCCAAAAGACAGCAAAATTAGAAATGGAGAGTGCATACCTTGCTTTCATTCCTGGTTTTACTTCGACAGTTTTGTCAGATGCATGTACCACCCTAACTGTAACCTCTCCTGCCTCAGGGTGATTCTGTCGTCTTAGGAAATCATTGACTCTGTTCTCTAAGAAGGTACCAAGTCTTGTAGCCGGTAACCCTTCAGGAAAAAAATAGAGCTCTGAATATATACAAAACTAAACCGTTGAAATGTGATTCTCTATTCAGATGTTAATAGAACAGTAACTCTTAATGAATGCAGTATGTTACCATGAATTAAAGCTTTATCTTTCAACACTAACAGTTCTAGATGGGGTGAGCTGTATTTCACCTACAGGCACGTTTATGGTTTATACATTATTTAAACAAAGAAAGGATCTGTATTTCCAACCCAATTTCTATCTGTCTTAAAAGTCAATCACAATTCAGGCTCCTCCTGAATAGAAGCTATTAATTACTTAAACTAGATTACAACAAAACACTGCTCTCAGACAGAGCTTCAAGAGCAGACATTGCATTTGAAAGAATATTCTGTCTATAATGGCACACTAGCCAAGTTAGTCTCTCCACATATCAAAATAATATATTTCAATATTGGGAAGAACAATTAAATACAACTGTATCTTCAAGTAACCTACTTAGTTTAGAAGTATGAAGATTGTTTGAAAGTGAGAAACAAAAGTACAAGCATAATGTTAGCTGGCACAAAACCTAGAGATGAAAGGGAGTTTAAGACTTCTGGTGCAACAGGGCCTGTCTCGTTGCTGTCCATTACTTCTGGTAGAGTTATATATCTGCTGATCGGCTTTGTCTTCTTCCAACTTGAAACCTTTCAGTAAAGCATCACTATGCTATGTTAAGTATGCAATACATAAAGATTGCTAGAAACAAAAGCTGATAAAAACTGTAAAAGAACCCTTGTATTCTTCCTGTATTCTCGGTGAATTGAGGAAGTTTTGATTTTGGAAAAAGACACAGATATTGAAACCATTAAGTGGTTTGCTTTTTGTTTCGTAAGAACAGTTGAAGCAAACGCTTTCTGTGACTGAACTGTAAGCCAACCCCCCCAAATTTCAAGACAATTTACAGTCTTTGATATCTTCCTTCATCTTTTTCCAAAGAAGGATCTTAAGAAGTAACTGCTTAACACTACAATTAACACTTGCTAGAATCTTGATGCTATTGGTTGGCTGGGGATTTTTTTTTTAAGCAGAAATATACCTATTTTTAAGAAGTACACCAACCTAAGAAGCTTCTGAAAGAGTTATTTTGTCCATAGAACAGACAATGACCGCACCAATTTCCTCCTACATTGCCTTCAAATCAGCTGCCTTGATCAAGAGGAAATGTCTAGAGAGAGTTTTGTCACCACCTGATGCAACTTTTATCTCCATCAAAGCTTTTAAGAGCAGCAGCAGTCACGGTGACTTGAACATGTTATCATAAATTTAGGTTAGACTGCAGTCACACAGCAACTATTTCCCAATGCTATTAATACTGCAGTTGAGATAAAAGGATGCGTATCTTGCAGTAGCAGTGCTCTAAAACAGTACGTTAACCCTCTACAACAGACTATTAACCAGTGACAACACCTGTGAATGCAAACATTCTGAACATCACAGAACTGATGTTCAGAACTGACCAAAAGTAACCTTTAACTCAAAAAATTGAAATAACTGAAAAACAAGCAAAAAAAAAACCTCTTCCACATGCTTAACAAGTTACTTAAGATTTGTTAGTGCATGTGTCAATCTTACTTTTAGCAGAGAATTTGTTCTCCTTCCTGGTTCGTCCTGTTTTCTTTAGGCAGCCATCACAGACAAAGCTGAAGCAAAAATAGGAGAAAGTGAAAAACCACCCCAAGTCAGACAGTGAAGTTCCTTAGCATCTTACCATTAAAAACAAAATCGTTTACCAGATCTTATCTGGTCTGCAAAGTACCGTAACTGAAATTTTAAATACAAGACAGCACAAAGAACAGCGCCAGCAGAAATGGCTCAGCTGTTTCAGAGCTACAGAGGAGGATCTAAGCTCCAGGGGGCGCATCTCCTGTCAGTCACCCATGTCACCACCTGCAAGCCCAGGAAACAGGGTCTCCACTGGCAGGCCTAACAATATTGGGTTAAAGTGTTCTTGGAAGAAGTAGTCTCAAACTGCTGTCTCTGATGAATACCAGGATACTGCAATACATAAAGCAAGGGGCTGAATTTTTTTCTGACCACCCAAGTACACTCTAGCATGAAATAACAGGCAGATTCTTTCTCTGTTACAGGATGTCTACCCTCTTTTGCAGCAGTGCGGATGGGACAACAGAATGGTAGACGTCATAGCTTGTGTGTCAAGAAAGGGAACACGAACCCTTATCGAGCTTTATCTACACATCATTTATCAGCTTCTTTAAAAAGCTTTTCAAGTAATCAGAAAAATAAAAAGCAGTATTTTGATCAAGAACTATGGAGTATCTAAAGACTAGACTGTTTTTCAGATTTAATTTGATCACCGAGATCAAAAAAGTGATTTCACCTGTTAAATTCTTTAGCAGTTACTAATTTTTCTGAAGATGACAAAGTAATGACTTGTATACAAAATAAACCAGTATGAAATTGTTGCCAGAACCAAAACATCTTTTCATGAAGAACTAGTACCTTTAAACATAAAAGCTAAAATGTAAGGCTGAAAGGCCCAATAAACGAATGTTAGAAACATTTAAGATTAGAAACAACTCCACACCAAACACTAAGATGTGATGTTTAAATTTGATGTTATCCTATATATTCCATAAAATTTTCAGGTGAAAATGCAACTTTCATTAGACTCTCTTAAATATAACCAATACAAGGAAGTTTATGCACTGACTCTAGTAAATCCGTCATATACTCTCTACTTAAGGAGAAACACCTCACCCAGAAGGCCAGATTATCTCATTATGAAGAACACAGATCTGGTGCATTTTTCTTCCACACTCTATACATTCAACAAATCTGTCAAAGGAAAAAGAGGGAGAATGGAAGCAAGGTTAGTAATATCATTACTTGCTTGTATATCTTGTTACATTTTATTAGAGGAGTTCTAGCATTTAGGCTCTTGAGCCTATTTAACATAGAGGGCACATCTATGCTGAGAACAGCCTCCAGAACGAGTTAAGAATTTGCCAGCTCAAGTCAGGTAGACTATGCAGGGACACATTATTATTACCATTTGCTTGCCTTACTGCCATCCACTCCACTCATTTTTTTAAAGTGAAGCCCTTCTAAGGATAAAATCTGTAAACTGCTTGTTGCTATAATGAAGAGAGGAAAATGGATTCACAGGTCTCAGAAGCGAAGAACCAGGAGAAATAGTTGGCTGTTAGTTGCCCCACTATGCTTGAAGCCTGGGGTACATTGCAAATATACTGCAGAAAGGTGGGAAGGAAGAAAACAGAAGCAATGTCAAAGTCACTTTCAGAAGACTAGCAGAGATTTAAGGACAACTGAGGTAAGTGATATGGTCTACTTCACAGATGTTGGTGAATATAATTCCCCAAAATACTTAAGGTATCAGGACAATCCGACTCCTTTTAAACATGTCTGTCTACAAGAGTCTGAGACTTTGAATGAATCAGCTGTCATTTATGTAGGGCATATGGTATCATACTGTAAGTTCGGCTTGTATTCTAGTATTAGACTGCATCTTCACTATAACAAAGGGAAAGAACACTTATGAATCAAGTTACTATTCTCCTTCCCACAGCCCTTGTAAAACAGAAGAACTGGCTGACCCTTATGCCCACAGAAGTATGGTGTGGGAAGAATACATATCCTTTTTGCTCATTCATTTGAGAATGAAGGTAATGTTTGCAGAGTAACAGCATAGGTGTATAATGCAGGAATATGTAAAGTGGTTTCAAAAAACCCACCAAGACTATAAAGAAAAGCAGCTGAGTCACCATCATCTTAATTTTACTGAACATCTACAGTTCTGCTTCCAGAGAAGTGTAGAAGAACTGGCTGATTCAAATTTAACAACTTTCCCTTCTACTACAGCTGCCTGTAAAATATGACAACTAGAAAAGCCAACAGCACCAGAAGAGCTACTGCCAAATGACCCAAATCAGTTCTGAGACTTGAGCATTTGGCACAACAGGGTTTCAAAGCAGAGTTATCTGCATTCATCTTTCTGTTGAATCCACATTCAAGACAAAAAAAGCACTAATTTTGGCCCATATATACACCGTTACATATTTTTCAAGCACAGCTGTGGTGGTTTGGGTTCTCAGGACAGAATGCCAGATATGCTGCTTACTGAGCAGCCCCTGCCAGGTAACAGAGCTACATAAAATTTGGAAAACATCAAAAAACAAAGCTGATGGTGAATGAATAACATGTATTTTACAAAATAGTTATAATGAAACGAGGATTATTCAAAGTGTGACAGCATTACTTACAGTTCAGGGTCCAGTGTATCATTTTTCCTTTTTGAAAACTGTTCTTTGTTTATCGTGCTACAGAGAAACAGGCAATAAAACTCAGTTTTAACACAAGACAACATACATACACACCATATCACACACATCCACACACCAAGACAAAACTTGCAAGCAGATTTTTTTAAACACTCACTGGAACTACAAGGAAAGGAATTGTGCTTCACAAAATGACAGACAACTAAAATACATGCCACCCTTTACTTTGCCCAAGGAAAACATTCTTTTCTATGGGACAATAGCTTATAGAGAACCACACTGCACCCTTATTCAGTTTTACTACAGGATAAATGGTAAAACTTGCCGACATTCAAGTTTTGGACCAGTCTGTCAGTATTTCATAGTGAAAGTACTATTTCATAGGCTTCTCTGATATTCTGAGGGCAGAGAATTTCAATTATCTTTGATTACTGAGAAAGGTAGGTGATCTTATTTCAGATTCCCCTAGCCCTCCTCCTAAATTTCAAATGATAAATTTCAGCTTCCAAACCCTACAACCCCAGCCCAGCCATTACTCTACATATCTTTACCTTCCCTACAGCATTTGCAAAGCTAGAAATCCCATCTTTTTGACAGTGAGGTCCCAATTATCTTTTACACCAGTCTGGTTCAAAACAGTCAGGAACAATCATACAAGAATACCCAGATCTCTGAGAATTTACCCCAAAGAGGGTGCTGTAAAATGTGAGATGATCGGTATGTACCTCTCTAAGATGCAATGAGACCCCCAATGCAATTTGCATGAGGTGCATTAAACCTTCCTGTCCTTTTCTTTCAGTGTTTATTCTGAATAATGCCACCTGCAGAATACTTCAAGCTCCTTAGCAGACTAATGAGGAAGCTTCACTCAGTTACCTCAAATAACTATAATATGATGACCAGAAGTGCAAACAGGACCTAACACACACATTACTGATTTCTTCTTTACTTTTGTTCATTTTAACTATAGGTTGTGGGAAGAGAGGAAGGGAGCAGGATCTCTATGCCCCAGTAAAATGAGTTCCTAAGAGGAAGCCTGTAAGCAGGTGAGAGAACATTCAAAAGTGTACTTGCTCCTCATGTGCAGCCTATAGCCTCCATCCTCACTACACACAACCAAGCATTTCAATCAGCTACGAAAAGGAATACCAAGAGCTGGAAGTATATTCTTACCATTGCTTGTGTTCAAAAAACCTTTTTATTATTTTAATTATTGAAAAAGATTTGTATCTAGTACCTGTGTTTGATTTTTACACTAGATTTGAGAGAGTACTCTATGCTGCCTTCTATCCTGACCCAAAGGTTTGTGGCAAACCATTCCAACTTATGTGTATGAGAAAGATCATGCTCTCTCAGCAGCTGAACAAAAATTTATATATAAACATGAATATATCTGATTTTTATTTATACACAGATTTACATGTATATAGATACTTGCTTCTCATATATAAGTACTTCATATCCTACATCTCGTATTAACAAAACTGGACAATACTGATTAAACTTTGAGTCTTTGCTTCTAGTACAGTAGTAATCTGTACTACCCACGGGGGCGTGGCCCATTGTACTGACCAGTATACAAACATTATTTCTTCCCTTTTCCTTCCAGAAAGGCAGATGTACTCTTACATCTTCTCAAGCCCCAAGGGATTCTTTCACTGTTCTAGATATAACCATCAGCATTGCCAGGATTTAGTAACACGCTGCTGAAGACAACCTGTGCTTCCAGTGAAGATAAACTCCATTTGTCCAATTACCAACTTTGACAACTCACCCCCTGGCTTCAGACTTTCCCACGTTCCTCACTTACTTCTACCTGCAGCGTTCCTGCAATGCCCTCCCCCCAAAGAGCTTTCTTCAACAGCTCAAATAGTAACTGCTTGGCACTCATCTGCCCCTCAATGGATTCCTCCAAAAATTCCGTTTCAAGAATTTTTTGGGGAGGTGCGAGGAGGTTACAGCAGAATGAAAGACTGCCCCAACAGTTTGCCACCAGCCTGGAAAGGCAACTAAATCCATGCACTACCTTTTACTGTGATCTCCTCAACAACTGCACGGTATTTCTCATAAGCAGATGGCACTCCAACAGTAAAATGTTTGTACGGCTTAAGGAAGTTGCCTGCTTCTGATTTGGATGAAAAACAATCTGAAGCTGAATACAAGTTTAATAGAATAGCCAGTCTATAAACAGAATGGGGTACGCTTGACTCTTTCAAACTAAGTCTGACACCTACCTGCCTGCAGGCACGGTTGCTTTTCTGCAATAGAACACTTTCACATTTTTCAGGAAAAAAGTGGTTCTCCTTCCCCTCTATTGATATAGTTGTAATTTCAAGCACTAAGTGCTTATTTCTCATTACTGTTCAGTCAGTCCAGATTTAAAAAAATATCTAGAGCACAAGTCCAGGCTTTTATAAAGAATATCTGATCCAACTTCTGCTAGCCTACAAACAGCAAGGGTTACCTAAAACTAAAATCCTTCCCTTTGAGAAAGCACTATAGACCAACACAGAGCTTATGAACACACAGCCCAAGCAAACACAGGCAACTCACGTTTGAGGTTGTGATGGGTCATCTCCCAGAGAAACGCTCTCCCCTTGGATTTCGTTGAAGCACTTCTCACAGAAATGATACCTGTCAGCAAGAAGGCCATATTTGGGTGAACTGCTCCGTCCACACAACATAGCCCAAGCCAAGCAACGGAGCCACCAATCACAGCAGGCCAAGGAAGGGACAGGAGCAGAGAGCAGGTCATCAACGGCGACAAGGATATTCAGTGATGCAGATTTATGGGCCCCACATTGTGTTTAGTTGGTTTGGTTTTTTGGTTTGTGGGTTTTTTTTGTGCAATCAAAGCCAAGTGCAGACAATGACAAGCATGAAGGGAAAATAAAAAGTAACACACACACAAAGAAATGGGGGTTTACAGGACAAAAACAAAAACACAGAAGCAGGACAAGACAACACAAAGCAGAAAGCCAAGGCAAAGCACAGATTAGCATTAAATCTCAAATGGGTTCACAAACAGCATATGATTAAAACAAAATAAACAAGAGCATTCTATTTTAGCATACCCATACCCTCTTCATTTTAATAATCCATGCCATGTACAGCAAAGAATTAAAATGAGAAAGGGGAAAGAGCAGAAGGAAGGAAGAACTGCTACTCTGACTTGTGCATCAGCACAGCAGTTCTGCTGGCAGGAGGATCTGCAGGAGATCGATGGAAGAGCGGTAGTCTCCCATCTTAAATGTATAAATGCTGAAAGGCCACAGGATTCTCTCCCAGTTGAAAGGGAAAGCTAAACATCAGAAGCTTAAAGAGCAATAAAATCTGTCCTCAAAATCTTACATGCATTAATTATATAACTGTCAAAATGTATGTTAACTAATACCTGACACTAACTACACATATAATGCTTTACATTGATATGACTGCCATAGCCCAGTTTGAGTGTAGAACAGCCTGGGTATCAATACAGCAAGCATTACAGAGAAAGATTTCATTTACAGTTGAACAAAATAGCAGTTAAGTCAAGATTCTACCCCAGCCCTCACAAATGCACTAAAACTGCAGCCTCTTCATTACTAAGGCATGTTAATTGAGTGCATAAGACATCTAAAAATAAAAAGAAATAAAATTCTAACAACTTTATTATAAAGCCATGCAAAGCAACACTATAGCAGCTGTTAAGCTAAAAAAATGAAACCCAGGTGTCTCAACCCTCTCAAAATTTTCATCTGAGATGATGCAGAGGATAGTCCTTCTAGAACTGTACATTTCAGTCTATAGATATATATGCTTGTGTGTATATAACAATTTACACATCACATGTATGCATGTGTTATAGTGCAAACATTCCTTTCTAAAGTTTGAAAACATGTAAAGCATGTCAGATTTTTGAACAACAGTCTTTTGGTCCATCTAACGCTTGCCCACATATAAGCATAAGCAGAAGATACTAACTAATGATACCAAAAGCTCTACACTATAGAAGTCTGAAACTACAATAGTTATTATGTGATACTATAAGCTTATTTTCTACTTCACACTCCTAAAAACCTCCATTCACTACTACAAACCTTTATGAAGCCTAAGACAGTTAAAATACAACTCCTGTAGCTCTTTGGTTGCTTTCACCTGACCAGGTGCATAAGCAAGCTACAATTCTTGCAACATCTTCTTGGCTTTCAGGTAAAAGCCGTCACATTTTTGTTGTTTGGGGATTGTTTTGTTGGAAAGAATGGAGAGCAGGAACTAAATTGATGGAGGTGACAGAGTTCGGAGGTAACCAGCCCTCTGCTCTAACAGATGCATTATGGTGACAGGCCAGGGGACATAGCCCTGTTATAGCATATATTCCCGATTCTTCCTACCTCGCTTCCCCAGTTGGCAGAGACACCTAGCAAGAAACCTTTCCGAAGTCAAATAGGTTTAAATCCCTTAATAAACCCAAAGACAAAAAAAAATTTAAAAAAAGCCATAGAAGTGACAGCACTTCACATAGCTGCTGACAGCTATTGCAAAGGAACTCCCTTAAGGAAACTTGGGAGCAAGCATCAATCTACTGAAGATCTGAATACACATATCTTCCAATGAAGATCTGCACCACAAAAGTAAGTTTACTCTTCAGTGTTAACATCACGAGAAAAACAAAGACTTGCCAAGTATAGTATGTATTATGAGCATTAATATACTTGCTGCATAGTTTACTCAGTGTTCTGCATGAAAAATACTGCTGCATGGTAGGAAGGAAAAGACAAGACATATATGATTTTTAGATAACTGAAGATTTAATTAACTGCAGGATCAAAGTTTAGTAAAACAGCATGTTTCTGCAAACAGAAGAGGAAGAGCAAAAACTGCAGTGAACTTTTGCAGAAAGAAATCATGAACACACAAGGTAAACTATTAAAGAGAAATTCCAGCAAATTTTTTATCTTAAAACACAAAGGTGTACACATATAAAGAGGGTGTACAGATAAATACATGCATGCCTTTTAACAGATTGATTGCAGCATGCAAAAAACCACACCAAGCGAGTTTTTCCTTACCTGTTCTGGTAACTGTAGTAAGTGGCATCTCGAGGGATTGTGCACAGCTGTTTGCCATAGCAACACAAAGTCTGTGGCGAGAACTCCAACTGCAAAGAGGAATGGGTTGTCTTAGTACTTGTACATGTTTTCACTTGCTCTCCATGGGAAGCAAGTGTGACCCAGACAACGATCATTTGCACCTTATTCTGTGCACAGATCTCACAGTACGGCAAGTGTATGAAGTACTAGCGTCATAAGACGTGTTCAATAGTCTGTTATTCTCAACTTAGCTCCTCTCCAAAGATAGAAAGCATATCAAAACAAGACAGTGGAAATACAGTCTCAATAACAGCGAAACAGAGAGCACTTCTGCAGTAACAAAACCAAATCTGTTCTATTTGCAATAGCAAACGGGTTCACCCTAATCAAAGTAAGTTAAGTCTTCAGCTACTGGCCTCCCCCCCTCCAAGGGCTTACATACAAATAGATGATTTAAGCACTAGATGGAATTAGAAGATCCATAAAAACCTCAAAAATCAGATCACTTGGGATTGCTAAATCCTGGGAAACTTTCAAAATTTTCAACACACCATAACTGCTAACAACTTCAACTGCTGTATTCTTCCCCCGTTCAACACCAGGAACCAAACAGCAGAATAAAACTACTTATTTTCTTACCTTTCTTCCACAGCAATAACCAAGGCTCTGCATAACTGGGTCAATTTCTTGCTCAAACACCTCTGCCAGTTTGGAACAGTACTTATATACCCGGGATGTTTTACGATTATATAGCCAGGCATTATTGAACATGAGCCAGATGTCATCTACATATTGCCATGGCTCTTGATACTGTCCTGTGTCTAACTTCCTCTTGATAGTAGAAAGGTCCATGGGGTTCTTCACTATGTCAAAATAATCCTGCAAAAATACGCAGCGTATCAACACACTACCACAGAACTACGCTGTGACATGACAGCATGTGCATTCTCAGCATATAAATTCTTCTGCAGTACATCAAGAAAAACAGGTTCCTCCCTGACTTGATTGTCAAACTGCTTGTGACATACAGCGTAATCTCTAAGCAATACTGTATCACTCTCCAGTGCTTCCTTTTCATTATTCCTTTATTTCTCAGGCTTTATTGCTCTTCCACTCCTGATAAAATAAAGCCAGTCTAATTTTAGTCAGAAAACAAGTATTACAGAAAGTAGGAAATGGCAGTGTTTTTGTCGCTACTGTGGCCTGAGGAAATACACAAGAGCATTTACAGAAAGCAACTATTTTTAGTAGACCAGACAACCTATTAAACAAAAAGAAGTAACTTTATTAGATGACAAAAGAGAACATGTTTCCTCTAAAGAATGCCTTTTTCCAATTCCTCCCCCCCAGCAGTTGTAGAACCATTTCTTGTACAAAAGTCCTCAGAATATGACAGCCAATTGAGAGCTTGTTAAAGAATATTAGCAACATTTAGGCCTGCTTATAATGCAGCAGGTCTTGAATGTTTGCAGTATCTAGCCTAAAAGAAACCAACATTGATACCAAACAAAACCTTCCAGGCAAAAAACATTGCCCAAAGCACCTAAGCAAGACATGTGTGTGTACATATTTGTATATAAATAGTAAACTTGTGTGGTCAACAGTTTAACACACAGATCCTTGAAGGACAGTAATGTCTTCTGAAGACAATTCTAAAACAAGCAGAAAATTTGACCTAAACAAAAAGTAAAAGTTGAATAATGTCCTCCTTGCTCTTAACAGATTACTAATCACTGATGGATATATATTTTTTAAGTGGTCTTGACCTGCCTAACTTCCCACATATTCAGCCAAGTTTATATTTGATGAGAAACACCTATGGAATTCAGCAATAGATGCATCATCCATAAAAAGCCCCCACAGAACTGGGGATCTGTCTGTAGTCACTTCCATGTATAAAACTTACTTATCAAAAGAAAAACAGAACAAACTTTTGAAAAAAACAAACTTCCCTAAGTCAGACATTATGTTCCACTGCCTAAGCTAAACTTCTTCAAATTCATCAACATAAAAATGTTAACAAGACAGACTTAAGCTGTTCTCAAACAGGTATGTCATAACGTAGTAGTTTTGAATTAAAGCCAGGAAAGTATCTTGCAATTCCACTCACAGGAATTCCTAGTAGTTGGGGATCCACAGGCTGTCGAAATGGAAGAGACTCTGGATCCTGACGGTAAAGTGCCTCCAGTGTTGGCATAAGCGCCTGCCGCAACTCTTCTGGCTTGAAAACTTTTGAAAAACAATCAATATTGGAAAGATAACAGAAACAGCTGTAAGCAAGAAACCTACTGGAAAATGTGAGGTCTGTGGAAAAAGACTACAGACAATGGGTATGAGTTACTCAGCAAGGCTTATTTATCCTCTGCAACACCGAGTTCTGAGGAGGATATTAAAAATGATCACCTGGACACAAGGAGGTGGCCAAAATATTAAAGAGAACCTTGTTTTTATCATAGGAAGATACTGCTAAATTTAACAGAGCTGGTTTACATTCCAAAATCGGCCCTTCTCTGAGGTCCCAAGAAAAAATTTGTCTAGAAAATGTAACTGAGGAGTATTTCAAATCTCTATTGTATTGACAATTTTATTAAGCCTTAATGTCTAACACTAAAGCCTTAAACAACTTGCCCAAAGCCAATTACAAGCACATTTTTGTCCAAAAGCCACAAAGAACAATCCATATAAGCCTACTGAGTACCAGTGAAGAAAGCTCAGGTTTTTTTCCCCAAAGGCTTCTCTAGGGAGATGCAGTGAATTTCAGTCAAAACCATGTTCCTACTCACTTTTTTTCTTAGACTGCCCAGCTGCTGGAGAAGACTGAGTAGCTGGAGTATTAGGTCTTTCTTCCCCCTCTGGTATTTCAGTCTTCACTTCAGATTTCTTCTCTTCTTGTTCCATTGGGTCTGGTTTACATTCCTCCATGACTGGTTCTACTTTAACCTGGAAAGTAGTTTGGAGCCTGTCACTTAGTCTCCTGTGAAGTCACCCATCCACATTTCTGTCCTTTAAACTTCTGTGCCACCCTGCCCACCTCTCTTCCCTAGGAATAAGGGTATCTACTTTGTAGTCATAACTTGCCTAAAACTTGAGCAGATGTGCTAGTACCCATTTAAACATTGCAGTAGTAGCAATGATGAGCTGCTAACCAGTTATGAGCTGCAAGCAGACACACAGGTACTCCTCTGGCTCTTCAGGCAGGTCTGACACTCTCTCCTACACTGGGGCTGCCAGGGTGGGGCTGCTGGTAGCCACACCCCTAAATGTCCTCAGTGTCAAGTTGTCAAAGCCCAGTAAAGCAGCCCATCACGTATAAATCGCTATTCTAACATTTAACAGCTGCCAATACCATCTGAAGGACTGACCTGAGTGCCCTCTTACACTGGTATTTATCAAAAAGCCTCCCAGCTGCAACCACATTATCATGGTTCTTCCTGTTGCCCCAGCTTCTACCACCATTTCACCACAAAACAGAGACCCTTCTTTAGGAAGAATTAGAGGAAGACAACAATCAAAGCAGCAGCAGGGAGCACCTACAGCTCTCACTGAGCTCTGGAAGGAATGGGTTGCATGGAGACAGAAAGCACCTAGCAGCACTAGATAAAGATATTCTACACCCAACAACTAGCTGACAGTCTCACCTCAGACTTCTCCTCCATTTGCAGCTCCGTTTGTTCTGGCTCCCCTTCCTCTGTTTTAATTTCCATTTTCACTTCCTGCAAGGGTGGCTGCTGCTGCTGCTCTGGAACAGTCTGCTGAGAGTTCACCTCTGTGCTGCTGGTGGATGGGGGATTGGATACCTGCCCATCAATGCTTACTGCTGGCTGTGAAAGCTGAGGGAGCAAAACACACATTACAAACAGGCTTCTAATGAAGATATTTTTCTCTAATCTACCTTTTACCTATACTATGTTTCCACCATGTTTATGTGTGCTCTAGTCCTACATGCCTCACCTGATGAACATACTGCTACATACTAAAATTACAGAAAAAAATGCAACAGCAACATGAACTGGAAGGCCTAATATATAGATAATTATATACTGTTGCCCTGTTTTACACAACCACTATACGTATGTAGACATAACTAAAGACGTCATCCAAATTTCACAGTGGATTTCAAAACACGTACTAGAATTCTGAAAAAAACTCCCTCTCTGGAAATGCCAGATTATCTATAGACCTGTCTTGATGCAAGAAGGTTACTTCCCAAATGCAGTAAAACTTATTTTGATATTAAACATGCCAGGAGCTACCTCCATTATCCTAGTCTCACACAAAAATAGAGACTAACTGAAAATTAAACCTTACACTTAAGCAGTTGGAGGGAAAACACAACTGAAGTATTTCCTTACAGGTGTTGTGGGGTGCTGAGGCTGCAACGGCGCTGTTGGTGTGGGAACAGATGCAGTCGTGCTCTGCTGTGACAAGGGTTGCTGCTGTTGTTCTGCAGAAGGGGTAACTGGAACTGGAGGCTGGACTTGTGGAGGCAGCTGTGCCTGTGGAGGCGTTGGAGTCTGCCTTTGAGGGGGGTGCAGAGTTTGTGACTGTGGCCCAGGTGGCATTGCCTGAGGAGTAGGTGTGGGGGCAGTAGTGGCAGCTGCTGCTGCCTGCTGTTGCTGTGACCCCAAGCCTGGGGGCGTGTGGTGAGGTGTTGGGGTTCGACTAGGTACTGGAGAAGGAGAATTTCGGTGCATGGGAGGCTGTGGAAGAGGTGGGCAGTGAATATGGCTCCCTTGAGAACCTGGAGCCATGGCAGGAGAATTCACAGGACAGGAAGCACTGGTCATTTGTGCCTGTGGGAAAATAAGTACACATTTGCAATGATGTGGAATAGAAAAGAAGAGGAATTACTGTCAAATGGCTGTTTTCCCGCAGTTATTGGCATACTATTAATAGTGCAACAAATTATCTGTTCGTTTTTTCTCTATTTCAAGAAGAGAAACAGTCTATTCAATTTCTTTTGCTCCACACAAACATAAAGTTGTTTTAAAGTTTATTCAGCTTTAAAAGAGATGTTTCAATAGAATAACTCATACTTCTTGATATGTTTAAAGAATGGCACCCCTACATTCCCCAGTTTGCAAAGCGCTTCTTTCTAAACCTGCAGATTTGTTCATCCTGGATATGTGACAATGCACCACAGTGAAAAACTGCATTCAAATACACTTAGTGTGCCCATGCCCCCACCCCCAAGACTAGAAACTGAATTTATCATCAGAAGAAGTACAGCCGTAACTGTACCATCAAGAGATTACAAAAAGATTGCATTCGTCAAGGAAAAAAAGCTGTCACTCCACAGTAATCTTGCCTGCAAACTAGGAAGAAGCATCAATGAGAAGCAAACTGACATTCCCTACTTCTTCCTGGCCTGAAAGGTTCTTGCTGAAAGGGGAGAGGGAAATGACAAAAAGGAAACTGCTAGACTGTAAGCTCAGATCTTTAGTAGTGATAACCCTCCTATTCCTGCAAAGCCAGTAACACACATTGGTCCTGGACAGACATGCCTTTTTATGACTTATTCTTCCACAATCTCTTAATTTCTCAGGCTCTGCTGCCTTACTATTAAGCACGAAATTCTTAACTACTGCATGCTGAGTAACAATTTCTTCTTTGCACCCTAAAACCAAACTTAAATTCCTGTCACACTTAAACTTAAGCCTGAGCATAGGCCAACAATGTTTCACCCTTGCCATTCCCAGTGCCACAACAGGAAAATGCAGAATCTCAATAAATTAATTCAGTTGACTATAATTCCAAAAGCATCTTAAGAAAACAAGTTCTTCATTACCACTAACTGAACAATGAAACTTGTATATGACAGAGCCCACTGATACCACTTCCAGAAATGAGAAGCTTACTTGAGAAACTGGTGTCTGATTGCCAGGCTGAGTCATAGGCATGCTCGCTGTGTTCATTCCCGGGGAAGAAGCAGGGAACTGGGTCTGTTGTAGAAACTGATTCTGACCAGGAGGCTGGCCGACTCCTGGCTGCTGAATACGTGAAGGAAATCCCATCTGTTAGGAAAGAAAGGAACTCATTTCACACAATGTGCGTACACCTCCGTAACATTTCACAAAAAAACACGTTTATCTTGTTGCAGAAATTGATGCTTGCCGCTTATCTGTAGGATACAAGATGGAAAACCTGCTTATAGCTCCTCTCAAAAGACAGAAATAATGATGATTTTCCTTGTAAGCTAAGGAAAAGGATATTGATTTTAGATTGGGACTGTGACCTAAGATTTATCTTTGTTCCTTGTTTTAAAGATGCAACGGTACAAAAAAAACAATTAAACTTAATTTTTAGGCAACTTTTACCACCAAGGTCTAAAGGCTTATCATAGACCAGACAGATTTTTCAGTGGAGGTGCAACAGAGGGAACCAAATGGTCAAAAGAATGAAGAAATAATGCTTGTTTTTTTAAAGTTTCTTTTAAATTTTTCATTTATTTATTTTAATGACACCACAGCCAACAGAAGCAAACCTGTGAGCTCAACACCCTGGACGAAAGACACACTGACCTGGTTCATGGCCCCAGCCTGGCTTAGCTGTCCAGGGTGCTGAAGAGGAGGGGTTTGCCGGGGTCCCATCGGCGACAGCTGCATGTTCATCTGGCCAAACTGATTCATTCCTGTGCATTTGTGCCAAAAAAACCCAACAACTTATAAACAAAGGCCTGAATTCTCCTTTGGACACATTCAACATTAGGAGAAGAAATGCTGTCAGTTTCCTCCCAATTTCATTTTCTAGCAACTAGTTTTCAAGCATACAATAGTATAAAGATTTCCTTCTATCAACCAGTTACATGGAACAATTTTAAATATCAAGTGTCCAAGCTTGATACTCCAGAACACAGAGTAGTATGTTTTCCCCCCCACCCCCCCCCCCCCCCCAAGACTTGTTTCCACTAACTATTATCAAAGCTCTGAAGTTTGAGAACTACGGGAGTACAAGATAAATAACCGAGTGTCACATCTGCTGCTGAAGATCAGCTTTTGAAGGGAAGTTGCACTATCTTAATTACATATTAGAAATTCATTTATTTAATCCCAAACTGCATCCTCACTACCTTAAGTACTTTGTATGTTGGCTAGAATACTCCTTGAATATGTAATAAAGGTTCCGTCCCTTCCTTCTGAGCAATAGTTCTCACCATCTTCCCACTGTAACCAAAACGTCCTCACCTAAGCTGGCTAGGCCCACCAAGTTTGACTGACCCCACCATCCTACATTCACACAACTGGAAGTTCCAAAAGCATCAAGCTTTTATTTAACAAAGCAAGCAGCTAACATGCAGCTCTTAAATTCAAAACAACATGTAATGCTATTAGATATGTATTTTTATATATATAGTTAAGTATTTTGTTCAATAGAGACAGCTACTGTCTTAATCAAATGGGAAAACTGCAGGTGAAACAAGGGCTATGACACTTCAGCAAGAGCAGCCCAATTGCAAGGTTCTTTCAAAATCACAGTAGCAAATTTTCTTCAGACATTTACCTGGCTGTGCCTGCATGCGATTCATCATCTGGTTTGGCACATTGGCACGTATCAGGGTTGGGTCAGGAAGAGGACCATCTGGAAAAAAGATATTGGAATAAGATTATGACATTTAGAAAACCACCAGGTTTTATCCACCAAACATTTTAGTGAGAGTTACACGCAAATCCATGTGTAAAAGGAAAAAAGATAACCCAAGCCTAGACAAAGGCCAGTAACTCTAAACTCCTGAAGAGTCCTCAAAGTGTGACGCAAAACCAGAAGCTTCCTTGAAAATATGAACACATCCCATTGACCGAAATATTCTATGACTTACAGAGCCAGCTTTCAGAAACTGAGGACAAATTTAAAGTATGTTACCGAGGTACAATGACAAACTCAGCAGCTCACAAACATTCCAGATCACAAGAACTTCTACCGACCACTCTACACTGTTACTGCACCCCTAGACTTAAAACACTATGAAAACTGTATTGTTCAACAGAGTAGTTATCAAAGCTCTGGGGTACTGGTCTGGGATAGAGTTAGTTATCTTCACAGTAGCTAGTATGGGGCTATGGTTTGGATTTGTGCTGAAAACAATGCTGATAATGTGGAGATTTTTTAGTTGTTGTTAAGTAGTCCTTACACTAGTTAAGGACTTGAACTTCCCATGCCCCGTCACACGCACAAGAAGGGTGGGGGGGGCACAGCCAGGACAGCTGAGCCCAACCGACCAAAGGGATATCCCCCACCATATGACATCATGCTCAGTTTATAAAGCTGGGGGAAGAAGGAAGGGGGGAACATTCAGAGCGATGGCGTTTGTCTTCCCAAGTAACCATTACGCATGATGGAGCCCTGCTTTCCTGGACATGGCTGAACACCTGCCTGCCCATGGGAAGCAGTCAATTAATTCCTTGTTTTGCTTTACTTGCCTGCGCAGCTTTTGCTTTACTTATTAAGCTGTCTTTATCTCAATCCATGAGTTCTCACTTTTACTGTTCTTATTCTCTCTGCCATCCCACCGGGGGGATTGAGCAAGTGGCTGTGTGGGGCTTGGTTGCCAGCTGGGGTTAAACCACAATTATGATAAAAAACCAAAAGTGTCACATGTACTGCTGACTATCAGCTTTTTACAGAAGTTACAGCATCAACCTTTAAGATTCTTTCTTGGATCTTGCTAATGCATCTCTAAATCTTGTTTTGACTTCAAGCAAAAGAAGGCCTAGAGCTGGATTTACCAAGATACACTCAAATTTAAGCAGGAGAAAAAGAACTCAGATTAAGATGCCTGTAGCATATGCCTGGAGCTACTGGATCTTTCTGCAGTGTTAGGAAAAAAGAGGAAACTTTGTCTCCTCAGTTGACTTACAAATTTTGACCCTAACTTCTTAAACAACTTATTACAGTGTCATTGACAGCTATACGTCTGTTCCCAAGAGGTGTCTTAAGAACCCAATTCTTAACTGTAAAGAACATGCAGGACTGAATGAATGATGGAGAAAATCCTTTTCTTCTGATAAGGAAGTTATCATGAGAGAGACAGGGGTGGGGTGGGGTGTCCTCTAGAAAATAGGTTTGCAGAACTGCTGCACTTAGTTTTAAGAAAGTGTAGAACAAAAAAAATTATCTTAAAGCAGACTTTGGCTCAAAGAGTTAAAAAAGTTAGTTCTCTTTTGCAGTTAAATCAGAGTAAGGGATGCAATTCTACTTAGGAATGTACAGTTTTAAATCCTGTACTTCAATTATTTACAGAACTTAACTGGAAGTAGATTATAATGTTTATAAGATCATAAGTTGCCTTTTTCCACTTTCTATCATCCACAATAACTAGCATTACTTGTTTTTATCTGTTACCAAATAAAAATTTGCTAGATACTTGACAGCCTACAGCACCTCATCCCTTCCTAATGTCATAAAGAGACATTACACTATTTAGCAGCATGAGTTTTAATCATTAACTCCTCTCCAAAGTCAATTTTCTTCTAATATACAAATGCATGGTTAGCAAGGAATCTAATAGTAGTAATAACCTGTTTATCATTAGTTAGGAACGACAGTTCGTGTAACAGAACTAGTGTGAAATACAAGACAGCTGCATGGCAAAAAAGTGAAATCTGGTTTTCATTGCATGCCGGAAAGGCCACTTATCCAAAAAACCAAATGTGGCTTAGAGCAAGTACTATCTAACCTTTCAGAAGTATAAATAGCTAAGCATTCCAATCATCATATTCTCTGTTTAGCAACAATAGTAATAGTGATGATCATTTGAACACCACACAACTAAATATTGTGAAAATATATTTCTCTTACAGTAACCAAAGTTATCTCTAAATCAATTAATTCTAGAAGTATATCTAATGAGACTGAAGTTCTATGACATTAAGAAAGCAACTTAATCTCCGTACCATCCACCTTCGAAGTATAGAAGCTTTCAATACTGCAATTTATTCAGAAGACTAAATGCTTTTTAGATGATCTATCATCATTATTTAACACATAAGCAAGGCAAACATTTTGCAAGTACTTCTGAACAGGAGAAAGTTCTGTTTAACATTGAGCAATCTAGGTACCAGTAAAACAAGAAGGGCAAAATGGTCACGAGCCTACCAAAATAGCAGCACAGGATTCCCGTGCACCAGGTAGTCAGTAACCCAACTGCTCTTACTTGCAGACATCCCTGGCTGGGGCTGTCCCATGTTGGGCCCTTGATTCATGGCAGCCTGGGGCATGCCCGGAGCATTTGGGATCATGTTTTGCTTCTGCAGCCTGGTTCTTCGTTTCTCCTCCAACTCCTTCTGGATCTTATAGATCTTCTCCGCTAGCAAGTGATAGTACTCTGCCTGTTGGGGAGGAATACACATCGGGAAATGAGAGGACACACACATTGAGGAAAGGCAACAGGGCCCAGTAACCCAAGCTTGGAAAAAAGAGCCTTACACACACACGTCTCGGCTTGGGTATGGGTGACTCTCCCTTTGCAGGGGCTGCAGGGCAGACAGCAGGGCAAAAAGGGCCACTGCTCAGGGCACTGCTGGCAACCACTATGCCAACACCAGACATTTCTCGTGTCTAACCCTTCTTTGGGAAAGTCACAGTGAAGAGCTTCACGCTGCCTTCAGGGGTCCCCAAGAAGTCTCAGGAACAGCACACCCCAACAGGAACCACCCTGACTCCAGGCACACCCAGGCAGAAACCTGGAGCTGGCTGGTCCCCAGACCCTATCCAGCAGCCCCTGAACACACGCCTCCTCAGCCTGGGACTCTCATCTGTGCTTTCACTCCTTTTCTTCCCCAACCACTACGGAATCAAGGCAGAGGCACACGCAACTGGACAACAGAAGATGGCATCTCACCCTGCTGTTTGCTGACTCATACATATCCCCTTCCACTTTCCGAGCATATGCCACCAGATTCTCCATACGCCGATCCTTCAGTGCTGCAGGGTCAGGAGTAGGAAATATGGCTTGGACTCTGAGAGGGGAAAGAAAAAAAAAAGGCACACAAGTGATCAGGATGTCCCCAGACTGGGACATGGGCACTAACCCCAGTGATCTGAACACAAAGCAGCAGGCAAATCTTCTGACAGGCTGCGGCATCGTTACTGCTCCTGGGAACACTGCCCCGTGTAGATGGCTTGAGTACAGAGTGGGACTCTTCCAATACAACGGTCCCAAACCAGCAGGTGCAGCTCCATTAATGACCAGGGAAGCAAGAATGTCTCTGCTTTCTCTTCTCTCAGACCCTGACAAAACTCACACACTGACGCCCCCTGGTTTTGGAAGCCAGGCTTCCTCCTGCACCCCACACACACACCTCAAAGGCAGCAACTCATGCAACAGGAGATTGTTTTGATATTAGCTACTCACAATTTATGAACAAGGTGGTTTCGGAGATCCTGAGTAATGTCTTCATGCCACTGCTTTCGAATTCCGGTATTGGATGGTTGAGCTGTTGGCATGGCTCCCAAACCGGCAACGTTGGCGCTTTCACTCATCATGGGGCTTCAAAAACAGAGCAAGAATTGAGGGCAAAAGTCTAGCCCAAGCTTAGTCATGTTACAGTCATAGCTTCTTTTAGAATAATGTTAGGACAAAGTGCTAGTTCATCCATTCCCTAATCAATGGACAAACTCTGCAGAAATAGCTCCACAGACACCAAAACAATGCTGTGAAAAAGTACATGCTGTCCTACCCAAGGATTTGGGAAACTAACAAAAGCTACACAATCCAAAGGGAGAGACAGCCATCAATGGAATTTACCTCACTGTTTATGCAAGAAGTGCCATGAGATTATTAAGCACAAGGATTGCTTTTACACCTCAGTGAATAACTTGCCCCTTACTCCCACTGCAGCTCAATGTCAAGTTTGTGGTATGCCATCCTGATCAGTAAATGCACTGGAGCTTCAGATCTGCCCAGATACTAAAGCAGATAATGCCTGTAATGCTTGTAACCTCTGTGGCCTAAGGAAGTCAGTTTGCAAGTAGTGACTAAGTTAAAACGGACACCAAGACCTCTACAAAAGGTAAGAGCAAAGACATCAGAACTACAAAGATTCTTTTCCAACTATCTTTTAGCAGCATCAGTTAGTCCCTCCGAGTATAAGCATGCAATATCCTTATGTGCACCCCCTTTCCATCCCATTTGTCATGGAAATCAGCATTTGCAGCTGAACAAAACCACTGGGGTGCAAAGAATAATTCAACTTACTTTTGAGAATTCATAGTTGAATGTAACATTGAATCAGGCAGCAGACTAGGGGTTTGAACCCCTACTCCTCCATTCACTCCCACTGGATTTGCACCTACAAAACAGAATAATAAGTATTATATAATGAACAGCCCATTTACTCTGCAAAATCAGTAATTGTTCAGCAACAACAAGGGTCTAGTCTTTCAAGTACTTTGACTTTTGTGAAGGGAGTTTAATTAATCATTACTCTCTTCACCCTCCTTGTTTTACAAACTTAGAAAAAGTCTGAGGCACAACACTGGTGACCTCCAGGTGAAGCATCACACCACATTACTCTTCTGCACTTCTTCCTGAACTTCTCAACAAACAAGCAATTTCAACTTGCTGCAAACATTATGTACCAGAGTCTCTTTCTGTGACTCCCTAACTAAAGATTCAGCATCACCAACCACTTCTGTGTTTTTGTTTAGAATCAGGGTTTTTGTTTGGTTGGTTGGTTGTGGGTTTTTTTGTTGTTTCGGTTTTGTTTTGTCATTCAGGGGCTTAGGATATATATTCACAAAGGCTTCAAAAGCTTAAAACATCAGCTACCACCTACATCTGACAAAGTCCCCTCTCACCCACTCCATATTTAAGGATCCTACAACTAACCAATGTTTGTACTGAGAAGCAAAATCTGACAATGCTTTGCAAGAAAAACCTCTAGTAATTTGTTACGTACCAAAATCTGCTTTTCTGAATCGCAGCAGATTTCAGCCACCAAAAAAAAAAAGCAGCATTCTCTTCACACAGTAAAGAATACTGAAGCAAAACGCAGCATATTTCTGCCTGGAACTTCCAAATAGGTCACTTTCTGAAGTTGTGAGAGCAGCATGAAAGCCATTACCAAGCTTCACATGTATTTAGGACATCTGAATCCTACAGAATCTGTATTTCAAGCAAAATTAGGCACTGCATACTAGAGAAATCCACTGAAATTAAGTATATCAAGTCTAATACTCTACTATCACAACCAAATATTTAACATCCTTTTCATAAAGCTGCCTCCAACCTCCCTTAGTCACTTTTTTCTCCTTCCCAAATTCACCTTGACACCTGAGAGCAAGCTGATGTAGAAGACAACTGTCAACCTTTGCCTTAACTCTCCCTTTTCAACCACCTGAAACCAATATTTGTTTGGTCCACTTAGGACCGCATCTCTTCACATCAAGGCCTCACCAAATCCTGCTGTTTCTCCTGAACTAGCCCTGTTGTCATGTAGGCCATGACCTGATGATTCCTGTCTCACTTGTAATTCCCTCCCTAGCCACTTGCTCCTAATGACAAAACAACAGTCAAAAGCCTATGCTCTCTGTCCTTTCTACATTAAGCTTCAGTTCTTCACTAAGAGCTTTTCAACACCATCTCATTGGATTTTATCAGTGCTACAAGGAATGCCCTATAAGATGACACAGGCCAAACTCTGTGTGTATAAATAAATACAGACATAAATAAATAACCCCAGAACTGTTCTGCTTCAGAAAAATTGAAACATTCCTTTCAACCTTTCAAGGCCCTCACTATAACATTTTGGGGCTTCCAGAAACTCATCTCTTTGTAAAACACTAATGCACAGCAGAAAACCATATTTTAATTTAATTGTTTTAAGACTAAGCTCTCAGGACCTCCCTCCTCCCCTCCTTTTTTTAAAAAAAATGCTTTACGCACAGGAAGGCAAAGTTTTAGCAGTATACAAGTCGCATGCAACCTATGAAGATCCGTCATCTCATTAACAAGACTGCTCTACCTGACAGCCTCCTCCTGAGTAACTCAGGAGTAGCACGTCCTTTGGTGCAGAAACAGCACAAACTGCAGCCTGCAGCCAACTGCTACTTCCCTCTGCAACCTCTCCGGTGCTTCCCCAAGGCATTCCTGTGCACTCATTCCGTACACATGCTTGTCATGGGGCATTTAGACAGGATCACTACAATCCCATACAAGCTTGTGATAAATCTCTACCAGCTCATCTTTCTTCTTCTTCATTAAAAACCCCACCTCTACTTAAGCAACTTAAGCAAAGAGCTGGGGGTCAAAGATTCCTGTGATATAATCTCAAACTATCAAAATTAGATTTGATGGTTAAAGGTTACTTCATTTGACACCAGCGATAGCAAGGTTAGAATTAACCGCACTTCAAATTAAAATTCTTCTGTTGTCTTTTGTGATTTTGCAATAAGCTACCTAAACAATTTAGTTATGTGAGTCCACGTGACAGGATTCAGAAAACTCTTACTTTTTAAAACAAACATTACATATCTGACATACAACTGTAAAATGCTGCAGTCTGAGTGACAAGGAAATACACTTGAATACAGGCATTCCAATGCACGCATTTCCAATTAAAACCTCCTAAAAAGCCAAAACTTGCATTACAGTACAATTATAAAGCTACAAAACAACATTAAATAACATGCTTTGGAAAACTGGTTCTCAAAAAAAAAAACCTGTTTTCCAAGAGAAGGCATCTGGGCCTCTAATGTTCCTATTCCACTTGGTAGCTTGCTATCTCAAGTCTAAAATATTGCAACGCCATACCTTTTGCAAATTAATTAGCAGTATTAAGCTAGTAGGTTAAGAAAACTTGCGTTAAGATATAATTTGGGAATGTTGCCTGTAGTTTGTATTTTAACACTAAAAGATAAACTTACTCATAGGATTCATAGGGCGCAGACCCTGGGGTGACTGTCCTTGTTGCTGATTCTTCACTTGAGCCTGGGGCTGTGTCTGCATCTGGTTCCCTTGATAGGTCAGTCCAAGGGCTGCGTAGGCTCTCTCGATGGAGCTGGGGTCTATCTGACTGGTAGTGTTTATGCCAGGCGTTGTCTGCTGCCCCACGCCCACAGAGCCAGTATTTGCAAGTCCTACTGCAGCTCCGCCCAGCAGTGCTGGAAGAGACATACCAAGTTAATAAGGACAGCAGGAGGTAGCCAAAGGGGTCCACGAAGACAAGGAAAGAACGTAAAGACTACACCAGCTGTTCAGAACTAAAACATCCCCTTCTAGGAGCATACAGAGAAAAGGCCAGGTCTGGAAAACCCATCATGGAACAGAGAGACAAGTTTTGATCCGACCAGCCATTCCAACAACATGCTGTTTTCCCTTTAAGCTGCTGAGACAAAATCCCACTTTAAATATTTATGACACATGTTTGCTTCAAACTGAAAACAGAGGCAGACCATGTCACAGAGGCTAAAGGCAGAAGGATACGCACAGCTCTTCTGCAGCCATTGCAGTGTGCTCTTTTTTTTTTCTTAAAACAAGAAATCTCTCAGCTCACATTAGGCATGAGAAGAGCCCAAAGTAACATTATGAAAGGAGGGTGGAAAAAGAGAAAACCACCAAAACCAAAACCACCCAGAACAGGTAACATAATGACAAAAATCTTGCCGAAGATTTTGGCAGGAAGACCAAGGGGACACAAAGGAAAGGGGGAAGAAACATCTGATTGAAACAAAGGATAAAGACAGAACCAAGTATCATCAGCGCTGAAATGACACAACCTTCTGTGTGTGTGCACGTCTCCAGAACCTGGCCATGTGGAAGAGGTGGCAGTGAAAAGCCAACCATTTGAGCAAGCTATGACTTGCTCACCCTTACCACTCTCCCGCTAGGAAAATCCAACAGAATTGGAAAGCTTCCATAAACACTAGTGAGAGACAGAAAAATACTCTGACTCTAAAGCAAGAGGAAAATCATATTACATGTTCCCAGGCTCAAGAGCATCACCACTATCAGCTGGGGTGCAAGAAAGTTTAACTCCTAACATGCATTTTATGGTTTATCCTACACATAGAATTCCCCAGTAGACTTACATTGTTGATTTCTTTTGTCCCCAGCATTTTTGAGAGGCAAACATACAGGACAGTCATGTCTTGTACAATTCTTCCAGTGCGAGATGATTTGTCGGGAAGACGCGCAATGTGCCACTGAGAAAGGCAGGGAAATGAAAAACTTTTACAAACTACTGCCGGTAGCTCCACGTGGTCAACACAAACTGGGTAGGGAGCAACTATTTCTCTCAGGGTACACATCTGTATCACAGGTCAGTAAAGTATTACTTGAAAGAAGTTCAACACTAACTAGCCCTGAAAATGTAGCTAGATTTGTTCAAGTACTGTTGGCTCAACTAAAGCTTACTTGAAAGCTCTATGTTATACTCCCAAGCCTATGTCTCCCTAGCTCAAAGAATAACACTATATTCATCGGGCACACTGTACCAAACAATTGAGATACCAGCAACTGGCACAACCCACGAGCCTAGGCTACCAAAAAGGTAGCATTTTCCTTGGCTACTAGGATAGACTAAGAGTTCACCAGTGCCAGCAGCAGCTTAATTCCTGGATAGCTATTGATTGAGACTTGTTTCTTCTGTTTAAGGGAGACAGGTAGACTCCTACTTGCAGATTCCTGCTTTGTATCTACCCTTATCAGAAGGCAGCATCCAAAAGATCTTACATTGATTTACAAAGTTAAGCAAAAGATCTTCACTCATCTCTTCCTGCTATCTTGTCCCCTCTAACTTGCCCAAACTTTGAAGGCTCGTAAGTGGTGTATGATTCCCATTCTTAAGTGGGCAGATAAGTTAAACAAAATTCTACTTCCCGAGCCACCCACTAGGTCTCCTTCTCATTCTAGGAGCCCTTCTCATCCTGCAAATATTGACTATATCTATATAACCCCTCCTCCACTTACCCTGGCATGATTTGCCAGCCTGACAATGTGTCATGTGGTTCAGGACATTCTTCATGGTTCGGCAATGAGGGAGGTTGCACTGTCGCACCTCCCCATTGGCCTGTTCTCGCCGCTGACACTTGTGAGCGTGTAAGAGGAGAACTAGTTGCTGCTGAATGAGTTTGCGTTTTTCTGGATCTGCTGTCGGTGCTCCGGGTCCCATTCCTTGAGACGCTGCGGGCCCCATTCCAGCTTGCTGAACTTGGGGAGCCTGCTGCTGGCCCTAGAGAAGGTAGAAAGGAAATTCCCAGAAATAAATCTATTTTTGAGAATAATCCATTTCGCAAGTAAACAACATCATCATCGTGTTCAAAGAAGAGAAACAATTACTATGTTCTGTGATCAAGGGAATAGCCCACCGGTCTGTAGATCTGGACGACCTTATTAAATATGCCCCTTAGCAACAGTCCTGGCAATAATTCTCTTGCCAGGCACAATTTCTTCCCCATGTCACTCTCCTAGTCCTAGCTCTTGCCTTAAAGACCATCAGAACTTTGCACACGCTCACAGGTTAATTTGTGGTGCTAGACCAATCAGCAAATATGAACAGCACTTAGAACTCAAATCTTATTTTGGAGGCTAGAAAGTTGCATCCACAATTCTTGCATTAATGGAAGAAAGCACCTTTTAGAGTGAATAGAGGTTTCCCTGTATTTCAGTATAAGGTGCCTCAATTTGACTGTTCCTAGAAAAGGAGAATGAAGGGGAAGTTCTGGGAACCTTCTTCTAACGGGGAACTTGCATGTAGGCACTCAAAACAAGCATCTCCTAGTCTTTGCTAGAGCTGAAGCACAACTTCAGGATAATACATGCTACAGATCTAATGTCAAGTATGACAACATCTAGTACTTCTTCTGTTCTTCTGTTTATTTCTTCAGACAACTTTGTATTTCTTCTAGGTAACATTTGAGAAGTACTCAGCAAAGAAGAGAGACTCAGGAACTCTATGTTGCTTGTATCACTTCAGTTCAACATCCTTCAGTTTCTAACAGACTCTTCACAGAGGGTTTTAGAGGGTGTTTCAAGAGGTCTCCAGTTTTTGAGCTCAGCCACCTGCATTCCTACACCCCAGTTCTCCTGTAGCTCTTCAATACTAGTATTAACCTTTCATTTTACAGTGAGACTTCACCAATTACTCAGTCCCCTCAGGGTTTGTACATGTTCCAATATGGCCATAACTGCCTTGTTCACAGCCTGTCATTCTAAACAACAACTGAACTGAGATAGCAACTTGTCGTTCCTAGGTTCAGCTGGGTAGCAGTTCAACTTCAAAAGAGTTAGATACTCTGCATTGAACACAAGGCTTGACGGGCAGAGTTCTGAACAGCAAGTTTTGGCTGCTTCTTTATTAGTTCATACAACCAACTGGTTTGCTGGATTTCCAATATTTCATGCTCAACTTAAACATTAAATAAAATTCACAGGACTGAGCTCTTCTTAATTCAAAGGTATGAAAGCTACCTGAAGATGGTTTTTCAGCAACAGTTACTAAGATCAAGAGACCGATCCTCCCAGGCGATATGGGGTGTGTGTAGAATTTGAAGCAGGGAGAAACACAAGCTATATTCAGAGATGTCAACTAGTTTCCCAAATAAAGAAAAAAACATATATGTAGGGGGAAAAAAGGAAGGACATGTTGCATGTCATACCCCTAACCAATTTAAGCTTCTAAAATAATGAGGCAAACACATTCAACCACCAGTGTTAAGCTCAAGCTAGGAAACCTAGTATTAAGGCCTGCCATTTATAAGCTCGGGCCATTCACTTTTTGGCCATCCACTTTTCCCACCACTCTTACTTCCTCTTTCCTTAAGTTCTGCTGAAAAAAATTTGGGGGGAAGGGGTAAGCAACAGTGCTACTACAAAAACAACCGCCAGGGAGCCTCCAGCATCAGGACAGTTGTGTGTGTTCATGTAATTCAGAACATGAACGAACACTCAACTGGGGCTTCTACACCTTATCGTAGGTAATACCTGTTTGAGAAGAGATAATTCTCTCTCCCAGAAGTATCAGTGACTACAAGCAGGAAAACAATCCTCAAGACAAAGCTACACCGAGGAGAAGGGGCCAATACAGTAACCACAAGAGAAGGGATGGGAGAGGGGAGTAGAGGTGTCCAAACAGGTGGCAAAACTCACTTCAGTCAAGAAGCTCCATTTAATTTTCACTGATAACAGGGTTTGAAGGGTGAAGAATGGAGGTGCAGCTTATTAACAGAAAAAGCACAACTCAGCCCTGTCCTTCATATCAGCCTTTTCAGGAGCTGAAGCAAGTGCATTATGTGTGGATTCAGAGCATACATTCACACTGGGTACAACAGCGGCAAAAACTTGGAACATAGCAACACCAAAGCATATTGCTTCATTCTGGTCTACTACATTTTCTGCAGACACCTTTCATTCTACTTACCATGTTAGGCATTCCTGCCCCAGGAACTGGCTTCTTGTCCATTGGAAACTGTGGTAAGCTATTCTGCAGTCCAGCTTTATTCTGCATCTGAGGCCCAAGTCCACTGGCTCCAATCTGCTGCCCAGTATTCTGACTGTATGGCTGGCCATAAGGGTTGGGATTGCTCATCATTCCCATCTAGGAAATAAAATGGTAGAGATGTTCAAGTAATATAGCTTAAGCTTACAGTGTAAAAGGCAAAGGAATACTTCAGAGAAGCAAGAATGATCACAGCCATGAACCAGCTGCAATGAGATACTGATCCACATGCTTCCCCTCCTCCCTTATGTGCATGTATTTACCCATCACACAACATTAACTCCTCAACCAGACAGTTCATATCAACAGAGTGAGACCAGCTTACCAACCTCTGAGGTCAGACCAGTCAGAATTGGCCTGATTATTTCTTTATAAAATATCTTGGTCAACAGGTTCTCATTTCAGCTTTCCCAGTCACAGATTTGTACCATGGACTACATAGCTCACAATTCTGGAAGAATTTTTCGGCTCTCTGCATCTGTGGCAGACTCCAAATAAAGACAAATACCACCTTCATTCATATCAGCAGGGTTTAGCCCAAAAACCTCCTACCCAACTGTCAGCCCTCCCACAGCTCTTCTCTAGACAGCCGTAACAATGCATGTCTGCATTTTCAGTACACAACTGTTTTAAATTTAAGAATACACCACAGGCATAGGTAACACCACACACAATCACAGTAACTCATTTGCAGTGAGCAGTACTAGAGGTCAAAGGAGATGGTAGGAAGGAACTCTGCAAACAAAACAAAGCTAGTGAACCATTCATCCACAGGGGAGGTAGATACATATTTCACACAAGCTATATGCTCCTTTCTGTAATATGCGTCACCTATATACATATCCAACTCTTCTAGCATACCAGAATATATAATTTTTTAACCTTAGAATGCCCTAGAATCTAAAGAACAGTCAGGATTAATCTTGCCAAGAAAAGTTTTTGTCCTCTGACATTTTTCTTCCCATTCCTTGCATTCTCATCTATTTTTTTTTAATGGGAAATTTGGCGTTTTAAGACCAAAACAACTAGCCATAGAGGACCAGGAAAACTGGAGATCTTTGTTAAAACTACCAAGCTCTCGCCATTACTCAAGACAGGATCTTAGAGGAGCTACAACTCATAGCAATAAAGGCACAAAAATACTTCAAAACACCTGTATTATTTCAAGTCACTCTAGCATTTGATTAGACAGTGTTCACTCTCCTTGATCCTTTTTGGTTCAAGCTTGGGCATCTTCCTGCATCCAAAAAAGTTCATACATGCTCCTATAACAGGTTTGCTTCCAATCACTCCCACATTTATTCTCAAAGCATCCTCCCCTAGTAGGAACACCTTGTTTCTGCTCCTTACCAAGCTTCTCCAACCTGCACAGGGAAATAACCTACATGGCCAGATATTACCTGTCAGTAGTGTATCACTTTCCTTTTTCAGGTTGTAACATCTGCCAATCATTATTATAGCCTCCAGTTTGCATTTACAAAACACAGCAGGATCAAACCCAAGCTACTAGAAAAGGAGCACAAAACTCAAGAAAGAACCTGCCACTTTAGACATCTGATATGTACAAGTAAATTCCCTTGAGGACAGCCCCCCTGCCCCAGCAATAACCATAATCACACAGCAGTAATTCATTAGAGAGCAACGAAAACAGTCTCTATGCATAGCAGATAAACAAGTTATGCAATGATCAGGCAAAACTAAAAAGCTTCCTTTCCTCTGTCTCCTTTGGCACCACCCCTGCCGTGTCTCAACTATGATGAATATGCATATGGTGACCAATGAGGCAGCTGCTGCCAAA
This sequence comes from Phalacrocorax carbo, assembly GCF_963921805.1. Classification (NCBI taxonomy): domain Eukaryota; kingdom Metazoa; phylum Chordata; class Aves; order Suliformes; family Phalacrocoracidae; genus Phalacrocorax; species Phalacrocorax carbo. The sequence continues at coordinate 56,070,064 of NC_087513.1, forward strand.
AACAGAACAGGTAGCACTCAAACCCTTCCTCCCTCTCCCTCAGAAGACTAACAAAATCTTATGTGCAAGCTGAGCAGAAGGGAAAAGGAAAAGAAAAACATAAGGAGTCAAACACATTTTCAGGACTCTTCCCCATCATCATTACTGCCTCAAATTGACCAACAGGTTCAAGATTCAGTGAAGAACTGACAGTGGGAATTATTTCTTTAAGAAAACAAGATACGTTTTTCCTGTAAGACAGCCTGATCCTTTTGGCTCCAAAAAGGATTTTGAAAACAGGTACATCCCCAAAACCAAAAATTTCTAAGCAAAGTTTTCAAGTTCATTAACAGTCATAGCTCCCAAGGTTAGCTGACACCTGAGAGTACACTAAAGCACTGTGTTGACCATCACTAACACTGCCCCGTATGATTGCTGCAACTTAGGCTGCCATGATAGCAGCATTTGAAAAAGACCTAACCAACCAATTCAGAATTCAAGGCTGAAGGCACATACACCGTGGCATCACAGGGAGAAATCAAGATGCCCAACTCAGACAACTGGGCCATTCACACACTGATACCAAAGGATTCTGAGTAACTGTGGCCTGAGCACTGCAGGAGGAGAAACCCAAACCTAGACTGAAAAAAGCATCTTTGCTATGTCACCCAAAATGGAAGCTTTCTGATGAAACTCAGGAATGAGGTTTGACCATGCCAGTCAACCTTTATATCTGCAACACAGCTGGACACAAATCTACGTGAAGCATCTGGCTTTTTCAAATGCAGTAATCAAGTTGGCCCAGAACAATATTTTCATTGGCACTGTTTGGGGTGCAAAACCAGCCCCCTCAAACAAGGCTGCATCCATGGCAGAAACTCAGGGCTGTATTCTCCCTTGGGCTGAGGACCATCATCTACCTCACTGAGGGGACTTCCTCCACCCTGCTGTATGCAGGGACCTGGCAGCAGATGACTACATGCCCAGCTCAGACCAGCTGCTCCCAACAGGGGTAATCCTCAGATCCCTGTCTCAGCCTACAGGAGAGGCAAAGACCAGATAAGCACAGGCTAGGCTGGAGAGCAAGTTGCCAAACTGACTCTGAAACCCCCACACTCAAGCAACACCTAAGAAGGATGCTAAAAAACAAATGCCACAAGATCTCCTGGAACAAATCAGCAGACATCACTTGGTCCATGTGAGACTGACACCTGCCAGATCCACAGCTGAACCTCACCGCAATGCCACCCAGTCCTGCTGTCACACACCCGCTAACCTGACACCAACAATCTGCATGCAATTCTAGACTGAGTCAAGAGGAGCGTCATTTGGAAGATTCTTCACCTAGCACAAGGTGGCCTTGTGACCCTAGCACAAGAAGCAGGAGCATGCTCATGTCATTTGCTGTAACATGTTGTGAAACGTGAATAAAAGAAAACAAACAGGAAGAAATGGGTGACCTCATGACTACAGAAGGAAGATAAAATTCTACAGGATTATTTTTATCAGTAGGAAACAACCGGAAAGACTGACATATAGTTCATCATATTAATGATCTCTTGGGAGTGAGGGGGTAGATAAACAATCTGCAGATGAACCAGTCAAAGAAAGGTGGTGTTAGTTCCACTGCACGAGACAAGTACAAGGCTTCATCTGCAATACCATCAAAAACATATGTGGTCAAATCATAGCTATAAGTCAATGAGTGCAACCTCTACTAACTCCTTCCTGGCCACCACCTCCTTCCACTGCCCCTCCCATTTCTCTTATCCATCCCATCTATTGTTTTTCTTTCTCTCCTCACCTCACAGCCTCAACTTACTTTCATCACATATGCAAGGACTTGCACACAAGGAAGAGCGGACAAGAAATCCACATCACAGTAAAGGAGAACAGGAGGAAGAAACAAGCAGAAGATGATGATGCATGTCTAATAGACAGCGAAGGTCATCTCAAATGGTTATACCTTCTACATATTCACTTGAAAACAACTTCACTTTCCTGCCTCTAATGGAAGCAGGGGCTGTCATTACCAGACTGGTGGAAGATGTGCACCTCTCTCCACGTAAAGGGCATGGATGACATGAACTCAGGAAATATCCTCATTCACAGCACAAGCATGAGCAGCAGCAGAGTGGGCTGTTCAGACCCTCCCCCATCTCAGAACAGCAACTACAGAAGTGGAGGAACTTTCCCACACTTTTATTCTAACAGCATGACACACATGCATGTTCACTTTGGAAGAAGGTCAAGTAACTAACTCTGCTTCTAGTTTTATTGTGAACACCAGAGAGTACAAATTGAGGTGGAATACCTGGTACAGCTATGCACATAGACATTACAATACTCCACTGTTTCTTTATAAAAACAGAATGGCTTCACTGACAGTCTAATATATGAAAGACAACTAAATATCAGCAATAGCATTGACCAATTACCAGTTTAATATTTGCAAAGATAAATTTAAGCATGGAGAAGAAATAGAATTATGTTTTAATAATGTTCCTCCAAATAATCCAACATTTGCAGTATCAGCTATGTGTATCTATCAGAGTAACTGCAGTGCATGCACTAGTTTAAGACCACACTGATGGTATTGAGTATCTTTCCATATTCACATGTTCACTAATAGAAGTTAATTAACTTTCATGAAACTGGAAAGTTAATTTTATTAAGTTGCAGCTGGCTCTTTAAAAACAAGAGTTTATCATTGATAAATTGTACATCATTTTCTAGTGCCATTTTACTACACTGGTAGAGCATTACTGGGCCCAGACATAACGAACTTAAAATTTTGCCAGTGGTATCTGCTGCATTCTTTGAGGACTATTATCGATCATTATTCTTTGCACTTGACTGCATTATGTTTTAAGATACCTATTGCAAGACACTAGCATTATTTCACTGCCATCTGTGCAAGACACTCCCCTACCCACCCCAGAAACTCAAGGCAAATCTTTACTGCTCCATTTCTCCCTCAAACACACATATTCATCCCTTACACTGGGATAAGGTAAGAAATTATTTTTTCACCTAGTTCAAAGAAAAAGAAAAGGACCAGAACAGGCAACTACACTTTTTATGGATTAATACTTCATCATATGGTACACTTGGTACCACAGTCTAAACAGCATGGATATACCTACCTGTTGAACCAAACAGCTATTGAAAATAAGGCAATCAAGAACACTGACCTTCCACCTAAAATGTGTTACTGAACATGCTAACACTAAGGAACATCAGGCGCTTTTATTAAATTTTACAGTTTGAGGGTGACATCTTCAACCTCTCTGCAACTTTGAACAGGACTTTAAGTAAAACAAGAAATGTCAGAATAAAGGAAGTTATGGAGATTCTGAAGAACAATATTTGTCTTTGTAAAATACTGCCATCAATTCTTAACAGGGTTTAAATTGATAAAACCAGGTGTATCCGTTATAATAGGAGAGAACCCTGTATATACTCAAACAGTAAGCCAAATGGCAAAGAATTGCTCCTGGAGCTCTAAATATTTCAAGTGATTTCACATGCAAGTGAAATACATAGCAGAGGCAGTAGTAATGCCCTTATTAATCTGAACCACCTTCACACCCATTTCATTACTTGAGTAACAGAACATTTCTTGAATCCATGGGAGATGAGATCTAAATGACCTGAAGGCCAGGTGAACTTAGTCACTTTGTGATAAAGCACTGCTATCAGAGAAATACATACACCAGCTTATACATAAAATACCCTCCTCCTCCCCTAATAAGAGGCTGGACAACAAGATCGAAACTGGGCACTCTTGACAGAACCCAGTGGAACAAAAAACTGAAGGTTTTAACTAGGTATCATTCCAAATGAAGAATGATTCAAAAAACAGGAAACGTTAATTTGTTCTTAACATACTATACAGCTTGAATTCACTGTTTCCTTTCAAATTAATCAAAGCTGTAAAACTATCTAGTGAAACAAAAAGCCTGAAAAATGCTTAAACACTGAAAGAATCAAAGCATTACAAAACAATTCCCAACACTATTTTAAAGAGTAACCGGCATGTCTTTTGTCCTCATAACTTGCACACAACCAAGCACATAGAAAACAAAAAGCTATTCAAGAAAGACTTGTTACAATTCCTTTCTCCTCCAAACTTTAAACAGTTCCTTTCAGGCTAGACTTTCACAGGCATTTTTAAACTGGTACTGTCACCAAAGCAGGGTCCACACCCTTCTCTGACTGGCAACATCAACTCCTTTAATATGTCCCCTCCCTAGTGTCAGCACTAGCTTTCCAAATTATGAGTATAAATTGGACAAGAAAAACAATTCAAATAAAAGCCTTTCCCCCCCCCCCCTTTTTTTTTTTTTAAAGTAAGCATTTGAGTTTCAAGCCTGGATTAGTTCCTCAACACAGCCTGTCATGCAACTGTCACAGAGATGGCATGCAGACAGAATTGCTTCTTTCTATGTCAGTGTCTGCTTACATCCTACATAAAACTACAACATTAGACCACAGGATGTAAGTGGCAGGTTATGACAGTCCAGGTTGATGTATACCAGGTGACCCCAAACCATTTGCATTGACATTTGGGATTGAGCCCTAAAAAGTAACACGCACAACTAGAAAAGTTGGGAAGTACATGGCTAATGTGTAAAGCAAGCGTTCCACTCCACTGCTAGCCAATGTTTTGAGAGGAGGAGGAGAGGAAGAACACACTTGAGTAACTCCACAGGACAACAGAACAAAGCAGAAATGTAACTAATTTTGCTTTCCAAAATAACTAACCACTCAGAGCTCATCTTCACTGTTAGAAGAGCATAACATCCTCCCTCCCAATTAGTTAACATCACAGGAAACCTAAGCTATTCCCTTGTACAAATGACTGCAGTCAACACACCAAGGCAACCCTCCCTCCCGTCACCTCCTAAAGGGTCTGACTTTGGCAAGCTAACACAATGAAGTTCCACACCACCAGTGTCTGGCCTATTTTTTCTCCTACTGAAGGACAGCTCCTGGATAATGCACATTTTTTGCAGCGATGAAGGAAGCCTACAGAAGTTGTTACACAAACTCCCACGTTAACTGCAACACAGACCCTAAATTTACCAATTAAAAAAACTGGCTTTTAAAAACAACTGCTTAGGGTCCTCTGTTTTTATCTACTTTTTGAAGATTGGTAGGTGGGAAAAACAAAAGCAGATGGGTGAAGAGATAAAATGGTCAGAAATTACTGTTGTCAGATTTTGCTAACTCCACTGCATGAAGTGAAACGCAGGCTCCCTGCCAACAACCAAACCAATTGAAGACATTCTGGAATTTCAGCCTCCATTTCAGACTGTTCTTTCTCATCCGGCAGTTTCAACCCGTTTACGAGGGCTATACCCACTTTACTTACACTAAATGTCTCAAGATTTTTTTATCAGCAACTAAAGAACTCTAAGGTTTTTTTTTAACCAGTCTGGGACTATGAACTAAAACCCAGAAGTTATCACGTATTTGGTCTGAACATTCCCAAAAGCACAAAATGTTCTTACTTTATATGTACAGCACATTTCAGGATTTAAGCAAGGAAGACAATTTAATTTTGGACTACCTCAGCCAAAAGCTTGATTTTGTGTCCTTTCTTTAATTCTCCTAGATAAATGAGATTATAATTCATAACCCCACTTTAGCTCTGGTAAGTAAGGATTAAGAAGTTGCATCTCACCCAAATACCCAATACATCATTTTTTCACCTCTGATTACAGCATTCTGAAGAGCAAAATTTTTTGTACAGCAAAGTAATAACAAATGAGACATTATATAATTCCAATACAAGAATACTTCTAAGTAGTTACATATTTCTTGCCAAACAGCATACACGTTTTCTGCCGTAGCAATCAAACTTTGCAACAACTTTCCTATCAGGCAAAAACATCTGAATTGACCAGACCACAAAATCAACTCATTACTACACGTAAATATATCAGAACCATTGTTAGCAGCACACTGAGCTTAAGCAAATAGTTAAGATCAAATAACTTCATAATAATGTTCATAATAATGTTCACAAGACACCAAAATAATTTTACTTAATACACTGAAGTATAGTAAAACCATTAATACAGAACATAATTTTCCTTTATGTTTCCAATACATTTATAGATTATGTTACTTATCATTCCAAGCCCTCCAAGTGGATTGACTTTAGGCATCCCAGGATGGATCTAAGCAGGTATTGCAAAGCACCTTAAGACAATATTTCTCCTCACTAGCCAAGAAACAAAATACCCATCTAAAGTGAATGGAAATATGCAAGTATGTTCTAGGCTTTTGACCAAAACACTAAAAACTTGAGAAGAAAAACTCAACTGGCTCCCTACTCTAAAAACCTAATTGTGCATGATGAAAATTTTAGACATCTCCTTGTAACTTAAACCACTAGGTCTTCTCTCCCCTTTTCAGAGTGACCCACAACAACTTTCTTCCAAAATCCTAAATTACAAAAGCACATCTATTTCCCCCTCCATATAAAATGGGGCTTTTTTTCAGCTTTCCGGTTTACTCTCCTATACACAAAACCTTTCTAAATTTAAAACTAGAACCGGGTTGGACTAGCAGCCTTTAAGAATCCAACACTTGTCTTCAGGTGTTTACACAAGCATTCTTTCTGCACCAATAACTCAAATATTTTTTTCTTAACAGGGTCAATGTATGTCTTAGCACACACAATGTATCAGTCCATTCAAACCTGTTTGTGCCTCTTCTCACATGCTACAGCATAAACAAATACTGGTCTCAGACAACAAATACCCTCACTAAGGGTCACACATTAAAAAAAAGCACCACAACATCTAAACAGCCCTGATGGATTTCCATCACACTCAATACCAGCATCATATTAGATGGGAAGATACGTTTGTACAAAGCATAAAACAGAATAAAATACAATCAAGTTACTTTCAATGTTGTTGATAATCTCTATTGCCACAAAATTTCTAAAACAGGCTTTTCAATCTAGCAATTGTCTTGCTTGTTGGCCAAGACTCAATTTTCACCTCCCATGACTGCTACCAATTCCACTTTAGCAGCATATAAACTATTTACACATGATCCAGGACTCTTAAAAGAAAAAAAAATCCTATTCTATAGAACCCATACAGCAGAGGAATACATCTTACAAAACAAAGTCAAATAAGAAGAAAGAAGGTAATAAAGTCAAGCGTGGCTTGTCTTACCTTGTTCATGGCTCCAGGCTGTGGCCCTCTCAGTCCAGCCTGTCCTCCCATCTGTGGAGAGCCTTGTTGCAGTGTCTCAGCCAACAAGTTACCAGCACTACCCATGCCTGGGTTTGGGTACGGCATATTAGGTCGCCCTCTGCCTGCTCCAATTGAACCATTCATGACTTGCCCCTGCATCATCCCCTGTCCGTTGCCTGCTGCCAACATCCCAGGATTCATGCCAGCATTCATCCCTGTGTTCATTCCCATGCCAGGCTGATTAACTGGACTGTTTACTGTTGGCATCATTCCTGCAGTGGATTGGGCTGAAGGACCCTGGTTTGGTCCACTTGCACCCATCGCCATATTGGGAGAAGTCAACCCAGCCTGCGCCATGGGGCTTTTCACCATGCTGTTTAACATTCCCATTCCAGGACTGTTTTGTTGGGTTTGACTGGCCATGCCCTGGCCAGGGCCACCAACCCCCATATTGAGATTTGGGGAGCTACCAGCCCGTAAAAGTTCAGACAGCTGCTTGTGTTTAGAAGCAGCATCTTGTGCCAGGCCAAGGCTGGTCTGCAGCTGATTAATGTCACCACCATTGGTGAGTCCCAGTTCTGTGGAGCTGATCAGTTCATCTGGCAAGTCATGTTCCAGGTCAAAGAGCGATCCAAAATCTGAAAAACAAATTTATACAAGGTCAGAGCAATCAGTAGTGTCTTGAAGAAAAATCTTGTCCATTGTTTTTTTTTTTTATCTGAAGTAACTAGCAAAACTTCACTTCCTATGTACCAGCAAAATTCCCGTAACTGTCATTACTGAAAACTATCCAATTTGTTGTGATAAAACCAGTTTCTAACTTTACAGAGTCTAAACTAGAGAAGACCATTCTACTTCACTTTCCTACAACAGTGTTTTGAAAGATCACTGGGCATCTCAGGCTATGATCTCCAAACTTGAGAAATTTGACAAGGAAGGAAAGGAAAAAAGGTATTAAAAAGTCCCACAGAGTTAGCTAATGGAATTAGACAACAATTATTACAAAGAAGTAAAACGTTGATGGAAAAGCACTGCCTTTAATTTTTAACTTCCACTGAACTCTGTCACTTTTGGAACAGACATAACTAATATAATATAGTTTCCATAAAATGTTTATTATTTATAAAGTAATAAATAGAGGTTTGGCTGTGGGGTTTGGGTTTGTTGAGTTTTTTGTTGTTGGGTGTTTGTTTGGGGTTTTTTTTGTGTTTTTTGTTTTTTTTTTTTTTTCTTTTTAAATCTTCCACATCCAGTTATTCCCAGCACAGAATTGCAAAATTCCACTGAACTTCACTGGACAGCAGTATTGTCCCACAACAAACACTGTCAGAAAACAAGCAAAGTAACCATCCTGGCCACAAAGCTGTGAAAAAACACTAAGATGAAAAAGTCAAACTCACATCTCAAGAGCCCATGCAAAGCAATCCCCAAGGTAACCAAGTTAAGAAATATTACTATTTGGGATATATAGATATAAGAATATTACACAGTACCCAAAATCAATTTGCTCAAGAAAACAAGTTCTTAGGTCTGCAGAAGCAGCTTGCACCTTGATCTGTATAGCTAATTTATGGTAGTTAAAAATAACTATAAAGTTTATGGCTAAAAGCTGAGCCACTGTGTGACGTAGCTATGCGCAGCTAGGCCATAAAGCTTAGCTTTGGAATCTGAGGATACCTAGTAAAGGGAGGGGTTTTTATTGTTGACTATTGGAACATTTCAGCACCACTTCTGCCAGAAAGGTCATGGATGGTCTGTAGGAAGTATTTTTAAAAACTTCAGATCTAGACAATGACCTAAAATACTACTCATTATCTCAGCGACTGCATTTAAAAGGAAATGCCAATTACACTGAATTCTAGAGAGGCTGGCAAGATTACTTGATTCAAATATTAATGGAAAAAGACTACAGTTAAACAGAACATAAGTCAAAGCTCAGTGTTAGAAATCTGTTCAAAATGTTTCATGATACCATAACCAAACTACCAAATTCCAGTACTAACAGACTTTCTACAGCTTCACAACTTATCACAGATAAGATCATTACTTTAAGAATTCTGAAAATATGGTACGAGGTTGGCAAGAATGCAGGTATACCACAACAGAGGACACTTTATAACTCCATTTATATATTCTTCATTACTGCAAAGCACACCAGAGACAGAATGAAAGTTTCCACTAAACAACTACCTTTTAAACAATTAAAATCAGATAGCCCATTCTTCATGAATGGAAATCTCGTGATAAAAGTTATGCTTTGCAACACGTACTAAGGACTGATCTTCCATTTGCATCACTGGTATTCTTCAGCATGGCTGATATTTTTGAAGATTCAGAAGCGAAGGAAGAATCAGAGGAATAAAGCTTTGTCCAAGTTCTCCATTTAAAACGATTGCTTTAGAGTTTTCTGTCAGTAGACTTAACACCCCACCCCCTCCAAAAAAACCCTTACAATATTCAGCGGTTAGCTTAACAATTAAGTATTGATGAACACAGGAGGAGTTGCAGTGGAAGAGACCCTCAAATTAGAAAGGAGATGAAGGAAATGGAGAAAGCAATAAAAAAAATACATGACAGATTAAAATAGCTTCAACAGGCATCTTAAGATGCCTGTTAGGACACTTAACAGGCAAATGTTGAAGCACTACATCCATAAAACACTCTGGCTAATAACCTGACTAACAGCCCATGACTGAGGACAGAGTAAAAAGTATGATCAGTAACTCACAAGTTGTCTGCTGTCCAGAAAAAAAATTCTCCTTAATGATGAACACACAAAACTGAAAACTAAAGTGTCTGGGAAGAACATGAGCCAGTACAAACCCTGTACCTACAACATAACCATAATGGCAGCATACAGGAACCTCCCATCAGCAAACTGGGAAACAGCTGTTGAGGCAGAGACATCCACACAGTTCAAAGGCCAGTTTTGTGACTGACTGTAGCGGGGGGTGGGGGGGGAGGGAGAGGAAGGAATGCTGCTCTTGAAAAGACACAGCTTCCAGGACAGGGCAAGTCCCAAAACAAAAATCCCACTTCACTTTTCTTGAGATCAGACCACTGCATATTAAGCCTTTCACAAAACCACCTGGAAAGTGATCAGTAAATGTCTAACTACGAAGAACTAATTTGTTTTTCAAACCACCACAGAATATTTTCTCAGGAAGACCCATTTAGATTATTTCAGACAACACTGCAAAGGAGCAGTGCAATTCTTGTTTTGAGAGACAAAGATTTGCTCATCTTTCTTCACAAGAAAATATTATTCTGGTTCACTGAAGACAATTCTTTTTGAAATTCCCTTCCTCATAAACGAGAAGATAATTCCAGCTTTAAGACTTACTTGCTCATATCCAACTGGAGGATCCAGAGACAAGCTACCTGAGCTCCTTGGCCTGGTCATTCTGTGTCACCCATGAACAGGAAGAAAAATGTCATAAAAACTCCAAGTGTTTAAAATAATTTTTAGTAATGTCTCAACACACAACAAAATCAACTGCTACATTTAAAAAAAGGCAAAACTAAATGGTTGAGATATCCCAATTGCATTCGTTCTTTTATATATATAAAAAATGCAAACTGTTCTTTCCATAGAAGACTAACTTGTTAATGTTTTTAATCCTAGAGAATACACAACAGAAGATTAATAAAAGAACACTATCAGCTACAAGCCAAAATCGTAAGTACTGAATACCAACAATGCAATATTCTGGTGTAAGTTTGCTCTTTTTCTAAGTCTTTTCCAAAAACAAAACTTCAAAGGCTTCTTCAGCCAGAAGACAAACAACAACCTGAAATAACTTTTAGTTGTCTGGGCAACTATGAAAATTACATTTTTATTCAACTGCCAGGAGGCAGAATTTTTCAAATACAGGACTAAAACACAAACAGTCTCAAAGGACCATAAAGATCGTAAGACTTTGCGTTTATCTAGCAACATTTGCAATCCGTTTCACAGTCTTAAATAATATATATCCTAAAGCCCACTGTAGAGTTCTACCTACAACCAATCCAAAAAACTGACCAGGCTGGGCCAGACAGATCATAGACTACATAAAAATAATGGCACATACATTCACCCAAGAGTCAAAGGCATAGCTTAAGACAATGGTGATAAATATCCAGAGAACTGACTGACTTTCCAGTACACGGAGTCCACTGCTAGCCTTGCAATCTGTTTCAGTAAGGGTACACACAAAAATTTCTTACTAACAAAATCAAGCTTCTGAGAAGGCAAAGGAGGCAGATTAGTCCTGCAAAGGTTTGTCTACCTGACTCATAATCCCTAGATATGCCTAGGGTATAGTCAGACACAGAAAAACTGGGATGTAACAGAACAGACAGTATCTGGCCTAAGACCTCAAAAGCATCCAGTTATATGCAGGCAGTAAGTGGCAGAGCTAGATCTTGACCTCAATGGAGAGGCACAGAGTGATTCCACATTATGTTATTTATGGTATTTTAGTATATCTCTTTGCTTAGGTAACAAGAAGATATAGAATAGATTGCTACTGCCACCTAAGATTCAAAGGAAAGAGAAGAAAAGTACCTCCACAAAACAACATCCAAGTAGGTAATCAGAAAGTCTTAACCTGAGGTAGTCTCAACATGCAACAGCATAGAATAATTCCTTTTAGGAACTGTACCACTACTGAACACTTAAGCAAGCCTGCCTTTTTGTTGAGTCAAGAAACTGGCCTGACTTGCCCTGGCTACTTTAGATCTGTAGTGAGAAGGTGGGTCAGAAAAGACAGTAGATGGAGCAGGTCCACTTCTTTCAATGGCAGTCCAGTTAGACTGATTAAGTAATAGGAACTGCACCCTAAACTCTGAGAAAGCAACTTCAAAAACCAGTGTACTAACTTGTGTTCCATACTATGGATTATTTTCTTAGTTTTGGACCCTGCTTCTATGAAGTCTGCCTTTGACCGTGTCTGATCTGCAAGAGGCAAGGAAACTGCCAGCCTGGGTTGGAAACCTGCCTGGCACCAAAATGGACTTCAAGCTAGTACAGATTCAGCATGTGCAATCAAAACCCTTAAGTCAGTAAGACACCGGTGCCTTATCAAGTGATCCATTTTCAAACCAGTGATGTAACAGCTCTCAAAGCATGCAAGCAAGGCAAGGTAGGGATTTCTGACAATGCTTACAATGCAACGAAAATATATCCATACTGACTACTCCAAGAAATCCACATGTGGGTTCAAGTGACACATGCCAATTTCTTTTGCATGCTTTCTAGCCTGTAGTCACAGTTCAGTAATTTTCTCATTTCTGGATTAAGACAACAGACCTCTATTCACCTTTCAGAATAAAACAGGCATTTTTATCAATATGGAGATTATCTGGTTCTAGCAACAGGCTGCAGTGAATACTACTAGCTTTCTAAGAACTTGGCCACATGCTACAAAATAGCAAGAGTAGTAGTAGCTTTACTCTCTTATGTACTGTAACCTCAGACTCAAGACATTCAAGCACTCAATCTCAAATAAGAATTGGTATATCTGAAAAAATGGCACCACATGTGAACAGTGACGCCTGAAGAACCCTGCATGCCAGACATGTAAGACTACAACTTACTTCAGTGCTTACCTCACTGCTGATCTTACAGAGGTAAGAGACTTAATAGTGTATGTCCCTACATCCCATTTATTATGTTATATTCTGAACATAGACATACCAAATTAGAAAGCTGCTGAACAGTCACCTCTTCGCACAAATGTTTCTGGGCTGCAGAAACATATCCGTGGATCAAATTATATCACAGTCATTAGGTTCACAATGATACAAGTGGACGAGGCTTAATACAGGACACTGAATACAAAGCATGCATGCGACAGGGTTGACAGGAGCCACAGATGATGTTGGACTACACAGAAAACATGATACCTTTGCTGTGCTTTCAGACAAAGAATAACAATAAGCTGCTGAGGTCAGTATCTTCCCTGCATGGCGACATGAAAGCTATCCAGGAATCGAACAGGGCCTCGCTGTAACAGAGAAAGAGCCCAGAGGATACAACCAATGTCCCAGAGAAATCAGCCATTCAATCTTGCAGTCAAGCACCAGCATTACAGACCCTAAAACAAGTTCTATAAAATGCCCTAAAAAACTAGAAGCCAGAACTCAAAACAAAAAACCCAGCAGAACAAGATAAGGAGACACATTCTCACAAGAGGACTCTCAGGTATCCATGAAAATGCCACAGCAAGGGTAAAGCACAGACATATAAACAAAGTACTAACAAAGAAAGTCATCAATTCCCAAGGCCTCTGCAATGGCAGAAAATTAAGTTAGACATGTTCAGATAGTTTTATCAAGGGAAATAAAACACATCTAAGGAGGAGGCAAAAAACCCTAAGATTCCTACCTGGGCATGAGAGAATTCTGCTACACAGTGTTTTGGACACAGGATTTATTCTTACCATTAAAGCCCTTTAAGGAGAAGGCTTTTCATGTAGGTCCTCTGTGAAGCCACAAAATTACCCAATGGTAACAGAAACTCTGCCCAACTGTTTGGGTTTTTTTTCTAATCAATCTACTAATTTGATACAACACAAAGGGGCGAAAAAGTTCAACATCAGCCTAAAATACTCTCTAGATTCATCATTGCAACTACTGCTTCCAAAATCCTAGGACATCAGTCCCTGTATAACCCTAATCATCACTCATCCCCAAAGCACAAGTGTGATGTAGAGGTCTTCACTATTGCTTATACAACAGCAGCTGAGAATTCTTTTTCTGTATTACACTATTTCTGTAACAGAATCTTCAGCATTAGACTTCAATATTAATTCCACTCCCTGCAAGAAACTGGGAAAGCACTACATCCTTCCTTCCCTGCTAATCCAGAAGAGACCTGAATTTGCTCACCACATCAAGAAACTTGATTATCTGAAGTAAGACTGCAAACGATACAAGCAGAAAACACATCTAAAAAGGACATACTCAAAAACTTACCACTCAACACCTATCAAAGACTATTTTACAACCTCAATTTTTTTTAACCTATCCTAATCTTTATTCGAACACTGATGTCGAAAACATCAACCCTTGCTTAAGGAGAGAAGTCTGAATTCTGCAAAGTCTCAATAATCTGCAAGTTTAAGTTTTACTTGTCTCAAACCAGTATCAACAGAAATGCCAGTTTCAATAGATTCTGGTTGATGCATGTTTTTTGCAACTTCAGAGGAAAATTGTACTTAAGCTTTTCATTTTCATATACATATTCTAAGTTCTTCAAAAAACAGTATTTAGAGACACACATGAGAGCAGGTGTTTACCACCGAAAGCCATTGTGAAAATTCAATGGTTTTGATTCTAGAATATGGAACTGTAACTGTTCTAGGGAAACAGAAGTGGTGTAATCGTAGGGCAAAGACTGGATGCAAGAATCAAGATAGGGTACATTTAATGTTTAGCATTTTGCAGGCACTGTTTGTCTACCTGCCTATTCTCACTTTTACCTAACATAGTGCATGGGTACTAGTCTTGCCATCACTGATGGCCCAAGATGAAGTTTTGACATTTTAATTCCAAAATGCTGAAGTCACACAGTTAAAAATTTCCTTGTGAACATGTTGCTATCTGCATATGTTTCATTGGGCTACCTTTAACTGTAGTGAAAGACTTCTAAATTAGTATTCGTATTCCCAAGACTATCCTGTGTATGCCACTGAAATTCCCATAAGACCGCCTTAAGTTACCTACTGCTGGTCTGCTGTATCGTTAAATAGTAAGAACAGCATTTCAGTTGGGAGTCTGATAAACTGTGGAGTGCTATGCACACAAGTCTGGAAAACTAGGAGTGTCTTGCTGATCCGGTGGGCAGAAAATGGGTACATGCAGATAGGAAGGGAACACTTGTATGTGCAACACACACTGAATCAGTTTCCTTTTAGAAGTGACTATAAATCCATTTATATATGGTTCAAAACTCTACTTACACCTCTTATGGAAATGCAACAAAAGGTGCAGTACAGAGGTGTTTTGCACCATAAAATGAAAAAAAAAGCAAAATCTTTCTCCACCCCATCTCACAACCACCAATAATAGAAACTAACTTGTCCTGGTTTTGAGGGTTCTGTACCTGAATCACCACACCTGACTCACTTTTTTGTGAAAATCCTAGTTTGGACCACAGATTCATCTCCTTGCTTGTTGGCACCTGACATCGCCAACTAAACCACAAGTTACTATGATTTGAGTTTATCAGAACTGAACACTCTTTTTTCTGATTTTCTTCCAAAAGTT
The DNA here is from genome assembly GCF_963921805.1 of Phalacrocorax carbo. Taxonomy (NCBI): domain Eukaryota; kingdom Metazoa; phylum Chordata; class Aves; order Suliformes; family Phalacrocoracidae; genus Phalacrocorax; species Phalacrocorax carbo. The sequence goes on from NC_087513.1 coordinate 56,085,516, forward strand.
TTGGAAGGAATGCGTGCTTGAAGAAGAATATAGCACATGAAGTTTTTACAAGAACGTTAACTACATTCATATGCCAACCCATTTTAAGGAAACATTGCTATTTAGTAAGAGAACAAAATCATGTTGTCAGATACATCACTTACTGCCCAGGAAAAGGATTTCTGTGAAATGCCCTAGTTCAAGTTGTACTTTAAGTTCTACAAATTCCATGTAACCAGGGATGTTTTGTCAGTGCATACATCCGTATACAGAAACAGATGTATTTTTACTTCAGCCTGCTGCTACAGTTTAAGTAAAGACAGAAAAGCCAAATCCACAGAGACAGGTGTGCACTGTTCATCTGTCAGTGAAATCCACAGAGCAAAATTACTTCATTTGTCAAATAACTCTAAATGACTTTTGGCCAAGCCCTCTCAGAGGGGGCACGACTTAGGGCAATGAGAAAGGTTAAAGTAGTAGCACTACATTGTTGGAACAAGCACTGAAAGGCTGCTCCTGCTAGAGCAGCTAAGCAAGACACTGAGATGACACACCGGAGATAATCAAGCAGCCTACAAAGAAGATGCAAAAATACATACTAAAGCATTAAAAAAAAATTTTTCTCCAAGTTATAAAGGTTCAAAGCCCTAGAATTGCTACAGTAGAAGCTCAGTGTTTATCCCCAGGACCTTACAAACCCACATCCCCTAAAAACTTACACTAAGCCCTAGAGTCCCCTAGACTCTTCCCAGATAAACTTTGGATTTCTGCAGATCGAGAAATGACCAATAATCTGATCTAGGGACGCTCTAGACTAAATCCAAACCCTGCTCTAGGACAGCAAGGGACAAGATACAAAATTTAGGGTTTTTTAAATCCAGGATTTAAATTTCCAAAGTTCAGCATCAAAAGTTTACCCTGCAAAATCAAACCTGTGAATCTGTGTTTTTAAATTGTAACTCTACACTGGTTTTCTAGTCTCAAAGGTTTTTTATTTTTAAGTGTTCGAGACTCAGTTTTACATCACTGTACATACGGTCCCTGTGTTGCAGTTTTTAATTAAGTACCTTTCTAACACTGCTTAGAAAACGTACATCCCTATGTCAGACACACACACAATCCACTGGGTGAATGGGGCAAAAAAAGCAGACATTTGGAGCTTGGAAATCTACAAGGCTCAAAAGTCTTCAAGATTTTCTTTAAAAAGTTACTAAGCACCACATAAATGATTGGTTTACTTTTTAAAGAAGATTTTGCAGATTTAAATTCTCTTAAATTTATTCCTAATGCAGTTACTTCAAGAACCTACTTACAAGGCAAGGATGCCCATTTTTGCCACACAAGCATCTACCACTGGAATACCTGATTTACAGTATAAACCACTCATCAAACCATATTTTAAGGCATCTCCCATCTCTTAACAATAAATACTTGGGAAAGAAATGTGGCTCTCAACAAGAACAGTTAAAAAAAACATTTAACTGATGGCAAGTTAAATGTAGCTAATTACTTTGTCTTAAACATTAGCCAGAAAACAGATTTGTGAAAAGTATTTAATTTTAAAAGTCGGATGAGTATATACAAACACAAGGAACAAAACCATAGCTGTCTGAAAACAGACTTGAAAACTGTGCATATGCCTCTGGAAAAGGCAGTGAAACAAGATTAATATGATTCATTTCAAGTAAAGAAACACCCTGATACATTTGGAACAAATGAAAGACAAGCATCGGTGAAAATTGCAGTAGTCTGGGCAAGAAGTTTCATTACAAGTTTTAGACCTTTGATGTAAGGGAAAGTAAAGTTTTAAAGGTCAGAAGCAGTTCCTGAAAAAAAAAGGAATGTACAAACTTTACAAAATATGGATACTGAAGGGGAGATTGAAGATGTGCTATTAATCAGACAAACATGACTTTTGGATATAGTAAACTGAAGGATGTTAAGGCATGTACCACAAACATGTACATTGATCTCTGATATAGCTAACACATGTGCCAACTAACTGTAGCAAACTGACTTCCAATGTTAACAGCAAGCCAGAAACACTAAGCACTTAAAATCCTATTGCCAGATCTAGCAACCCAAAGACATGATACCATACAACCACGCTGCAGCAGAGAGCATACTCCATTTTTATTCCTTGACAAAACACAGCAGTTCTCAACCCAGAGCCTGAAAAGCTTTCCTAGTTCACAGAATACAGGTTATTTCTAAGGGAGGGGGGCAGGCTGTAAAACATGATTAAACTCTCCCTGAATATACCATGTAGAAATCTGTAAGTGGCAATTTCAGCACATATGCATTACTGCAGGAAAAATTGAGGGCTTCACAAATAAAAAGGCCAAAATGAAAAAAAGTCACTGGCTTAAGGCACCCAGTTAAAAATGTATCTTTATGAAAGACTTGCACTCATTTTCTCAAGGAGATAACTCTTCAGGATGCAAGCAAATTATGTTATATTTGGGGGAAAGAGACTGGTGTACCCCAGTTTGCTAATACAACGTGTAAGAAATGCGTTAGACTAGGCGCAGCTATCAAAATTGTGTTGCTGCCAGGAAGGAAAAGTAAAATAAGCTACACTGGCGCAAAGTACTTATGTCAATGTAACCATGCTAGTACAGCGGAGCTGTGCTAGCATGGAGTGTCAGACTCACACCCCATACTAAGGATACTGTTGCAAAGGTGAGCCCCCCACTGTAAAGCAGTAATGGTCTTCAGAAAACTTAACATCTGGACAATATGTATAATTGCCATTCTTCTTTGCAACATATTTAACATTTAAATAGAAAGAAGTTGTAGAAAAACCTCTGGCAGTTTAAGAGAATCCACATAGTCCTGTTCCTGAAGCTATTCTAGAGCTACGCAACATTTAACACAAAAAATGAAACCGTTCAAAAATTCTAATATACTACATAACACTGACAATACCAATACTTTCTAAATTACTTTAAAATGTTTATTACAAAATGTGCTACAAACATTTCAGTTTCCCTGTAAGTCTATGTTATTCTTACCTCCTAAAGAAGGAATTGACATTAATAAAGCAACTCAAAGCTACACTAACACAGTATGTTCCACAGCAAATCAAATTCTGAGAAGGGAACACAAGAACCATTTAAGACACTTAACACAGAAGGAGATGCAGCACTGCAACAACAGTGGGGAATGAGCTATATTTGGCTGGTGCCAGTAAATGAAGTGTATTAGGATAATCTTTGCGGACCACTAACAAAACCACCAACATTTGAGTTTAATACATTCCAAGCCCAGAACGTCAGTATCATCCGGGTCTACAGTGAAAACTTGAGCGAATTAGAAACTCAACCCTTAAAAACTGACAGTTTGGGCATAAGCTACCTAGAGCCGGTCATTGTTTTTAGCTATCTAACAAGCTAAAACAGTATTTCAGATTAAGAAATGAGTCAAAAAGTTAAGAGCAAAAGAAACACTGAAGGATCCACTATGCAGATGTGCTGGAAAAAGTTTCAGCAACGGTGCAAGTTTATTATCTTTCTCCTTCCATCTCTCTAAGGATGCTGTGAATCTAAGTTTTAAAAAGAGCGCTTGAGTAAGTACATAAGCACCGTGTTATTTATTTTCTATAATTAACTAAGGAGTGGGTACAATACAACAGATTCTATAAGTGGAATTTACTTAAAAGCTGCTTGCACTATTTCAAAGCAAATTTAAGGAGCAGATAGGTTAAAAAATGTAAACTTCAAAGCAGTTTCCCACAACAGGAAAAGTGGGACAAAAAAATGCAGTCTCTCAAGCAGCAAATGAAAAAATATAACCCTCAAAACATGCTTATTGGTTAAGAGGCTTGATTTTATTTAATTAAACAGTCATGATATGTTAAAAAAAACACAGAAAGTGGAACTGTCCCAAATACAGGTAATAATAAGTTGCCAACAAAAAAAAAAAATCCAGAAAAGTTGAACCCTGTAATAGTTTTTATGTAGCATACGTAAAGTGTTTTCACCACTATAAACCTCTGTGTAGCTTCCAGATGATGAAAATCTCAATCACTTAGAGAAAAAATTACCCCATTTGTGCACTACTGAAACTGTCCAACAATCACTAGTGTTCCACTATAACTGTAAAAAGTTCATTCAGCTGTCCAGTAAGCTAGCAATTAAAATAAACTAAGTGTTCTATGAAAATCTGCACCTGTTAAACTGAAATACATTCACAATTTATCCAAAGCTTATTTGATCACAAATGTCTTCACTTAGATATGTGCGCTGATCGGAATCAAAATACACCTTTAACTTTAATATTTCTCAAGTATCAGGACTTCTCTCATAAAACATTTATTTCACCTCTCTAAATAGAGCCAGCTAACCACTGTCAAGTCAAATTAAAAATGGTTACTACTGAATTAAGTACTGCTTTCCAAGCCTAGCACAAAATACCCAACAACTAGCTCTAGCTAAGAACAGCTTCCCCAACCCTCTTCTACTCTCTTGGTAGCGACCTGTTGATATCAGCAATAGTCATGTCCTCCAGTTACAACATAACATTGCCTATATCTAATATGCTCTAGAAGTTACACACAAACTTTTCAAAACTAACACGTCATTAACCAAGAATAGAGAAGGCAAAAAATCAAGTTTGAAGATTATTCCAAGTACAATCACATCCACTGCTCACATCCACTGCTCAACCAAAAACTGTCTACTAAAACTTTGTTTACTGTCAAATTAAGAGCTTTTTTAAAAAAAAAAAAACCAACAAAAAACCCACACAACCCAACTCTTCCTTCTTCTTGCCAGCTGTAACTGCATTGAACAAGACCACCGGTGGCATCAGAAATGCCACCGCTCACTAGACTCTGGCAGGAGGCGGCCTCCTCCATACCCCATAGGCTAAGATGATTTAGAGTGAGTTCAAAAATTCCTGTGGGACAGGTAACCAAGTGCTCTCATAGCAAAATGACACCAAATACTCATCTCCTTCACCAGCAGCATTAAAAAAGCTGAACAGCCATTTGTTACTCCTTCCCCGCCCAATACAACCAGTTCATATTTGCTAGGGATTGGGATACCCTAAGACTTCCAACTTCTAGCTTGCCTTCATGGCATCACCAAAGACCTTTGCACGACTGCAGAGAAGCCACTTTATTTTCACAGCCCTTAAGTCTACAGGGGAATTTCAGACATTTTGGTCTCGCAGCAAAGAAATGAGAGATGCAAGATGAACTGCACTCCATATTGATTCTTAATGCAAATAAGGTGAAATAGCATTTCATTTTTAAGAAGGTAAGTGTCTCAATAAAACATATGCCCCAAGCTTGGGATCTGGATTTTGGTTTTAGCTGTTTTTTTCCTAAAGTCGATGGTCTATCTGAATCAGAAAAGCCGTTTTTAAGATATCCTTCTGCAAGGAAGAGCAAGAAGGACTGTAAAAAGTAAATCAAATAAGCAGACTGCAAGAAGACAAAATAACAGAGAAATAAATCTCATTTCTAAACGAGCTGTACAAAAACCTTGTATATGCCAAATAAAATAAGAAACAAGACATATATCTATGAGTACAAACGTACACATGTAATTCAACAATAAAGTGTACAAAAGCATCATCTTTAGCACTATTTCGTATTGCTGCAGCTGGCACGAAAGGCATACGCTTAGCAAGGAGCTTCGTAATAACTACTATTGTGAAAGACACGAAAATGACAAACTGTTAAGTCTTATCTGCAGTTGATCAAAAACACAATAAACTACACAGCTTTGCTTTCAATCACTTCCAAAAAACCAGAAAGGCAGAAACATCCGAACACCCTCCCTATGCCGTTAACGCCAATAGGTTCAAACGGAACAAGAACGGGAGAAACGGAAAGGACGGAGGCAGGCACGAGTGAACAGCAGCAAAAGGGAGGAGAGATTTAAGCAGAAGAGGGGAGAAAAGAGCACTAATTGCGGCACCGGGAGATAGGGAGGGCCCGGGCCCCCGAGACTGACCTGTGCCGTCGCTGGCGGACACGGAGAGCGCCGGTGAGGAGAGTTTAGGCCGCTTGGCTGAAGGCGGGCCCGGCTCCACCACATTCTCGGCCATTTTTAATTCTTTTTTAGACAATCACTCCGAGCAGGGAGACAGGGGGATGGGGGGGGGGTACCCCAAAACCTTCACCTTCTTCTGGGGCCCCGATTCAGCTGAAGAACAACAATAACGCCGAAAGCGAGCGAGTAGGATCCGGCGGAGGAGGGGGGCCAAGTTCCCCTTTTTCTGCCCCTCGGGCTCCGGGAGGGCGGCAGCGGGGAGAAGGTGGGAGCTGGGGCGGGGGAAAGAGGCCTCTTCCCCCAGACGAAAGGGCTGAGCCAAGATGGGAAGAGCAGGTAAAGCCCCCGCCAAAAAAAAAAAAAAAATTAAAAAAAAAAAGAGGCTGGTGGGGTTTGGGTTTTTTGTTGGGTCTTTTTTTTTTTTCGGTAAAATTAATTCCGGCTGTTGTGCTGCTGGTGCTTCTTCGCCGCCGCCACCATCATCATCTTCATCCTTCGGGGGGTCTCCTCCTCCTGCTGCTGCCTCCTCACCGCCGCCATCAGCCTCTTCCTCCTCGGCGCCGTCCTCCTCCTCCTCATCGCCACAAGGAGGCGGGCGAAGGAGGGGAGAGGAGGAGGAAAAAAGAAAAAAAGATCACCGTCCTCTAGCAGCAGCTCCTTCCCCCTCCAACACCACCCTGCAAAAAAATACCCACCGCCAGCGACAGGGCTGGGGGGGAGGCGGCGGAGAGAACGGCCAGGCGAGCGCGGGGTCCCCAGCTCCACTCGCTTCTTCCTCGCCCGTCGCTAATGGCTGCAGAAAGGGGAGCTGTAAGGATGAGGAGGGTGAGGATAAGTCCCAGGAGTCTCCGCTTCACATCTTGTTGTGCAGGGAAGGAGGAGGGGTTGTTGTCCTGATGGAGGCAGCACCGATCGCGGGATGGGAAGGTGGGGGGCGGGTTTCAACACCCTCTCTGCCCCCCCCTCCTTCTTCTCTTCTTTCCCCTTCCTCTTTCTCTCGCTCTCAGTAGCAGGCTGCCCCCCCCTCCGGCACAGGCAGAGGGGCCGATCCCACAGCAGCGGCAGGAGGAGGAGAAGGAAGAAGCCGGCCCCTCCCCCCCCTCCCTGCCTACCTTCCCCCCTCCCGGGCGGCCGAGGATGGTTGCGAGCGCTGGCGCCGGGCAAGGAGGGGGCTGCCCGTCTCCGCTCCCGCGGACCCACGGGTTATGCGGGGCGCGAAAAGCGAGAAGGGGGGAAAAAAAACCTCGGCGGGCGCGGCGGGGACTCCCTCTTCGCCTCCGCGAGGGTGGGGAAGGAAGCGAAGAGGTTGGTAGCGGGGGTGGGGGGGCGGTCAGCGACCCCTCGGGGTAGGGGGGGTAAGATTAAAACAATAAAAAAGAAGAAAAATCACGCCGGGGAGAGACGGGGGACTCGCCCCGGGGTGGGTTAAATGGCCGGGAGGGGGAGGGGGTCCCCGGCGGCGGGGGGGGGTGGGGGGGGTGGGGCGGGACGGCGCAGGCAGCGCGGGGGCCGAGCGCAAGCTCCCTACTGCCCCTGCCTGGCGCCCGGCAGCGGCCGCTCCTCTGGCGTGTGTGGCGGAGCGGAGAGAAGCGGGAGAGCGGGGGAGAGGAAGAAGCCGGGGGAAAAGAGAGAAGAGAGAAAAATAAGGGAGAGAGCGGAGACGGGCAGGCAGGCGCGCGGGGAGGGGGGGGGCAGTCTCGGCTCCTCGCTTCTCTCCCCGTCCCCTGGCCAGGCCCCTGGGTCTCTCTGCGCTGCGCTACCCTCCCCCTGGCTCGCCCCGGCCGGCTCGGCCTCTCGCTCTCGCTCCCTCCCTCAGTCGCTCACACACAAACAAAATGGCGGCTGTTGTTTCTTCACTCTCCCGAGTCCTCGGAGGGAAGCGAGCGGCGGCGGCGGCGGCCGGAAATGAGCCAAGAGAAAAAAGGGGGCGGGGCCAGGCCTGGGGGGCGGGGCCCGGCGGCGCTGGCGCACACAATGGAACGCGGGGGGCGGGCGTGCCGCGGGGCAGGGGGGGTAGAGGGGAATGGAACCGCCCGGCCGTCGTCACGAGACCGTGCCTGCCCAATCAGCGCACTCCTCTCGCTAGGCTCTTCCGCAAACTCTCCTGGCTCCGCCCCTTAAAGGCGAAGGGTTTTTTAATTAAAAAAAAAAAGGGCTCTTTTTTCCTCCTCCTCCCCTCACGCACTTTCCTGTCGGCCGAAAAGCGCACGGCGGCGGCCCGGGGATGCCGACCGTAACCTGCAGCCCAGGGCAGGGAGCGAGGCCGCCGCCCTGCCCCGCCACCCTCCCCGGTACCCGGCCGGCTGAGGGGCCGGCGGGCGGAGCGGGTTCATGCTACCGTGCTCCCTCACGGGGACCGGTACCCGGTCGGTTCCCCGCGGTGCCGACGGGCGGGGCGCTACTCCCGCCGGTCCCGGGCCTTGCTGCGCCACAGACATGGCAGCCCGGGGCGGTCGGCAGGCCCCGGGTAGCCCCGGCGGGGGTGCAGACCCCCCACCCCATCCCGGGAGGGGAGGGGATTGGGCGGGGGGCAGCATCTCTGTCCGCTAGCCTGGCGGGCCGCGAACGTACGAGATGTAGGGGCACACGGCTTCGCCCTGGGACGCGAGAGCTGCTGCAGGATTCCACCGACGTTGCGAAAAAATAAAGAACCGCAATAAAACCCCACACACTTTACACCAAAGACTAAATAAACCCACAAAACCGCACTTTATACCCCCAAAATGCCGCGTGTGTTGAGGAAGGATATATTACGTGGTACAGCAGCATCTTGCACTTGCTCATGCAAGGCCAGGCAGGGGCTGGCTCTTGGGCTGTAGGTAGGGGCAGGTAATATTTACCTTGTCCTTCATAAGCCTTCACGGCCCTGGAGCTGTTTCAGAGCTTAGGATTGCTGATCCACCAAGCGTTTTCCTCCAATCTTTTAAGGACTCATCAGCCATCATCAGCAAGAAAATGCCCCACCACAGCTTTTCCTTTTGGTGTGTTTGGGCTCTTTTCGGGTTGTACACTGTTACAGGATAGGGGTGGAAGGGAAACATGGCCCTGCATATGTTTTCAATGGAAAAGAAGTTTCATTTGATCCAAGTGAGGCATTTGCAAGGATGTGTCTCCCCACCCACCCTCAGGCCTGAGCTCTCTGCAATCCTGCAGAACTGAAGCAGGTATTTGGGAAGAGCCTAGCCTAAACATCAGAATAAGTACCACAGGCAATGAGAGAAAGCACGAGCAGAGATTCACAGCCCTGTAGCAGTTATCCACCAGCTCCCTCACATACTCCCACACTTCAGCTTCCCTTGTTTGGGTTTTATTTCCAGCAAGATTGTTGTTGTCACCCCCATCACAAAACGGAAAATGCAAATAGGGTTACACTCAAATCTCTTCAGAAGTGCTTAAAGATTGTACATATATTGGCCTTCAAGAAAAGTCTTGAAGCCACAGGTAGTATGCAAATCTATGTTTTAAAACAAGAGAGGTGGTGGGAGCCTTACAAGGACAAATAAGCAATAGGAAAATAGTCTGGAGAGCAGAAAGTCTCAGAACTAAAGCTGTCAGGGTTAACAGCATCAAACCCAAAAGCATCACCTTAGAAATTATGTTACGGTTCTCACAGGATTTTTGCCTCTTATTGCTGCTAAATACCCCAAATATTCCAGTTAAAGAAGTCTTGTATTACCTCAATTTATTTATTTTGTCAGTTTGACTGTTTCCCCTTGCTTGTGAAGCACTTTTAAAATACAGCTGAGACTAATTTTAACTTTTTTTTTTTAAAGTCTCCTTAGAATTAAAAGTTGACTGAAATAAGTCTATATAAGGTTTTCAGACTCTCTAGAGGCCTTTAATCCATAGTTCAATAAGGAATTAGTGCCAGCTTTATAAAAACACCAAGGTGCACATAAACACCTAAATGCTTTTAAAAGTCAGGCAACTAAACAAGAAGTTTGGAGCAAAGCAGGTGTTTCAAATAAGAGTTTCATGACACTAGTTCCTATCTAGAGACTTGCTCCTACCAAGAGTTGCATGTGTGCTTAGTTTATATAGCATATAGTTCCACTGAAATCACGCTATACTACTCACCATAGTAAAACTAAGCACACATGTGCTTGCTGGAGCACAGCCTAAGAGATAAAGAACTGGGTAGTTATTTGCTACTCCAGAGAGTACTATATGGATTGGTTAGTTTTGTTAAGTACCAGAAAAATCTGACAAAATCCTTTTTTTGGGGGGCAGCTTCCCCTCTGGTCTGGCTACCTGTTTATCTACCCTTCAAATGAGTTCAGGGAAGCATACCTGAACTGTGGGAAGCATATACGTTTTGGTGAATGCTACCAAACTAGCATATATCTTCTGAATATGAATTACAAATAAAAGTAGTTAACAAATACATTGGTAAAACCATACCTCTGCCTTACTATCTTCACAGACAGTACAATATCTTAGTTCTTCATGTATTAGAAAGTCATATTCAGTCAGCTTTCCATACGAGAGACTTAAATGCAAGCTGAAGTATATGAAAAATAGAAAAGAATGCTACTTGCAGGTTTTTTCTGAAAAAGGTCATCTAAAATACAAGAATAAGTAAGAAAAAGGAAAACCCAGGAAAACAGGGTTAAGATTAATTCAATATATGTAAAAAAATCCCTGCAGCATCTGTTAATTTTTCTAAAAACACTGCAGTTTTCTTAAATGAACCTTAGTACATACACACAACCAACTGTTGCTAAATGCTATCTACCAAAACAATAACATACACAATTACTGGAAAGCAATAACAGAACACAAAACATACTAAGAAGCAAATAAATAAACTTATACAAATTAAACCAGGAAAGGATAATTCTATTAAAAGTGGAACAAACCTATTTACCCAACAACTACTCCTCCTTGCCTCAGTTTCCCTATTCTTACAGCAAGGATAGTAGTATTTATCTCTTGAAAATAATACCCAGAAGAATTAATTAGCTTATTATTGCTAATAATTGTAGCAGTCATTATGTACTTTGAGATAACTGGATGAAAGCATTTTAAGTCTGATTAAAATGAGAATCCGCTCAGGAAAGCAATAAGAAGAGGAATGCAGGGCCTTTAACTTTTATCATGGGATCTCGTTTGGCCTTAGCTGGTAGTTACTGAAATTTGTAAATATGCCCAGCTGTTTTGAGAGCTACAAGGAACAAGATAAGATCCCCTGGTACTGTAGGAGTCAACATGATGCCCAAAGGTCAGCATCCTGGTGTCAGTGAGAGGAGCAAGCAGAGGAATAATCAGTTCCCTCAGCTCGGAGGGAGCTGGGGCTGTGGCCTTTCCCTTCCAGCTGCTGGATGGAGAAGCAGCGTCTGATCTCAAAGTCACCCAACCAACCTCCTCCCCTCCCTAAAGCCATTTGGGAAATCACTTATACTAAATAAAACTTCCCCGATCCCCTTTGGCAGTATTTGCCCCGCAGCCCTGAGGCCACACAAGCATCTGAAAGAGGGTGGCTTGAGGAACTGGGTGCAGGGAACGGGGCACTCCCATCTTCTCAGCCCTGTTTCTGCCTGCAGTTTCCAGCTGTATTATCCTTTTTTTCCTGAGCTTTCCAGGGTTGCTGCCTGTGTCTGGTAGGTAATTTCTTCTTTTTCCCCAGCTACCTCCTGCCACTGCAGATCTCTGCTCACGCAGTGCCGCTGCTGGGGAGTGAAGGAGGAATGACCCCCTTCTCCATACCAGCGGGGAGATCAGCGTGTGGAGAGTCCTTCCTGGAACAGGTCAGAGGGGCGAGGAAATGATTTAAGGCTGCAATTTTTGCAAGTAATGCCAGGGCGCAGCTATATTTCTGGAAAGCGAGAGCCAGCTGTACCAGAGCAGAGAACGTCGCTCAGTGCAGCGTCAACATTAAAACCCAGCAGCATTTTGTTACAAGACGAGTTTTATTAAAACCATAAGAAGTAACCATCCAATAGCTGGTTCTTGCATCTAGCGTATACATAAAAGAAAGGGCTGGCTTTCTGACAGCAAGCAAAATGCTTTCAGTCCTTGGCCCTAGAAACACAAGCTTCCTCAGTCACAGTTTTCAATAGCTGCAAACACAGAGTTATGTTGCTAAATGTTAAGGGCTCAGCTGTTTACCAGAAGAATGTTTCCTCCCTGGAACACATGGTTTTGCTTAAAAGAAGTTCTCCAAAAAACCCACTTTATTTCATTAGCGAAAGCAACATTATAGTCCTAACAAACATGCCATACAGTCTCCCCTTGCAAGAATGAAATAGAAAGAGAAGACAAAAATTGACCTCTCAGTTTAAGAGGGGCAGAGGTACACTGCTTAGTAAATACTGCAGCTTTGAGATCTGGTGATCTAGAGCCGAATCTCATGCTCTGAAATGTATATATCTTCATACACTGTTTTCCTAGTCCAGTTCACACTGAAAGCACAATCATGGAATAGGAGCGAGAGGCTTGCGTGCTCCCCCAGCTTTACCAAGGGCTAGCCAAATTGCTGCCTTTCACTTTCCAGGTTCAGCTCTCCCCTCTGCAACAGGGAGTTAATGCTACTCCCTGCCTTACAGAAAGCACATCCAAGTCATTGAACGAAAATGCAACACTCTTCTATCTTCTGAGTAAAATTACACTGAAATTAATACATTTACATCAGCAGTTGATTTTTCCCAGAGTATTATGGGGACACAAGCAAGAGGTTCTAGAGTGAAAGTGTAATATTTTTAATTAAGAGCCCTTGAACTTGCCGCGTGCTTTGAGCTTGTGGAAGGTGAAAGGATGGCAAATTTCTGAACAACTCAGTCAGGTCAGCACTATATTTACAATGATCTGCTAGAAATTATCATTGTGCGATGGAGCTCAGGCTAACATGGGGAATCTGTGCTGATAGTTTTACATTTATTGTAACTACCCAGAGGAAGCATGCTGCTCACCTTCCTCTTACTTCTTTCACTGTGGTATCCAATGGGAAAGTTCTTGATAAGCTTTATTGCACTGCAGAAGGTATAAACAATGTGCATTGAAATCTGCTGAGCTTAAACTCAAAACTTATCTTTTCATTTGTTTCCTGAATTGTCCCACAGACACAAATCCACTGTCCACATGTGCTTATAAAAAACAAAATACAATTATTTCTATTGTACCTCCACTTCCTTTGCTGTTTTTTCACACAATGTTCTTTAATTCAGATTTTTTTTAATGTGCTACAACATTCTACTATATGCTGAACTGCAATGTGCTATTTGATGTCTGCAATCAAAATTCAAAGAGGGAAAAAGTATTTTTTTCCAATTTATTAGTTTTCATGCTTCAAGGTATAAAGTGATTCCTTCGTTGGGGTCAGCCAGGAATTTAATCTGCAGCAGAGAAACATACTGAATCAAGAGGTTTTAAGTACAGAGGGTATTGGCCTTCTGACGGAGCTAATGGGACCCTGTTGTTCACAGTATAATACATTAAGATATTCAACACAATCTGAGCTGTTTTTGCAGTTGCCATGGAAGAAAAATTTTACACAGGAAATATAGGTCTGGTTGGGTTTTTTCTTTTTCTGCTCTTCTCTAAAAAGATCTTGTACTTTCTTGGCTTTTTGGCAATGCCTTCATGAGTGCTTTCCTTCTACACAAAGATAAAAGTCAATAATTAACCACAAACACCAAAGCTGGTTGATTCTAAGGTGACGACTCTGTGTAAAACAATAGGGTTAATCCTCAATTCCTTACCTTCCTAATTAATATGGGCTTATCACTTCTCTTCACAGAAGTTCCCTCGCAAACCCTCACATTTCAGTGCCTTTTAGGTACTTTTTCTCTTGGTCTCTTCGAGCAAGGGACACCGACATCAGGCAGCCCTGGACTTTCTGTTTGCATCTTCTGACTGCCCTGTACACGAGACCTGTGAGTTCTGGAGAAGAGAGCATCAGCCCCTGACGGTGCTATGCTATTAAAAGCCACCAAGAGAGCAGCAAAAAGGCAGAAGCTGTAGCAGCCCCTAGCAGCACACATTTCCTCAAGGTGCTCTCACCTTGCTTGAAACCCTGGAGAGATCATTTCTGCAGAGCAGGGCTTGTTTATGAGCGGCTTTGTGATATTTACTCCAACCTCTTTTGCCATCTCAGACGCCTTCCCTTTGATCTCAGGACAGGCATGGGAGAGGGATACCACAGCGCACACCAGATTAAATGCACAGAGGTGGACACAAACAGCCCGTCGGTGGGATGTCAGGGGAGGGCCGGTTGCCTGGTCCAGCGCAAGCACTGCAATAAGGATGCAACCACCTGGCAGTAAAGCTGGAAACTTTTGAGGTGGCTGAGCCAGCCATTAAAAAACTTTCATACACTGACAGGCCCAGATGAGAAGTGAAAGTCATGGTTGGCGCGATATTTTGGCAGCATGGACTTATTTATCTTTCATTAAATCTGAAGAAACATTTAGCTAACTTTTGGGGGAAGGTAGAGAGCTTTTCTAGTGACCAGAAAAGTAACAATTTCAAGGTCAATGTTACTCCTCTTTTGTCAATATTTCTATGACTGCAATTTGTTGCTCTTTAAGAACCAGCTTCAAGAAAGCCAAATGAAAAGTGTGAGGTACAAAATTGACATTACAAAATGACAGAAAGTTTGGTTCTTTCATTGCCATATATGTGATGAGTAAATGTTTTATTTAGGTATTTGGGGCCCGTACAAAGTGGCTTGGCCACGGCCGTTCTGTGTGTTGCTGCAGAGTCAAGCACCAAGCCCCAGGAGAAGCTTCCCCAGGTGACCAGGGCACTGAGCTCCCCCGGGCAGAGAAAATTAGTTGTCTCAGCAGGAGGAAAAAGGGTTGTAACGTCAACCCTACAACAAATCTTTGTGACACCAACAACCCTCAGCTTCTGCTGCTGCTGCCCTGTGTGGTGATCATCAGCCCTGTGTTTGGGAACGGACAGAGGGGACTGTGCCTGGCCATGCTGGATGTGCTTCCAGTCTGCCTGCCGCCTGCCTCCCTGGGGACATCTTGGTGGTCATGTCTCAGACAGCTGCTCCAGGAAAAAGGACAGTGCTTCTGGGCATATGGAAATGCAAAACTTAAAACATCGGAGTGAGTAGCGTAGCAAAAAGTCTGGCAGCTGGATGTGCCGGTTGTCTTGGTAGCTATGCAGTTTTTTTCTCGTTGCTCTGCTAGATGTAGGCATCTGAATTCCTGCTGAAAAGAAACAGAGGTGCCTGAGGCCTCTTGCAATTCTGCAGTTTGCTGGTTCATGTGTCTTCCTATCTGTGGCACTGTCACAGATATATAAATATATGCACATATGTTTCTATACCTTGGGGGTATAGAAATTAAATGTGTTTTGTTTAGAATATTCAAGCTATCCCAGCATATTTAGCCCCTGCAAGAAAAATCTTTAAAAATTATTTGCACTGAGCTGAGAGTGTCTGTATTCACGGAGGAGTGCACCAGCTGCCAGAAGGTGAGACATGTGTGGAAGATTCCCAGTTCCCATTTGAAGGAGCCGAGCCAAGGTCTAACAATGGTGGCCTGACACTACGATACAAAGGGTAAGCGTGTCTGTGCTCACATGTGAGTACCCCGCAGTGGTGCAAAACGGGCCCGTGGATTCCTACGTTCCTCCTGAGTATTTCAATTAAAGGCCAGGGAGGAAGTCCAAGAAAATGCCTAAAATGGCTTGAGTCCTTCCTTATGATCTGGAAATGGAAGTTGGCGGTGACTAACTCCAGCCCAGCCACCAAACCCCTCCCTCCCCGACTCTGCATCACTCTGTTCTTTCCCAGCTCCTCTCCTGCATTTGCAAACAGTCGGCAGCGGAAACAGCGAAGCAGCCTGGCTTCGAATGCCAGGAACGCACAAGAGGTATGCGACTGCATGCGATGCAGTGACCATCATCCACCCGTCCTAGTGTCTAACATAGGAAGAAGTGATTAAAATCTGACAGGGACAAGTCTTGATTATAAGCAGAGGAATGATTTTAAAAGAGGCTGCCGCCAAGCCTGCAAACAAAGCCCAATTAAATCCTGCCACTGACTTAAATTGGCTTCAAACCAGGCCTCTAACAGTTTCTCCAGCAAAAAAAATAAAAATGCTTGTTTATAATTTTTTAAGCCAGTGCAGGCAATGTCTTCTGACCTCCTTACAAAGCTAATAGATAGCAATATCCATAAAGAGCAAGATTTACTAGCTGAGTGGTCAGGAAAGCCGCATCCCATACTCACTCACGGAGTGATGGCCTCTGTAATAGCTGTGTTTTTGCTGTTGATTCAGTTGTGGTTATGCAGTTGACTCCCATCCTGCGCCAAGTGTGAAGTCTTAGCTCTTCTGCTCAAAATTTCTAACCGTCTCAGTGCAAATACCCAATGAAGAGCCTTTTTGTGGGATTTCAGCTGCCACTTTCCTTCTACCACCTGTCCATCTCACATAAAAGTCCATCAACTCTTGCTCTTCATATGGTACCTACCCCACGGGGGTTGTGATCTCTCCTGGTATATAAGAACTATGATAATGTAAAAAATAAAGAACAGAATGGGAGGCTTATGATCCCAGCCACGTGTTACTCAGAATCTTACAGTTCAAAATCTCACCTTCTCTTTTGGTTTACTTCGGTCACAGCTCTCTCCCCAAGAACTTCAAAAGAGTCAGAGCTCTGCATGCTCACGAGTGAAGGCTGAGGGAGGATAAATCATCTGGTGTGGGGCCCAGGTTGCCCTGTTCTCTCCTCAGTGGTGCAGTGTGGAGAAGGTGTCCTCAAAAAGTTTGTCCACTTCTGAGATTAAGCCCTCCACGCCCCTTGTTCAGCAGTGCCGCAGGGTGTCTTTGGGAGGTTCTGGAGACCGAACGTGCTTGGAGATTACTTTATTCACAGGGTGTGTGAAGTGTTGGCTGGAGAGCTGCAGAGCTGAGCTGCTTGCATATGCCTTACACAGATTTACTGCTGCACTCAGGTTTCTGACCTCAGTTACTGTGCAATAGGGTAAACCTACCTTGGATATTCCCTGCAGAGGTGATTAAAAATGATGAGTGGATGAAGGCACACCTGAGCAAGGATATTGCTAAACTAATTCATTATTTCTACTAAGCTAATTAAACACAGACCAATGAAGTGATCACACAAAGATCATGATTAAGATCACATCAACAAATCAATAGATTCAAATGATTGGTCATCAGTTTATATATCTGTCTATCAAAATTATTTGTGAAGTTGCCACTGAAGGCATTACTTAGATTTAATCTTGTCTAGGGAGATTTTGAGGAGGAGTCAGAGTCTTTTGAGGCTAAAACCCCAGCAAGCTTCCCAGCAGATGCAGTGACCCCCCTGCTGAAGAACATAGGTCTTCAAAGGATGTAAGGATATATATCCCCCCTTCAAAAGATAAAGCTCCCCAGCTTTGAATGGGGATGTAGCTGTCCATTCTTGTTTGGATTTTTTGCCAAGCTATATGACCCAGGTCATGCAGTAATCTTGTCTTAGCTCTGTTTGGGGGTGTAATATGATAGGTATCTCCACAGTAACTTTCCTTTAACACATCTTCCTTAAACCTTAAACTTATGTCATAGAATCATAGAATGTCCTGAGTTGGAAGGGACCCACAAGGATCATTGAGTCCAACTGTTCCTGTACAACACAACCCCAAAATTCACACTGTGTCTCTGAGGGCATTGTCCAAGTTCTTCTTTGATAATGCCAGGCTTGGCACCGTGACTGCCTCCTTGGGGAGCCTGTTCCAGTGCTCCACCACCATCTGGGTGAAGAACCTTTTCCTAACATCCAGCCTAATCCTCCTCTGGCACATCTTCCTGCCATTCCCTCAGGTCCTGTCATTGGTCACCAGAGAGAAGAGATCAGCACCTGCCCCTCCTCCTCCCCTTGTGACGAAGCTGTAGACCACGATGAGATCTCCCCCCAGCCTTCTTTTCTCCAGGCTGAACTGACTGAGTGACTGTAGCTGCTCCTCGTGTGGTTTCTCCTTTAAACCCTTCACCAACTTTGTGGCCCTTCTCTGGACACTTTCTAGTAGCTTTATATCCTTAATGTACTGCGGCGCCCAAAACTGCACACGGTACTCGAGGTGAGGCTGCACCAGCGCAGAGTAGAGCATGACAGTCACCTCCCTTGACCGGCTGCAATGCAATGCAGGGCTTGATGCACCCCAGGACATGGTTGGCCCCTTTCGCTGCCAGAGCACACTGTTGGCTCATGTTCAACTTGCCATCAACCAGAACCCCCAGGTCCCTTTCTGCAGAGCTGCTCTCCAGCCTCTCATTACCCCGTCTGTATGTACATCCAGGGTTGCCGTGCCCCAGGTGCAAAATCTGGCACTTGCCCTTCTTAAACTTTATATGGTTGGTGATTGCTGAGCTCTCCAGTCTGTCCAGATCTCTCTGCAGGGCCTCTCTGCCCTCGAGGGTGCCAACAACAATTTTTAAATGTATTAGCATTTATTGACTGTATATTCCCCATTTCACAAATGGCCCAGTTTTCCTCCACTGCTAAAGCAGAGGGAGTGGTCAGGGCAAACCCAGCTACTTCTGAATAATCTTGTTTTCAAAGATTGCCACCCTAATTCACTTACAACTTAATTTTAGTAGTCCTCCAAGCATATTTTTCCCGCCAACACATCTGTTGGCATTCATACTAACAGAAAATGGGAAAAACAAGGAGTGAGGAAATCAGTTCATTAAAACAAAGGTAAAAATAAACAAAGTAATTTTGTCTGCATCATTCCTTGGGGTTTTTAATTTTGGTCTCAGTTTCTTTGTTATGCTGAGCAGTGCTAAAGGCTTCCTCTGGGCGCACAGCCTGGAGCCTGACGTGGTCCCAGAGCAGGCTGCAGCCTGCCTGGCGCAGTGAGAGCCTTTGCTTGAGTGCAGTTCATCTTCCTCTGCATGGGTTATCCAGTGCAAGGCAGAGAGGTGATGGTGTTTTTGTTTTGGGGAATGGATAATACAGAGAGAACCATGTTTCCTGCATCATTATCATTTGTATAGGTGTAACTTCTGTTTAGATCGGGCTATATGGCTGGTGGACCAGTTGTGAACCCTGGTATTTTGGATGGTATCTGTCATCCAGGTCCCTCACAAGTTGTCCCATCAGCAAGTGACCCTTCATTTTACCTGATCATGCCTTATATATATATAGTATAAAATATAGACATGTATGGGAGGAAGCCTTGTCAGTAAGGCAGATGACAGTTTCACAGCAGAGGCAAAGGAACTATAACATGCTGTCAGCAGAAATCAGCTTTCAAAAGAATATCCTGCTCAACACGCTTTCTCCTAAGTATGTTTTCCTTGTGCCAGTTCTTCCTCCAGTGTTGTCAGCAGTTGTTAAAATACTGTGAACTTTTTAATGGAAAAGAATTGGGAACTAACTTTGGGTGAATTTTCTACTTACTCTCATGGCTTCTGACCTAAAACTACAAAATGCTGTTACATTAATCAGTATTCGACCATTAAAGTTTTCTCAGGATCGACTCTAATTTGGGCCTATTTTCATCCCACAACCTCCAGTCCAAGCAAGGGTCAAAATGCATTTGAATTCCCAATTCATGGAGGCTCCAGACTTGCTGGTAATGCGGTGAAGGCTTTTCACATTTCTTTGTCACCGATGTGAATTATAGCGTGCCTGAGGCGAAATGGAGGCCTTAAAAATAAAAAATGAAAATGTAGAATAAAAGATGCTCTGGTTCCCCTTTTGCAGAGACAGCACAAATCGGGAGGTGAGCTCTGCATGGTGGTCTGGTAGAAAGCAATTTCCTGATTTAGGGTGATATGTAGCGAAGGATTTTGACTGATCTCATCTATATGTATATTCAGTCTTTCCAAGATGCTATTAGTAAGCATACCTGAAATTTGAATGTCTTATTTTATTTTATAAAGCCCCATTTTATGTTATTTTTAGGGAGAGTTATCTGTGTTACTTGCAGCCTGACAGAGCTTGGGGTCATCTGCAGGTTTAGCAAACCTAATCTTTCTTCTTTCAGGCAGATAATTTATATGAAAGCCGTGTACAGGCCTGTACCTGGGATAGATCCTGGCTCACCCTCACTCCATACAGCCTTTCATTTTGAAAATGAATCACTGCTAAAGACCAAAATAGCACAGGGGTTTGCCACCCATCCTCTACTAGTTTGATTCAGCAAGTTTCTCTGCCTGCTTTAGGAGAGCACTGTGTGAGACCGTGCTAAAGCCTGGCTGGAGCCAAGCTGCAGCATATCTGGAGCTTCTCTTTTTGCCCCAGAGCCTGCTGCTAGCCTGCTTTAGGAGGAAAACAGGTTGGTTTGATATGGTTTGCTCTGGACAAATCCAAGTTGGCTGCGTCTCATCTTGTTGCCATCTCCTGGATGTTTACAAATAAATTATTTGTTCCAGAGAGTTAAAGTTAAGCTGACATGTCTGCAATTCCCCTGGCTCCTCTCATTTTCCCTTTTCTGTTGATAGGAAGGAATTCCTTTGCCCTTTTCCAATCTTGGGGTCCCCTGACATGTCTGTCACAAATTCCCCAAATTAACCACGTACCGTTCTGAGGTAATGTCAGTCAGTGCTGGGTGAAATTCCTCCTGCACAATGAGATTGAAAACATTTACCTCACCCAGGTGCTCTCTAACCACTTCTTTCTTCCAGGCTTGCATCTCATTCCCTTTCTTGGCTGCCTGCTCAGCAGCAATATATTCACTGAAGTCCAATAATAAAAAAGTATTAGGCACTTTGACTTTATTGACATTATTTATCAATAGTGTTTGCTATTTATTGAGTAGCAGAGCAACACTTTTCCTTACTCATTTTCTTAGTAAGATGATGACTTCAGCATCAGGTAGAGTCCTCTGTGAACTGTGCCCTGTGCTGGAGTCAGGGGCATCCAACAGTGGTTTTTTTATCAGTTTATGACAGGAAAGATTGTGTGGAGCCAAGCTGGTTTGCTCTGGCCTCTGTTTGGTTTTTAATATATTTTTTTAAAGATGTTCTGGACTCACTCTCAAATAGAAATTTAGGCTGGTAAAGACACTGAGTTCACCTCTCTTCCCCAGTGCTTGTGTTAAGCTCGGACGACTCAATGGCTGTCCTAAGGCCACATTTCTGAAGGTCCCCTCCCAAGATCCAAAATCCTCACATCTGCCCAATGACTCCTTTGGCAAGGGGGCCGGCAAGGAGGACCCTGTCTGTGCAACTTCCCACCTGCCCCCCTGATGACTCCCTGTGAAAGACAGCCCTGACACCCCCATCAGGATGCTTGTGCTTCTCCTGGAGCTGTAGATGCTGGTGGTGCTCTTGGAGGCTGAGGCTCCTCTGCATCCTTTTGGAAGCCCTGTCGCTATGGCGACTGTGTGCAGCTTTACAATCTGTTTGTTGTCCACCTATTTCAATCAGAAACACTTCTGGAGCTTTTATGTTTTCAGCGATTTTAATTCAAATCTCCAGTGGGTGGTTTTGAATTCAAGAGGGAAACAATGCAATGTGAGGAAAAACTTTCAGAAACCTTTGTGGCCCGCTGTTGCATTAATTTTTTTTTTAATGATTAAAAGAGACTTTTTGCCAATTTTATATCTATTTTGTGTCATTGTCACAGTGCTCTGAGAACATTGGAAAGAAAGAGAAAAATCTTTACTTCACCTCCTGGTTTTGGTGCAAGACCCACCAAATCACTCTTTATGACCCAGGCAGGGTGGCCTGTGGCAGCAAGAGGAGCGGCAGACCTGCCCAGGCTCTCCCCTGCCCCAATTCCTGGAGGACTGGCAGGAGTCCGGCAGGACAGGACAGGAGCCCTTCAGGGTCTGCAGCCTAAAGGCAGTTTTGGCCTGGAGTGGGCCTGCAGGTGGCCTTTGGGGATCGCCCTCTTGGTGCTCCCAGTTCAACTAGGGGACAGATGGAGAGAAGCAATGAAGGTGAAGCCTCAGAGTGTGCACATGGTAACTTCACCCACCTTTGCTCACCTGCAGATGCTTGTTTATCATGGAGGGACATTTCAGACCCCGGCAGTTGCTCCTTCTGGATAAGCAGTTAATGCTTTTACCTGCTGGATTTTTGCACTTCGGATCTGATGACTATTTTAATGAAGGATCATGTTTTGCATCTGCATTCTTCTTGGCCTGTCCCCAACCAGGGTTTCTGCCTCTGTTTGGCAGGGAGAGGTTTTATTCCTAGCCTTCTGCGTGTTCCTCCAGCTGCTCTGACTGCCTCGTCAGCCACAGCAGTCCCTCAACACCCCTCCAGGTATCTCCCTCTCCTTTTCAGTACATATTAGGAGGTGAAGATCTGTTCAACTTTGACAAATAGTAGTACTTCTGCATTTAATAGTAATATTTTAAATATTTTCAATGCCTTTGCTTTCAAAGGCATTGAAATATCGCTCTCTACCTTTGTTGCATTTCAAACTTTTGCATCCTGGTGCTGACACGGGAAGAGGTGTTTGGTTGGAAAGTTGTGGTTTGCTGTGTAGGTTTGAGACTATCAATGAGGAAATCTTATTTCTCAACATGTAGTTTAATAAGAGCTACCAGGTGACTAGTAATGAAAATATTATGAAATCAAGAGATTATTGGGGAGATTATAGTCAAGAGATTATAATAATCAAGAGATCATTGGGGAGAAAAACTGAACTCTGCTCAGAACGCTTTCAAATAAAGAAAATAAGGACTATGTTTTTAGTTGTGTTTTCTTGTAGTTTGGTTACTAACCTTCATTTGTTCTGGACAGACAAAATAAACTACTTTCTTTTTAGATTTCCTAACATTTTTACTTATAGACAAATGTATAAGTTTTCTATATATTTCTTGGATTTGGTTTTCTAAAACAGCAGCATCTTAAATAAAGCTGTTTAAATGGCAGAGGGCTTCCCAGGTACTTCAATGTTTTGATAAAATGTTTCAGTTTTATGGACAGAATCAAGATGGTGGGAAGCTTTTTGCAGGAGTCCCTGTGGAAAGGATCTTTCTTTTTCGTATAGCGCTTGGTGTGGTGCTGACAAGAAGTCTGGGACAAGGGATGGAGGGACAGATTTGCACCCAGAACCCCAGGAGCCAGGGATCTCACTGGGATGCTCCTCTCCTCCCTGGGTACAGGGCAGAGCTATGATGGGAGCAGAGGGTCACAGTAGCTCACGCTACCAAGTAACCTTTTCTAAAGAATAGGCTGGGGATAAAAAAAGGGGTCTGTGACATTCACCCTTTTCAGCCACAGCCAGCCCTTTGCAGGCAGCTTTGCTCCATGCTGCTGAGCTTGCTGGCGATGGCAACCTGCCCCAAGCCCACTGAATCCTCCAAGCGCCAATTGCAATCCTGTAGGGCGATGCTGAACTGTGGGGTGGTGGCTGCCAAGACCGGCTCCTTGAAGGAAGTATCTTCCCCATTTACACCAGCAAATACCTGGCAGAAGCCTGCCCCAATGGCTGTGCCTGTCCTCAGGATACCCTCCACCTGCAAATGGGAACATGGAAAAAGGTCGGTCTTCTCACCTTGCCACAGGTCTAAGACCAAGGCCCAGTGCTGCCCCTCAGAGAGAAAAGAAACAAAATACTGAGATGGCACAGAAATGCTCAGACAAAGAGAAAGCATTGCCTTAAGTTCCTAGACAACACAAATACAAATGTGGAAAAGCTGGCTGGATGCCCGGGATAACTAGGGCTGGTCCGAGGTGCTTCGGCTGATCATCCCCCGCACACTGGGGGCCCTGACATGCATCAGCAGGTCAAAGGGTAATGGTGGGTGCTTTGAAAACCTGCAAATGAGGTCCAGCCCTTGGCTTGAGGTTTGCAGGGAGCAATGCTTGGTATTTGCCCTCGCTGAAGAAGGTGGTGATGAAAAGTCTCCTCCCTGTTCTGGTGGCACTGTGTTGACTTTTGGGACGCTGTTCCTACCAGTGACAAGCACGCTCAAGTTAGCCCAGACATTATTAAAAAACTATTCCAAGTGCTCTGGCTGGCTGTATGCATTAGTGACAAGATTATTAGCATCCGAGGAAATCCCAGCTTTTGTTAGGAAGAATGTAAACAAGTGCTGTTCACAAAAGAGCTGCTTCATTCGGCATCCAGGAAAGAAAAAAGATAAAACCTTCTCAGGCTGTTGCTGCACAGCTGGCATCCTGCTCCTAAGCAAAGGGCCTGAAGGCTGTTTAGGGACTAACAACAGGGAAAAAACCATAAGCTTAAATGCAGCATTTCACATGAAAAATGCCTGCGTAGAAGTTTAGATGTCATCCCACCCCAAAGCCAACCCCTGCACCCCATCAGTTGAGCTCCGAGCATCATTTACATATATAACAAAAGTTATAAGTGGACATAGCATTTTGTGAGCCTCCAGAGATTTGGGATATCTGAAGGACTGTAAATATGAGAAGTGTTGAACTTGTTGCAGTCTAGGGTCCTCCCACCCATGATCTTGTGGCAGAGCTCAGGATATTGGCTCATCATTGCCCTTATCCTCTACTATGAAGAAAAGGAGTCAGTTTGAAAAAAATCCCTATTTTACTGCATTTTTCATCTTAGGGAGTTGAAAGAACAGCAGTTGAATTCGGAGCAAAGCAAAGAATTATCACATCATTGAGGTTTTTTTTCTTTCTTCTTGTAAATAGCTTGTCTCCAACTATAAAAGCAACCATCTTCTGGTCACCCATCTTTGCTGAAGGACCCAGTTTCAAACTAAAATTGGCCCAACCACAAACTACCATTTAATTGGGGTGAGTCACAAGGTCACCTTGCAGCAGCCCTTCAAATGTTTTTCTGGAGCTACAAGTAGGTCCCAGAGTGGTGTCAGCAGGATGTCCAGGAGCGGACGGTGATGGCTCTGGATGCGGCAGGCTCTGTGGCTATTACTAATCCCAGCTTTCATGGCACGGCAGGGCATGAAACTGTCCTAGAGGGCCAGGGGGACGCTGTGCAGAGCAGAGGAGGACACCTCTGCCAACCATATTCTTTAGCAGTGCATGTGCCAAGCAGGGAAATAATTTGCAGAATGCTGCCAGTGGGAGACCTCAATGATGGGTGTGTTTGGCCCCTTACTGCCCAGAGATGTCTCAGGTTTGGGGTCACTTATGGGATCAGGACAAAGGAGGGATGAGCTGGGATGCTGCAGTCCAGTCCCTGTGCAAATATCTAGGCTCAGCTCCTCTGAAACACCCCATGAACATTTTAAACCCAAGCACCAGCGGGCAGCCAGTGATATGGGTGGCACAGGAACAGGTTCCACAATTGTTTGGAATTTTGAGCCACTTCTCAAGATCACCCTTACCTTGTGATCTGTGTTTCAGTGCTTTTCTGAGTGAGGCTGATCCCACAGCCCTTTTTACTCCAGTTGGGAGTTTATTGCTTTTAGGGTCATTGAATCACTCTGCCTCTCTAGAGAACGGCAGTGTCCAATGGTGGCAGATACTGCTCTCACAAAACTGCATGGGCTCAGGGCAACCCAGAGCTAGTCTAGAGACACCCCCCCGAGACCTCCCAGGTAGAGATTATCTCTCCTGTCGACCTGGTGCCAACTAGTAAGTCCATGCAATGTCCCACTGTGCCAGACAGGCTCCAGGCTTCATGCTGGAGCCATGGGAAGAGCCAAGCACTTGTGGCTCTGCGGTACCCACGCTGCTGCTGCTGGCTAAAACTTCATCTGAAGATGGGAAAGGCCATGGCGAAGGCAGTGGGAGGGCTCCGGCGGCAGCACAGCAGCCCCCTCCCTGCTCTGCTGCAGCTGCCTGAGGTTGCAGCAGCTCCAAGGTGATTCATCCCAGACCGGGAGTAATTGGTGTTGGCTGCTGAAATGTTTCGTCATATTTAGCATTTCCCGCTATATGAAATGCAACTTTACAAAGTGCTCTGCTTGGTGTTTGTGCTGTAGCAGAGCCCTTAGTCACCTCCAGGTCCCAGCAGTGGTGTGTCAGTTCTGGGGAAGGAGTGGGCAAAACAGGCAAATTACTTTCACTTGCTTAAGGAAAAAAAAAAAGAAGATAGTAAGAGGAAGTGAATAATTTTAAAGCAGCAGTATCCAAAATGAGTTCCTTTATTATAGAAAAGCCTGAATCATCTGCCGGCGTGGTATGGGGGGTTGCAAGTGCCCAAGTGATGGCAGGAAGTTCTTTTTTTGCAAGAAGGCGCACGTACTGACAGCAAAACAACTAAACTAGACCTTGCTAACTGCTTACTGTGGTTTTTATCTGACTGGGTTCCTCACTCTGAGCTGAGAAAATTACTGCCCTGGGGCTGCCTTTCCCCAGCGAACCTCCACAGGGCCCAGAGAACTGACAAGTCCAGGCTCCAACATGCTCTAAGAGGAAAATAATCCTGTAGAGAAGATCTTCTACTGAGAACATTTAGCATTGTGTGTTTTAAGTTGTTTGGTTGCCTAAAATATTGGTGGATTTGTTTTCCAAGTCAGGCATTTTGCCCATGGGCACCTGGAGAGCTTTATCAGTGTTTTTTGCACCCCGCACCACCATCTCCGTCACCGACCCTGAAAAATTCACCCCCAGAAATGAACAGGTAGGTGTTGCAGTCATTGTAGTGCTTCTGATGGGAGGCATCAAGGAGGTGCTCTTGAAAATAGCCAGGTCTTCCTATACAGGACTTCCTGTACTGTAACCAGCCCCCTGAAAGAGGCTGTAGCATGACCCCCCTCAGCATGGCACAGTGTCTTTGCAGGGCTCTCTCCCCTGTGCTGGCAGCCAGCTGCAGTCTGCAATTTGCTGTAGCCTCCACATCATCTCCAAAGGTGATCCCGAGTACCCCCATTGGCAATTCAGTGGTGGGGAGTCCACCATCCTTGGTATGATGTTAAACCCCTCATCAGGTTGTGAGGCTCCCGCATCTCTGACAGTAAGAGAGACTTCTGCAAAAACTCCCACCCCAGCAGCCAGATTTATGGGCTGGTAAAAGGCTGGACCTGCCATGCTCCTCTCCAGCCATAAACCAAGCAGCCTTTGTAGAAATAAGCCTTGACATTAAGTCCCGATTGAGACGCACAGTGCAGTGCATCTCTTCTTTGAGCTGCACCTCCAGCATCTCCAAAGACTGCAGCCAACATCTTCTAGGCGATGTTTTCAAATTTCCTCTCAGTATGATGAAAGACTGGAAGTTCAATTTATTAAAAGAAATAATCTCAGCTCCTGGAGCTGAGATTTTGATTTCGTCACCTCGCTCCAGGAGCTGGGACCTTGGCACAGATGGATAGTGCCTATCTGTTAATCCAGCGACAGAGAGAAGAAAGGAAGAAAAAGGTTGTCATTTTGTAGAAACCAAAGAGAGAAGTCATGTTGGGGCCCTGCTCCTACCCAAGACTCAAAGAGCACTGATGTACTGAGGCCTTAGAGTGTTTTTTTTTTTTTTGCAAAGGTCATGGAATGAGCGGAATAAAAATTGGCATGAAATTCTGTGTGACTAAAACCTTGATGCAGAGTCACTGTGACTGAAAACCCCAGAGAACATGAAATGCTGTTGTAGTTGTACTACAAGGCTTTGGAATTTTTTTTCCTCTACCCCTCTGGTGCCTGATGTTCCTGCAATTAATTTCATCTGTGTTTCTAGCAGTGTGTGTGCAGAAGGAGGGGACAGGAATGGAGTGTGAAGCACATTGATTTTTGGTTTTCCTTGTATCCAAACAGTGCAACTTGTTAAAAGAAGAGCTTACATTTTAGCTCCAGCATAAATCTCTCTTACATTCTGGGTAATCCATGAAAAGAAAACCCAAAGAGTACATTTTGGGGAGGAAAAAAGACACATGCACAGAGGCACGCAGAGGGACCCGTGTACTGTGATGAGCAGAAGACAGGTGAGGCTGTGCGTGGGGATGCTGGATGCTGGCACCGGCAGCGGGTGGCTGCCTGGAGGCCATCCAGTGGGATGGGAAGTGGCTGCTCAGGACAGACTACCGAGGACAGGAAGCCACTAATAAATTACTTCTGATCTCTCTGTGACTCACTACAGAAACTTCCCTATCTTAGCCTGTCTTTTCAAGACAGCTTCGCTGAGACTGATTCGTGGTGTTTTGGGTTTTTTTTAAACCAAACTTAGAAAGCAACCCAAACACATCAGCACTGAATAATTACCGTACATGTTTAGCACCTACATAATAAAAGTGCTTGCGCTGCACTTTTTTGATCCAGAGTGCCGTAGACTCTGAGTAATCGCTTCTAACCCCATGCTACCGACGTTCGTGTTGCCTTCCCAGGCCCACCAACAAGAAAGCCGAGGCAGAGGATGAACCCAATGTCCTGGAAAGGTTGTAGAGTCAGACTGAAACAGTGCGGGTGTCGCTGAGATTTTCAGTTCCTGCCTACTCAGTCTTTTCAAAAAGGCAGAGCCAGGACTCGTTGCCTGTATTTCTCTTCCTGCTGTCCCTTTGAACACCATTCTGCATGCAAACATGCCCATGGATTAAATATCTTGGAGCTCATCCTTGCCAGTAGCCATACATTACCTTGTCTTCTTCAAGCCTCCATGTGGCTTGTGCTGCAGCTGAACCCAAAGCAGCAGTGTGGAGAAAAATGGTGATGGAGATAATTTGAGGAAAGAAGGAAGCCAGAGCAGCTCTGCCAGCTTTTATATCTCCTCCTGAATTTGGCATGAACATACACAGCTTGGAGGAAGCACATGCAGCCATGTTCATGCTCACAGCAGCTTTGAATGGGGGCAGGTGGGCCTGTTGCCCCAAGAGCGGAGCAATTTTCTGGGGCAAAGTGTGTTGGAAGGTTGGCGGCACAGCCTGGCACACCATAGTGCCTGTTGGGATGCTCTCCGTGCCGGTCCCTGGAGCTGTTGGAGATCTTCGGTGCTCACCTCCCATAGCCATCTCCTGGCTTGCCAGGCCAGGTGGTTGCAGGGGCTCCTCTGGCAGTGCCTGCAAGTGCATGGGAAGCGAGTGGAGGCACAGACGGGGAAACAGGGAGGTGCGGAGTGGGGCAGATGGACCAAGTGTCCACCACATGGGGAGAAAATTGAAATCCTACAAAGGGACGGGTTCCTCACTTGGAAGGCTGTTTTAAGAGATTTCTCCAGTGGACTGCAGAGGAAGAAGGCAACATTTCAGCTGCTCTAGGTACAGCACATATTGCTTTCAGGTATGTTCATGGGGGATTTAGGGACAGCTTGATCTACTTAAGATGCAAAAGATAGTCCAAGATAGACTGAAAATTTGGAACAAAATTGAAGGATGTTGTTACAATCAGATAAACACTCTGTTCCTCTTTCAAAGATAAGCAGATTTTACTGCAGATCTTTCTACTTTTTATCCTCATGTTTTGTACTTCTGATGAACTGTTTTCTCAAGAGAAGGCAACCCCTCCTTGTCCGTGTTGCTGTGGGGAGCTGCTCCAGGTCCGGCTGGGGAATGAAGTCTCCTCCTCGAAAGAAGTTACCCATAATCAGTGAAAAGACTTCTCAAAATTGTATGGAGAGCTTTTTAACAAAACAAAACAAAACAAAACAAAACAAAACAAAACAAAACTGGTTATGTTAGTCCCATGATAAGGAATTCAGCCTACTCTTACTTTACTCCACCTGCAGCTCTTCAGCTCTGCTTTTTCAATGGCTGGGAATGGAAACACGAATTTGATGCCATTCCTGGTTCCAGAACTGTAGTCAGTCCAAAATGTAGTAGTTTTAGCTCCTTCTTCAGTCTCCAGCCTTTAAACATTCACTTGTCAGTGAAGTGCCAGTGTTCAGCCCCTGGCCCTCATCTGAAGGCACCTCCTCAGGATATCAGAGGTTTGCAGTCAGATGTTGGGTAAAATCCAGCTTTTCAAGGAGCCTCACAAGCTGTTGGAGCTTTCTGAGCCTACTTTGTCCATGAAAAATTATTTTAGATCCATAATAAGGAGTTTATTCCAGGTCTTTTTCTATTTTGTATGCAATATTTTATTTCTGGCTCTACCCTTGCCAAAACCATGGGCTGCTATTTTGTTGTCATTCCTGCTAATGAAGTAAATAGCTTTGCGTTCCAGCTCGTGATAATAACACAGCTATATTTCTAGTTGGCCTTGGCCAAGACAAGCTATTAAAATGAGTTTTGTTTTGTCACGTTTCATTTTCTGAATCACCTTCAGGAGGCGTGGAGCTGGTGGAAAGGCACCAAACAGGCTGAGAGTCAAAGGCAGGAAAAACATCTGAGACGAACCTGCTGCGCTGGGCTCCGCTGGGACAAAAGCAATAATGTTGCTTGTTTCCTAATGCCTTGCAAAGACGCGTGTAAGAAAAGGCTCATTTTTTTCCTGTGTTTGAAGTACAGCCCCTTTTGGTTTTTTAATCTGCCACTTGTAACTCATGGTGAAATGCCTGCGCAGACTGTCTGCTGGCTTTTGCTGCAAGGAGGTGGGCAGTGGAAAACACAGCACTGGGCTTTGCCGAGTAGTTCCCCATTACTGGAGTAATTTTGCTCAGCGCTGTCTGTTCTGATAGGAGAAAAAAAAAGATTATTTCACATGACTTGAACTCTGCAGCCTGATATGATCATTAGAAAGCTCTGACTGTGTTATAAATAACTTTTTATGCTAGCACAGCTTTGTGCAGGCTCCTCTCTGAAGTGCCTACTTTGCAGCCACCATCAGCAGCCTTGCCTAACGTGGATGCATCCATGATGGCAGTCGCTGGTGGGGATGGTGGGCTGAAGAGATCATCTTTGTGTTCACCGTGTGACACTGCTGCCTTCTGCTTTGCTGGGGATGAGGAAGGCTTGAGCCCTTTCCTCTCCCTACATCCACCACCCCATGCGCTCCTTGACACAGGCTTGTTTCTTTCACTGTGTAGGGTTGCATCCACGCTTGGATCCCATAGGACTGTGGTATGGATCCAGCGTCACTCATTGCATGGGCACACTTTTTTGAAAGGGACTAGCAAATTTCAGGGCAGACAGGAAAAAAGCCTTCTCTTCAGCAAAATAAGTCTCTAAGCATCTGCCAATTAGGTGCTGCAGCAGCTCACGATGTCAGGTAGTGTTTGAAAGCCAGAGATTTATAATCCAGGGTCACGTAAAGTCTATGGCAAATGAAATCTGTGATGAAAAAAAGCCTGTAATAAAAAGGTTCAACACAGGAAGTGTGATAAACTGTTTGTTTTACTTAGGATAATTACAGTATTTACATCTAGGTAGCACTGACAGTTCAGGGCTTTGATATACTCTGATGTGATTTAAGGGCAGCAGAAGGGAGCTAGGTTGAGGTCACCATCATCCTCCCAGAAACATCTGCTCTCTGTGCAAAGCTCTGGAGACCATGTGCCACCCCAGCAGATACAATTGACCACAGGTGCCTCCCATCTGAAGCATGGCATCTTCATGGGCTGCTGCTCAGATATGACCCTGTATCATGCTGACTAAATGCTAATTAAGATAATATTTTTATAGACAACTCCAAAAGCTTGACAAAGAGCCCAAGGGAATAAGCCAAAAATGGTGTACTGACCCCAGAAGAGACAGGTGGGAAAGGAGAAAGGAAATGAGGCTGCTTCATCTTCCAGGAGCTGCTTTTTGTGCTTCAGTAGATGGTTCATCAACAGTGGCCACAAGCCCAGGTATAAAAGAGGCCACCATCATCACCCATAGCTCCATTCTGCCAGCACAACCTACAGCACTGGGCTGAGGGAACAGCTGCAAAATGAGCAATGGCTGGGGCTCTTAACATCGATTTTCACCACAAATGCTGCAGCTGCCTGTTTTTGAGGATTTACTGTGTCCCTCTCTCATGGATCCCATCCTCCCCCTTGGAGGTCTCCAGCTGTAAGCAGGACAAGCTGTGGTGAGGTGGTGGAGACAGTCGAAACCAAGGACAGAAATGTTGCATGAGCACCATGGTGGCCAAAACAGTAACAGCAATTTTTGAGAGAGATGTTGTATGTAGTATGGGAATGGAATAAGGATGGGCTCCATTTCTCCATCACCAGAAGGAGCATTTCTGGGTGCCAGTCTCAGGTTTTAAATGTGAGTAGCATCTGGACCAAAAAAAAAAGAGACACTTGTTCGGCTTTATCAATAGCTGGTGACTGTCTGAAAACAGGCTGATGTTCGTGGGTGATGCCAGGGGGGATGGGGACAAGGTCTGGGAAATAGGTAGAAACCTCCTGAAGGAAATGCAGCACAGGCCTTTCTGAATTTTACCCTCCTGGAAGTGGTGTCTGGTAGACCTATTGGGATTCACATTTACCTCAACCCTCTCAAGAAGGTCCCACATGGATAAAATGAAATCCATCTTAAAATGCCAAAAAAAGGATGGGTATCTCATTCTGCCTCCTACCTGGGAGCAACACCTCTTTGCCATCTCACTGCCCCACAAGAACAATACACAGTGGCACCGAGTGACATCCGAAATATCTGCTTGGGAATACAAGTCTGGGTTGTTCCTCACACCAGCCTGTTTAGGGAATGGTTTGTCTTGTTGGAAGGTTTCTGGAGTAACCAGAGGCTCAGTGACAACCCTCACAGAGCCGTTGCCTTTCTTCATAGGCTTTCATCTCTGAACAGTTTGGAGATCAGTGATTATGACTATTTTAAATGCTCAGCCTCTGCTTAGCTGAGCAGGGAGATAGATGCCACTTGCTCCGTGTGGAGCAGGGGTATGTAAGAGCCTTCGTACCTGGAGCCAGCTCTCACCCCAAAACCAAACACGAGTGAAAGGGTTTTGTGACAAGCATAATGACTTACACACCGAAACCGTACAAAACTGAGCATTTTACAGTGAAGGCTGCAGCTCTGGGATGAATTTTGGCAAACACACGCCCTTCAAAAAAACCACAATACTGACATTGGGGGGGCGGGAAGAAGTACTAAAGCATCTAAGTCTATTATTTTAATTAAAAATCATAATGTTTCATGTCTAAAAAGTTAGAATTAATCATTATAATGCATCTGATATGATCAGGATGAAGAGACTGCTCCAACAGCACGCCACCTCTCTCAGCAGGTGGATGAGAGACTAATGCCCCTTTTGATTTGCTTGTAGATGATGTCTTCTAGGACATGGAAGAGGAAGCGGGATGAAAAGGACACTAAGCAGGCTGCATCTCCAGAGAAGAAAACCTCCTTTAATCCCCTTCCCCAGCACATAAGCATCCATTTGAGACCCAGCACAGGAAGACGAAGAGGTGAGAGTACCAAGGAAGAACAGCACAACCAGAAGAAGAGGACATGTTCTCAGAGGCACTGCCAGTGTGCTGCCACCTAGGATCATCTGCCCGTGACAGCAGATCAACTGAAAATACCTACCTGATGCTCCACGGATAGAAAATCCTGATGCTCCAGGGTCATACTGCTTTGCAATCCCATCTTGAGTTTTGATACCTACCGTGCTGGTACCTCTGGTGCCTTTCCAGAGGCAACTGCAGTGCCCTGCTCCTGGCTTATGTGCTGGAGCAATAAAGCCATGACTCACTTTTCATGCAAGGACCAAGAAATCAGGTGACTGAGCCATGTTTGCAGTCATGTGGAAAGAAATGTCAGGCTGCTGCAGTGGAACAGGTATATTCAGCAAGGTGGCAGGCAATGGTGTGTCCCCACAACCCGATCTGGCCTTTCCAGAATCAGTTGGTGCTAGTTTTCAACAGACTTTTAAACTGCAACCTCAAATGCTGCTTTTTTTTCTTTTGCAGCCAGGACTGTTGCTGGCAATGGCACAGTAGGAAGGCCCAGTGAGCTGCTCCATCACGGGCCTGAGCTTTGGGCAGCGCTCCCTTCTGGGTCCAATTGGGAGAGGCTGGAAAACAGCTAAAAAAAAGTGAGACAACAGGCCAATGACCTACTGCTGCAATGGAGTTCAGTGACAGAGAGACAAAGCAGACCTTCCAGCAACTTGTCGATTGACTTCTGGGATTGGATGCAACTTTAGCCCAGGTGAACCAAAAATCATCCCACCAACCCCCTTCCCAGGCTGCAGAGGGAGGAACACACCGTTGATGCCTCAGGATCTCCATGGGAACTGGATCAGAGAGGTGGGAAGTGGAAGAGAACAGAGTGCAGACTAAAGCGAGCAGCGGGGAACAGGGAGGTGGCGGCAGTAGGGATGAATGGCACGTGGAAGCCCTCCATGTGCCCGAGGCACCCCGTGGTGAGCAATAACAGGCTTGCTGCAAAACCTGCTGCATTGGGGAAGAAAACAAAGCAACATATAGTGCACATGGTGGGGGATGGCATGTTTCCTCACAGCAGATTAAAGCCGGCATCAATATCAGCAGAGCAAGCTTGTGGGGAAAAGCAAAAGCAGGCAAGAAGAGCTTGCTCTTCCCACAGGTTTTGTGGGGAGGAAAACAGAGGGTGAGCAAGGCAGGGAGACAAGGGATGCTTCTCTGCCCACATCCTCCTCCCCTTCAGCCCCCTGGGGAACCTGCAGTAGGAAAATAGCTTCAGCAGAGTCACCTCCTCCGGTCTGCTCTCTAGCCGTGGCCTGGGGATCTGTGGGCAGTGGTGGCTTTCATCTGGGCTGGGGTGAGCAGCGTGGGGTGCCAGTGCCCACTGAGCTCACCCAGAGCCTCATCGTTCACCACTGAGGGGCCCACCCCTTCACTGGGTGGCAAAGCAGCTGCCATAGGGGCAGAAGCACAGGAGTTCATGGCAGGCCAGGGGAAGGACTGGCAGTGGGCTGGCCAAGCACTGCGCATAGGCATCAGCTCTGCACCTTGCAATCCCCTCTCTGCTGTCCCACGATGGCACCATGTTCCTGCTGCCCAAGAACAATGTGGGAGCATTCCTGCACTGCTGAGAGGAAGAGCTTGTGCTCTCTGCCAACACCTGCACTGGTAGCCCACACTCGCTGGGATGTCTCCTCACGTGCCTCCTGATAGGAGCGGTGTCCTGGGCAAGCACAGGCAGCAACTTGGTCTTGGTCTGCCTCTGTCCATCTCTTCTTCACGTTATCTTCCCGAGCAGTCTTCTCCCCTGCTCCTTTCTAGCTGCAGGAATGACACCCACAGTGGTGTCCATCAGGGAAGTGGTGGTGTTGCCATACTCTGCCCTGATACCTTTGGAGGAGGGAGTTTTCCAGAAACAGCGCAGATCTCCCTGCCATGGAAGCTCAGTCCTGCCTGCACTGGCTCTCACACCACCAATGCTGTCTGGGTCATCTTCACATCAGCTTTACTGAGCATTCTGTGGCCCCAGACTACTTGGGGATGCCATTAGCTTCTTCACAAGGAGCTAGTGGGAGAGGACTGATGGATGCCGGTGTCTTTGCTTGCCTACACACAGATGCAGATTGCTACTCCTGCCTCCCCTCTTGAAGGTGTGTTTTCACATGTGTGAGTGGGTTTCACCATCGTGCCTGACTGCACAGTAGTGGGAGCAGCTCCCAGGGCTCCCCCATGAGGGGTATGGGCACGAGGCAGCACAAAGCAGTTACAAAGCTTCCTCATCCCAATCCAAACACCTGCATCTCTGCAGATATTCCTTCCCCATCCAACTGAGGTGGGGGACACAACCGTGAAGTTCACTCCACGGTGTGTTGCTACAAGCCTGGCAAACTGGTTGAGGCTTCAGCCATTCCTCTCAGACAACAGATACCTTTCAACCAGCAGACTCCTGATGGCCTGCTGTTATTTTAACAGGCCTGTAAGGTGATTTTGAGGGGGAAACTCGACACCCTGAGTTTCCCCCTCAAACTGCTGCTCAGTTTGGTTGCTGTCCATCCCCTCCTACTTCTGCACAGCCCAACATGCCATCTCGGCACCACATCATCCCAATTCTGGCACTTCAATGCAAGAGCAGCAAGTTATTTGGTGCACGAGATACAGCCGATGCCACACAGCACCTGGAGCTCATTGCCTCCCTTCCAAAAGGAAGAGAAGGAAGCTGCTGTCTGGTCATTTTGGCCTGCTCTCCGCTAGGGCCTGCTCAGCAATGCAGCTCGCCTCGGCTGACAAACTTGTGGAAAGCATCAGAAATGTCAAAATTGCCTTCTGGTCTGCAGCAGGTCTACCAATGATTTGTTTTCCTCTAAGCCAGGCAGCTGCAGGATACACTACTCTGCAGTTTTAACCGTCACGTCCTCCTGACTGTATTTTTGGATCCACAGCTCAGATGCATCCTCCACTTATAGGATGAGCAAACAGCACTGACATGGTCATTGCTTCTCCCCTACACACTACCTTCCCCCTGGAATGCTTAGAAATGCATCCAACTCCTCCTTCCACTCCAAAAAGCTGCCTGTGTTTTGCAAGAAGGGGAAGCTATAGTCGAAAATGATTGTTGCTTCAGGAAAACAGAAAAAGGCGGTGGGGAGGAACAGGCTTTCCCCCTCCCACCACATCCAGTGGAGATGGAGGCCAAACCATAAAAGCCAGGACTGAGTGATGTCAGCCTGAGCGAGCAACCATGCCCCAGGAAAAATGGGGCTCTGTGCCTTTGGATAAAATAGATCCCTCGTACCTTCACTTGACTCTGCCTGTGCTGTGGAGATTCTCTTCAGTCACTTGCTGAAGCTTTTCTTTCTCCCCCTCAGACACAACCCTTAACCCGTGCTACAGAAGCAAGGCTGCCAGCAGACCTGTGCTGGAGCCGCTGTGGGTCGTCACAGAGCTCGGGCCCTTTGCAGTAGGGGAACAGCAGGAGAGCTGTTTCAATGGGCAGCAGCTGAAGAAGGATTTTCTTTCCCAGGTCTGTAAGCATTTGCTGCTTTACAGTCCATATTTTCCCATCTGAAATAAAATCTGAAATCAAATTTAAGTTACAGCTTTACACACTGCACCAGAACAGAGGTTCAAAGAGTGTGGGGGTAGAGCACCTGTGGCCTGCCATTTGGAGGGACCCATTAAAAAAAAAAAACAAACACAAAAGCAATAAAAAATACAAAAAGAAACTCTCTTCTTTGAGGCACAGCCTCAAGCAAATGCACACAAAGCCATGAAGGAGAGGGAAATGCCTGCACTGATCTGTCTGTCCCCATCCAAACACATATGCTCAGGGCAATATGCACAGACTGAAGGGAGAATTGGAATGATGTGGCTGGACCCAAAACAAAGTTCTCAAGGAAATAATTCTCCCCATCAATGAGCATCTGGATTCCAGGTTCTGAAAAGTCAAACACTGTACACAAAATGGACTATCATAAACAGGGACATCTGACATTTTACTCAGCTGGACAGGACATTCAAATGCGAGTTCAAATCCCAGAGAATGGCATTTAACCTGGATACCCCGCTGCCTGGATGAATGCTTTTACCACTGTTGAGAAGATCAGCTTTCCCCCACCCGTCCTTGTGTCCTGTTCCCACCCTTTCCTGCCCCCATCACCAAAACCACCTTGCAAATTCCAGATGCGCTTTCTACCAGCTAAACCTGGTCAATAAACTGTCCAGATATAAACTCTCTGGATTCTAGTTGTTCCTTTTTTCTTCTTCAGGGCTGAAAACAGCAAACCGTATCACTTCAGAGCACTGACACCAGCTGATAAAATAATCCTGACATTTGCTCACTGCAGATTAAAGTAAGCCCCAGCAATTACTCAAAAACCTTTAAGTTTTGGTTCTGTCAATGACCATCTTTATTCCCTATCACTATAGCACACTAATGTTTAAAACCAGCTATCAAATTTCCCATCTGCATTAACTAGCAAAAAAGTGTTGACCCAAAGGTGGCATCACGAAAAACCAATGAAAGAAATATACTGTATCTGTCACTGCTGAGATGAAGGGACGCAGCCTCTTGTAGCAGGAATTTCTTTGACCTTATTTGAGTTCCCGGCATCTGCTGAGGCTGTCAACATAGGGGCTAAAATTTGATGCAGTGAGGAGGATAACCAGCCATTTGGCACAGGAGATACTGAACAAAACATTATGTAGTTTTCAGAATGGCGATTTTTGGCCAGTAAGAACTAGAGCTTGGCTTGAACTGGGAAAATACCAGTAGAAAGCCAACCAAGAATTAGTTTGTTCATACACTGCTTATTTTTAGCTTTCCAGCCAATCTAGCACGTGAATCTCCTGAGTTTACTTTCACCTGACACATGAAAGTACTTTATGAGCAATGATAAAAACTTAACATTCAGGTAATGTCCCCAAACTAAACAGATGGAACGGGGAACAGTTAGTAAAATACCCCTCTGCAGGGGAGCTGGTATAGTCAAATGCAAGAGTAGAAGCAAGAGAGAGTCGTTTCTAGTAATGACACAACCCCTAATTGTATAGATCATCATTTCAACTCAGCTGCAATAAAGCATGTCCACATGAAGTGTTATTTGCATAAATTACACTTAGCCAGGGCAAGTCCTGCACCCATTGCACTACACGACAGAGCTTAGCACCGACCTCAGTGAGCCAGAGGTGTGGTTCTCAAGTGCGTGGGAGTAAGACCAAACCCACAGTCAAAACCCAGCCATAACAAGAAGAGCTTCCCAGCGTAAGGGTTGCCTAGGTTAAGTCCCCAGTCTCCAGATAATTCTCCTCCCTCATTCACTGACTTCCCACTCCTGAACACAAGACAAAAAACTTCAAAAGGAAGCTACAGCAAGGTTTTATTCAATGGTACACAATAGGGAGAAGTTAAGATTAAAGAAGGCTCGTATACATTACTGATTTTTCAAGTTGTTAAAACAAAACCACAGTGGCACAAACAGGCTGCTGACATAACAAGAAGTGTGGTCTCCATCTGTCTAGTGTCCATACCTGCAAATATACAATATGTTAATGCTTTTTAAAAGAATATGTTTCATACTAGTTCTGATTTGGGCAGATTTATTATTCTCATTCTACCATGATGTAATTAACATGTAAACCAGGTGAAAGTGAATTGCTGTGGTATGGAAACCTTAGGAAGTTCTCCACATTTCACTTCCTCCAAAAGTCTATCCAGATACTAGTTAAAAGAGAGACTGAGCAATCCACAATATCATATGCAAGAGACCCTCAGTATCATCATCTTTCACCTGGAACCCCACTTCAAATATACCCTGGGTGAAAACAAGGCCAAAGCCTGTCCTAGGCCCACGCATGTTACTGAGCACCCACAAGAAGATACTCATTCACATCTCCATTTCTCATCACGCTGCCCATACAATATTAAGTCACTAGCCAAGCAACACGGGCTCAGTTTTCATTAAGTGTTCATTAAAACATCTTAATATCAAAACTATGGTGCTCAAGTTGTCCTGTCGATGACGATGTGCACAACTGATTGTGAACCAGATCCCAGAGACAATCCTGAAGAGTTATAGTATCTGTTTTGCTTTGTTTTAATCTGGTCTCTGGTTAAAAGAAAACAACAACATTAATTCTAAATGGGGTGGGGAGAGGGAAAACCCACAGCTAAGAAAAGATTAATCGATAAATGGTGCAGAAAAAAGCAAGTGACAGGCAAACTTCCTAACTACTCTCAATGTACAATTACCCCTCAAAACCCCATCCACGGACCTCCTATTAGTATTCTAACAACAGACCTTTGAAAAACACAAAACAAAACAAAGAATATAGAAATTATTAATAAATGGGCCAATGCTGTAGCATTAGCTACATGGATATTTGATTTCCAGATGCTAGGAAATGAGCTGTATTAATCTCCAAGCCTATGAGAATTATAAAACAAATCACCAAGATACAGGGGGACCCAATGAGACATCTGGCACATCAGCAGAAATGCTTTGGAACACAAGTGGCTAAATTCAGGTCATTTTCTAAACCCAAATTGCTCATGTCCCAGTATAGTATTCACCTGAGGCTCCACTTTCAGTGAATTCCATTTCTCTTCTGCCCTCCATTCTTCCAAGAGAATGTCAATAGGAATCGCTACTTATTAGCAACTCCCACTTACCCTACAGCTCTTCAGGCTTCCTTCAGAGCTCGTTTAGCACCAGGTGACTAAGGAAAGGTCCCTATACAGCAAGGCGGAGAAGAAACCTTTCCCAACAGCAACTATGCTGTCAGACCCACAAATGAGAGAGAGAACCCACATATCTGACATTGATCGTTTCTATTGACAGAAGGACAACTGGATCTTTCATCTTGAAATCTGTGCAGGATACCTACTTTTGGAACTCCCATTCCCTGTTGTCCAGTGGACATACTTGGCGAGTTTTGAGCCAGCGGGAGATGCAGTGGAAGTGGAAAGCATGCTGGAAGAGAAAGTTCAGATCACATCATTTCAGAACACATGAATATATCTCAGTGTGAAAACTACCACTGAAAGCATCATGGTGAGAAAAGAGTAGCAAGTGTTTGCAGACAAAGGTGGGGAGGACTTCTCAGCCAGCTCACTGGTAAACACCAAGGAACTGATCCACATTTTCAGACAGGAAGGGAACATCAGAAAAACGGCAGCAGAGAGCCTGTTCCACCGTGCATGCAGTGGCAAGCAACTGACTTCTGGTGAAGGAGAGAACACAGAGTTTAGCAGCTGCTAAAACTGGCAGAGGAGATGCTGATAAGAAGTATAATCAGAAAGACAAGAAAGAGGATTTCACAGCGAGTAGCATTGATGATATGTATGTATGCATGCTGAACCTTTCTGCCAGTCTTCTGGACAAACCAAACCCTGAATAAAAAGGAACTTGCAAAATTAGAAAGGAAAAAAAAAAAAATCTCTATTATGTGTTTAATAAGGACAGCCTTTTCCATACCCCATACAGCTACTTTAAAACAAGGTTCCACTTGTGGTAACTCTCACACACAAAACCATAATTTTGACACTAGAATATTCTGACATGGTTAAAAAAGTTACTCTTGTCTTCTATAAACAGAATTGCAACATTTATAATCTTGTTCCAGCATTATCACGCTGTAACTTGATCTCACAGCATAGTGAGGATGGGACTGAGGAACAGGTAGTTATTCCATTATGGAAAATTTTATCTTCCAACTTCAGGCCCAGGCTAGCTAAGAGGTATGCAAGTTTGAGTTCTCATGCTAGTGAGACCATGTATGAAGACGTGCATATGGCAACAAACTGAAGGGTGGGAGATTATACACTAGAACCAATTTGATTGTCCTCCAAAAGGGGAAGCGAATCACCTAGTTACTCCATATTAACTTCTTGAATCAGCCTGTACAAAGACAAATCAAGCAGGCTGACATCCAAGTAATCCTATTACCAGGAAAGAAAAGAAAAAAAAAAGCATAGCTACTAGGCAGAACCTTGATCAGGAAGATGCTGCCCAAAAATAAATATCTATTATGCTTCGAAAAAATATGGGTAAAGGCCTATCTTCCCCCCTTCTCTTCTCTTCCTGTCACACCTCTCCAACTTTCACTCTTTCTTATTTTTCTTCAAAATTCTTCTTTCTGGTGGGTTATCTGAAACATTTTCTAGAATTTGTTTTGTTAGTCATGAAAAAAAGGAGATAGCATCATCACACATGAGCTCAGCAATAAAAGAGTTTTTCTTACATTGCAGACGCCCCATGCAACTGTGCACTCTTCAGAGGTAGCTGATGCTTGGTTTGCTTGACATTCTATGCCTGTGAAAACAAAGATTGAACACATATATGCAGGAGTAGAAGACATACATGTAACACCAACTGGTAGATTTCTTCATAATAGCAAGGGCTGGGGAGAGAACAGCTCTTTGTTTTGTTGCATTTATTACATAAGGAAGTGTCAAGAGCTGGTGGTTTAATGTGTACTCTTTTCCCAGAATTATCAGATAAAAATACACTTCATCTAGCTCCCCTCCTTTCTCTACATTTTTAGTATTCCAAGTTCTCAGAAGGCAAGAGCACATAGCTCATCTACCAGTAACACATCTGCTTCCCAAATTTTAAGGGTAAATATTTTTAATTTGTTCTCCTGTGTTTTAATAAATGTTTTTTATGATCATTTGCAGTAGCAGAGCTGTGAAAGAAAGTTTACCTAAATTTCTTACACAGGTTTCTCTAAATATAAATTCACTGTCTTTTCAGACATTTTGAACTATCAGTTATATTTAAATTAATTTGCTCGTGTAATGCTGGAGTTTGCTGGTCTGCCTTCTATAGTCTTGTGACAGGTAAGCACAGCCACAGAAAATGCAATAGAGAAGACAGTTTAAAATGTATTTTTTTAACTTTTTACACCTTAGAGCTGAGTACCTAGGATGACCCCAAAGATAGATAAATACTATTTATGGGTTTGGGTTATGTTCTGCTTTTTGTGTTAGATGACATGGACAAAGGAGACGAGAGGGAGAAAAGAAGGGAGAACAGCACTGAGAAAATAAACCCAGCAACCTGGTTGTCTGTTCTAGTGCCTGAAAAAAAAAAAGTTCTGCTCCAGCTCAAGAAGAAACTTCAGGAGAAAAAAAAAAAAAAAAAAGATATTTTCAACTTCTCCACAGCCAGCAGCACAAATGTATGAGACCAACCTTCTACTTCCTGCAGAAGGATGCTTTCTTTAAAAGTCACGCCCAAGTGGTTTAAAAAGACATGCTGATAGAAGATCAGCTTAGAACACGATACAAGGGCTTGTTGCTTGCTTGTTTTGCAGATCTTTTTTTCCTGGCAATGAAAGTCTGAACGAGCTCCAATTCTCTGTTCACTTTTAATGTGCCCAAATATGCTCAGAGGAAAAGGAATTTGATTCACCAATTAAAGATTCAAAAACTTTCAAACCCCACAGGTTTGGCTAAAAAATATTATTTTTATTTGCTCTGTCCTATTCATCCCTCACTCCATTTTTCACTCTCAGGTGAGGAGATGAACAAAATAAAAGGCCCATTTTTTCTGAGATGTGAGAGATCAGTTAACCTTGGTCACAAAGAGCTACTCAAAACAAGACTAAGGTCTAAAGAAACTCAGTAGCAACAACTGTTACACAAAATTTGAATGGATGTGTTATGGTTTACATCAAGATATGATATACCACAGCAGGAAGTCCAAAGCTCAAACCCTGGCCTGCCTACAGAGAAGAACAAAATCCAATGCACTTGAAACATCTGATGTCTTAATTCCTTAAGCCCTCAACATATACAGCACTAAACCAAAATCTGATTAAGAAAATGGAAGATGCTCAAGAACCTTCAAGAGCTTCAGTTACTTTGGACATTTGCTTAAAATCTGACACCCAAGATTGCTGCAACAATTTTACTGTTATGGCAGTACAGACCCATGATCTTGCTAAGTATCACGGGGCATACTGTATTAACTTTTATATCTTTGGCATGAGTCTGTACGGTAACAGAAAATGGTGGAAAGATGAGTAGTAGGAAATGGAGAGGAAATTCATTTGAAGGAAGAGAAGTCAACTGGTAAGCAAACTTTAACTCAGGAAATCTGTCTGCTGAAAGAAAGGAAAATATTCCAGCACACAGTATACTCGTTTCTTCTCCTCTTTCCCTGCTGGAAACAGGATATTGGGCATATTATATCTGACATCCATCTAGCCCATTTTAATTTCATTTTGTCTTTTTTGTGTTTCCCGCCCCCCCCCCCCCAAGCGGCCCTAACCTGTGAGCGGTATGCTTTGGAACACAATACAGGTTTTTTTTTTCCCCGGCTTTAAAGGACTCTTTTGACTGGGAGTGAGAGGGAGGAAAGGTGGTTTAAGTAAGAAAGAAAAGCAGCACTGAAATTCATTTTAGTGTTACTCAAACATTTGCTGAAGAGTAAGCACAGTCTAAAACACAACAGTCGCAAAAGCTTAAGAGGACAGATGAACTTTTGCAGAAATAGCTGAGGAGGAGTTCTCTGGTGGTGATGTAAGGCCCTTCCACCAACACACCCAGATTTAACTCCCTCATCAAACAGGCTGGAGACTACTGCTGGCACTACTACCTTTGACAGCCAAAAATGGGTCTCCTAAAAGCTGAAGCACTTTTTAGTCTCCTACCTTCCTCATTTCAAAAAAGAACAATATACCAACAAAGAAGTTAAATTAACATTCTCCGTCAGAGAGCGAAAGCTGATGATCCTGGCTCTTGAAAGAAAGAGAAGCTATTTACCGGCTGCTGACCCAAAAGAAGCTATAAGAGTCAGACTGTAACAGGTACTGGCAGAATACTGAACGGCTCTTCTTTTGCCTTGCTTTTGACCGAGTATCTGTAGGTGAGGGCAGAAAGATACAGCTGAAACCTGAAATACCTGTAAATAATTGTGAAAGATGCAATGGAAGCGTTTCAACTCAGGCAGTTACAGAAATGCATATTACATAAAGGTAACTTCTGAATCTTGGCATCTATTAAGAACTATACCTCTTCCCATACGTTTTCTATTGCAGAAATCTTCTGTGTATTTACGTAAGAAGAAAAGGAGCCCAAGATTTAAGTGGCCCTAATGGCAGGTAACAGAAATAAAGTATGTCTCTCTTGTTCGCAGCTACAGTAACACCCCGGTGCACTGGTAAATTTGAAGATAGGAGCTCTTCAAAGCAGCTTCCACTTGAGCAAGGGTAACCACTGTATGGTTTCCCCCTTCTCTTCACATGTTGCCTTCTAAATTTATGTCATAAAGGGATCAAGTTATTGGGAAGAAGAGCTTGGCTAACACACCACATCACATACTCAGAAAACAGAGACAGAAAAAACACATAACCAGGCTAATAAACTTGAAGTACACTTGTTACTTGTCCTATGAGGAATGACTGTCCTTTGTGGAGCAGCTAAGGACTTTCAGCTTGTCTAGTTTGGAGAAAAGGAGTCTGAGGGGTGACCTCATTGCTCTCTACAGCTTCCTGAGGAGCGGAAGTGGAGAAGGAGGTGCTCATCTCTTCTCCCTGGTATCCAGTGACAGGACGTGTGGGAATGGTTCAAAGCCGCACCAGGGGAGGTTTAGACTGGACATTAGGAAGCATTTCTTTACCAAGAGGGTGCTCAAACACTGCAATAGGCTTCCTATAGAGGTAGTTGATGCCCCAAGCCTGTCAGTGTTTAAGAGGGATTTGGACAATGCCCTTAATAACATGCTTTAGCTTTTGGTCAGCTCTGAAGTGGTCAGGCAGTGGGACTAGATGATCACTGTAGGTCCCTTCCAGCTGAAATATTCTATTCTATACCCCCAAAATGTAGAATGAGCTCTCCAATTTAGTTTTTCAAACTTCAGAGGAATTTCAGAATTTTCCC
Source organism: Phalacrocorax carbo (assembly GCF_963921805.1). NCBI lineage: Eukaryota > Metazoa > Chordata > Aves > Suliformes > Phalacrocoracidae > Phalacrocorax > Phalacrocorax carbo. The sequence goes on from NC_087513.1 coordinate 56,130,372, forward strand.
ATTGCAGTTCTCTCCAGGAATTATTGGCAGATTTTACTGAATAATTACCCTAACTTTCCCCATCATATCATCATATGACATCTTCTACCTATAACCCCCCTGTATGACACTCAGTGCTTCCTGTTAGTATCACATTCTCAAAATATACGTACACAGCTATCATCTTCCACTCCTACTTAGGACTTAGCAAACTATATATACTTGATTCTGTTCTTTTATTCTTCTCATAAATCCGAAACCATTCAACCTGTTAAGCATCATAACATTTCTCTTTGGATTCTATCTCATCGATCTTTGTGAAACTGGAATATCAAACGAGGTACTTCGCATCTTACTAACAAAGAAAGGGGATGGTATTTTGATGGCACATTTTACACAGCTCAAAATTATACTGTTTACCTTACTAAGATACTACATTCCATGTTTCACACCAGAAGGTAATCCACTGTAATAAACACAGTGTTTAGTTAATACTCCCCAATTTACCATGTTGCAATGACAGGACCAGAGAGCAAGCCTTTGAAGAAATCAAAATAGGACCTGGGTCTTTCTAGAGAAGAAAGAAAACAAAACACTGCAAATTTACTCATTCCTTCTGTACACTGAATATAAACCATACTGGGAGGGTGGGGGAATCCTTTGACCATATTATTACTAAGTCATAATGTACACACATGAGAACTGCATGACACCTTAAGATTGTTATATCCTAGCTTTTGGATGCCTGACTTTATGATGTTAACAGTCTTCCATTAGCATGACTGGCATTACTTATCACTCTTTTAATGTTTTCCCTTTCAAGGTTTCTCTTCATCCCTAGGAGAGGGAGACATCTGTATTCTCCATTTTATCAAACTGAATCTTGTGTTGTTCTTCCCTGCACATTCTATTCATTTTTCCTCAGTTTCCCATCACTTCACATCCTATGTTTGAAAATCTACTTAAAGGGTTGTCTAACAACATTAGTGCTCTGTAACAAGGAAGTAAGTAAATCCAGAGTCAACACTGATCTGGGAACACCCATTTAGATACCCCTTCTACTCCGTGTACTGTCAATTTTAGTCTGTCATTTGCAGTCCAGGCTTTTTAAAACATTGCTCACTCAAACTAATAACGTGTTATGCTTGAGTAACTCAAAAAATAAAAAAGTTACCTATGCCCTCTTCCTTCACTGTTTTTCCTAATCCACTTATACACTCTCAAACACCCCCACCCCCACCCCACCCCCCTTTTTGTTAGGATTTTTTTTTCCTTAAAAAGAACTGACACACAAAATTCACTACTGGAAAATAACATCTGTCCCTTCTTCTTCCAGCTCCTCCACATCTCTTCTTCATCCTTACATGTCCTATTTGTCATTTATAAAAAACAGCAAATATATGAGACTGTATTTGGTCTCTTATGGGAGGCACTATTAATTTTTGCGGCAGATTAATAGAATGAAACACACCAGCATCCATTATCTTACCACATATCCCACTTACCATGAATAATTATCTTGAATTACAGGATTTTATCTATTTATTCTATACATTTGTAAATTATGTAAATGTAACTTATGTTCTAACAAATCTTTAGAATTCCATTTGCCTGTCAGCAACATGCTTTCCTCTCTAATATATCATAAATCTGAGACACTAAGTAGTAGCCCAGTGTCCACCTCAACTACCTTTCAAGATGGTACAGGTTAGAGGTACTTAAAAAGGAAATCTTTACATCAAAGGACCTCAGCATATTTCATAGTCCCTATTCTCACTTGCTTGTCTTTAGTGTTATCACTCCATTTCTAATAACCACGAATAAACTGAGGCGTGGATAGGGAGTAGCTGGCTCAAAATACAAACAAATCTGTCCCAAAGCAAAGAATTAAGCTTGTTTAACTCATTTCCAGCTCTGTGTGATACAGTGTTTTCTCTATATTAAAAAAAAAAACCAACAAACCAAACCAAAGCAAACTTCTGAAAGTAGTTTTGTACTTATTCAAACATGATGTAAATTCAGGTACATCTCTCACTAGTTGTTACTACAAACTCAAGGTCTCATTTTTCTGAAGCGTTTTATTTTCATATAGGCTTACTGTCAGTTACCATTACCAGTAGTTCCAAGGGCTACTGTATAAAAACAAAGTGCAACAAAACTATCACAATGGGATCATGACAGGCCATTTACAGACACTGTAGCTGTACCTGCTCTTGTTTTGGGGGGGGGGGGTGGTGTCCACATTTTAGTAGTACTGGCAAATTTCTGTCTGTGGTATTGTAAAAGGTCTTCTGTCCTTCATGACTGAAACAAGATGGACAGTTATGGTGCCAACAATATCTTGTCAGTTTGGGGCAGGGGGAAGACGGTATTGTACTCATTACCAATCATTTATGGGACTGAAACCAGTGACTTCATGTATACCTATTTCACAACAGAAATTTGTACACTTAATTCCATTATTTTCCTACAGAGCAAGGACATTTGTTAACTGAACCATCTAGATTATACAGCAAAAACTCAAACCAATACTAGCAATATTTTGGTTTTTATTTCAGTGTTTGACTATTCTCCTTTGTAAACAAACAACTAACTCTCTAGGTGGCTATAAAATTCCCCATACTATAACGTTAACTAACTTATGCAAGGTAGTTTTTGTAGGTGAGGAATCAAATTAAGTCAGTGGTCCAAGCCTTTCCGGGCCAGACACAGAAAGTGTTCCAACTTTTCACCCTAGTGAGTGTCATCAAAAAGTTGATACCTATAGCAACATCCCCAACTGTAAAATCTAATACTTCTCTCTGTGAGCAATACCTGTCAACCCTGAATAATTTCAGTTCCTCCTGCCTCTTTATTATTACTCCTTCTCTTCCTTGTTGCACCCCAAATACACTCCGCAACATCATCTTGTCTGTAGATGTGTTACCAAGTGATTCTACTCTTTATAAGAAAAAGGTGAGGGAAAAGCAGTATGGTGACAGAGGTCACAAAAATAGATTATAGGACTTCAGCATTACATAAAATAGAGCTTAGTATTTGCACTGCAAAGACTTAGTTCCTAACTGGAAGCTGCATTTGCTGAGTTATACCCTCAGCTGTGCATCATGTACAAGTCAAAACCATCAACTGTCTTCCCCACCATTTACTTACATAGATCCATAATATGGTTTCTGCAAATGGCACAGTTATCAACCACAATGTCCCATGCCCACAGAGCTACTGCATTCCACTAGAGAGAGGGGGAAAAAAAAGAAAAAGAGAAACATAGTTTTGATTCAATTTACAGCACATAGAAACCCTTGTTATTCCTCAAGATCCCATGTGGTTTTTTTAAATTGAAGGGTTGGGATAGCTAAAAAAAAAAATACAATCTTATAAATCCAGAGTAATTCTTTATCAGAAGCTTACTAGAAAGCAGTGGTACATTCCTCTCACATACCTCCCAGACCCAGTGTCTCCTTCCAACTTCAGAAATAACAAGGTAACTCCCATAGTCCCCTTTTTTGTGAAACAAATGCAAACATCTGCGTTTCTATTCAAGATCCAGAGGCAAGGATGCAGCTTATCCCACATCCTCAATTCTGATGGAAAGGACAGTGCCTTGCAGAAAGGCCAATCCAGTTGCCGTTTTGTAAAGAGCAATTTCCACATTATTCACAGCAGTTCTAGAAATCACCCCCTCAGAGCAGTTGGGGACAAGAATTAAAATATTCTCTAATGCTACCCTTTGCTAACTCCTGAACAATCTTCTCTGCAAAAAGGTTACTGAGCAATGACCTACCAGCAAGGCTGAACATAAAAATTTGAACATCCTACCAAATTAACCTTTCAAAGACTTTGTTTATTTATAAAAGAAAAACAAAATAATTAATATTTCTGTCCCATGCTACTTCAGGGGAAGGGTTAACTACAAATTTCCATGACGATTTTAGAAAACTGATTCAGAATGAGGACTTTAAGACAAGCTACACAGAAAAGCATAGCACCTTTTTCTTCCTCCCTACAAAAAAAAAACATAATCAGGTCTTTTGTAAATTCATTAAATAGGTGGGCTTGCCTTCAATATTCAAAGCAATCCAATAGCATATTGGTAACTGGGATAATCTTAATTTCCTACTTAAGTAATCTAGATATTTTGTTTCCTTCCATTTTTTTCACTATATATGATTGTATTGCCTGTACTACAGTAATTCTCTATTCTACCTACTTCTTGTTTTCATTGCTTCCCCCTCAGTTTAGGATTCTGAAGAAGGAATGCAGATTTCCAAGTATCAACAGGCAGTATCAATTTTGATAAGCACTTCAATTTTTCATTAATACTGATGTAAAAAGTCATGACAATACTACTAGATCTTTCAGAAATGGGGCAGTAGTGATTTCATTTTTTTCTCCCTATCTTCTACCTTCAAGCCTAGCCAGTCATCTGGCTGAGGTACTCATCTCTCAGGGACTTAATTCACACTTCAAGGCAGCTAGGATAAAAGTTCCCAGTGCCCTTATCTCTCCCATACTCTCAGATACTTAATCCCTTGTCTCAACACAAGCTACTCTTGTGACCCACAGACCTGTACTGAGCCACACATGCGACAATTGTACCTTGGTACCTTGTTCAGGAGGAGGAATGCCACTGACACATAAAAGGTGCTGCCTCCTGCTCCTCTCACATGCTATTATATCCGTCCCTATTTCCAAAGAACAAGCAATCATGTCACCCAAACACCTCCTTCCGCATAGACCTGCAGCCCCATACAGAGATACAGGTTTCCATCATCACTGATGACAGTTGTATTTCAAATAAGCTACACCTGGAAACCACACTTCGAGCAGGAATAACTGTTTGGAAATGCTTGTTGATATCCAGCCCAGAGATAATTTTCCTCAAATTCTACCTTGATGCGAGCCCACACAGCCTCTCTACTTCCTCTTGTGCAACAGATTTGGATTATTACCAGGATACAGCTGACCAACTGGTGGTGCTGGACAGTACTATGGCTCTTTTGGGGATGCAAATAAAACCAGGGTGATAGGAGAGTATTCGTTGACTACACACGCGTTCTTATGCCTTGATTTAAAGGAGAAGAAAGAAAAAAAAAACCGGCCACGCAAATTTGTGCGGAACGTGTTACGGAGGACACGGGGCAGCTCGGGTGACAGGGCCAGAGCGGCCGGGGCTGAAGCAGAGGCAGTCCTCCACGCCTACTCCCCGCTCTGAGCTGCCCCGAGGCTCGGCGTAAGGCAGCCCAGTCAGGGAGGGGAGGGGAGGGGAGGGCGCAGCCGAGGCCCGGCGGGTCGGCAACGCGAGCGGCGAAGCCCCCTGACAGGGGCAGCCCTTCTCAGGCCTCCCTCCTCCCGCCCGCGCGGCCCATACTAGCCGCGCCCGCTGATTGGTCAGCCCCCACTCCACGTGCAGCGGCCCGCCTCAGCCATTGGCCCGGACGCACGCCAAGATTCCCCCCAGTCCCGCCCCGTCCATCCCCTCTCGCAGCACCGGTACGGAACCGGCCGCCCGGCTGCGTGAGGGGAACGGCAAGTCGCCCTCCCCTCCCCCCTGCCTCGCCCCGCCCCGCCCCGCTCGCCACCGGCAGGCTGGCCCCGCCCTCCGTCCCTCTGAGAGCAGGAGGAGCGCGCCGGTAGGCCTCACTTTCTTCACTTCGAAGCGCTTCTTGCCGGCGCCGCTGTTGGTGCCGCTGGGGGTGTCCACATCCATCGCGGCCGCCATTTTGCATGCGTGAATCGTCCCTCCCGCTCCGCGCGCATGCGTGGCAGGGAAGAGCAGGGTGAACCCGACGGGTGGGCGGGGCTCCCTGCGGGCCCACCCCCTCGCTCGCCCTGCCTCCGCCACCAACAGGTGCGGGGAGGGCAGAGAGCGCCTCGCCGGGGGGAGAGTAAGGGTGCGGTCACGTGAGGAGGGCTCTTAAAGGCGCCGGTCCGGGCGGGGCTGCGCGCCCCCGCCGCCGTTACCTCATCCCCCCCTTCCCCCCCCCGCCAACCGATTGCACAACCCCGGGGAGGGGGCGCGCGCAAGAGCGGAGCCAGTGGGGGAGGTGCGCTTAAAGGGGTACGCACCCAGTGCGGTCGGGGGAGAGCCGGGTTGCCGGTGTCCGGCCTCACCTCGCCGGGAGGGGCGAGAGGCGAGCGGTGCCCGGTGCCCGGGAGGCGGCGCTGGGGCGGGGCCCGGGCGGGGCGGGTGACGGGAAACAGCCCGCTCCGCAGCCCTTACCGCGGCGGGGGCTCCCCCGGTTGGGTTCCGTGACGCGCAGGCGGGGCCGATCCCGCGAAATGGGCGCCCAGACCCCGCGAGCTGCTTTGCGCGCTCGAGCTCCGAGTCTTGTTCAGCCCTTCCCTAAAACCGCTTAGGACTTGTCCCTCTGCCCTGCTGTGAAGGGCTTCTGCCCTTCGTAAACTTTTTTTTTTCCTCGTTTTCTTGCGTCCCAGTTGATCTCCAGCAAGCGCAGAATGAAGGAGGGTCGTCGGTGTTGCTACCGTCGCCCTTTTGTTCACTATCAGTCCAGTTTTTCCCAAATGCAGTGTCAGAATCACCAGAGAAAGAGATTGCGTGGTCCAGGCTCCTCGGTTTAGCACGCAAATTAGGCTAACAGTAATTTTGATCAACATGGATTTTACTTGTGGTGCTAGAGCTGCCCAAACCCTACCTATTCTGTTGCAAAGAAAGACAACAGGCCTGAGAGCTGGTACTGGGAGCTCCTCTCTCCTCAGTACAGCTCAAAGTACTTTTCTGAGACAGACAGTAGTAGTATTTCCCAAAATGTGGAAACTGAGGGGAAGATACTCCCCAGCAGGTTTTGAAAGGTCACCCAGCTTTGCAGGTCCTTGTAGACGTGCTGTCTTCTTGGAGAATCAACCCTTTCAAATCGGGTTTTACACCATGTTGCTGCATAGATGCAGGAAGGAGGAGGTGGTAGAATCATAGAAAGGGCATTCCCTTGCATATATACAGGCAAGCAATATCTGTACTGTACCTATCTTAAGCATTGTGCCAAACGGCACCGTTCCAGTCTGGCTCCATCATATCCATCTTGCTGTATGCATATAGCTTTTTACCTGTGATCCGGTGCCTGCTGGGCTGGGATGTCTGGCAGTCTCCACAGAAACTTTAGCCTGAAGTAGGGGCCTGCGGTAAGGACAAGATGATGTTGTCATTGGATGTGTTGGAATAATTTTCAATGGGATTCATATTTGAAAGACGTGTAGCACTTGTGCCTTGAGTTAAGCACATACCTAAACATTTGCAGGGTCAGGTTGAGCCTGAAAGTTGCACACACAGAGGAAAGGTAAGTTTGAAGAAGAAAAGCACCTTCTCTCATTTATATACCCTTTTATTGCCTCTAGTTACCTACATGGAAAGTTTCCATTTCAGTTAATTGCCCCTTTCCCCAGGTGCTGCTCAGTTATGGTGTGTCTCTAATTGCTAACAATAAAATGAAGCTGCACAGATTTAGATTTTTGTCCTACTGCTCCTTACTCAAGACTGTAGTGTGAAGGCCATTGCAAAGGAGTGTTTTGAAAATGAGAGGTGGGTGCTTGAGAAAATTGATTTTTCTCTTTCAAGAAAATAGCTCTCTTCAAAGGAGAATTTGCAAGATTTTCTTCCTAATAGAAATATGAATTTTAACCCTAAATCTGTATGGTAATGTCCCCAGTAGGATATTACACAGTAGGAATCCAGGACATTCAAGAAACAGGTACAGTAGGGCATATGCATACCAGAGAAATGTTAACATTCATTTTCACTTTAAATGACTAGTGCATTATAAAATTACAGTATTCCCACCTCAGCTGATGTCACCACGGGGAGATGGTTGCCAATGGGTAAAAGCCATGCAGCCAGCCATCATATGGTCTGGATTTATCTTTCTGTATCTGGCAGCAAAAAGAATATAGTGATGCGGATCTTGAGTCAAGTCTTGCTAAAAAGGTGGTGGTGTTTTGGGAAAAAAAGGTAATAAACATGGTGCAGATCAGAACATATATCTGCATGCTTATTTATTTAATATTACTGATTCAGGTATGCAGATACATAATACCAACACCGGGAAGTACCTCCAGTCTGCTTCACAAAGTGAAATTAGTGAAAGTATACCCTAATAGTCCTGCACTTGATAAAAAGGTCTGAGCTGTGCTCTTTACTGTACATGAAATAATCTGTTTTCTGATGATTTTAGTGCCATGTCTAATGTCTTTCCTCCTAGGAAAAGTGTAGCCCCTCAGACCTGTTTTTCCCTTCCTAGGGCTATATGTTATAGAGAGGTGTCAGTAGCTGCTGCAGAAAGAAAGGGTGCAGCTTTGAAAAGCCTGAAAAGAAATATAACTCTGTGGTCCAAATATCCAGGGATGCTGTGAAGAATGGGTCATTTTTCAAATCACCAGGACACATAAGGGAAAAACAGGAGACTGCCAAGCTGAAAAGGCAGGGGGCCGGACAGACAAGGCGACAGAGGACAGCTGCTCTGAGTATGGTTAGTCCCAATTAAATGAGACAAACTCCCTCTCAGTTGTCAAAAACTCTTCCAAAAGGCAAGGTATCAACGCCCTGCTGACTCCAGTGCAATTCCCTTCCAAAACCAGTGTCTTTCACTCTGGTTATTGGCTTTCTCCCTTACAGCCCTTCTGTTGGTGTGTTTTTTTTTCTACAGCCACCAACATTGTCCTATGCAGGATTTATTCCCCCAAATGATCCCACCTCACACCCCCCATGCATGCACCCTTTGAAAGTGTGTGCCTGTCTGGCCTGCTGTGGAACTGTGAGTGGAGGAGCACTGCTTGCAGCCCTGGGTCTCCACAACTGCACCCATGCAGCGACCAGGCAGAAGGTCTGGTGGTGGTACTGACAAAACTTGTTCCTCCAAGGCACCAGAACAGAGGGATCCATGTGGCAGGGAGAGGATCCCCCAGAACTAACTGAATCAGAAGGAAAATGCATGCAGGAAAGGTTGCTTTGCAGTCCTTGCTGGCTGAACCTTTTGCATTCCACTTCCCAGCCCCGCAGCCAAGATGAGCAGTGCATCCTCTGTTATCACGACTCATCCTCAGTGTGCACACCAGTGCCACAGGATCATTCTGGGCCACTCAGGGCACTCTCGGGAACAAAACTGTTCTGAAAGAGAGGGGAGAATTGCAATACTTTTAAACACTCTTCAGAGCATCACCTTTCCTTCACTGTACAGTCATGAGAGTAGGGATGGGCCTTCCAAGACTGCCAGGAGTAAAGAGCAGGGAAAAAAGGGAGGGGGCCCCTTTCTAAGTGCTTACAAACCTCAAGTTCTTCTGCTGCCTTTCTGTGCTTCACCTTCTCAGTGCTGCCTGCATAAGGTGTGATTTCAGTGGTGCCCTAAGCAGCGTCAAGCAGGAATTACCTGGTATATGAGACTAGTTCCCACTCAGTGGCTCCAAACCAAGGAGTAAAAATCAAGTGCATTTTATGACTTTTTAAAGAACTGTAGGGCTGGCTGGCTGCCCTCCAGTTGCTGATGCTACTAAAACCATTTGAATTGACTAAGCTGGGATTTCTAGCACCCTTTGCTTTTGGATGCCTAAACCCACAGAGAGCATTCACAAATTACTATCGGGGCAAAAACTGAATCTACCATCTTTCTGTGTTGCCACAAAGCTTCTCAAAAATAATGAAATAAGCAAACAACCTCCCACCAAGGCTCTGTAGCATCCCCAGCTGATTCAGTGTGTTTGGCATAGGAAAGATGAATTCAAAGAACAGAGCCAGAGGGGTAGATTAAACAATATATCCCATAGGCTTTTGGACTAGACTGTGCTTGGTTTCTGCAGAAACCCAAACCCCCTGCCTCTGTGCATGTTTTCCAGATGATGGTCACATTATACCCTATATAGTAACCCTGGCTTTGCAAGCCATTACTAAAACCTCAGGTGAGAAATGGAGCCTCCAGCCCCCAGTGATCCAGCTAAGAAGAACAGATGAGATTCTGAGAGAGGAGCAGGTTCTGCCATTTCACAGGATGGTGACTGATTGTTGCTCTTCCTTTCTCATGGCATTCTACCTAAGCTGCTTGATAACTTGCAGATAAAGTAATGTACAACCATCGTGGCAGCCTGCAGGTAAGTAGGTGCTTGCAAAAACCATGATACTTAATGACTGTGCCCAAGCTCCTGCAGACAGCCTTTCCCCACACATGAGAAAGAGCAGCTGAAAGCATGGCTGTAGGCTCAACAAACAACACTGTCCCCACAGTGGGTATCCCAGCTCCACATCATGCCTGACAATCAGCTGCAGCTGATACAGAGAAACATGATCAGGATAGATGGACCCCAGTGCATTACGGTGAGGATGTTGGGCTGATTCCACTCTGCTTCAAGAAAGGGTTTGAAGCCATCCTTCCTATCAACACCCCCACAGTCCCCATCCTAATCCTCGCCCCCTACTGAGGAGCTCCACCTCAGAAGGAATCCAGCACCAACACCACCTCCTCCCTGCCACTCCCTTTGCAGTTCTGGGTGCAGAGCTGCAGATGCTGACCGCATCTGGCTGTGCTGCCACCTCCCAAGAGGCTCACAGCCTGTGCAGAGGTCCCCAGGGAAGCCAGGGCTCTCCATGGTGCCTGTAGCCTGGGGAGACAAGAGTCACCATACCTCTAGGTCAGCTGCAGCCTGGCTGCCTTTTATTCACAAGGCTGAAGAAGAGGTGGGAGGGTGACACTGCCTACAACCACCAAGACAAAAAAGGCACACACATAGGAAAGCATGAGGACTTGAGAGAGAAAGAGTCCTGCTTTAACATGTGCTGGGATCCTGAAGAGATGTCAGAGACAGAGGCTGAGATAGTAATTCAGAGAGAGGACAAGTCTTTCAGAGGGTAACAGGAAAGTGGTAGCAGGGGATTGATTTGGTTTTAACCTGAATATCCCAGAAGAACTGCATAGGGTCTTGTCAAAGGCTATGGGATAGTCTGAGTGCAGGAGACAACCACCACTAACCACACTAGAGACATCATCTGAGTACCAGGTCGAAGTCTGGATCTTCTTCGTTGCTTAGACAAGAGTTTTCAAAGTGCCTGTTGTCCTTCGAAGGAGAATGCAAAAAAGGAGAATGTTACGATAGCTCAATACAAGTAGTTCTATTCATCTACTGCTGTGTGTAAGCAACATTGGAAGATCTGCCAGGCTAATTAACAGTAGCCAGGAAAAAACCATGAGAGTAACCGAAGTAGTAACACAAGCTTGCCTGCACATAAATCAATGAACTCCTACTGATTTGGGAAATCCATGAACCTTCAGTAATACGAGGAGAGCAGTTCCAGACTGCTGTGTGGGAGACACTAAAACACTGTTTACAGATATTCCTATCTACAACTTCTCCCTGACAGTCTTGAATGTGGGGAGAGTGTCACAGAGAGGGAATAAGAACTAAAATCAGAAAAAAAACATCAGCAAAGGGAGGTCTGGAAGCTACCTACACCGAGTCAAAGGTTTTGATGCTGTTTGAAAGGAGCTGAGAACCATCAGGCTACAGCTTTGCATTTGTCTTCCCCCATTAATTCTTTGCCCTTCTTCCAAAAACTATAGTACCCCAAAATTCTTCCAAAGATCTCTTCTAACTGAATAAAATTCCTAACTGCAGGCCCTGCTAAACAAGATGCAATTCGTTAGCCTTTGCCATCCTTCTTTGTCACAATATGAGAGATGCTGCTGTCAATAAAAGCATTTTGTTGAAGTCCCTGGTAGTCATACAAAAGCACCGTTTGGCAACTGAAAACTTTAAAAATAATAATAAAAAAAGAAAACTGTAAAAATCCACGGTTTTTGTGTGTGTTTTTGGGGGGGCCAGAATTTGAAGGTGGAGTTCATATGTGATTTCAGGGCTAAAAAATAACTAATTTTATACCACTCCTTCTTGGAAAGACACAAAGGAATGGAAAAAAACAAAATAGGTGGCCCACAGATGTGGCAATTACTCGTGCAAAAACTATATGGATATTACAAAAGAAGCTAAGAGTAAGGGAGCCAGCAGTCCCCTGCCTCCCATAACAGCATAAGCAGGAACAAAAAATTATGGTAGGTAACTCAAATAGTTCTCAGAAGGCAGGATTTCAACTATTTTTGGCATTTAACTGCTCTCTGTTGTGAATGCCTAGATAAAGACAATATACTGAGTTTAGCTTTACTTTGGACTCCACTGGAAAGTTCACTACAGCATCTAGGTCAGTGAATCCTGCAAGAGCGAATCCCTGCCTGACAGTTCTATACTGAACAATACAATAAATTAATAAACTGTCATACTTCCTTACAGGTTCATATACCTTGAACACATCTTTTTGTGTCAAGCATCCTTTTCTTTAATTTCAAAGCTCAGCCTAACTGGATCTCCAGAACCCCAATGGAAAGAAACAGTGAGCTTTCACTGATCAGAAAGCACAAGCTCCTCAGTCCTGACAGCTTTGGGAAATGCAGAAAATAGGAATGAACAGAGAAACAAGTGTAAAGTGTAGGGCCTAGTGCTTTAGTAATTTTTGCTTTCGATAATATACCACTGCAAAGTGATGTAGTCCCTTCTTCTCCCGTCTCCAGTCACTGTGGGGTTTTTTGTTTTTTTCTTTCTCCCTCTGCTCGCCACATTAATAAATCATATCTCTCAACCCAGTTTAAGGATTCACTGATTCTTACCTACAATAGATGGAAGGGGAAAGAGCCATATCCAGCACTAGGAATACTTTCCCACCCACCTGTAGTCTCAGCAAGACTTCTTTTTTTTTTTAAAAAAAAAAAACAGGTCAAGATGCAACAGCTTCAGGGAGAGTTTAGCAAGACACATAGAAAGTTCTGTATTGGGTGAGAGTTTAATACAACCACCAAGGTGTTAGCTTCTCTACCTCAATATATAGAAATATTCATGAGTTAATCATGGAAGATCTTTATGTTCACATTCACTCACATCCCATAACCCTCTTTTGCAAGTCTGCAATCTTTCAAGACAACTGGTTGCACAGGTCTGAATTGGAATATTATAAGTAAATTTGAGGAACCAGGAAAGCTGGAAAAAGAAAGGCCAGAGATCTGGCAATACCACACATATACAAACCATCACCAGTTACTAAAGGCTTTTCATTCCCTGGAGGAGAAAAAACAATGCCCCATTCTCTTACCTTCCATTGTTCATACAAGTGACAAAGCACCTACCTTTGCTTTTAGATACATTTCTCCTGCTGGGGCTTGGACTGGCAGACAGCTTCCCCAAATGCCCATCAGACAACAGCCTTTGGTTGGAAAGCGGCCTGAAGCTGAGGAAGAGCCCTTATAACGCTTCTTTCATAGAGCAAAACTGTCAATTAATTAAAACATTTTGGAGAGTATAAGGAAAGCTGTTCATTTTGTCTTTCTTCAGTTCTAGGACAGGGGAAAATGGAGCAAATGATGATTTATCTGAGTAAGAGTGGGGTGGAGAAGTTGAGGGACCAATAGCCCGCAGAAGCTCACGAGTGCAGCTTGCATACCCGTATTATCTGATTAATAATTAAGGTAGTTGCTTATGCTAAACCAGTTTTCCCTCAATTTATTTTACTATTTCCTTCTATTTAACTCTTCTCACCTGTGCTTTCTCTCACAGTGAATTTTATTGTATGATTCCATGATTGTATGCTCATATTTCACTCTATTTTTAAACTCAATCATTAAAAGCCATGTTGCAGGTTTGTTGATGTGTAGAAATGGTCAGGTAACCCACCACTTCTACAAACACCCGTTTCATTCCATCTTATTTGCATTACGAATCAATATGGGGTGCGGTTCATTTTGCATCTCCCATTTCTTTGCTTCTGGAGAAAAATCTCTGAATTCCCCTGTAGGCTTACGGGTTGAGAAGATAAAGGGGCTTCTCTCCAGTCCTGCAGAGGTCTTTGGTGAAGTTTCAGGGGAGAGGAATAATCTACTCTGTGAAAACACCAGAGCTGCTGTGAAGGCAAGCAAAGGTTGGACACCTTAGGTGTCCCAATCCCTAGCAAGCACGAAGGAGAGGGGATTTCCTTTAAACTCACTTTGGATCTTTTTAGCCTCTGGGATATGGAGGAGGCCTCCTCCTGCTGGAGTCTGGTGGGTGGTGCTATTCCTGATGCCACCCACCCTGTTCACTGCAGTTACAGCTGCCAAGAGAGAGGAGTAAAAAACGGGCGCCATTTGATGGTGAACAGGTTTACAAAGGCAACTTTTGGATGAACCTTGGATGTTTGTTTGGAAGCTTCTTACTGCAGTCTGTAGTCACCCCTCCTTTCCTGACAAGGATGAGCGGATTTCACTCTATTAACTGTATCTCCCTTGAGTTCTCTGTTCAAGTTAAAAAGAAAGTTCTCAAAGAACTTGCAGGGCACATTTGGGACTCGCATAGAACACAACAGTGGTTTGTTTGCAGCAGCTTAATTTAAATTGGATTTCACATCAATTCGTTGAACAGCTGAGGAACCCCGTGTGGTCACACTTATTTGCCTTAAGAGTTGGCTTAAAATCAGTTCCTAATTGATTTAAGCTCCTCTGATCAGATTTAAATATATATTTAAAAGGTCAACACAACCTTTTGCATTGATTTAATGAAATGATATTGAAAGCAACGCTTGAGTAAACTGGTGCAGCTCTGTGTAAAAGCTGTCCGAATTAGTGTAATATGGATTGTCAAAGATGGAGAAACATTTCTCCCCTTCGAAGCTTGCAAATACAATCTTTTGATCGAATGCTAGCAAGATAGAGGCTGATGGATGTCTCCTCGATTGAGCCACATATTGATTTTGTCATTAGATATACAAAACAAATGCCTAATTCAGTAACAGGCACATTTTATGCCTTCCCTTGATGGTGTAGATCTTAGCCATACATATATATATATTTTACCTAAAATTTACATATATTCCCTCTTCAATATGAAAGTTCAAAATTCAGGCCTGGGAATGTTTTTGAAAATATGATCTTTAAAAGATTATAATCTGGAAAGATAGAACCTATATAAAAACTTAGATAAATAACAGCATGAAAGGATCACTTATGTCAGGAGCCTTTTTCACTGTTTAACAGGTGCAGATATTCACCATAAATTAAATATAATTTGTGCTGAGTGGTTCAATTGCTGAGCAATCACTTTATTGATATGTAATATTTACTATGTATAGCTGGACAACTTCTCGGGAATTCTGATGAAACACATTAATGCACAATAAAGAACATCCTTTCTTAATAAGACTTGTGCAAATGTAAGCTTTGCTACTCTCAGTATGTTATACAGAGTTTTTTAAAACTATCTGAATTGTCCATACAAATTTATCTAGAATAAATATTATCTAAAAATCTTTTTATGTAGAAAATTATCTCTCTGTTGAGAAAAGCTGCTGTTATAAACATGAATATCCAAATTAAAGACACTTATTTAAATTACATTTTTCTTCACCCTATTTAAAATTGCCTTTTTCTTATCGAAGGGTGAGAAACCACATGTTGCTTTAAACAATTTCAGATGCCTAAAAGAGAAGAGTGATATTGGGATCACTTCAAAAAGCACATGAACTGAGAAGCCAATAACTAACATTTGGCTGGGAATTATTTGCATGTGTCCTTTGAATAAGAGGCATTATTTGCTAAGAATGATTTATTTAGACAATTCAGCTATGGATTTCTATATCTGTGGAAAAACCAAAATATGGTACAAAGGTAGGAGAGACTTGCAGTTACCATCTAAAAGTTCTAGGTTCCCACCTGTAATATGAGATCTGGGTTTGCTATGTAGAATAATTGATCTGCATGACAAATACAGGCAAGTTTAGCTCTTAGAGTGTGTTGCAATATGGAAGTAAAAAGAACATCAATAGCAGGTTTACACAGACAAGAAAAATCTCAAACAAGTGTAGGCCATACTCCTTGCAGCTGAGAAGCCACATAGAGAACCCAACCTAAATTAAACAGCAATAAAACCCAATATGAACTGTGTTATATTAAAAAGCTAATACTGAGAGCCATGAAAGCTCAAGAGTTTACATGAGCAGCCTTTAAAATGCTAATGTAACTAACACCAGGGAACTTATAGAAACCACCCCTCTGCAAATCCAAAACTATATTAAAAAAAAAAAAGTCAAACTATTTCCAGGCCAGGAGTAACAGATGTATACAAATTTGCCAGGTTAAAATTTGTTCTCTTTTCCTAATTCACAGGCAGTCGTCACCAAAGTACACATATAATTTTCAAGGATATATTTCTCTGAGATGAAAGCAAGTCCTCTGTCCCACCTGGTATAAACTGGCTCTGAGATTAAGTTCAGGAAACCTGAACACGAGTGGTAGAATTGCCTTTCCATCCTCTAAACATTATGGCTATGCAGTGGACTGCTTATGATAGTCTGAACTACTCCTTTAGACTGCCTGTGAACAACAGTATTTATATTATTTTTGCACAGATGCTTGTAACAGTAGTTTGAATATTCATGATTTATTGAAATTACATGGAAAAGACTAGGTACACAAAGCAGTGTGTGTGTATGGGTGTGTTGGCTTTCACTCTAGAGTGAGGACATTGCATTTGCTGAACAGTCAGGGAAAGAGTGTGAAAAAGAGGCAACAATTTTTTATTTCTTTACTATGATGCACAGAAAACTGCTGGAAAGAAGTCAAGGGTCAAATCTTAAAAGTCTTTTTTCCCCAATAAGACACAAACTGCCCAAGTAATGAGTGGATGAAACATTTCTCCATGAACACTGCACACATTAGGCTAAAACCATTGTGTTAATTTATTTTGACTCTAAAATTGCAAAATACATGAAGAAAACACCTTTTTATTATAGCATTGAATATTTTAATTACAAGAGGAATTGTGGCTGCTGCCATTAGTGCTAGCACATTGATACAGATGTGCAAAAAAGAACTTACTTTCTCACAGAATGGAATTATTTGGCCCCATATGCAAAAGGTCTCGCTATATCCAACTAATACAGCAGCAGTCACATGGAGAACGGTCCTTTAAGTAAAGGAGTGGCCAGATCAGTTGGGAGAAATTTTTTCCATTATTTGAGTGCGTCATTAATACTTAACATTTCAAATACTCGTTAGAGTATGACAGAGAATGTCAGTCACTTCCATCAAGACCAAAAGTCATAAGAGCAGAAGTTCTATCCCAATGACTGAAACATTGCTGGGATAACACTGGATACACTTGTTCCTATTTCCATAGGCTCAGCAAAACTTCAGCTGGCCTTTTTATGAAGATCAGCTGAATGTATGATATGCAATAGCAGACCATACAGAAATCATACTTCCAGTCAGAGACTGGAACAAGCCAGTTAACTTCAAGACCACGCTAATCTCGACTACTTACTTAGGAGCTTTTATACCTGGGAGCAGTGAAAAGGGTACTTTAGAATTTTTATATAGTAAGCATTTATAAAATTAATTGCTATTCATATTGTTAAGTTTTCTAAATCAGTTCATCTCCTATTTAAAAATTTATTCTTTTTACACGTTTTTCTTGAATAAAAAAAGCTAGAAATGAGTCAACTTCCATTTTGCCCAGATTTTTAAAATTCAAAAATGTTTTTAATCTTCTAATTTATGTAACAATTTTATATTGGGTTTGCATGGCAAGGTTTTGGAAGTAGGTGGGCAACAGGGGTGGCTTCTGTGAGAAGCTGCTGGAAGCTTCCCCCATGTCCAGTAAAAGCAATGCCAGCCGGCTCCAAGACAAACTCACCGCTGGCCAAGGCTGAGCCCATCAGCGACTGTGGTAGCGCCTCTGGAATAACATCTTTAAGAAGGGAGGGGAAAAACCGCACACCACCAGCAGCAGTCAGAAAAGAGGTGTGAGAATATGTGAGGGAAACAACTCTGCAGATGCCAAGGTCAGTGAAGAAGGAGGGGGAAGAGGTGCTCCAGGTGCCGGAGCAGAGATTCCCCTGCAGCCTGTGGAGAAGACCATAGTGAGGCAGGCTGTTCCCCTGCAGCCCATGGAGGTTAACAGTGGAGCAGATATCCACCTGCAGCCTGTGGAGGACCCCACGCCAGAGCAGGTGGTTGCCTGAAGGAGGCTGTGACCCCATGGGAAGCCCACGCTGGAGCAGGCTCCTGGCAGGACTTGTGGCTCCATGGAGAGAGGAGCCCAGGCTGGAGCAGGTTTGTTGGCAGGACTTGTGACCCCACTGGGGACCCACGCTGGAGCAGTCTGTTCCTGAAGGACTGCACATCATGGAAGTGACCCACACTGGAACAGTTCATGAAGAACTGCAGCCCATGGGAAGGATTCACACTGAAGAAGTTCGTGGAAGGCTGTCTCCCGTGGGAGGGAGCCCAGGCTGGAGCAAGGGAAGAGTGTGAGGAGTCCTCCCCCTGAGGAGGAAGTGGGAGGGAGGAGGTAGAGAAAATCAGGAGTGAAGTTGAGCCTGGTAAGAAGGGAGAGGTGGGGGGAAGGTGTTTTAAAATTTGGTTTTATTTCTCATTATCCTACTCTGATTTGCTTGACAATAAATTAAATTAATTTTCCCCAAGACAAATCTGTTTTGCCTGTGACAGTAATTGGTGAATGAACTCTCCCTGTCCTTATCTCAACCCGCAAGCCTTTCATTATGTTTCCTCTCCCCTGTCCAGCTGTGGAGGGGGAGTGATAGAGCAGCTTTCGTGGGCACCCAGCATCCAGCCAGGGTCAACCCACCACAAATTTCAAAGCTGGGGGAATGGGATATGACATCTGTGACAAGCACAAATTTCAAGGATGCTTCTAATATTTTCTTTTGAAGAAGCAATCCACATAATAAAGGAGATAATGCAAATTGTTGTTCCTTGACACTAGTGACCTCTAAAAACTTCCTGAAACAGAATAAATAGTATCATCAGTCCAGCCATCTCTAGGTATAATGAAGTAATGCTTTGTGGCACAAGCAGGTTACAAGGGACTGAATGGAAAAGCCTGAGCAGAGCAAAATCCAAAATGAAGCAAGGCACACTGAGAGCAAAATAACAATATGATTGACTTGAAAAGATAGAGGAAATCATGAATTCAAATTAAGCAATAGAGACTTGCCCATCACTGTGTGCTCAGTGTGCAGTCGCTGCACCATATGGTCACTTTTCTTGGATTAATTACTGACAAAAGGAAAGTAGGTGTGTACCTACTTCCCCATATTTGAACTGAAAAGGAAGCATACAGAAAGGCACACCGTGCTCACACTCCTTCTCCTCCATGCATGGAATAAAGCTCTCATGGAGACATCTTCCTGGTCAGTGTCTGGGGTTGAGAACGGCTGCCTGGGCCAGTCTCCTCCAGATCGTCTCCAAACTTTTTTCAGGGAAAATCCAGGTTGTGGACCCTGTAAAATGTCACCCCTCCTTTTAACTACACTCAGTGGCATTCATATCTTCCAGCATGCAATCTGGAGCAAGGTTTCCAATGGAAACATTGTTCTGAAAACATCTCCTGCCACAGTATGTTTGTTACCTGTTAGATACATTATAGGTGGATCAATAAAAGTTTACCAAGTGGGATGGAAAAAAGTTGGGGGTACATGAGATTTGTATCTTGCCTGTTAGATTTCAATGTGAAGCCAAGAACAACAGACATTGTGGAATTTAAGGAAAGACCTTTGCTGTTGAGGAGATTAAAGTGACCAAATGTAAAAGAACACAGACTGTTTCAAGGATGGGCCTTTTCTGAAACACCAGATCCACAGTCCAGAATGTAACATAGAAGGCAACATCGATTCACAGGCTTACTCGGTTCTCTCCTTTGCACTCACTCTTCAGGATTTGGACTTTTTCTTTCACTTTGCATTGGCATGAGTAGTCTGAGATCTGCAAAACCAGGTGATTCAGGGAGACTTAGATAACATCTGGACTATGCTCCTGTCATGCACAATGTAGTATGGATCCAGGTCCAGAGGCAGTACTTTGCAGCCCCTTTTGCAACTTTAATTTTCTCAAATACAAAAAGATTATGTTAAGTACTAGGGAAAAAAAATTAAAAGGAGATGGCACTATTTACTGGAAGACTTGATTTTCTTGTGTGTGTTTGTGTACGCGTCCAAGATCTTTTCTAAGAGAGGAGAGCCTCTCAACACGTGTGCCTCTTCATTGCTTTTTTTCTTCCTTTCCTCTTTTGTTCTCTGTCCGTCTGGATTTGCTTTACTTGCTAAACGGTGAACTGCCCCGTTGTGCAGCTCTGGGGACTCGAGAAATACAACTGAAGGGCGACATGAAGTTCAGAGTTGCAGGCATTTTTATAGAAGTACAGTCACAGTTCCACTGTCAAGGCTAAACTGAACCCAGAGCAAGTATGCAAGCTCTTCATTAAACATATAAAGTTGCTCCTTATCCTCCCTCTAATGCCTTGGAAGGGGTGGGCAAAAAAGGAAAAAGTGCATAGATTTTTAATGATGTGGTGGTTACAGCTGGAGCAAATGACTGAAAGAAACAATTCTCTATCTCATCCTTCTCCCTCCCCCAGCCTTTAGATCAAGGCTTGATGCCTTACTGACAGATCTGCTGCTGTCACACACAAGCTACCAGGCTCAGCACTAAATTGAGGAGGTAAAATGCAACGGCTGTAATAGGAAGGCGCTCAAACTACTTGATCAAAGGGTGCCTCCTACCCTTTCGTTCAGTGACTCTATTAACCGAAGATAGGCAATATTCTGGAGGATTTTCTACTCAGTCCTCTCTTAGCTTGTGACTCATTAAAAATTGAGTCCTTAAGAAATGTAGCATTTGATGCATTTCGTGTCTTAAATGAGCTTACAGAAACAGCTTATCAGTCTTCTAATTTATTATTAACATTCACTAAAATTTCAGAGAGTTGCACACTGGAGGAAAATAGCTCTCATCTCTAATTGCTGAGATTAATTTGCGGTTATCAGTATATTAGGAATTTAGATTTGCACTACAATCCTCCTTTTCATTAATTGCTACACTTGTTCTGTTTTATTTCCCTAAGAAGCTAAGTTAGAATGATACATTTGGGTTCAAAACTCATGTAGTTTACAGTTTTGAATTTCAAGAGTAATAACCACGTCTTTCAGATAGCACATTCACACCTTTTTTGGAAAGGCACTTCTCAGGTGAGAATCACAGAATGATGTCTCCTCAAAAGCCTCATGCTGCATGGAAATTACATTATATAACTGAAAAACCCTGAAGACAGAGGCAATGTTAAGGCTTCGTGGCAGTGATTTACAGTAAAATATATTACAGAGATAATGCAATTATTCAAAGCCCAAGAATTATAAACCCTGGAAATTCTAAGGTAAAATTAAATCTAACAAGAAATCCAAATAAAGCATAAAGAAATGAAGAGTCAAATGTCTAAACAATCTTAATTATGCTTGGAGAAAATCTCTTCTAAACCTCTAAATAGCTAGAAGTCACAACGTTTGTGTAATATGTGTGTGTTTGTACATATATACTAATACACACATGCTTTTGAAGATGAATCATACATTTCCACTTCATACTGTGTAACTGAAAGTTCATTATAAACCTCTCTGTTCTGCAGGGAAAGGCAAAAAATACAGCTTGCCTTTTAAAATCTCTTAATCATATCCAAGTCCACAAATGTAGAACTATCTCAATATCAACTGTATGTTTTTGCCTGGTTACGGTCACCACAGTAACACCCATGTAGCTGTTAAAAAGCTCATCTCCTGGAAAAAGAACAGGATAAAGCATAAATTAAAAAGCAATATACATACCAGACATCTGCAATGCATCACAGGAACCTCAGCAGTACCTTATGGAATCTGACAACAAGTAACGGGTTAGAGCACACTGGAGGCTACCGCTCTTTCAGCTGCAGACTGGTACCTCTACAAGTCTGGAGGGGGAACAGTTAGAAGGCCTCCGTAACAAGGGTAGCTGCACGGGGATGTCAGGATTGGAGATTCTTGAGCTGTCAGTAGAGCCGTGTCTCTCTGCCCTTCTGAGAATGAGAAGACACGTGCAACTGGGCTGAGGGAGCACATGCATGGTGTGCGAGGAGTCAGCCAGACCCGCTCCGCAGCAGTTTCAATCCCATGATAGGAATTCTCCTAATCCCTGATGCCATATCAAACCTTGTCTATCCACAGGGCAACTTTAAAAATGTTAAGATGAAAACGGGATCCTGATGGCACAGTAGGACAACAGCACAGAAATGCCAACACAAATGACAAACTTCACCCAGGCCACTAAAATGATCGGTCTGCCAAAAGGAGGTGAGAAAGGGTGTTCACAGGAAGTTATCAGTTGTCTGTTTTTATAGCCTGGCAAGAGACTTGCACTGAGAAAGCTTAAACCCCCACTCCTGCTGTACCATTTATGGCTGCACTTTCTCTGAATGACTACAATGCCAGGTAACATGTCCACAACCGAGATGCAATGCTATTAATTACAGAGGTATTGCTTGTAGCTCCCATAGGCAAAACTGATGTTATATGTTGCACTCTGTGTGCACATTAGACTGGAAACACAAAGTATATTATCCCTAAACTTTAAGCACTACCTCTCTGAGTAAGAGATTCACATGATGAGAAATTACCTGACATCTGCTAATTATTTCCTGGTACAAGAGTCAGACTGCTTAATCTTAACTTGGATCAGCGGCCAATCCCATTTTGCATTAATGTCTCAAAAGTGGACATAGAGGCAGTAGCTTTGTTCTGCCTAGGAATAAAAAGAAGTTGAGCCTCTCCCCCCTAACACAATATTGGCCCAGTTTACTGACAAAAAACCGCAGTGAGCCTATTTTCCTGGGAAGAACTGCATTTCAACCAGTTTTTACTGGACTGCCAACTTCTAGTTGATGACTGAGCCACAGGCTGAGTGTTCCCAACCTCTGCTGCCATGATATTCCTGGCCGAGTCTTCGAAAAAAAGAGATTCCTTTAAAAAGCCACAGGCTTTTCATGGTCTTGAGAGAAGAAAACCAACACAAAGCTTCAACCACTGCCAGTTCTGGCCCATCACAGCACGCCTGAGACCAGCATTTGCAAGAAGCTCCCAAACCAAGACTGCGCATCACTCCTGCAGCGCTAGCTATTTCCCCAACATCCAAGTAGAAGGAACATTTTGAACCCTACAGTAGCCATTCTCACTCCTGGGTCTATAACCAGCTTTCTCGTTTACTTTTTCTTTGATCAAAGATCTGGTCATAGGGCTTACCCACACGGGAATTTTTTTTTCTTTGCCATTGTTAATGGATAATTCTGTCATGGTAGTTAAAAAGGCATATGTGGTATGAGTCAGCAAGAGAGGGTAACACGCATATAACTGCTTCCATGTTCCTTTCTGCCCATCTTCTGAAGGGTCTGGTTTTGGTTAGCCAAATATCAGGTGGTGCTTCAGAGAAACAAGCAGGTGGGCTGAGGCATAACTCGTCCCAGAAGACAGGAGTTCATTGCTCTGCTTGCTGCTAGTGAGGAAGGCTCAGAGCTGGCAGCCAGTTAAGACAGCAAGACACACTCCAAGAAGGTGAAAGGAGCTGAGGGAAGAAATTGAGTGCCATTGAGCCCACCATGTCTCATGATTCATTTTGATTATAAATTCTGCTTTAAAATGTAACATGTTACACCTCTGAAATATTACGAATTTTATAAGGCAGACCCGCTCCTAGAGCAAGCGTTTTGGAAGTGTCCAAATGATTTTTAATTAAGTAGAGGCTGAGTATGCATGCAGGGAGCACATATAACAGAGATGCTGTAATGATCTCAGAAAATTATAAGCTTAAATGCAGTTTAGATCCGCATACTAATGAAGAGATGCCTATATTGGCTTCTACACAACTAGGTTTAAAATAAATCAAAAAATGTCAATTTATTGCAGTGCAGAGTTTCGTTATCCAATTACACAAAGTATTAAGCATCTCATCATAATTAAAGCATGTTTGTCATTTATCTCATATAGATTTTTTCTTCCTAAGTTTAACTCTAACTCTTTTTGCTTTATGGTAATTCTCCTGGGAGTAATTACTAAATTTCCATAGCAGTAATTTGGGTAGCATAAGAGCATGTAACCTCAGCCTTGCTCCCTCCATCATGATGAAGATTTTGCCTAGAAATGTACTTTTTCCCCTTCACATTATTTAAAATATGACAGATGTTCAATAACATGAAACTGCAGAAAACTTTCTCATATGATAATTCTATTGATTTTTAGAATAAATAATTAAACTAACTGTTAAGACCAAGTCATCAATACAATCTGACTCCTTTTTTCCCCACTCCCGAGTAGAACAAGTCAGTCAGGGTCTCCTGATTAGCATGACCAGTTTCCTGGAGCTATTGCACCACTAATACTTAATAGCCATTTTATACCCTGTTCTCTCCTTGCTCTCACGTCCACCTGAACACATCTCCACAGCTCTAAAGCACACCCTTCTCCTGAATCTTCTCTGTTACATTGTACATTCCCCAAAACCTCCACCTCCATTCTCTTTCACATGCTCCCTCAATTTTCTTCTTCCTACACCATCAGGCTCTTTTGCAAAATAATGAATGCAGTTTTAGGAAAGACATATTCTATTTTTCACAGCTAACAGAGGTAGAACGCCAAATTGCGTTAAATGCCAAATTTCTTTCCACTTTGATGACAGAAGAATATCTGTAATTTAGCACCTCTGCTCAGACCATACTTTAACAACAGGACTTTACTACTAACTAGTTCTCTGCAAGGCAAAGCAGGCCCCTGGTAGAACGTGAAACAGGAAAGCCAAGAAAAGCCTCCTGGGCTTCTGCTGAAAGCAAAGCAGCTTCTCCATACGGGTGGCTGGCTCTCATTTTCTCTTTTACTCCGATGCCCTTAAGACCTGTGCCACAGTTGCAGTAAAACCTCTCCCCAAGTGACCTTGCATATACCTCAGTTCCTCTTTCGATTCCAGTGATCCCATCAACGCCCTCATCAAGCAGCTGGCATTTTGTGCTGCCACTGAGAGCTGCTCCTGCACCCAAGTGGTTGAAGCCAGGAATCTCTTCCGTGGCAGAGACAGACAGTGAATCTGGCAGTGTATGATTGGTGACTGGGCAGGTACGCCACAGGTACGTGGAGCTGGAGAAGGGATTTCTTAGAGTTTCTTGACGAAGGTCATATAAAATTTTCATGGATTTGGTTGTATTCAAGGGACACTGCAGCATGCGTGTAGGTCCCAGATGATAACGCTGATCATCCACCTCTGCAACAAGTGAGAAAAAGCCTTCAAAAATTCAGGTTGGTAAGACTCAGATTTAATACATTCTGCAAAATGCACTCCTCTTTACATGAAACAGATTCAAAACATTAGCAGCAGTTTATGCTGAAGAAATGGCTGAACACTGTGGACGAATTACAGAATATGGAGCAATGCACATCCTACATCAACCACACTTAGCATGGTCGAGCACAGCAGCCCTAGCGGATCCATCACCCTCCACTCAACAGAGCCACAAACACGTTTTTACTGACAGAAACATTCATCCGCAACATTCCTAAGATCTATTGGCGCTTGCAAGTTACAGGATTTTCCTGAGAGGAGTAGGAACTGGTATGTGCCTGCATTTGACAATGTTATTTAAAGTCCAAGATAGGTTACAGATAACTTAAAAATCTCCCTGAAAAAATAATCCTCTTTCTGGAGGTGCTTATATCTATTATACAGCCATGCAACTCGATGGCCCAAGAAATTACTTTCTACAAATGGTTTTATTTTAAAAATAGCTTTTTAATATGTATTTCAAAGGCTTATTTACAGTAAATACAGTTATTAACTCTGTTAGGTACATGGGCAGATGTGCAGATCAGCACACACATGTAGCTCTCAGGTTAATGTTATTTTTAGCTGCATATATAGTTCCAAAATCCAAGATTTGTCCCAGTTGACATGGCTCGAACAGGTGTAACTGGAACAAAAACGTGTTACAGATCAGAACATCAAAAGTATTCACCAGTTCTGTGTCCACACTTAACAAGCCTTCCTTCTAACAATTTACACTGTACGTATATCACTGTAATGCATGAGCATCTGACAAAGGCTTCCATCAAAGATTAGCAGATTCTCTTAACTAGGTGAAACTTGATACACTAAACTCTGTAGAAGCATTTACTTTTCATCATGTTTAAAAAATGAAATACAGCATGTCTTGGCTGCCTTTCAAGTGCCAAATTCAAACCCCAGTGCATGTACCCAGCTCCCATAAAAAGCAGTGAGAGATGCAAGAGACTGTCCATTTGGCCTTCACTAAGTGAAATGAAATACAGAAAAGGAAAAAAAAAAAGGAGAAAAAAGCACAGATTTCACTACAGGTCACACAGCAACAGAGCCAGAGGTCGAACTCAGGAACCCAAACTACCTCCCCACATGCTTCTGACTACATTCACTGTGGGGAATTAGGGCAAACTGGGGAAGATGATGAAGCAGTGACATTATAGTGGGTCAAAAGTAGACAATATAGGAAGAGAGGGGAGAAAAAAATAGAAAACTGAGAATAACAGATGAAAAATACTGAAAGCTACCATCAGAAAGGAAGTAAGATGATGTGATGCAACAGCGAGCATAAAAACAAAAGAAGATGCACTGATGAGAGGCATTTTTCAGGCATGTTAATAGCTGATTGTCAAAATATTTTCAGAAAATACACGGACACAATGTTTGCCTCCAGTGGGTGTATCTACTACTGCATACAATGCCTGGGTGGTACGCTGATGTTGAGGGAAGACAACTCTTCTCTTTACTCCTCAGCCCTCCTAGCCCCTAATCACAATTGCAGCTGCCTCAAAAATACTATCACAGAGCATTAGTTATTGACTGCACTTGGCAAAACCCAAAAGGCAGCTGTGATCTTGCCCTCAGAATTTTAAATAATTACTTTAAATTCATATTTAAAGTCATATAAAGACTTGAGACTCGCCACAGGGCTGACTCTTCAAAAATACACTGACAAAATTCACCCTTCCAAGGGCACCAGGACAGATGGACCTACAAAGCAGAGAGATGAATCCCACGCCCTTGTCCTACAACAGCTCAACATCAGCACTGATGAAATCAGAAGGAAAATGCACACAGAAAAGGCTGCTTTGGTTTTTCATCCCCCAGTATCCAAGCTTTTTGCATTCCCCTTCCCAGCCCCAGTCTTGGAAACAACTGTCCACACCCTCCATCACTTGATAACTACAGCCAGCTACAGGGATCAGCATCCCTGGAGGACTGCATTTCCCGAGGAGGGTGAAAGAAGCAGAGAAGGAGCATCATGAGCTGCGGCCACAGATCTGCTCAATGTGGTAGATCTCCTTGGGACAGTCAGCAGACAAGATGAGAGGCACATCGTCTGTTATCACAACATCATCCTCAATGCGCACACCAATGCCACGAAACCTCTCTGGGGCACCCACGTCATCCTCAGGGATGTAAATGCCTGAAAGAAGGAAGGGAATTAAAACACACAACACTCTCCATAACAACACCGTTCCCTTATTGCACCACCATGAAAGCAGGATTGGATTTTCAGCAGCATAACATGAGTTTGATCCTGAAAATTTTTAATAAGGAAAACTACTCTCTTTCCCCTCACTCATGGCAGTTGGTGGGAAACAAAGTGTCCCTCAGTGCCTACAGACACTAGCATGGTAATCAAAACTTCCACAAGTACAGCTGGCCTTTCTGCACTCCTTGCTCTCAATGCCATGTTCACAATGATGACTTTAACAATGTTCTGAATAGAGAGAGAGCGAGCTAAGCTTTAAATATCAATTTCCAGCTGACAGCTCCAAATCCAGTGACAAGCAGAAAGAAAGATTCATCCCGAAATGCCTAATTTGCAAAGCTAAGTTGTGAATGCCTGTAATTGCAGACTGCAATGCTTGAGACTTCCACTACCAGTGACTGGTAGTAGTGTAGTCACAGTAAAATAAAACACAGCACAAGTGAATTGACCCTGCTTCTCTGCACCATGCTCCATCATTATCAAGAGTTTACTCCCACAATTTGTTACCTTGGCTGTGTTTGGGAGGGAAATAGGGTTTTCTAATACTGTAATGACTTTGGGAGGGGAATAACTTAAGGTTTTTCAATACTGTAATAATTTTCAGCTTCACCAGGAAGGACCTGAATGCTCTGGTCCGAGGGACCAAGTAACTACTGAAAGCAAGACCGTTATCCTCAGTGCTGCATGCTTTTGTCCACAACTGACTACGTATCTTTTTACCTGGTTCAATTGTTATCACCATGCCTGGCTGGAGTGGGAGCGATCGGGACATATCTGGGGTATCATGAACATCCATGCCCAAGTAATGGCCCACATGATGTGGGCAGTACTTTCGAACAGCCTAGCAGAAGACAAAGCAAGTGTCACAGAGGCAGTTAAACACAGCCCAACCTCTTGTTCCAATACAAAAGAAGGGGAGAAGAGACATAATAATGTGCTTAACTAGCAATCTTACTGCCGTGACTATGTCACCAGGGGCTGTCTTCCGTTTACCAGAACAGGACGGCCCTCAAAACCAACGAGTACCAGGTGCCTATTATGAGCATATTGCTGACTGCCTTTCTCCCTTACTGAAAAGAACAGCCCAAGCCCATCACCACCTCAGCAAGCCAGGCAAGACTTCAGTCTTCGGCTCACTGAGCTTTGCTGTCCCAACCCTTTCATCCCTTAAACATCCAAGCCCTGCATTGTTCCCATCAGCAGACCCTGACAACCGGCAGCAGCTGATACAGCTGCTATGTGATGTGGCAAAGAGGTCTTCTATGCACAACAGAGTGGATGCGGTGCCGATTTCACTCAGGAGCTACAGCAGGATTTTAATGCACTTCTACAGGGCACTGAGACCAGCTCCCCCTGCATCATCCTAATCCCCCTCCCGCCAGAGAGTAGCTTCTTGACAGGAAGAATCAAGGAGCTAATTCTCCACGGCCCCACGCTCCTCACATTCACTGGGGAGTGAGCTGCAGATAGATGCTGCTCTCATCTGGCTGTGCTGCCGCCTGCTGAGAGAAACTGGCACGATAGCCTGTGTTCACAGGCGAGAACTTGTGCTGTTACTGCACTGACACTGTAGGACAATTAAATCTGGCAGAAATCTGTCCTGCTTCCAAAGGGATAGTTCTGTCACGTGGTTCCGCCATCTTTTCTTGTATTGGCATCAGCAATCATGCAGGTTTGCAGTAAGCGGGACTGGATAAACTTCTCTAACTGCAAACCAATCTTATTTTATCTGTAGGTTTAACTCTAAGGCAGACACAAAATGGTGCAGAAGAGGCAGCAGGTGGAATGACTAAGAAGGACGGGCTGCACCTTTCAGTGGCAGCTTTATGCTATGTTAAACAGATCACAAAACTATGTCTAACTGCTCCCAGCCAGCCCTGGACCAGAATTTTGTGTTAGTGCAAACATCTCTCTAGGTCCCTTCAGACTGTCTGTACTCTACAGCTGCAACTACACCCAGTAGTGCAGACCAACAGGAATGGATCTACAGAGTGAAATAGTAAGTGTTGAGGAACACATATTCACACTACGGTCATATAAGACTGAAGGGTTAACTTCAGACCAAATTGTGCGCTGAATGGTTGAAACACATCTTCAGGTTTAGCCTTGCCTGACAGATATCCAGCCCTGTGCTGAGACCAGCCCACATGAATTAAAGCATAATGAACGGGGACAATCAGAAGATTAATCTCAAAAGCACTTTTCTGAGCCAAACTAAAGCCACTATCATAACCCAAGGAGAAAACAGTCAGGCCTGGTGGGGGAAGCTGGAGGAAAAGAAACTTCAAGTACCTTGAAGAAGTGGCTCTCAGTGATGCTGCTTGTTAGGATCCCCAGCTCTTTCAGCTTCTGTCCAATGAGGCTCAGCATGAGGCTGTAGATATTTTCTAGACTCATGCCTGGAGAGCAGAGGCTCAGGCAGGACTTCTGGATATCCAGGACAGCCTGGTATAGTTCTGCTTGGGGTTTGGTGAACCTGAAAACCATTGAGAAGAGGAACAAAGGACATTTCTCACAGTTAAACTTCCACCTAGAACCTATTTTGGGGGCAGATTCCGTTCAATGTTAGAGCAGGGAAAGTGAGAAAGGAAAGCAACTGCTCCTTATATGAAATGCCATACAAGGCACCGCAACATGCCCTTCAGTGCACTGGGTAGAGGCAGCATTTCTCAGCTGACAACCTAACCCCAAAGCAAAGCAAGGCAAAGTTACTGCAGGAAAAATAATGCACTTGAGCCAAAATATACAAGAATCAAACACACAACCATAGGGACACGACGCCAGCAAATTCAAAACTGACAGACCCATGTACAGGTCAACTAAACTCCTGTTTTCTTACACACAGCCAGAGTCAGCCACAGCTGAATGCACAAAAGCCCTCTCTGCACTTTAAGCATCCTGTAACAGCTGAAAATAGCAGTAATCACACATATTCATGCAGTAATTAATGAGGCAGTAGGGAATACAGCTTCTCATGCTGAAAGATTAGTTTATATAATTTGATTACTCTGAAGAACCACAGAATGGGACATGTTAAAACTACTCAAATGGAGATTAAACACACATACACTCAATCCATCAATTATTTAAGAGCTTCTCAAAGTTCTTCAAAACAGCCTTATTGCAGCATACCTTCCATTGACAGGCCAGGTACGTGTGATGTCACTTACGTAGCAGGAAGACTCACATCCACCATCTAGCAAGACCAGTTCACCATCCTGGAGAATAATAAGAAAAAATGCCCTGTGGGTCAGTCTGGCTATTAACAGAATTGATTTTTCTGTCTGAGAGCAGGAAAGGAGATTATGTATTTATTTTTGCAAAGCAGATGCAGAGATGTGAATTCCTTTTGCAGAACAACACCCCAGGTGCTACTGGTTATAAATAGGCTATTCCAGTTGGATAGTTTCTCTGCAAGGTGGTCTCTGACTGTTATGCTTATCTACCACCTAACTCTTAAGACACTGATTTGCAAACACTCTGGAGTGAAAAAAGACATTTTTCTTAACTATTCTGTGCTCTGAGACTCAGTCCCATACACACCTGGATCGCTTACTCCAGCGAATTACACCAGTGACTCCTTTCACCAGAAGTTCTCTGCTAGTGACTGAGACAGAAGTGCTTTGCAACAAAAACAGATTTCTGAGCTCCCCACAAGATCACTAACAGCTAAAGATTTAGCTTTGTCACAAGGTAGGAGGACCCAGCAAAATCACTTCCCTGACAGTGCACTACTGAATAGCTTGTATCATCTCCCCTGTTCTCTTCTGGGACTTTCCTGACCGCTCTAAGATATGCCTCTGAATCTATCTGGTGATGAAAAAAAAAAACTCTTGGAGATGTGAACCTCCCATTCACTTCAGCAAAACTGTTCCATGTCAATTAAATCACTGACTGCACATCTTCCAAAAAGCAACATAAAGAAGACAAAGGGCCAGGAACAAAATCACTGTCTTGCTTTCCCTCATTTAAGGGGCTAACAACAAATAGAGCAGTGAGATCTATAAAAAGTTTGGATTAAATTCTCTATGGATTTACGCTACATGTAATCCAAGGCCTTTTATAGAGGTTCAGTCCACAGATCTGTGACTGTGCCAGCAGCCATGATGTGGAATGACAATGAATAATTCTAGCGCATTAAGGGAAAAAAATAAGGAGCAGAATTCCACTGCTAGCACTACTTCCAGTGCTAGCTACTATCGTTGTGTACAGTTAAGTGCCACGAACACTTACACAGTAGATAAACTAGCAGTGAGCAGATCTCACTATTCTGCTGAACAGACAGGCCATTAACTATCCATTTAAATTGTATTTTTAAATTTTTCAGAATAGCTGGTTCAATTCTTTAAGTAAAATAGGAAATTATAGCATCTGCCCTCTTCCAAGCCATTAACCAAGCTAAGTAACAATTTATTGGCTAAGGGAATTCAGCCTGTGGTTTGATTGTCCAGTAAGTGCCTTATGTCATGCATCTTGTCCTCCTTCTTTGAAGCTGAGTCCACTAAGTGTCAGACTGCATGAAGTCTACATGAGGCCATAAGCAGCCTTCAGATACCTTCCATATCAGACACTTTGTTAGACTATTTGGCAACAAGATCTGTAGGAAGTAGCACATAAAGGAAAAGAAAGAGTCAAGTTTACAGGTTTAACCTCCTACTTAACAGATTTGAAATAAAACAAGTGACAGTCGTTTAACTGAACAACTTTAACAGAAGCAACTATAGTTACATGAGCACGCCTGACCTTGGATGACAGTACAACAAAGAAGGCTTC
The DNA here is from genome assembly GCF_963921805.1 of Phalacrocorax carbo. Lineage (NCBI taxonomy): Eukaryota > Metazoa > Chordata > Aves > Suliformes > Phalacrocoracidae > Phalacrocorax > Phalacrocorax carbo. The sequence continues at coordinate 56,162,538 of NC_087513.1, forward strand.
CTTCTGCCAAAAGCAGCCTGTCATATCTTTTGTATGTCTGTCTCTGCAGATCATTTCAAGGTCTGCTAGCATGCCAGCTTCAAGAAAAGACAATGCTAGTGGGAAAGTTTCACCCTGCATTAAGAGAGGAAAAACATGCTCCTCTGAAAAGTGAATCGTGAGTAGAGCAGTGGGGAATGCTGCTCCTGAAAATACTTATCTGGATCTAAAGGCGTATTGTCAGGAAAGCTGGAGAGGGTTCAATTCAACAATGCAAATTTTCAGAACACAAGAAGACACGTTAATTTACCTACAGCCATTTAATGCGCCTCTCAACATTTAACGCTGATCCTTTCCCTCCTTGTTCCCCTTCCCTGCTTTGCTGGCCTACATGGAGTCCAAAATGCTTTTCAGCTTCACCAGAGCAGGAATGCGCTATTGCACCTTAGGTTGCAAAGCAAGGCCAAGCAATGCAAGCGACAGCAGAAGACGCCCCACGGTACCTTCTCTGTGCCTGGTGCAGCAGTCCCTCTTTTGAGGTTAGCAACCCACCCAGCACTGCACACTGTTGCACACGGTGTGGCAGCAGACAAGCTCACTAAATGAAGTTATTTGCAAGCTTGTTTGTAAGTCCTTCCACTGTTCATAAAACACTTGCAGCAAGTGCAAAGGGGAGAGAAAGAGACTAAACGGAGTGAAGTTAATCTGTCACTAACAGTAAAACTAACCAGGGCAGGATTTCTTTCCCTTGCTCACTTGAAAATATATATTTAAGTGTTTTGATTTGATCAGTCAAAACAAAGAGTGGCCAGGGGACACATATGGGGACAGTGTGTCACAGCACTGCATTTTAAGTTAGTAGAGAGCACATGGTTTACCTTGATGAGCTGATTGTTCTTCACATAGTGCAAAGTGTTTGATCTGTTGCCACCAGCAACAACAGGGGGGTATGCCAAGATGTCAGCACCACGAGCCCGGCACTCGAATTCAAACTGGAATACCAATTCAAAAAGGAGACTGTTAATACTGATTCAGGTGACTAACTGCCCTGGGGCTATTATAATTCATGTCCTACAACTGTTCTCTTAATTTGTACAATACAAAGTGAAACTGTAAAGTGAGTTCACTAAACAAAAGCAGCCTTGAAGTTTTTCCAAGAACAATGGAGAAAAAGAATACAGAACTATCCACTTTCAAGAGAGTGTTTTAAGCCTGCCTCTGGTCTCATGGAAGCTGTTTCTGGTGCAAGCTGTTCAATGCTGTATCTATCATTCATTACGTTGTCATAAATCCAGGTGAGGATTTGTTCTTATATAAAGTAATGCTCTTAGTTGCCATACGACATTGCGAGTTTTCAAAGATCCTAAATATTGGCATGACAACAGTCATGTTTTGTTACCATCTTTTAAAATTATGAAGTACCAGCATATTTACAGCAGAATCTATTTTCATGACTCTGTTGAACTAAGGTTTGAAAGCATGCACTACTATGACGTCCGAGGGAAAACGTAAAAAAATAAAGCACTGTCAGCCTCAAGACCTTCACCTTTCTTGAGTGATGAAGCTGATGAAAGCATGGAAATGAATAAACTTACATCTATAAAGGCCATCTATACCCTCAACATATTAATAACCTGTCTTTTCTGTAATCAACAAAACCACATGGGACAGAACACCCCAGGATGCCTACATGACCGAAAATAGGTTTTATGGTCCTGATCTGGAGTGAAAAATTGATCTGTAAAATATACTTTAATTAAAATAATTTTCTTTAGAAGTCAGTACTGCTTCTCAGTGCCATGTCAGCACAGATCCATCCATGTCATAACAAAGGGTCAAATCCTGCTGATGTTTCTCAAACAGGCATCTCACTGCAATTCCTGACAAAATTCCTTACTAAATGTGCAGGCCAATTTGTCTTTATTTTGTAACTGAGAGGCTTTACAAACAGGTGTTATAACTACTGAAATTCTGTAGAATAGAATTGTGTTATAGAATAAAGTAATACTGTATCTCTGATTGTTTAGCAGGTCTACTGAAATCCAAAAGGGAAGCACACCAGAAATGGAGAAGTGGAGGATTATCCACCGAGAACTACAAGGGCATAGCCAGAGAGTGCAGAGACGCAGTCAGAAAAGCAAAAGCCCAATTTGAATTGAAACTGGCTGTAGAGATAAAAAATAACAAGAAAGGTTTCTTCAGACATGTCAACCACAAGCAGAAAAACAAGGAAAACGTAGGCCCACTGTTAAACAGAAAAGGAGAATCAATCACCAATGATGCAGAAAAGGCAGAGGTCCTCAACACCTTCTTCACCTCGGTCTTTACCAGCACTGTAGGGTCCCAGGCTTTGGGAACAAAATTGCCAATTGAACCAAACACCAACCCACCATCGGTGAAGGAAGAGTTAGTACATGAACTACTATAGGAGCTTGACCCCACAAATCAATGGGCCCTGATGCCATCCACCCGAGGGTGTTGAGAGAGCTTGCTGACATCATCGCGAGGCCACTCTCCATAATCTCTGAGAAGTCATGGAGGACGGGGGATGTCCCAGAGGACTGGAGGAAGGCAAATGTTACCCCTATCTACAAGAAGAGCTCAAGGGAGGATCTGGGTAACTATAGGCCCATCAGCCTTACTTCAATCCCTGGGCAAGTTATGGAACGAATCCTCCTGGAGGCCATCACAAGTCAATTGAAGGATGTGATTGGGAAAAGCCAACATGGCTTCACTAAAGGCAGATTGTGCTTGACAAACCTGGTGGCCTTCTATGACAAAGTGACTTGCCTGGTTGACATGGGGCGGGCGGTGGACATTGTTTACCTGGACTTCTCCAAGGCCTTTGATACAGTCCCCCATAGTCTCCTCCTGGAGAAATCGATGTGTTATGGCCTAGACAAGTGGTCTGTGCAGTGGGTGGGGAACTGGCTGACAGGCCGCACCCAAAGGGTGGTGATTAATAGCTCCAAGTGGCAACCTGTCACAAGTGGAGTCCCCCAGGGATTGATATTGGGCCCAATGTTCTTCAACATCTTTATAAGTGATCTGGATAACGGCATCAAGTGTAGCTTGATGAAGTTTGCTGATGACACCAAGTTGAGTGGGGAAGTAGACACTCCAGAAGGGAGAGTTGCTCTGCAGGAAGATCTGGATAGGCTGGAGGAGTGGGCCAGCAAGAACCTTATGAAGTTCAATAAGGAAAAGTGTAAGATCATGCACCTGGGAAAACATAATCCAGGAGTGCAGTACAGACTGGGATCCACCTGGCTGGAGAGTAGCTGGTGGACAGAAAGCTCAACATGAGCGAACAGTGTGCTGCTGCGGCCAAGCAGGCCAACAGGATGCTGGGTTGCATCAAAAAGGGCACTGCCAGCAGAGAGAAAGAAGTCATTATCCCACTCTACTCAGCGCTTGTCAGGCCACACCTGGAGTACTGTGTACAGTTCTGGTCCCCGCTGTACAAAAAGGATGTGGACAGGCTGGAAGGGTCCAGAGAAGGGCCACCAAGATGATCAAAGGACTGGGAAGCCTGCCATATGAGGATAGGCTGGGAGAACTGGGTTTGTTCAGCCTTGAGAAAAGAAGGCTCGGGGGGATCTCATCACTGTGTACCAGTACTTAAGGGGTAGTTACAAAGAAGATGGGGCCTCCCTTTTTACACAGAGTGACATGGAGAGGACAAGGGGGAATGGACACAAATTGCTCTTGGGGAGATTCCGATTGACACCAGAGGGAAATTTTTGACACTGAGGACAGTCAACCAGGGAAGCGGTTGACTTGGCCATGCTGGACACCTTCAAGAGTTGTCTGGAAAGGGTGCTGGGCCATCTTGTCTAGACTGTGCTCTTCCTAGAAAGGTTGGAATAGATGATCCCTGAGGTCCCTTCCAACCTGTGATTCTGTGATTCTGTTTTGTATTTAAATACAGTAGAAAAGACATCAACAGCAGATAAGCTTAGACAACCACTATGTTCCTTCAATAAGGTTACGGGAAGCACAGCTGAAGAATTCCTCACACTGACTTTTCTGCATGTCCTAGGAACCACAAGAGTTGGGTGAAGGAGAAATGTGCTACAGTGGGAGGCATATTATAGAGAGATCTGACATTTCTATTTTCCTGGAAGGATAAACAACATCCACCCCTTCTATCTCACCTCCAACCACGAAGTACTCACCTTTGCATACAGAAAGGCTTCATCCACTGGGGATTTGCTGGCAAACATTGTCTCTGTGAAAGCCTATGAAAAAGAAGGGTCTTTCAGTTAGCAAAGGAGCCTGAACTTGAGGGAAGTTTGTTTTTTTTTTTACCTGCTGTCTTCTGAGGAATGCCTAAAATCAGCCGGCCAAGAACACAGGAACCAGAGGCAGCTGAAAATGCAGAGTGCTGTCAAGACTAGAACCCATTAAGCTCTGTTCCCCATGAAACTGTATTTAGGTGCTGATTGACTCCAGTTTTTGAAAAAGGATTAGATGATTGAAGCTGATCCCATGGGTTGGCATTTTAGGAGTTGTTGCACCTATGGATTCTCTCACGCATAATAGGAGTGCCTTACGCAGCTTTTCCTTCAGAGAAGGACAAGCTGTACCTCTCCTTTCTATGTGGCTATCTATTTTAAAAATATTTACAGAAACATAATCGCATTTGAGGTATCTGTCAGATTTGTTTAAAATTGGCCAAGGAGTTCAAAAGGTATCTGAGGGAGAAGGGGGAATATGGAGACATATACAGGCAATGTGTTCACAAAAATCCTGTTTCCTCAAAATCAACAAGATAAACAGGAAAGAAAATGGTGTGGGGAAGGAGGGAAGCTGGGAAGAGCATGAAGAGGCTACCCCTGTTGCTGAGTAGATATTGCTTTTAAACAAAGTCTAACAGCTACTGGCTTGTCATTGCTGGAGTTACGCTAACTGAGAGAAGCAGGTAGTCCAAGCAATATTCCTGTTTCTCCTTGACATGTGGAGGGAGCTGAGCCCAGCTGATGGTTGAGACACAGCAGTTCAGTAACAGATTAGACCAAAGCTGTCCTTCCAACCCATGTCACCCCGTCAACAGCCCTCTCCCCTTTCTTCTTAAAGGAATGCACCAGTTCATTTGGAGAGCACGTGATCCCATACCTCTGCTGTCACCCGTCCAGCTATCTTCATCCTTTCAATCTCTGCAGGAGATTTGATCAGACGAAGGTTTTGCACTAGATGTCGGATGCCCTGGATGTGGTTTTTGTTCCGAGCTTTTATCTCAGCCAGGGCCTGCATGTAGTCAGAGTGCAGCTCTGTATGCACTGGTTTCGTCAAGTCGTACCAAACAATGTTTGACTCTCCTGGAATACAAAACAAAAGCTGACACAGACAAAAATAAATGTAGAAATGTCCTCCCCGTACCAAACACACTCAAGTCCCCCTAAACTAGACCTGTTCCTATATTTGAGAAATTAATTTCCTCTGAATCTGCATTTACAGACCATATAGACACTTTCACTGTCACAAGATACTAGCTATCTCTTCAAAATCTGGAAGGATACCAATTCATAGCTTGTAGATTTGACAAATCCCCACTTCTGTGCAAATATTGGGTTTTACAATCATCACTGAATATATGTATCTTGCCCAGATCCACTCAGTGTTTGCATATTGAAGTTGCACTTGTGTAAGCTATGTAGCCATTACACTGCAGTGGTGCATGTTCTGAGTCATTCTCTCATTTTGCCCGTCCCCCCTGATGCTGTAAAGCAATCTACCTTTCACCCATCGCATGGAATCAGGGTCATTATCAACTACATTTCACAAGATTTTTGGGGAACAACTGCTTTTGTCAGCCATTAAGAGGTGAATTTACTGAGGACAAATATATTTACCTATGTGGAAATGTATTTAAAACATCAGAATTAGCACCCACATTCTCCCCACTGGAGCATTTTAAATGGGAACGAGTAGAAAAGCCATGCTGAGTCACAGCTAATGCCTACCTGGGCTGTCCTCCTTTGGTGACAGCAGCCATTAGCAGGTGCTTACAAAAAGTCTCTAAGAAACTGGGCATTTATGAAAGAGTATTTCCCTCAGCACATCCTCCCCACTTCTGGTTCCTTCATTTCAAGGCTTCATCTTCATAACAGTGATTAACTGCTTTTCATGGACCTCTCCCCCACAGAATTAAAAACTTTTGAATCCATTATTACTTTTGACATTCCAAACCTTTCATGAATGATCTACAACTCAAACCTTAAAAGGTGTCAAAATGTGCCATGTGATAATTTCATTCAGCATTCCCTTTGTTTGTAAATTATGAAAAATAGCAACTAATCATTCCTACACATCCTCTCTGTGCTTTCCATAACCATACAGACCCCTTATGCCTTACCTTCTGTTTTCTCCTTTTCAAACTGAGCACATTTGTCCAGCATGTGTATCACACACACTCCATATTTTTGATCATCCTTGTTGCCCTTTCTGTGACTTTTCCATTTCCAATATATCCTTTTTTGAAACAAAACAACTAGAACCCAAGACGGCATTTAAGACTCCAGAATTCACTCTGTTTATGTGTGTTATCCGACATGCACTTGCCCTTTTTATATTGTCATAAGCCTTCAGCTTCATTTTATAACGCATTCACCCTGGATTATAAGTATTGAGGCTACATGCCTCAATATGTGTGACTAAAACAGTCACACAGCTTGCGATGCTCTCTTGCATATCCTGTTCCTTATGTTTCACAGATGTGCACACTGGCATTTACAGGGGTACACAAGAAATTCAGAGGGGAGGAAAAACTATTATCTTCAAAACCACATTTCCACAAGTGACCCTCAAGAAGCTAACAAGAACTTCCAACTGCCTTTGTCTTACTGTCATACCCCCTGCACCTCCCCAAGTTCATGACAGTCTTGAATTGTTGTCACAGACCACCTTCCAAACCCATACCATTCAGACCCTGCAAACCACATCTCATCTCATTCCCCCTCCACTTTTTGTTACCTTTCAGCTTGGCCACCAAGTGCCTGAACTCATCGATGGTGTAAGCTTCATCTACTCCTGTGAGAGCAATTGCCCCATCCGTGCCTGATCTGGGTCCGTCCCACAGCTCTCGGTTTGGATCCCTCCGGGGCACAAAAAGTATGGATTTGTGGGAGGGCAGTGCTTTGCCAGGAATGCTCTGCAGCACCAGGATGCTGTCAGGCTCCTGGAACCCACAGAGGTACAGGAAGTTAGTGTCCTGGTGGAAAACGTAGGGGATGTCATTGCTCATGTAGTATGTGGGGTTGGATAGGAGAATCACTGTGTGATCCAATCCATCCCAGCCACAGGCTTCTTTCTGGATCAATGCCATCAGTTTGTGTCGGCGAAGAGCATATTCCACCTGTGACAAGCCTGGGGTTACCTCTCCTATGAATACAAAACAAATCAGATCAAGAAATTCAAGGCATTTGTGATATTTTACTAGTTGCATGCACAATTCCAAACTACTCCCTGATGCTTTTCATATGCATGGCTTTGTTGTGGTCCCTCATTAGCCTTTCCATTGCTCCCTCATGCATCTCTTCAGCTTCCATCCCTATCGCACATCCTCACTCCATCTGCTCCTCTGTCATGCAAAGACAAAAATCAATTTTAACAAATCCTATTTTCTGTTCTGTATTTCTGTGCAAAAGCAGAAATCACAAAACCTGGTAGATTTAGATAACCATCCATAACAGATGGGTATTTTCAGAAAGATATGTAAAAAAAGGGGAAGGAGCAAGGCAAACTGGACTTTGACTGCCCAAAACTAATGGGCTTTATAGCACCTGGACATTGAACAGAAAATTGCCTCCGGAGGTTGAGCATTAATTTCCTCAGGTAAAGCTAGAATGTCTACTCAAATACACACTAAGTCAACTCATAAAGTAACGAGTTGTAAACCATAAGGGGGGGATTGAGTGTTATAGATACTGGGAGATCAGGCAGAAACACAGAGGTTGCAGAGTCTAACCAGTCACAAGACTCCAGGCAGAAAGAAACCACGAACTGCAGACTGGCAGCAGGCTCCAATTAAGAGAAGGAATCTTCTCCAGGGCAGATGTAGCTTTTCTCAATAATTAACAATTCAGATTTTTCCAAAGTTAAATACTATATTCCTAGTGACTCTAACTAAACAAAAGATCTCTTAGATGAAAGTACATTTTAAACTGCTCCAGTCATGAAGGATACGAAGTACAGTGATCAAGATACTCACCAAAACCAGACTGAAGTTGAAAGAACAACAAACAACTGCTTAAGTATGTATTTTTAAAAATGTGAGACTCCTTAACTGTGATTTAATTTAATACATGAGCCTTAATCAGTACTTTGGCTAATACCATATTTTAACATAGATTGCATTTTCATACTGTTAGCTTTCTACTTTTGTATCTTTTGTTCCACTTTAATGTATTAGGCAGTGACAATTCTAGAATGAAAATTGAAATTTTGCTTATATTGTAAATGGATTCTTGCATGGGTGAGATGGGAGGGGGGAAGTTCTATCCAGAATGTTTTTCCTTGACAAAAGAGAGTTTAAGAAAATCACATATGTTGTATTTGCATTAAACTGTTCAACATCATACATCCCCAACACCTATTTGGTGTAAAAGTTGGGGTTTTTTTTGTTGTTGTTAAGGAAAAAAGAAACTCACCAAATTTGGTTTACTCTATAGATCTAGAAATGTAGATGTAGAAATGACAAAGAACATAGAAACTGTTTTAATGCAATCTGACTCCATATTTCTGCAATATTATCCTGCAAATTTCCTATGCTCCACTGCATTCCCATCACAAACAGCCCAGTGAAGTTTAGAAGCTGCAGTAGGGTGGAACATGGGAATCTCATTTGTCTTTTCACTCAAGGCCTGGAAATTCTTTTTGCCTTAAAGGCATCTGCTTTTTAAAGCAATAATTGCAATAAGACAACATTGTATAATTTTAAAGAAAACACCACTCCTTTATTAAATAGAAAATTACTATTGGCAGCTAGAATTAATCTCCGGTATTTCAGCTTTGAGTACTTTTAAAGTGTCAGCCTCATTTACCATGAGCTGTTAATGAGTGCCCTGAGCAACCTGACCTAATATTGAAGTTAGTTCAGCATGGAGCAGAGGGTGGACCTAGTAACTTCCAGAGGTCCCTTCTGACCTGAATTATTCTACAGTTAAATATGTAAGTGCATGGTTATATATTCATATTGTTTCTACATATCTATCTTTCTATATAGCTATTCATATTCCTTCTATATACCTATCTATGGAAAAAAACCAAAGAACCATAATGTTTTCCTGGACATATTCTTGAATATATTTTTACTTCCAATTTTTTTTTAGATTTGATCATGGTCATCTCATATTTACATGCTCATTTACATTAATCTCATAAAACTGCACAACCTCAGCCTCTCTTTTCATCAGTACCTTCTAACTTTATAGCCACAAGTCTCTCTTCCATCTCCTCACGGCTTAAATACTATTCTGAAGGGGGCATGCTTTTTAGACAAGTGGTGTCCATCTCTCAGTAAGCTTCTCCCTGATCTCCTTTTCTGAATGACACCTTTATTTTGTGACCCACAAGACATTCGGTATGAAGCATTCTGGCAGTTCAGCTTGCACAGAGGACTCCCACTTAATATAAATTGTATTGTATTTGCAGGACAATGAGCTCCCAAGATGCTACTGCCAGGAAAGGTCTGCAGCACTGAAGTCAGTGACACCAAGCTCCCCATGAGAAAAAGGTAAAAATCTAACGTGCGAAGCCTATTTTTGGAATCAGTATCATCTTAGACAAGGAAATGAACTACTAAATATAATTACTGCCTAATGAAGATAATCATAAACAGCTGAAATCACAGACACCTGTATGATGCAGCAAATCAATACTCTGTCCTAGGCATCTCAGCAAAACAGAGGCAAGAAAGAATACCAATGATTGGCTTATACAGGGCCTGAACCTAACCTGGTTTGAGAAGGTGTGGATGTGTGAAGGGACTGGGCTGCCCCAAATACCGGTTTGGAATCTTCTTCTGCTGGGCAGGCTGGATGGAAAATCTTCGGAGACCACATGACTTGCAAACTAGAGGGGAAAAAAAATGCACTAAGTCAAGGTAAAAAACCTTTCCAGTTAGAAAACTGCAGAGTTATACTCCAGTCATCTGACTGTTAGTAGTGTTCATTCACTTCACGTGACATAAATATCCATCCTTAACTTTTCCATTTTTTGTATACCATAACAGTTTATGAAACAATGTGTGCACTACTCAACTAACGATTAAATAATCATAAAACAGATAGAAGGAATTTAACATATGCTAAATCTGACAATCCAGCAAGACAACCCAGAAAGCTGTGTTGGTTTGCACATGCCAATTTCTATGCTTGGTGTTCATGACACACTCAGCCCTCTCCCTCCCTTGCTTCCCTCAAACACTGCAAGGCTTGAAGCATAACACCCTCTTGACTATGTATACAAAAAGTACCACTCATCTGGAACAACTATGTAGTTTTCAAGGCCTCCCCAGTTCTTCTTTTACTAGTAATGCCACAAAGAAACCATCAAATAACACAGGTTTATATAGCAATGTGAATTTTTTTTTCTGTATGAAAGATAATCAAGAGACCCTGTTTATGTATTTAACACACTTGCCAGTAGCATTAGCCAAATCGAGAACAGTTCCTCAGAAGAATACAGTTATGTATCCCACTTCCAAATTCACACACAGCCAAAGCAGACAGGTTTTAAAGAGAATTACAAATGTGCAGTTGGGAGCTGGGGTGTGCACAATAAGACAAAAGCTAAAATTAAGATTCATTATCACAAACTTTACCAACTTTGGAATTCTCAGTCACAGCCTTTTACAGCGGAAGAATTGCTTGTGCCTAGATACAAACTGTCAAACACAGAAGGGGATGGTGATCGGTTTCCTAACATCTACCAGCTGATGTTTTGGAGACTGGTTCTCTTCTATGTCACTTACCATGTGCCTACTACAGAATCAATTCATGCTGCCATGCCAATGCACTGAATCCTTAGAACAAATGATAATCAAGTCTTCACTAGCATAAGCAAGTGTAAGACAAGCAGAACAGCTGCCTGCCTTTCAGGGAACTGAGACTTATCACAGAACATATAGACTGTGGGTTTTCTGTGTGATTAGCCACTAATTGAAGATTACTTCAGTATGACAACTGATACTCATATACCATCACTATGTGATGATTGGCAGAAGTAACAGACCTGGGCAGTCAAATACAATTACAGCTTTTCGTGCAATTTAGAAAGGGAGAGTTTTCACTGTCTCTCTCCACCTACACGGAAAACAAACAGGATACCTTGCAACGAGCAAGAGAACACAGCAGGTATCAAGTAAAGCAATGTTTTGAAGACAGCAAGGAGCTTTCCACATCGTTGCTTTATTTTTCAAACAATAAGCCGTTCTTCCCTCGGATTCAACCGTGACTGGGGCAACGGCTCCGCCGCCGGAGAGAGCTGCTCTACCGCGCCCCCAGCACCCGCAGCGAACGGGGCTCGGCGATGGCGGCCTCACGGTCCGCCTGGCCCCGACGGCCGCCGGGGTGAGGAAGGGCTCTAAGCGGCTTGGCGTCCCCCGGAGCAGGCAGTTACTGCAGCCCCGGGACGGCCGGGCAGGGCCCCGCGGCACCGGGTCGGGCCGCTCCGCGCCGCTGAGGTGAGGCTGAGGGGGAGGGAGGGGGAGGAATCTCTGACCTGGGAAACCGCGCCAGCCCCTCGCCGCCGCGACAAGCCTCTGGGCCAGACGGCGCGACATGTCCGAGGGAGGCAGGGCTATGGCGGAGCTGAGCCGCCCGTCCCCGCCACCCGCCAGGCCCCACACCCGGCACCTGTCCCGGTTCCCCCGCCCCGCCCCGGAGCCCGCATGGCGGGGCCTTCCCCGGCGGCGGCGGCAGCGGCGGCGCGCGCTGACAGCATCGACGAGCGACCCTTCCCGCCGCCAATGAGCGGCGCCGCGCCGGGTTAGGCGCCCGCGGAGGCCGCCTGTCTCGCTGTCGTGGAGGGAGACCTGAGGAGAAACGCGGGGCTCGGATGCGGGGGAGACGGGACACAACACCGCAGGGGGGGCGGGTGTGGGTATGAAGACAATGCCGCGCCTGGGGGACCTCGCCCGCTCCACCGCCACCTCCGCTTCCAGAACGTTCCCGCCGCCCCGCGGCGGCTGGGCGGGGCCGGCCCTGGGTAGGGGCGGGTCCCGGCGGGTGGGGGCGGGGCCTCGGGGTGGGCGGGGCGGGCTGGAAGCTTCCACGGCGCCGCGCGGTGGTTGGGCAGGGAAGCGAGCGGGACTCGGTTACTGTCTCCTCCCCCTCCCCCCTCCCGTTCCCGCCACCCCGCCGTTCCGCCATGGACTCCCGCAAGCTGAGCGAGCTGCGGGCCTTCGTCAGGCTCTGCAAGCAGAACCCGGGCCTGCTGCACACCGAGGAGCTCGCCTTCCTCCGCGAGTGGGTGGAGAGGTCGGTGAGGGGCCGCGCCGCCGTTGGACCGGTCGTGAGGGGAGGCGGACGGGGAGGGGGGCACGTGTCGGCGCGCGGCCCCGCCGCGTGGCCGGGAAGGGGAACCGAGGGGGTGGGGGGGGGGGTGCGCGGCTCGTCGCTGCCGTGGGTCCAGCCCCGTCCTATTTGGCGGGACTGGGCCGGCGAGCGGCCCCGGTGCGCTGCCGTCTCCCCTCCCCTCCCGCCGCAGGGCGCACCTGGAGCGCAAAAAAAAAAAGGTTCGTTATATTTTTGTTTTGTTTTTAAAACTCTGGGTATTCCCGTTGCGAAAAAGCCTGCCCTCCCGGCCATGTCAGTGGCTCAGCTTTCCAGGCTGGAAAACCCCGGAGTAATACTTAGCGAGTTAATTCTCGCATTATGCAGCAGAGTTGGCTAGCCTGTCTTAAAAGGAGCCGAGTTTGTGGGGAGGTGAGGGGCATTGATTTACATCCTGCTACCCAAAAGCATAAAATACCTGACGCTTTAACACGTGGGAGTGGTTCCCGTCCAAAAAATGTGTTTCGCCCCTTGAAGTTTCGTGTATCAGGTAGTTGAAATCTTGCTCCCGTGTGAGGCACTTCAGATGCGTGCTATTTACGCCGCACGTAGCGTTCTGTGCACGCGTGGCCTGTCAGAGCGGAGGCTTCTTGACACCAAAACATCCTTGGGTTCCGCCCTGAGCACCCAGAAACGCTGAGTTGGAAGGTTTGAGGTCCTCTGCTGCTGGCAGAGAACCCGCCGAGCCCCTCTGTTTAGCTAGGGTACCTCTGCTTGGCTTTCGTAGCCGCAACCCTCGCTATGCTAGAAGGGCTCTGAGAAGTGAGGAAAGTCCTTGCAGATACACCTTTTACGAAAGGGGTAGTGAAAAGATTGCGTCTAGTGGCAAACTGGGATTTGTTTTAGAAAACTTGCTTTAAATACTAATTTGCAAGTATTTTAATTGTACTTTTTGCTATATCGTACTTGTAATTAGTTGAAAAACTAGCAGGGCTCTGTGTGCATGTATGTGCAAGTCAGGCATTTTGCAGTATGTCATGAAAACGGCTACAAGGAACTATTTATTTGGGGTTTTTTACTGTGCTCTTTAAACTTTTTTAGGCATCTGAATATTAGCGTAGTTGTAAAACCACTCCTGTTTAACTTCACTTGGTTTTGCATTACTGGTAGTAGCTGCACGTATGCCTAGGAAGGAGGTGCATATCTGTTTTGTCCTACTGCAGGACTTCAGTTCCTTTTGCTACTGTGTACAAGATTTTCGTGCCTCGCCCTAGGTTACTTCCATTCTTCTGTTGCATAATTCTGAAGGTGTGAATGGAGGGGAAGAACACTTAGTTCTTCTGGCCAGAGAAGGCATTAGGGTCTGGAAAGGTGATAATCTGATTTCTAACTTTCTCTGTGTTAATGGGGACAGCTCTAACTTCCAGATTAGAGTTTGTATTTGGTTAATGAAAGGGTGCTTGTATTATAAGTATAAAAAAATTAGGCTTTGAACTGTGGAATGTTTTTTCCATGTAAAGTCTTCACTGGATGTCTTTACCTCAGAATTTAAAAAGTACTTCAGAGTAGAACCTCCTGTAGCTCTCAAGTTTTCTGTTTTTTTTTTTTTCACATATTTTAAGCTAAATATTTGGGTATGTTTACACTTGGTTATTTGGAGTGGTAGCCAAATAGCTTGACATGAAAGGTAGTCTGGAAGTCTGGTGGATTCCCCTCTTCCACAGTAGTGCTGTTATGTTTTTATAAAAACAGTAGTGCTGTTTGCTGTTGGACTATTAAATGCATTTATAGGGTCTTCTCATTCTTTGGAAACTGCTTGAAACTTAGCATGGCCTGGCTTCAGGTGGAAATAAACTCGATGAGTCTGATATCTCTGTCAGGCTCACCTGAATTAATCTAAAAGACATAAGTTTAGTCACCAAGGTAATATTGTGAGTGATTACAGAAGAGTGACTGAACGATACTGAAATCCATCATTAAATTTTTAAACTAAAATTCTGATGATTGATTTGTTTGGGTTTTTTCTTAAAGCTAATGATTCTAACTTAAATAATGTGAACTGCTCATAAAGCCAAAATGGGATACTTTATTTCTGACTAGCTGTTAATGTTGCATCAGAAACCTTAAGTCTTATCTGTTTTCATGCACTTGTTATCTTCTAACCTTTATTCTGTCTAGCTATTTTATTTAATTTCTATATAGATGCTTTTGGTATAGAAAACATACAGTAGTGTATGATTATGTTTAGAAAGTGTTTTGACATCCCTTTTAGTTATGCCTGCTTTTTCATAATTGCATAAAAATACAAATATTGTCACTTAAATTCTTATGAAATGAGTCATTAAAGGGAACACATTTTAAAAACTTGCAATTGAGCAAAGAAACAAAAACAGTCCTTAAAAGTAAAGCAAAAAATCTCTAATTGATGAACAGACCTTTTTGCCTTTTATTGCTGTTTTGATTTTGACCCCTTTGAATTCTTGGTAATCTAGTTTTTCTCTCAAGATAATTTTGCTGTCAGTGATGAAAGTGGACACTGAAATAACAGTTGCAGTTCTTCCAACAAGTCATAAAAGCAGCATTTCTCATCAGTGTGATGAGTGGAAGCACAGAGTCGTTGTTGCAATAGAGTCCTGACAGCTCCCAAGAGTTATTACTGGAATTGCACAATTCTGTTTTAGCGCAAAGGTTTAATTTTTAAATATTTTTTTGTGTGTGCAGTATTTATACGGCTCAGTACCTGCCTTTCCTACAGGAGTGTCTCATATCTCTATATCATGGAGGTGATTAAGTACTCTGCATATCCTTGCTGTGCATTGGAATCAAATACTATTTTAAGGGATGATTTTAGAGTAACTTGGTTTTGAATTGTTCTGGGATTGTAACTCTAGATTTGGTAGAGGATAACTGGATAGTAAAACAGCTTTCAAGGACTAGGAGTAAAACTGTTTAGCCTTGGCAGTTCATGAAATGCATATTTTAAAATGTGTGTATATATATTGGTTAGACATGTCTCAGATTGTTCTAAACTTGGGTAGTTTTCAGAGGGATGTGAAGAGGGCAGAGAAGACTGATGAAATTGTTTCAGCCTTGAGATGATTCACGGTGTCAAACTTAAAACCAGCTGAACATGAGCCTGATAATTCGGAATTACTCAGGAATTTGATTCCTGTGTGCTTTTTAGCTTGAGCTGTTCTTAAATACATGGTTGGAAGCTGGGAATGTTATTGACCTTTTTGAGTTAGAGGGTTCTCTGTCTTTTTCCAGGCTTTGAAAAAGTCTGTTTTTTTAAAAAAAAAGTGTTGCCAACAAGCATTAGATGGATCTTAACTTGTGAGCATTGTGTTACCCTGGATATTAGCAATTAGCACTACTAAAATGCTTCAAAATCTGTAGTTTCCTAGCAGAAGTGAAGTTCCAAGGCTATTCTAGACAGTCCCTATAGTCCTGGGGAAAACTCTTTGATTTTTACAGACTGGTAGATGATTATGTGCCCTATTGTCAGCCTACAAAGGTAAAAATTTAGGAGGAAAAGTTAGTACATGTATAGTGGGTTTTTTGCCTAGCTCTGTAACAGTTTATCAGACTGCAGTTGTTGGGTCCTTGCAGTATAACTTAGATTAAGTAATGTCAAGGTTCCGAGGACACATCTAGATTTTTGCAATAGCTTCAGGGGATACCTTTTTTGGTAGCTTGTGGTATTTTTTCTTGACAATTTATTCTGGTAAAATAGAGGTAGTGTAGTGCTGTCTGCTTGCCTTTTGGTGTAGGGCCTGGTGCCAGGACCTGTCAGTCCTGTCCCCTCCTTTTCCGTCTTCTATCCCCTCTTCCCCCAATTCACCCCTGTCCTCATTGTGTCCCTCCCCATCTGGGTTTGTTTTCAGTCAGCTTGGGGCCTGACTGGGAGATGGTTCTGGTGACAGGAGGGAGGAAAGAGGGGAGAACGGGACTGCAGCAGCCTGACTTAAGAAGCTGTAGGATCTCGTCCTTGGGATATAGTTTTATGTTGCATTAATTCCTGAAAGCAGATATTCTGCACCCTTCCAGTTCCTCCTGCCCACTTCCTGCTCCTCTCCCCTGCACCGTGTCTAGGCAGTTGTGTGGGGCCCCAAGGAGTTGACTGAGCTTGTTGGGTTGATAGAAACGTTCCCCTGCCCCCTCCACCCATGGCCAGAGCAATTGGAAACTGTCGGTAGATGGGAATGCTGGGCAGAGGATGGATGGGAATGGTAGTGCTCATGGCAGCCTGCCATTAGGTATGATTAGATGTTATATGAAACAGCTGGAGAATTCAGCCTATGCTTATTTCTGGCTCCTGACCAAAGTTGATGTAATATAGAAGTTTATTCTATACTGAATCCTGTCTATACAGAGAATGCTCTTTAACTTATAGCTAAGGAAAGGCATGAATATTGCAATACATAATTTCATTTCTTTTATTTTCTAGGCAGCAGTTTAATTGCATAAGCATTTTAGGCCATTAGGGTTCTCTTAACTTGTTTGATCTCTGTTCAAAAAATAATTCTAATTTTAGTATCTATTTTATCTATAATATTTAGTTGACTTAAAATGTAAGTTACACTTTAAGGAGAAACTCCGTTTCAGCCAAGGAGGCAGCTTTTCCATGTGAGAAGGGGTGGGTGGGTGATGCGCATGAGTACAAGCCACAGCAGAGCTCTAGGTGAAAGAGCCAACAGATAAGAGTGTGCATAACATTACACTGAGAAAAGCATGGTGGATGTGTGCTTCTTATTTGGTGGTTTTACAGTGACCTGGACCATCGTGTTTTGTGTCACAACAAAAAGCTGAGATTATCAGCAGGATTTGCATCAATAACACACACATCACTGTTTTGATAATCTTATTGTTTGGTTTTTTTTCTCTGTTTTGCTGTAAAGCATGGGAGGCACAATACCACCTGCTCCAGCCAATGCTTCTGCAGAGGAGACAAGTAAGGTGAGACTCTGCAAAAATTACTGATCAAGAGAAGGGGAAAAAAATCACTGTCAGTTTTCACTCAAATAGGGTGGGTGAATGTGCTAGGGTGAGTGAGTGAGCCAGTTCAGTCTGAAGCCTGCCCATTGCATGATGTAGATGGCTTGTTACAGATGGCTTCCTAGTTTGTTTCAAGTGTTGTCATGCTCCATTTCCCTAATCCTGAATGCCTGATGTTCTGTGCAATGCAAATGCCAAACAAAGTCTTGATTGCTTTTTTATGTTCTTGCTGTTTTTACGCCTCTCCTGTAGTTATTAGTGGATGAAATTATAATCTTTGCATGAGAAGAAATATTAGTGAGCATGATAGGTAATGAACAGTTAATACTGCCTTAAAAAGTTGATAGTTTGTGGAAGAGGGTTTTACAGGGTTTTGTTAATTTGTTTTAAGGGAGATGATAAATTTAGCTTGTAGATATTTATAGCAGGATTTTCCCAAGTTTGAAAGTCCTTTTGGAAAAAGTAGGTATTTTGTTGTTGATTGACAGTGGATTGTGGAATTACTGGCTAGGTAGAACTGTATGGAGGGATTGTGTATAGGTAGTGAGTATGGTCTGTGACACTGAAGTCAAGCAGCTTATGTCTGTGATAAAGAAGGACGTGCTAAGGTATGGGATTCACAGGAAATTAGTAATGTAACTAGAAGTTGATAGGAAAACATTAGAAAAAAAACATTCTAAGTATGTGAAAGTGGCAAAGATCTCTGACCTTGGCAAACAGAAACAATATTTTGATCATTGACACCAGCTTACTCTTCCCTGCTAAAGGACCTTAGCCTAATAATATCAGGTTGAGGGAATTTTTGATCCAACAAATGTGCAAGGGAAGGCAGGAAGATTGGAAGGGTTGATTAGTTGCAAAACTGGTTCTGAATTGGGTATTATCTGGATTATTTGGTTTTGATTATTGAACTACACAATTTGAAGGACGGGCTTTACTGATAATAGAAGTTCACGAGGCAAAATCTGGGCCCTGAATTATTTGCATGCATGATAGACTTAATCTGAGAGGAGGAAAAAAGGAGATTTGTATCTTAAAAATAAACCAATTTACCTGTAGAGCAATCTGATGCTTTGAAGATTAATTTTCGATTTTCTGATGCATTGTGATATATTAGAGTGGGAGTAGAATATCAGTCATAAGTAATGTATGCTTACAAATACATTTCTCTTACAGGGCAAAGTAGAGGAACAGCCAGAGGAGCCAGTTAAATCACCTGAACCAGAAAGTGAAGAAAGTGACTTAGGTGTGGAAAATAAATGACTTTATCACATTTTACCAATTTGAATATGATTCTGGAAATCCTCTCTCTGTTTGTAGATGGAGCTTAATCTTGCTTTTTGTTTCCCCCCCCCCAGAAATTGACAATGAGGGAGTGATTGAACCAGACAATGATGACCCTCAAGAAATGGGAGATGAAAATGTGGAGGTAAGCACCATGTTTTCAATGTCTGTGGCAGTAGGAAAGATAGGGAGAGGTTCTGAGTTAGAATCAAGGACTAAAAGTTGAGTACTGTATTAGCTAGGTAGCCAGCTATTGCTTTGGCTCTTCTTCTCCTGGTTAGAAAACTTACTGGATTAAAACCACAGTCTTTTCTTATTAAAGATTATAGTACATCAAAAAGTTCATTGAGGAAAATCAGGTCAGAAGACACCAAAAAAATTTATCAAAACACCAAAGAAAACTAGATGTGTAGAAATCTGCCATTATTCGACTTACGTTTTGGGTGTTCTCTAGCTAAAAATGAAGGTGGCTGATGTGTCCAAGCTAAAATCACAAGGGTTTTGGGTTTGTTTTTGGTAGGTCCGTTATTTTTGGGGGGTTTGTGGTTTCTTTGTTTTTGTTTTTTTAAACTATGATTTTGATGCAAATTAAAAACACGATTCTGGAATGGGAAAACTGGAGCTCCCTTCTTTGGTGCTGTCTTAGCATGGTGATTCTGACCTGGACTCTACAACTTTTGGGTTTTGTGTGTGTGTTTTATTTTCTTTATTTTCTTAGGTAACGGAAGAGATGATGGATCAAGCTAATGAGAAGAAGATGGAAGCGATAAACGCTCTAAGTGAAGGTGATAGATTTGTTTTTAGTACCTATTCAAGGACATTAGGCTTGGTTCTCCTTTTTAAAAAAAAAGGAAGTTAATATCTTGGACCACCTCAAATGTTTTCAAGGGGGAGAAAACTCACTTCCTGTTGGATACCCAAAACTATCTAGAACATGAAAGCTTCTTTAAGTCTGTCTTCCCAATGTAGCTATACTTTTGGGCAGGATGTGGGGAATGACTGCAGCATCTTAATGATAATTTTTTTGTTACAGTACTGCCGTACATATTATGATTAGCGTCTCTAGTTGTTTTCCTTAATGCAGTGAAAAGCTGCATAATAAAGAGGTATCTTCCTATTTGATTGCATACAAAGTTAAATGTACAAATTTAATTGGAAAAAGTCTCTCCTCCCCTCTAGCATTAATTTTGGAGTTTGTATTTCAGTAATGTAGCAAGAGGGAGAAACTGATTTTCCTTTGATAATCTTCCGTTTAAGAAGCGCGATGGGGCGTAACACCCTTTAAGGCACATCTGGCAATTTGGATGCAACTTCATTGCATAATGCTTGAAACTTTACTGGTACTTATATTTAGGTGAACTTCAGAAGGCTGTCGACTTGTTCACAGATGCTATCAAGCTGAATCCTTGTTTGGCCATCTTGTACGCCAAGAGGGCAAGGTGAGTTGTCATAAACTAGTGATACATGTTTCTGCCTACTCTGTTACTTTCCTTAAGGAACCTAAATATAATGGTGACTTGAGGATCTATGTAAGCTTACACCACATGAGGGAAAGAGAAAAATACACTTCATGCATTTTCCTTTATACATGATTAACCAGATTTGCTGAAGCAGCCATCTAAAAGGTCTTGATAATAGAGTAAGTAACAGAATGGTGTTCCAAAATGCATTGTGGTAATACAGCTTTTGGTATGTTGAGTTAGAGTTAATGCTGGATAACAAACACTTGTGAAATCTGAAGTTTATTCTGGGACTAAAGTGATGATTGAAATTACGTCCTGTTCAGATGCAGAGTTAATTGTGGATCAAGTGAATTCTCTCCCTGTTGTACCTGCTAAATAAATTTGTTCACTGACTTGTTTCTGTTCAACAGTCCTGTATTTGAACAGGACACACCTATTTCTCAACCCATTCAATACCCACCTTAATGCTAATTACATCTACCAGCTGGCCGATAATGCATTGGGAACGTTGTCAGATTTGATGTGTGGTAGCCCTAACTTCATAATGCACAAACACGTTTATCTTCCTACTTCTTGAGGAAGGTTGGGCAAGTATGGGTTGCAGAACTTTGAACAGATTCTTTTTCTCCTTTTACACAAAAAAAACCACTAACTATGGATGTTTTGATAGTTTAGTGCATCTTTGCCATAGCAAGGTCTAATTCAAAGAAATGGTCAACATTTGATGACTTTCATGTGATGAATTAGTGTCCTTTAACTGTTCCATTGTAGTAAGTCTTAACTGGTACATGCCATGCTTCCCCCCCCACCTTCCATATCAAAGTTTTTGTATGTAACACCACTTGTTTACCCTTAATATACTGTTGTCATTGCCATCATAGTAGTATTTGTAAAACCTCTTATGGTGCCATATCTTCTCAGGACTGGGATTAGCAATGAAAATTAAGAGTGTTAAGAGAAGTTTAAAAGTTACCTCAATTTGGTGTATTGTAGAAATAAGCAGACAAGATATTAGGGTATTTTAAAACCTGCAGTGTAACAGCAGTGCTGATCTAGTGCTGTGAGTAATCTGCCCCTCTCTGGTGGGCTTGGGTTTTGATTCTGAGGGGGTTTGTGTGTTTGGGAGTCTAAGGGTTTTGTGCAGCCAGCAGCATTGGAATGTCTCTCATGGGTGAGGTGTAGCTTTGAGACAGTTTCCTGACGCATTGTCCACCTCTTTGTTTCTAGAAGAGAATGTGTGACTTTGTGCTTGCTTTATAACAAGCCTTAATGATGAAGTTACTTACAGGCACTCTAATTGTTTTCAAGTAGATGGAAAAAGGCAGAAGTTCTGACATGGAGTATCTTGAATATCAAATATCTTTGTCAGTTCAGGAATGTTTTTTAGTGTTTCCATCAGATATTTTTAATTTGAAATGCCTGAACCTCCTAAAGTACTGCCCTACTAGTTAATCTGATATGCTTGTGTATTGTAAAATTGGCAGTTATTTCACTTAACTGACAAGGCATTGAGGCTACTTTCTGGGTGTGTTTTGTTCTGTCTCTTAATTTTGATGACGCCTCTCCTATCTCTTGTAGTTCCTGATAATTTTAGCTGTTGATCATTGTAGCCTGTATAACTTATGTTTTCTGTGTCTTACTGTTCTAAAGGCAATGTAATATGGCATGCATAATACTAATGTTGTTTTGTTCAAATTCCTATTGCCATTGGCTATAGGCTCCAAATACCATGGAATCTGAACTGTCCTTTGCATTTATATATCCTTTCCTGTGGATTAAAGTTGTTCTTGCTGGCAAGGCTTGGCTCTGAACAATGAACACTTTTGCTTCTTGCTAATGATGCACCTACATTGGCGGGGGTGCGTGTGTGTGTGTGTGTGTATGGAACTGAATTTCAGTGACTTCATTGTCACTACAAAATCTTTTTGAACTCAGCTCTTCAAATGTATTATCTCACTAGCTTGCCTGTTAGTCATCCAAAATTATTTCCAGCTTAAGCTAGTAACTTGGTATTTCAATATGTACAATGAATGTTCTTGTTCCCACAGTGTGTTTGTGAAGCTACAGAAGCCAAATGCTGCCATTAGAGATTGTGACAGAGCCATCAAGATTAATCCTGACTCGGCACAGACCTACAAATGGAGGGGGAAAGCGCATAGGTAATGAACTGCATGTGCACTTGATATTCTCTCAGTTACTTGGGGAAACAGTTTTTTATGCATTCTCTCCTCTGTGTCTCCAGACTGTCTTGTACCTGTGAACAGTAGCCATGAGCCAGAAACCATTGTGCTGAGTGTATGGCTTACAGGAAAGAAAGGATGATGGTGATTTATTGATGGCAATTTATGAGTAGTCCTCTGGCACTGTCTTTTCTTTTTTTTTTTTTTTTTTACATTTATGCTAAAGATTGAGTTCTAGGACTGTGGGTTTTATTTGTTTGGAGGTCTTTTATTTTCACTTAGTTTAGTTTTTATTTACTACCTTAAAATTCTAAACATTTCTCTGCTGCCCCTATTCCATTAGATCTTTTACATAGTAAATTAAACTATCTAGTTATTAAGGGAACCATTTGTTGCAGTTAGAGTGTTATTAAGCAAACATTGCAACTATTTGAAATGGCATTAGGCCAGCATGCATCCCCTTCCAACTGTAGTTAAAATTCTTTTTTAAATCACAATAGATCAGCCAAAAGAAATTAAGGTGACACTTCTCATGCTCTGTATAAAAGTGGAAAGTTTAAATGCTAATAGAACTTACCAAGAAAAGGGCATTTTAAACAGTGTTCAAAGAGTAGTTTGTTAATGTCCGCAGTTTTAATCCAAACAATGCTCCAGTCTTCTCACTCTTGGGCTTTGTGTCATTTGTTAACATCTCTGTCTGTAAGCAAAAGTGCTTTGACCGTTTACCATTTGTAAATAGTATTCAATGAAAATAAACATAATAATAATTTAATTACAATAAAAATTATGCAAATTATAATTTTAATTATCAAGAGTGCGCACTTCTTAACTATTCATTTATGCAAACAGTAGCTTGTATGACCTCTTCAGCTAAAACACGGTGCCTCCAGTTAACTAGGATGTTTGAGTGCTGAGTAAAGAGGGTCCACTTAAACTTAAGGTAATAGTGGTGTAGACTTGTACGGAGCACTGAATGTGTAGTTTTACACTGAACATCTGCCTAGCGGTGCAGAGAACTTTTATTAGTGTGCTTCATATGTTTAGGTAGGGTACCTTCTCCCTGTTAGACCCTGTTAGCCCAGAGAGTTGTGGTGAATGGAGCTAAATCCAACTGGCAGCTGGTCATGAGCAGTGTTCCTCAGAGCTCTTGGGGCCAGTCTTGTTTAATGTCTTTATCAATGATCTGGACGAGGGGATCGAGTGCACCCTCAGTAAGTCTACAGATGACACCAAGTCGGATGGGAGTGTTGATCTGCTTGAGGGTAGGAAGGCTCTGCAGAGAGAGAGATCAGCCTTGACAGGCTGGATCGATGGGCCAATGCCAGTTGTATGAGGCTTAACAAGGCCAAATGCCGGGTCCTGCACTTGGGTACAACAACCCCATGCAACGTTACAGGCTTGGGGAAGAGTGGTTGGAAAGCTGCCTGGCAGAGAAGGACTTGGGGGTGTTGGTTGAGAGCCAGCTGAACATGAGCCAGCTGTGTGCCCGGGTGGCCAAGAAGGCCAACAGCATCCTGGCTTGTATCAGGAACAGTGTGGCCGGCAGGAGTAGGGCAGTGATCGTGCCCCTGTACTCGGCAGTGATGAGGCAGCACCTTGAATACTGTCGTCGGTTTTGGGCCCCTCAGTGCAATGAGGGACATGGAGGTGCTGGAGCATGTCCAGAGAAGGGCAACGAAGCTGGTGAAGGGCCTGGAAAGCAGGTGTGATGAGGGGTGGCTGAGGGAACTGGGGTTGTTTAGGCTGGAGAAGAGGAGGCTGAGGGGAGACCTTATTGCTCTCTGCAACTACCTGAAAGGAGGTTGTAGCGAGGTTGGTGTTGGTCTCTTCTCCCAAGTCACTAGCAATAGGATGAGAGGAAATGGCTTCAAGCTGCATCAGGGGAGGTTTAGATTGAATATTAGGGAAAAAAGTCTTTACTGCAAGAATAGTCAGGCATTGGAACAGGCTGCCCAGAGAGGGAGGTGGTGGAGTCACCATCCCTGGAGGTGTTCAAAACACATGTAGACATGGTTTAGGAGACACAGTGATATTGGGTTGATGGTTGGACTTGATGACCGTAGAGGTCTTTTCCTATCTTAATGATTCTGTGATTCTTTTTTTTTTTTTATAGCAAATAATGATACTAGCTGACTGAGGGTTTTTAACCTTGTTGTTACTTCAAGCAAAAGTAAGGGTATGAAGCAAGCAAGTATCCTCTAATGGCATCATAGTGTGCAGGTTACAGAAAACACCATGATTATTAAACTGTACACCTCTGTAAGTCCGTATAGCTGCAGGTAAAAATACTGAATGCTGCATGGTTGTCAATATTTTGAGGAACTGAGTTCACTTTGGTTTTCCCTTCTGACTGGTGATGTCTTCTGAATTGCAGACTTCTGGGTCACTGGGAAGAGGCTGCTCATGATCTTGCATTAGCCTGTAAACTGGATTACGATGAAGATGCTAGTGCCATGCTGAAGGAGGTGCAACCGAGAGTAAGTGGGGAGGCATAATGGAGATCCCTCCTCTATTTGAGTGGCATTACTAACTTCAAATTCTTCCAGTATGAATTGTCTTGTGGGAGTGCGTTCATGTGTGATCTGACATTTCAAACTGAGTTTATAAATACTTTTGTCTCTGATCACAGCTGTTTATGGCTGTGTGTAGAGAAATTGAGTCTCTGGGGCTGGGCATGTAACCGAGCTATGACATAATATGTTCCTTTTAAAAATCTGAACAGAAGAATCTGAAGCAGTTGAAGTTTGCCAGGCAT
This sequence comes from Phalacrocorax carbo, assembly GCF_963921805.1. Lineage (NCBI taxonomy): Eukaryota > Metazoa > Chordata > Aves > Suliformes > Phalacrocoracidae > Phalacrocorax > Phalacrocorax carbo. The sequence goes on from NC_087513.1 coordinate 56,187,691, forward strand.
TTTAGAATCTAGACTAAAAACATTCAGAAGAGCAAGAGAGTGCTGACAGTGTTTTTTTCTCAGATGTTTCTGAATTGATCGAAGCTTCATCCTAAACATGTTTTACAAAGGAGGCACGCTTTGCTATGATTTGTACTTTCATTAGTCTACCCCATGAGGGCAGCATAACCTTTGTAGATTGGTTTTCAGCTTTCCTCAAGTGATTGACCCCAGCATTCTTCTAAGGCAGAACTATTGTTTAAAAAAACGTAAGACTGTCGATAGCAGGCTTTCTTTTTAATCTGTTTTACATATTACTTTAAAGTGGTTGACAGACCACAGATGGCAGCTGTTGCATTGTATTGGGTTTATATGGCAAGGGTGGGGGGAGGTGGAGACTGCAGGGCTGGCCTCTTTTAGGAAGAGACATGCGGCTGCCTTTATGTCAGACAGAGCCAGGTCCAGCTCACTCCAAAACAGACCCACTGCTGGCCAAAGCCGAGCCAGCCAGTGACACCAGGGGTGCCTCTGTGATGATGTATTTAAGAAAGGGTTAAAAATCACAGCGCAACAGCTGTGAGAGAGGGGACTAAAGAAGAAAAAAAATGAGAGAAGCTATCCTGCAGGCACCAATGTCAGTGAAGAAGGAAGGGAAGGAGGTGCACTAGGCATGGGAGCAGAGATTCCCCTGCAGCCATGGTGAATACCACAGTGAGGTAGGCTGTCCCCCTGCAGCCCCATGGTGGAGCAGATACCCACCTGCAGCCTGTGGAGGACCCTATGCCAGAGCAAGTGGGTGTGCCGTGAAGGAAGCTGCAGTCCATGGAGAGTCCACACTGGAGCAGGCTCCTGCCAGAAACCGTAGCTCATAGAGAGGAGCCCATGCAGAAGCTGGTTTTCTGGCAGGAGCTGCAGCCTGTGGGGGACCCATGCTGGAACAGTCTGTTGCCATAACCTGTGGGGAGGACCCCATGCTGGAGCAGGAAAAAAGCATGAGGAGGAAGGAGTGGCAGAGCTGCAGTGTTACGAATTGACCACAGCCCCCATCCCCGTGTGCTCTTTGGGGTGGGGGAGGAGGTGGAAGAATGGGGAACAAAGGAGTGAAGTTGAGCTTTGGGAAGAAGGGGAATAGGGGGAAAGAGGGTTTAGTTTTGTTTATTTAACATCTTTTAGGTCTCAACCCTTTTTTGTAAGGGGGTATACTTAATGCTTGGCTGAGGGGGAACCTTTTATATCCCATTCAATCTGCACATGCACAGAAACAGCAAAGTGTGTCTGATACATTGATGCGTAGTTGCCAACTGTGTGGGAATTTGTGTATGTAGCTCAAGGAGAAATGTATGATCTTTACATGGGTGATTTTTTTTTATCTTTAGTTAAGTGAAGATTATATGTTCACCTAATTTATTCACTTCCAGCTTTCCTAGCACTTTTTAGTTTGTAGCACTTTGAGCTGAAAGTCTGAGTCAGATTCTAAAAATGCTTAGTTCATTTTGAGAAGTACTTAGAAGCAATGAAAATCCAAACTTTGGAAACTCTTTGTTTCATTAAAAAAAAAAATTGTACCGAAACTTCACTACTTATAAAAAAACTTGTTTAAAAGTATTCTGAAAGAATAGAAGAGTGCCTGTTGTAGCAGTAGTTGTTAGTATCTCTATTCTTGAAGCTTCATATTTTAAAATATTTTTTCCTATGGTTTTTATTACAGGGTGACCGTCATACACAACTTGTGAAATTACAAACTGTTTTTTGCAATGCTATATAAGGATACATTCTGGTTTCAGGAAAGCAGTGCTACAGTTAGTGTTCTATTGTTACAGTGAGCCCTGAGTGAAGAGCCCTGGGGAGTTCATTGCTAACTACTCTCTTCTGCTGGGGCTGTAGATTTGATAGACTTGAAAAAAAGCTAATAATGGAAAGCAAACTTTCTCCCCACCCACCCTCTCTTGATTTGGTTCAGGAATTATTTGGTCTGCTTATGTCTAGCTGTATATGCTGCAAAGGCATCTGGAATAGCAATAACACTACCTAAAAAGTGTATGTGTGCAGGGGGAGTTATACTTCCTGTTGTTGTGCCAGCGAAAATTCCCTTTTCTGGGGCTGTTGCTGGTTTTTAGCACTGGAGAAAATAATATTTCAGCATAAAAGTATGAAGGCATGTGGAATGATAATGTTTTTAAGATCTAACTGTGGTGCAAGTCACAGACCACTATAGCAAAAAAGTATACTAGCATGCATGTTCTAGTGAATGCGGTTAGGACTGGGAAGACATGAATAATTGATTGCCATAGAGAGGAAGTAGCAAATGGCTCCTCAAACAAAAGGGCTTTTAGGATGTGAGGTCAGATCTTATTTTTAAGAACTGGTAAAAACAGATGGTTATGCTTACATGTAGTTGTATTGAAATATGTTGTGCGATATGCTAAAAAAGTATATGAAACCTTGGTGTTCTGTTTAACAGGCTCAGAAAATTGCAGAACATCGCCGAAAATATGAGCGGAAGCGTGAAGAAAAAGAAATCAAGGAAAGAATGGAAAGAGTGAAGAAGGCAAGGGAGGAGCATGAGAGAGCACAAAGGGTGAATACTTAGGCTTTAATATTTCTTAATAATTTGGAGTGTGTCAGTTATTTTAGTTAAAATGAGTTGCAGAGAATTCCTGTCATTTTAAGTCTTAGAATTAAATTTTAGAGAGTTGATTTCTGTCTTGGTTACTTGACCAATAATGAAATCTGGAGAAGGGGGCATTGTACTGCATCTGCTTTTATTGCTTATGACAAACACAGGCTCTGGAGTCTCTACTAATCCTGTATTACAAGAAGTCAGTTATTGTATGACTGTACCAGAATAGTTTTCACTTTGTACTTATGTCTCCTGAAGTAGGAGGTTTCAAATTCAGGATAATACTTTACTTCTCTTCCTCGCTTTCTGACACAGTTTGCTTGCTTTTTCATCACGCTTTACTGATACATTTTAGTATGTTGGAGGTGGGAGTTCTAAAAATATAAGCTGAGGTGCTAAAACAAATCACACAGTTCATATTCAGTAAAAACATACTCTGCATACTTACCTGCAAAAACATACTAAAGTAAGAGTAGGTATCGCTATTTCTTGTCAATGGTTGTGTACACAGTGAAGTTCTTTGTTTGTTGCGATAGCCTACCTACCTGAACAGTCTCAGCTATTTTTTTTATTCTTAAAACCAGTTGAGCAGTAGAAAACAGGCTGCAGTTCCATTGCTTTGTGTGGAATGATGTACTTTCATCTGCAGGAGGAAGAAGCAAGACGACAGGCAGGAGGAGCTCAGTTTGGTGGTTTCCCAGGTGGCTTCCCAGGTATTTTATTTTTAAGTACCAATACTTGAGGTAGAGGTGACTGTTGTTTCCATGTGGGGTATTATAACCACAGGTTTTATAGCTTTTGTTCTCAAGACAGAGAGAAAAATAGTCTTTGAAGTTTAGAACTTGTCTACAAACAACTCTGAGCACTAGTGGGAAGAGGGATGGGATTTTTTTTCTCTTAAAGAGGATTGATGCTGGGTAGCAAGTAGAGGGACGACAAATCAATATGATGGATAACAGAATGAAAGGATTTAGTTCTGAGAAAACAAAGGTGCAGTATTTGATTAATAATATGTGCTGAAAAACTAGTATGAAAACGTTTTCTAAATTACCCAGAGTGCCTTGGATCCATTCTGCTTAAGAACAATAATTTTAAAGTTGAAAATTTGGATTGAATACTAGGGAAGTCTGTGCTAGTTGCAAACTACTGTTGAACAGAATGGTTTCTCAAAGGAGGTAATGGCGGTTTACCTTATAAAAAAGCTGTCCTTTAACAGTTCCATGGAAATCGGGCTTTCCATGTTATTTTTAAGTACAATAAATTGGGGAGAAACAAGTCTTACTTACTAAAGCTCTTAAAGATTGAGATGTAGTTGAGGTAGGCTGCGTGCATGCTCCAACCGGGTCAGCTTGTCAGGGGAACCAAATAGAGACCATACCTACCCTGCTCAGCATAGCCGAGGTAGCTGCTGATTAAGGATCCAAAACCAGAACCTCAAGCATTTTGCTTCAGGGATTTTTGGTTTTTGTTTTGTGGGGTTTTTTTGTTTGTGTTTATTTTTTTTTCCCTTCGGTGGTACAATATTTTCAAACCTGAAGTTCCCGCCAAACATGGAATGTGCTTGGGACATACTACAGCTGATCTGCTTTTGCCCTGAACTGTTCATTTCAGGCATTCAAACTCTTTATATTCCTGGGCTTGAGACCTGCCTGATCTAAGTTAACCAGAAAAATAACTGCATCCGTATACAAGGTGCTAGAACCTGACACTCATTACAAGCCTCCCATTCCATTAAGTTAAAAACATGGATGAAGTAAGATGTAAGTCTTCACAGAAAGAGAAGGTAAAGACCCTGCTTTCCATTCAGTGGACCAGCTGTAGCCTTATGGAAGACATGTCTTTAGAGGTGTGACAAAGGAAGTATGTCTTGGTCTCTCTCTGCGAGCCTCCTGTATAGATGAATTAAATGTTCTTCTTCATTCATTCTTCTTGTCTTGGGTTTTCAGGTGGATTTCCTGGGGCTATGCCTGGAGGTATGCCAGGTCTTAATGAGATTCTTAGTGATCCAGAAGTCCTTGCAGCCATGCAGGTGAGAATTTGTTAAAATCAAACCTAAATGTTCTTCAGAAGGGAAGAACAACACCTATGAGCTATGGGAAGGAACAAAGTTGTAGCCTTCTGGATAGCAATGGGATGCTTGCTTATTTCTGTTGTGAAATTCTGTCCTTGTGTGTGTGGCACCAGGCTGCTTGGAATCCATGTTAGCTATTTTTTAATCCAATGGGAGCTTAATTAAAGATGCTGTGCCCATACGCACCTATGATAGGCAAAACTATATGCTATATAGAGTTCTTAGTGTCTTTTGAGTCTCTTGAATGACTATTTCTACACAGTACAGTTTATTTGCTCCTTTTTTGAATGCACACACATTGTGGCAAGATAATTATGCACAAACAAAAATTATTAATATTGATGCAACACAATATATTACAACAATATTGAGATGGGAATTGCCTTTCTGTTAGGGGATTAAGTGTTTGGTTCTTGCCAGAGGCAAAGTAGTATCAGAGTAGTTTGGCATCTGGCATTTTCTAAATTCATGTTCATAAAGCTTACTTTCCCAGTGCACTCAATTAATTGCTCGACGTTATGACTACTTTTATGCAATACAGTATTCCAGCAGATCAAATAGAACATATCTGACAACAGCAGTTTCAGGGGCAGGTGGGCTAGGAAAAATCTGAGCTATGTAGTTCTATTTGCATACTAATATGATCAAGTATAAAAGTGTCTTGTTACTTTTTGTTGCGGTTAAACTACAGTTACGTGTTGTTCCCAGCTCATTGAACAGCTGCAATCCCCATCTACATAAAAGCATCACAAGGGACTCTTATTTGGTATGTCCTGAAATCACAAAAAAAGGCATTGCTTTCCATACAAAAGATCATGAGTTCCTTTAATGGTTGCTGGTGTTTGGAAACACACCTTTACTGAGGCTGCCAGAGTCATCAGTGTTGACTCGCATGCAAACCATCAAAAAAAAGCCCATAATTTGTAGTTGTACTCCTTACCTGGCTGATTTATGCTGCAGTGCAGGAGTTTGAAATTAGAGTTGCTGAAAACAGAGCTTTGGGTGCACTAAATATTAAGCCCTTGCCACACACCTTTAAGAAGTCTCCATTAAATGCTGATTATATATACCCCAACGTATTGTAGGACTGTTGCAAGAATGTGTGTTGATGGTGTTTTCTGATAACACAGGCAGGCTTTAACAGGTAGAACCTGTCAGCAAACCTTGAGTCTCTTGCTGACCTCTTTGTACAAACTTCACATCTAGACATGATTTATTCAGCGTTTCACCTATGTCCGCACTGCCTTCTTTTCCTAAAATGTCCAGCTGACTACGTTCTGGTCCTCTCTGAATTGGCAGTATAAGCTCTAGTCTTAAAAAGCAGTAGTTTATACTGCTTGGCTTCTGCTCACTGCAGTTATGGAATATGTTGGCAGATAATGGTGGCTGGCAGCTATTACGTAGGTTATCTGAGGCCTTACAAAAAAGTCTGAAGATACAGAATCATGCAAGTCTCTCAGATCCTTAAGGTACTATTTTAACTGACAATACATAGAGGCTTTTCATAGTGACAAGTTCCTGCTGAAACTGGAGTATTCTGAGAGTAAAGACCTTCTCAATCTCTGTACACTTAGTGATTATCATCTCATCTTTGAGACGGTTCTCTATAAGCTAACACTGAAATATGCCTGAGTCTGTTAACATCCCGGTAAACATTACAACCATGTATGCCTGAACGTGAGCTAGATTAAACTGGTGACGCTGTCAGCTTCAGCTTGTCACCTGTAGAAACAACCAAAGAACCAGATATGGCTGCCTATGAACATGTTTATAAAGTTATTGCTCATCATTGGCATAGGATAAGAATCTCTGCAACTAGTATGAAAACTTCTTTCTAGATTAAGATTTCTGGTTCCATTACCTGAAGATTTATTGTCTTTAGGACAATAAATATTGCCTGCCCTCCTGAGCCCTTTTTTCTTTCTTTTTTAAATTGTGGCTGATGCTAGTCTCTTACCATAAAAGACTCAGTGGCAAAACTTCTGTTGCGTATCTTTCCATAGCTTTTTAACGGCAGTAGTTGAGACCTTTGGCAATGACTTCTAATGCATGTTATTTTAGCTCATTTGCCCCCAAGCGTTTTTGTCTCCAGAAAAATTGGCTGAAATTTTTGTGTGTGCGTGTTTCTCTTATTTTACTATTTTGGCTGTCTGGAGGGTTCTGTAGTATGGAATCATAGAATTGTTAAGGTTGGAAAAGACCTCTAAGGATCAACAAGTCCAACCATCAACCCAACACCACCATGTCTCCTAAACCATGCCTTGAAGTGCCATGTCTGCATGTGTTTTGAACACCTCCAGGGATGGTGACTCCACCACCTCTCTGGGCAGCCTGTTCCAATGCCTGACCATTCTTGCAGTAAAGACTTTTTTCCTAATATTCAATCTAAACCTCCTCTGATGCAGCTTGAAGCCATTTCCTCTCATCCTATTGCTAGTGACTTGGGAGAAGAGACCAACACCAACCTCACTGCAACCTCCTTTCAGGTAGTTGCAGAGAGCGATAAGGTCTCCCCTCAGCTTCCTCTTCTCCAGACTAAACAACCCCAGTTCCCTCAGCCACCCCTCATCACACCTGCTCTCCAGGCCTTTCCCCAGGTTTGTTGAGGTGCAGGAGCATGTCCAGCACCTCCATGTCCCTCATTGCACTGAGGGGCCCAAAACTGAACGCAGTATTGAGATGCTGCCTCACCCATGCCAAGAACAGATAGTACTTCCTGTTTTGCATGTGCAACTGCTTTCTCTGGACACAACATGACATTTGTGTTTTGGAGAGCTGTCGTGGGTCAAATAGAAGTTCTTTTCAAAAGCAGTGATGTGTAAGATGAAACTAAGGATTCCTTATTTGACATGTAGTCATATGTTAGACCCAGACTTCCACCAAAATGTGTAAGTTGGAAAAAGAATAATAAGTTTTTCCTTATAAGTATTTTTCATCCTTCTGCAACTAAAGACTAGAGCATTAGAAATGCTTTTTATACACAATGGTTCCTATTCTACCTTATGTACTAAATATTTCCCTATGGAAATATTTATATCTTCAGTCCTGAACTTTATTCTGATAATATTGCTCATCAATTTGAAACCCTGGATGTGGTAAACACAGTCTAAGATTGAGGGCTTCCAGGGATTTGCACAAATACAGAATAACTTACTCACTGTGAATTTACAGGACCATAAAACACGTAGTATATAAAATTGGATATTCAGCATTTGTTTAGGTATGCTTTGACACAAACCAGTGACTAAGCTTACTTAGCTTTTTGTTCTGGATTCATATACAGGTGAAAACACAGATTTAAGATCTTTAGTCATATGCCTGGTTTTGAAATTGGAAATTCAAGAAGTTTGAGGTTGTGAAATGCTTTTTTTTTTGCATTGCAATCCTGTAAAGTGGAGAAAATATATCTAGTGTCCTTTTTCTGAATTTCAGCATCCTATTTTTCATAGACTTTGCAGATTCCCTTTTGTGAGAGAGACAAAACACTTGTAAATCCTTCTAAAAAAACATAAGATTTGACTCTTGGTTCCCAACGTGTACAAAACATGACTGAACCATGTGGGTGATCTCAGTGGAGTCCACACCTACCAACTGCAATTTTGGATTAGACTTGAAACAGCTTTTAACATCTGCCTGACGCTAGAATGGGTACAGGTTGGTGTTACAGTAGCACAGACGGCTCTGAGGACACCAGTTGGTTTTTGACAGTTTCCAAAGAGTACATCTGTGGTAGCAATGGTCTAGAAATCTAGGGAAGATTGTATCTTTCAGTGAAACTACTTAAACGTGCTAGAAAGAACAGCAAATTAAATTACAGCTGATAGAGATTATTTGTATTGGATGTAATAAACTTCTTGCACTTCAGCTCGATTAAAGAAAACTTGAATATTTGCAGAAGTTGCTTATAATGGAAACCTTTTTCCAGGCTGAGATATAAAATCAGTCTATACAGATTTATTGAAGGGCACTGTTCAGAACATGCACAGGCAAAATGAGTAAAAGCAACTCTAGTTTAATGGAGGCCAAAGGTGTACTAGAAGTACAGAAAAAAGCATTAATGCTTCTTGTACTAAACAGAGAAGATGAAGCTGGTATTCTTTTGACCACTGACTTTAATGTATATGTGAATGTATTAACCACAGCAGTAGTATGATGAGAGATAAGAAGATTCTCTTCCAGTTGGGTTTTCTTAGAGGAGGTGAGGAACGACTGAGAATTAGATGCATTTTTAAAAGCCAAACATTGCCACATCATCTGCTTTCAGTCCAGCAGATCAAAGTTTCTGCTGCTTGTTGTGGTTCAGCCTCAGTCGGCAACTGAGCAGCCACTCGCTCACTCCCCCCACCCCTCAGGGATGGGGGAGAGAATGGGAAGAGCAAAAGCAAAAAAAAGAAACTTGTGGGTTGAGATAAGAAAAGTTTAATAATTAAAATAGTAATGATAATGATTATTATAGTAATATCAATAATGATAATAAAAAGGAAAAGGGAAAAAAACAAGTGATACAACTGCTCACCACCCGCCAACTACTGCCGCCAGTCCCCGAGTCACGATTGCTGCTTCCCTCCCCCGGCCAGCTCCTCCCAGTTAACATACTGGGCATGACTTTACATGATATGGAATATCTCTCTGGCCAGTTTGAATCCGCTCTCTTAGCTGTGCCCCCTCCCTTCCTGGCTTCTTGCGCACCTGGCAAAGGATGGGAAGCTAGAAAAGTCCTTGACTAGTATAAGCACTACCCAGCAACAACTAAAACATCTGTGTGTGATCAACATTGTTGTTCATACTAAGTCCAAAGCACAGTGCTATGCCAGCTACAGTGAAGAAAACTAACCCTATCCCAGCTAAAACCATGACAGTGCTAAAAGGAACAGAGGTGAAAAGTATGAGTAGCAGCAGTTGCTTGGAGGAGGGTTACCCTATCATGCATGCTAAGCACATAGAGCTCCTGCCTCCTTCAAAATGCATTTGAAGATGCCTGAATGGACATAATCCAGTAGGTGTGGCTGTGTTTGGCTCCTGCTTTGGGGAAAAAGAACTCTTTTCTCATTTCCCCCTCACACATTGTGCTATTACTGTACCAAGTTCAGTAATGACTCTGGTGTTTACTGATGCAGTGTTAACAGAGTGCACTATATCATTGGGTTCTCTTTAGAGACCTCTTGCCCAAAACTCTAATCTAGTGTCATCATGTGAAAAGCTGAGCAAGACCATACTCGTGTTGGAATCACATAAGCACAAACTTTTATAGGCTCATTTTATAAATATCCTAATTTTTTTGCTTTTTGTCCTGCAGGATGCAGAAGTTATGGCTGCGTTCCAGGATGTTGCTCAGAACCCAGTAAATATATCCAAGTACCAGAACAATCCCAAGGTCATGAATCTTATCAGTAAATTGTCTGCCAAATTTGGCAGTAAACAATAATAATCCCTGGTTCTTAAAAATCATATCTGAATGGGAAGGATTGGATTTGGCTAACAAGTGTTGCAATAAAACCATTGTACCTCTGATCATCTTAACAAGAGAAACGGGGTATTCTAAGGAGAGCTGCTCTCTAGCCCCAAGTGTTCACTTTATTCAGTAATTGGTTTATAGCACTCAAATTATATTCAGATGACCTAGTTTAAACTATCCCTTCTTGTCCAAGAGTTGCAACCTTCTATTATGAGTATTACAGACAGTTTCCTTTGAATGAATGCCCCTGTAAGAAAAACTAATATTCGAGGAGTGTAAGATGGAAAAAACTGCTGTTGTGTTATTTTGGACTTTTTTTTTTTAATTATTCTCAGTAAGCAAACAGGAAGGAACTTTAACAGTTTAAGTCTGTCTTAGTCCCCTTAGGACAGAAAAGTTGGCCTAGTCACAAACAGAAAAGGTGGGACAAGTCTGAAGAATTAACTGGATAAAGGAATTGTCTGCAAATACAAGTCCTTATGTTTTGGGTTTTTTTAATGGATGACTGACTTCATATGGCTATTAATCATCAGTATAACCATGCTAGCTAGTTACACACTGGAACTTCTGGCAGTACTGCAAATAATGTAATATCTTGATCACCACAACTGCACAGCAAAGGTACGGTCAATCCTTTGCGCCACCTGGCATGAAGTACGTATTGCAGAGGCCACAGAGGTTTTGTTACTTGCTCAATTCTTGTCCAGCACATTACGTAACATTTTGGTTCTCAGTCTGGGTATGGGAGAGCAGCTTACTGTCTGTGCTTGTACTCTTGTCCTTTCCCAGTTGGCAGGTCCTCAGCTGCTTGCACTCCCCCTTCCCTGGGGTCGTGCTTACCAGGTTTCATCTATTCGGAAACTTTAGGGAAGGAATCTTGTTCCCATCGCTACCTCCGTCCCGCTGAATGCAAGCCATCTAGAACATGTAAATGCAGAGTTATTAATTAGTGAAGGGGAGAATACCCAACAAAATTGCAGCTCTGGGTTCTGAGTCGGTTTGAGTTCTTACATGCTTACTCATTAAAATTTCTTGGCCGAAGTCCTGCTGTCTCTTTAGAGATGATGGCTCTTCCTTCACTGCATACTATAGTCTTCCATCTTTTCTTGTATCCTTTCTTTAAAAACAACAACAACAACAACAACAAAAAACCCTACAAACGAACCCAAAACAACAACAAAACAACCCCCCAAAAAAAGCTGTTGTCATGGTTTCAAAATTCCATGTTTTGAGGCTTGTGGTATGGAGGAAAAGGTGAAGTAAATGGAGCAAACGGAACATTCTTCGAACACTTGTGGATTAACAGCATGGGTATCCTTGAAGCAGTGTCTGTGCTGATGATGATCCGTTGATTTGTCTACCAATAAAGACAGTTGTTGCTTCTGTTTGTCTTAGCTAAAACATTATCTTTCTGTGGAAGAATTACCATAGTTCCCTGTTCACCACCTGAGTCTCAACATTTGTGTAACTCTTTTGTAATTCTATATCTTAAGCCATAATTGATGTTACCATGTTTAAATAAATGGATTGGTGTAGGAACTCAACAACAGTTGCAAAAAGAAAAAAAAAACCCTGAATGCTTTTTCTCATGCTAATGACCCTGCAGAATGAAATGTGAATTGTTTTGCTTAAGAAATATAGTTCTGAATACTTCTCTTAGCCTTTAAAAATAAAGTATCATTTTGAAAAATAAAGCTTTTTGGGTTTGTGTAACTTTCTGATAAAACCTGTTTTGTTTAAATTAAATGTGGAAACGCTTCAATTAAGCTGCATATATAACTTGTTATTTAAATTGGAAATAAATGCTTAAGGGCTTGCCTTCATACCAGATGAACTCAAGTTGTGACTGAGTGTTGGTGAGTGCCTGGCTTTTGGTCATACTCTTGATCTCCTGTTCCCAAGAGGAAATACCTGAAGTAGGTCACCCCTCAGTCTAGGCTGAAACTTGACTTCATTCAGGCTGGGGCATATGTGCTGTGCATGAATTGGAACGTCTTGAATTTATTCCCTGCAGTTTCCTGTTACTCCATCTTAGCTGTTTGTGCCTGTCGACCCATGAGTAGTCAAAAAGTAGAAAGTTAGTGCTAGTTAGTAGAAATCTGTGTCCTGCCGCATGCTTACACATCCGTTGCCCTTATTTGGAGCTAAGTGACTCAAGAAAAACTTTCTCCCTAATTTTGGTGTTAGCATTAGCAGTGTAGCTGAATTCTTGTAATTCCATTGGCAATGCACATCCTGTGAGTCCCTTAATGTGTGGGGTTTTTTTGTTTTTAATGTTATCTGGTAAGTTAATTGTGAAGATGTCTGGACCTCACCTCAGTCCCCAAAGTTGGCATGTGGACATCTAAGCAGCTAAACTGCTTTGAACAGAAGTGTAACTGCAGAAAGATAACTGCTCAGGAGATGAGCAAAGATGATATGTTCTGAATGTGAGATATAAGTAGCTGTATGAGGACGTTATTTTCTTCAGTGCTTGCTCCAGTATTTACTGACAGCTCCTGCAGGTTATTTGCTTCCATTGCAGCACAGAGCAGGGGTGATTCTTCTAAGTACAGGGACAGTAGTCCACTTAGCTGATAACTAACTTGAGCTGCCAGCGTGTATGAATGGTTCGGCTCACACGGTGTGGCATCTGTGGTGCTGACTCAGGTTCAGGTGTGTGTTTGCCATTTGAAGCAAGTCGTGTACTGCACCGTTTGGCCAGTCCATTGCCACAGATTAGGTGACCTGGTCTGGCAGAGAGTGTGATGATACACCTGCAGGCGACTGGTAGTAAAGGGTCGAAGCCCTATTACGTTGTGTGAGTGAGTCTGAGCGACTTGTCTGTCCTCTCTTGCTGCCCCAAGAGAAAATAGAAAATGTCTGGTCAGATGCCACTTCCAGACTCTACTAGTTCACAGTGGGCCTTGTTGCGCAGCAACGTGGAAAATGCAAGGCTTGGTGCCTGTCTTGTAATTTACAAGGATTTTCAAACAAATTTCTCTTGCTTCAGTGTTGGGCTGTGAATAGAAGCCATTTGTCAAAGTGGCTTGGCTTGTCTTTGTTGGAAGGCAGTGACCAGATGGGCAGGAGCCAGACCATCTCAAAGATGGAAGAAGGCAGATGGGACAAGGCTGGGTAGGGTAGTGATATGCCAGAGGCAGAATGTGTCAAAAAATGAGTGTTAAAAAGCCATGTAAAGGTAAAACCATGTCATAGAAACAGCAAGTGGCCAGCAGTAGTATCTGTAGTTTAAAATACCTGTCTTTAAACACCACTTTGTTTTTCTTGTTACCTTCAGGGCCTTTGCATAAAGCTTGTACAAGCCACACACTTGTATATGCCTGTACATCCCTCTTCTGTGAGATCTAAGAGCAAACAATATTGTTATGGTACCTTGTAGCAACTGCTGTCTGAGCAGAATTCTTCACCCAAAGGGACTGGAGGTTGCGGACCTAGCCGGTTGGGTTGGAGCCAGGTCAGCTTTGGCATGTACCTTCTTGTGGATTGTGGCATACTCCTGACTGGAAGTGTCTGGAGCCCCTTTGAAATCCCACACAGTGGCTGGGCTGAGGGATACTGCAGGCTTTCAGGGTCGTAGGGCAAGCAGGTTGTTGGAATAGTGGTAGAGGCTAGAAAGTTGTTTCCTTTTGTTGGCTGCAGGGTAGTCTGGTAGTGGTTAGTATCGGTACAGAAGCGGCCTGGCATCCTTGAGCAGGAGGGTGATTCACTAGAAAAACAGTAGCAGTATTTTCTCCTCGTGTCTAGAAAAAAGTGTCTCATGAACCTTAATCAGAGCTTTGTGGAGGTGGGCCTCAACTCATAGATGATGGTGTGAGGGCAGCATTGTTGAAAAGTAATTCCAGATTACCAAAGAGCTGAAATGGAGTAAAAATGGCAACTTCCAATTGGATGCAGAGACCACTAAATTGAGTACCACAGGACAAGTCATAGGAGGTCAGTAGTATGATATTAGCAAATCCAGATGCAAGGGAAGCAGGAACAGTTTTAACATGGCAAAGAAATGAAGCAGGTCAGGTGGTGGCTGGTGGACCTGTGCTATGGAGCAGTGAAAAGATTTAGGTGGCTTTGGGCTACAAAGAGTTGATCACCTTGTGAATCAGGTCTTAGGTAGGTCACATTCTCCTGGTGTGGTCCTCACAAATAGGAACTTTATGTAAGACAAACCTTCCTTCACCCCCACTGACTGGAGATCCTACTGAATGTAAATACCGAGGACTTTCCTGTAAATCTGAATCTTGATGACTAACCAAATCAAGGTGTTAACTTGTAATCTTGCTAACAAAGTGTTATTACTGTACCTGTCTGATGTACAAATACACTTTTGAAATGTATATTCTACATTGATGGTCTCAGACAAGCTTGAGATCTTGTCAATAAATAACTGTGTTTGCAGAATGTGTTGTGACTCTTCTTGTAAAGTAAGTGGTTAACAAACTTTGGGATTGTTGCACACATTTACTAGAACCAGGATTTTTTAAATGTACAAACATTTCAGTGGCTACAAGGAATACAAGTTGCTATTAGTTGTAAAGAATTGAATGTGAAAGGTAACGGGATTGGGAGTAGCAGTTTATCTTGGAATTTCTTCCTGAAGTACAGTAGCTGAAGCAGTCAGATGGTAAGCATAATTTGTATAGAACAAAGGTGTTCAGAAAGAAAAGGTACTTACTGTGAGCTATAAAGTAAGTAATGAGGTGAGGTCTAAATGAGTTAATGGTAAAGGTCCATTATTGAAACCTTTAGTTTTCTAAAGCTAATGTTCTCAATTTGGAGGGTAAGAGTTGCTAGGAATGAGTTAGTGTCTTGCATTTCAGAAAGAAAAGTATCATAGCATGCAAATCAGAGCAGCCTAACAACCAGTGTGGTGTTTAATAAAGTTACATTTTAAAATAGGTATTTTAAAAGTTATTAGGAAGTATCAGAATTAGATGGAAAAATATCAAGGTATTGAGACGAAGCGGTTGAGCTGCTGCCAACTGCGCATCCTCTCATTAGAGAAAATTCACACTAAAGCTCACCCATTAGTGTCTAGTTCTCATCTGGAAAAGAAAAGCACCAAGTGCCACCTGTGCTTTCTTATCTCAGATCTTAAGAAAATTATCTAAAAACAATTGCTTGTTGCCAACAGTTTATAAGGAAAAATGAACACAACCGTTCTAAAAGATTTGCTTTAACTTTTTTGCGTGTTACCCCACAATAAAGAAAAGTTCTTGAGAAAAATAGTTTTTGAGATGCCATTTTGTAATCTGTGATATTTTTTCTTTAGTCTCTTGGGTGAAAATGTTTCAAATCGGAAGAAATAGAAATCAAAACTGGAATAAATTACTAGCCTTTTTTGGAAAAAACAGAAGACCACAAAAATGTGCAATTAGAACGGATGTTAGGTATTTACCAAATGCCTGGGAAAAAACCAAGCATCAAGGCACCAAACTTTGTGCTTGACAATTACTTAGTCAATGTAAAACTGAAAGTGGCTAAGGAACATTTGGTCTGAAGCAGAAAGGCTGTTGAACAAATGGCATGATATGAGATTATATTTAATAATGGCAAATGCAGGTAGTTTAAACTGAAAAGCATTCCAACTTCTGAGATTTCCCTGAGCCTAGATGAAGTGCGTAGGGAAAACTGCAGCATTCCAGAGGCTCAGTCAGAATCTGTTCAGGCTAAACGCACACACACACACACGTGTACTTAAGAAATGGGCTTTTAAATACATTTGTGATTACAATGGTTGCTTCTGGAATAGGCAGGTCTTTGCATGGTCTTATACTTAAGTCAATTTTGCCAAGCTTGTGTGATCAAACATTGCACTATGTAATGAATTCAAATTATCAGCACACGCTGTCTCAGTTGTTCATCTCTAGTTGCTTTAAGCCATGATGCACTGGGAGTATGATGCAGTTTATCAGCCTCTTCTGAAAGATAAGTTTTGCAACAGATTTAGCAAGTCCTTCTGAAAGTAGTAATTAAATCTGTCTTAATATTTTTTCACTCCCTAATGAATCAAATTTCTAAGCAAAAAAAGGAGACGTGCATCTCTAATTTTTTTTTTTTTAAATTAGGAGTAGTAGGGTAAAACTGGTTTGAGTTCAGAGTTCATCCTTTATTTGCCAAGGCAGGACACAGTGCAGAGGCAGTAAATTTGACCTCTGGAGTTATTAATGGTGTCTGCATTCTTTGCCATGAATCAGAAACCAAGCTGCGGGCCAGCCAGAGAAAATCTGTCAAGGTTGAAATTTCTCAAGATCTGTTACCTCCATGTACAGGAATCTACAGAACTAAAATTATGCAAACAAGAAATTACTGAGATACAGTTCATGTACAGAGAATGTGGTTTTAGTTGCTTAACTTGGTTCACTTCTAGGCTTTCTAGTAGAATTGACAAATTTGACGAGAAGGAGATAACTTGGCCCTTCTGTCCTTCAGCAAGCTCCGCTTGCAGGTATGATGTGTTTGCCTGGAAACCTGATGAATTTGCAGCATTTCTGTGAAGACCTAAGGCCATGTCTTCATGAAACTTTTTATAGGAAGGTACCATTTTTTTCCCTACAGAACACACTGATATGTCTTGTTTAACTTCGTCTGTAGCATATCCGTTGTTTTTCTTGGACCAGCTTCACTAGGTCTATATATTCCAAAAGTAAAGTACGTTGGTTTTGGAATATTGCTGTTGTTGTGTTACCTGTTCATATTCTGCTTTGCAGTACATACCGGGCATAGTGTTGTATTAGAAATGTTGCTAAATAGAATAGTAATAGTAGAGAATTATTTGGGTGCACATTTACGTTGGAAATCCAACCTGTAGTACAAACTGACTCTTGGTGAAAGCTTCCTTCTGCACAAGAGGGACAGAATGGCAAAGAACAGCAGTAATGGGAGTTTGTGTCCTCTTTGACGTGTTTCTCCCAAAAGTACATGTACCTGATTGTGCAAAGTCACTTGGCGTTAATCGTTCCCTGGTTTTGTAAAACCTAAGCTGCTCCTGGCTGCTTTCATGACAGGACATAGACAGTAAAGAGTGTGCACCTTAATTCTAAATTAAGGTTTGAGTCTTTTGCATGTAGGGGAGTGACACAGGTGAATTATTAAGAGAAGGCATCTTCGTGGGATTAACTAAAAGGGTTTTGTTAATAATTAAATGATCAAATGATTGAAAATTAAATGGTAATTGAATGCCTATTAAGCAATAATTGTGACTTGACATTATTTAAATTATAATTTAAACAATAATTTAGACAGCCGTCTAAAAATAAACACTACTACTTACTACACTTCTAATAATTAAGCCATAGCTGGATATATATAAAAATGCCGATAGCATACAATATACTTTTAGGCCTAATGTAAAATGTGCCTTACTTTGTTATAGATATTAGATGCTGGGTAAGGGGTCTCTCAACCTTGAGGAGTAACCTTGAGAGGTGTCCCTGCTCAAGGGGGAGATCATGGCCGAGCAGCCCACTGCCATACAGCAGAGCTCAGTGGGCTCATTGGGGCTACAGATACTTATACCATAAAGTGATTGACTTGTAGTCAAACCCCCTTTTGGTGTATGTGCAGTTGTGCAGCTGTAGCATTTTTAGTTTTGTCTAGTCCCAGCTCAGGCTGGCTACCATTTGTGCCTGTTAAGACATGGCCTAAATTCCTTAGTTCTTGAGAAGATACAGCCTAGTATAATTCTCAAGGTTGGCACAGCAGGGTTGATTTCAGTCAGGCCTACTTGTTGGTGATACCTGAACCAAAGTACTGTTCACTCAGTCACAGTGGGTGCACCTGACATAGGGGATCTTATTTAAAAAAAAAAAATTATTGTGACTACCAGTGGTATCAGCCTTAAATAAAACACTTGAGAGAGTTGTGGCATCTTAGGTTGCTGGTGTCAGCATCTAACATTGGAGCACAGGGATGTTGAAGTACTGCACTGAAAGAACGTTTTTCTCAAACTGAAATGCTTGCCTTAAGCAGAGTAGCCTGCGTTTTTTATAGCTGCCCTCCCTCCCAAAAGATTATGGGATTTTCCTCACAGAAGGGTGAATAAAGATGCGTCGTACTGTTACTAGGCCACCTAATGAAGGAAATATCTTCCCAAAAGGAAATGGCTTAG
The DNA here is from genome assembly GCF_963921805.1 of Phalacrocorax carbo. Classification (NCBI taxonomy): domain Eukaryota; kingdom Metazoa; phylum Chordata; class Aves; order Suliformes; family Phalacrocoracidae; genus Phalacrocorax; species Phalacrocorax carbo. The sequence goes on from NC_087513.1 coordinate 56,205,923, forward strand.
CTGGCTGTGTGGTAGTGAAACTCTGGGGAAGTGTGTAATGTGCTAACTGCCCTGTCCTTGTTTAGATAATGGATGGTATGGTGATTCCTACCACTGGTGTAGTGCTAGGAGCTCTTGCAGCTCAAGCAACAGGCAGCTAGAATTGTGGTTGAAGAACTAAGAACTGCAACCATGAAGAACAAGTTATGAAGTTACTTTTTTCTGTTCAGAAAGGGAGTACGAAAGATGGAATAACAATAAGAAGAAAAAAAAAAAGAGCCCAGGAGTAACAAAATACAAAGCTAAAGAGAATTTTCGTTCTTATCTTTAATTTTTTTTTTAAGTATAATTGAAGCTAATAATAGGGGAAGGATTGTTAACAGGCTAAACCTTTAAGCTATCTGGAAACCAGTATGTGACATAAGAATGGGGAAAAAACCAGGATAGGAACAGACACAGGTATCATCCCAAGTGATTCTATGAATTGTGGCACGTCCAAACTAATTTAATTTCCTCAGCTCCTTCCTACGCTGCAGAACCTCTTCTACATAAAAGGTTAAGAGGAAGCTATTGGATTCTTGACGTTTTCCAAACTGTGTACTTAATAGTCTTGTCACTGTGTGCCCTAGTTAACTACTGTGAGCTGTGGCTAACCTGTCCTTTGACCAGCTACCCATGCCTAGTTCCATCTTTGTAGCACTTCTTATTCCATCCCAGCCAGCAAAGCAAGCGACAAGCCTGGGGATGCTTTGTTTGTAATGGTGGGCTCTGGCTGCAGGTGATGGGCAGCCTCTCAGCCATGAAGGCAGAGGGGAAGTAAGGAAGAGCTTACAGACTGGGAAAAGTAGCAAACAAAATAGTTGGAAAAAAGGAACAAGCTTCATCAGTCCACAGAGAATAAGAAATGATTGGCTTGAAAAAGTGTTATTTTGAAAGATACTGCACTTTAGGTTCAAGGAAAGGGGCTGAAGTTAGAAAAAGTAGAAACAGAATGCTAAGTTAAATGTCATCTCCTCTTCATAATTAAAACCTTATGTTAAATGTTTGGGAAAAGGAAGCTGGCAATGGACAGGAAAGGTATTATTGTACTTTCACAGGAAGGAACGATGGATTTCTTCAGTATTCCCAGTATCAAACCTAATTTTTTATTTTTCTTAAAGCCACAGGAATTATTTGAAGCTTCCGTGAGGCAAGGCCTACTTGATGAAGAGAAAAAAACCTGCCATACAAAGCTACATATGTAAAAAGCACTTCAGATCTGTTCTTCCAACCTAACTGCTTTTTAGTGCTCCAGGTTTCCATTAATGCATTACCCCCCTCCATCTTGCTCTCTTACCGCTAGGTGCTAAAAGGTGTCAGCTGTGTGCCCGGGTGGCCAAGAAGGCCAACAGCATCCTGACTTGTATCAGGAACAGTGTGGCCAGCAGGAGTAGGGAAGTGATCGTGCCCCTGTACTCGGCAGTGATGAGGCAGCACCTTGAATACTGTCGTCGGTTTTGGGCCCCTCAGTACAATGAGGGACATGGAGGTGCTGGAGCATGTCCAGAGAAGGGCAACGAAGCTGGTGAAGGGCCTGGAAAGCAGGTCTGATGAGGGGTGGCTGAGGGAACTGGGGTTGTTTAGTCTGGAGAAGGGGAGGCTGAGGGGAGACCTTATTGCTCTCTGCAACTACCTGAAAGGAGGTTGTAGCGAGGTTGGTGTTGGTCTCTTCTCCCAAGTCACTAGCAATAGGATGAGAGGAAATGGCTTCAAGCTGCATCAGAGGAGGTTTAGATTGAATATTAGGAAAAAAGTCTTTACTGCAAGAATGGTCAGGCATTGGAACAGGCTGCCCAGAGAGGTGGAGTCACCATCCCTGGAGGTGTTCAAAACACATGGCACTTCGAGGCATGGTTTAGGAGACATGGTGGTGTTGGGTTGATGGTTGGACTTGTTGATCCTTAGAGGTCTTTTCCAACCTTAACGATTCTATGATTCTAAAATTCCTGCCCCTCCACCCTTCCCGTGAACGTTCTGCCCTCCCAGCCCCACACAGCTCTCCTCAGCCCGCGCCCCACCCGACGGTCGGGGAGGGGGACAGCGCGCGTGCGCTGGGCCCGTCGGAGGGTGGGCCCGATGGGGGTGCGGCGAGGCGGCACGTGACGGGAGGGCGGGCGCCATGGCGGGAGCGGGGGAGGCCGCCGGTAGCCTGGATCTGGCCGGTGCCGTAGTGCGGGCGGGCCGGTTTGCGGCGGCGGAGTCGGAGTCCGCGAGAGCCGCCGCTATGTCCTCCATCGCCTCCTACGAGAGCCTGGTGCACGCTGTGTCCGGAGCTGTGGTGAGCGAGCGGCGGCCGTTGGCTGTGGCGGGTGCCCGGGGGGGCGGGGCGGCCATGCCAGCCTGGGGGCGGGGGGCGCTGAGGAGGTCGCCGGTCGCCCCAAGCCTTTATTTGGCTGAGGGTGCGGAGTCGGGGACCCCCGGGCAGGCCCGGCAGGGCTGGGGTGGCCCGGCCGGGGTGCGGGCGTGGCCCTGCCCGAACCCCTCTCGGTCACACGACGAGGCTGTGGGGTGAGGGGCGCCCCCGCACCAAGTCTCAGCTCCACCACCCGTCCCGTGCGAGGAAAACCAGTTTGCAAAGACCTAGTTTTGCTCCTCGCTAGTTTTTGGGGTGGGGGGTTTGATAAACCTTGAGGCTGGCTGTCCTCCTGAGCAGCTGGAGCTGCCTGTGAACTCCGCAGGAGCTGCAGGAGCTTCTCCCTCAGAAAGCGAGCACTTGGAGTTGGGTGTCAAATTAACTATGAAAATGTAAGCCTCACAGAAATTAAGGCAGAATTACACAGCTGAAGTGTTGTTAAAGTTGTGCTAAGCATCTGCGTTCTGTTTGTCTTATAAATACAAGTTGTGAAGGGTGAGGTGTTAAACCATGAAGCAAGCGCAGTGCAGCTAGAGGAGGTTTGTATAGGTTGTTGAATTAAATTTTGTATATGACATTTGGAAATTCAACAGTAGTGTTTAGTTTCTCTAGATCTCCTAGTACGCCCAGCCCTTGAATGAATGAGTTCTAACTCTGTAAACAGCAAATCAGTCTTGTACTTCCAACAGAATAAGAATTTCAGCACAACGTAGCATGTTGGACCAGATGCATTCATGGATTTCAAGCAAGCTGATACAGCTCTATTCTTGGGTTATTCCAGACCAGCAAGAACACCTAAATATGTACTTTAGCAATTGCTGATATATTGTTCTGGCAAAACTTCCTGTTCTAATTTGAGTCCTTAAAATAACTCACAATGTCTTGTGTAGGATGAAAGTCACTAAATGTTGCCGAACAAAAAAGGCTGATTCTAAATTGGCCTGCCAGAGAAAGCAGAAAAAGACTTTAAAGGTTGTTTTGTCTTTATAATAAACAAACATGGGATTATTGTCAGCTCTTTAAAGTGTTCTAAGTCTGCTTATTTACGCGTCAAAGGCAATGGGGATTTTGTTTCTTCTTTCAAGAAATAGAACTCTCTCAAATGATCTCTTTGCTGAAATACTGCTCACTCTGCTTTTGCTGGTGAACCGAAGTTGGTAATACTTTCTAGCTGTCACTGTTAGCTTCTCACTGTTGTATACAGATTGCTGTAATCAGGCTGTGCTCCTGAACAAAGTTTGTGGTATGTACCATGCTTATAAATCCAGCCATAAACTTAAAACACATGATAAAATGGTCTCTTAAGTCCCTTGGTGGTGTTGATTAAGTTAATAGAAATTCCCTGTTGTGTTTAAAGATGCTTATATCTTTAAACACATAAAGATGCTTATATCTCCACCATGATGTTGCTGTGAAGGAAGATAGACCTTTTTGGACCTATTGGACTTCTGTACCCTTGTGACTTACACTTGCTGTCACTAATGTTCATATACAATTTAAAGCTCTGGAGCAATAATTTTTTCCTAAAACAAGGTGGTTTTTTTTTCTTGGTTGTTTTTACTGCCTTATGCTGGAAACCTTAATATTTTTTTGTTTGTTATAGTAAAGATGTACTCATTGATTTAGAGATTTCTCTTTGCTGCTGTAACATATACATTTTGGCAAGATCTTTGACATGGGTAGTAACTGTTCTGATATTTTTCTCACCATTTATTTAAATTATTATAAAGCACACTGATGTACAGATATCATGCATGAATTAAAAAAAAAGCAACCTATAGAACTGTGCTGAGGTAATGAGTCAGAAGAACATGTCAGATCACAACATGGTAATTTTTGTTTCTTTTCTAATATGGTGAAAGTTCATATATCTTCTAGGTCACCTAGTCAAACCTGAGATGAATAGTTTTGTGAGTGGCAGGAAAAATTCAGTGCTTGATTTCTTTTAATTGAATTACAAAAGTATTCTTTAACTCTGCATATAGCTATGAAGTAACCTCCCTGTTAGAAAAGCTGTAAGAATGAGAATTTTGTAGGAGTATTATGGCAGTAGTCAAGCTGCTTTGTTTGACTCTGAATGTTGGCTGACTATGTCATTTTTTAAAATATTTTAAATTTGTTGTTGTGTGTTTTTTTCTTTTAAATCAAACTTCAGGCTGTGGTCCTGCACGCCTCCTCTTGGCAGCAGTCACCTTGGGACATTTGTTCTGGTCACTTACTGCCACCTTTTGGCTACTGCACAGGTGGTGGTGTGGTGCTGTGGCTGATCAGTGAACTGATCTGACTGAAGAAGCAGCCCAGTGCAAAAAGTTATTTTTCAGCCAGATGAGTTTCCTTGTCTGCATCATTGTGTAGGTGCTCAAAAAGTTATGCCACCAGAACAGAAGAGGCAGGGATGCAAATGCAGTTGACCAAGACCTGGAATTGCTTAAGCTAGTTTGTACCTGCCCTAGTGATCATTTAGTGATAGCGTGACTTGATTTGGCAAGCTGCTGAGATTTCAACACTGACAGGGAGGTGGTGGAAAGGTGGACAGTGGTGCCTCACCCTTACAATAAAGCTCATGACCCTGTACTGTTGAATGTACCTGCAGTCAGTAATAGGAGGAGTTACTTTCCCTCCTGGTCTCAAGTGTAATTCAGTAAAGGATCTGAGCCCACCTCAAGAGTTTTTGTTGCTGGGGAAAGGGCTGGTCCTGCTCATCCCTCTCCTTTCCCTTACTTCTAGCCATGAGATCCTGCCTCCTCCATATGATGCTTCTGTCAGTCTTCTTGCCATGTGGTTAAGTTGTTCCCTTTATAAACCCAGGAGAAAAGTAACTGTGTTTTTCTGAGTTTATTTCCCTCAATTTAGCAAAAGGAGGGGAGAGGGTAGAAATTACCTTTTATTGGCAGTAATCTGTTAGATCAGCTGAGTTATCTCATGACATTCTTTTGACCTATAGCTTCATATATGTTTTAAGCCAGTTTTAAGAGGCCTGTAGGCTCATCATGTGGGAATGGTTCAAAGCTGCATCAGGGGAGGTTCAGATGTTACGTTAGGAAGCGTTTCTTTGCCGAGAGGGTGATCGAACACTGGAACAGGCTTCCTAGAGAGGTGGTTGATGCCCCAAGCTTGTCAGCATTTAAGAGGCATTTGGACAATGCTCTTAATAACATGCTTTGGCTTTTGGTCAGCCCTGAAGTGGTCAGGCAGTGGGACTAGACGATCATTGTAGGTCCCTTCCAACTGAAATATTCTATTCTATACCTTGTGTCCTATGTGCCACTACTCCAACTGTTTCCCCATTTTTGAGTGCGTTTGTGTTGCTGCATGGTGGATTGCATTGAGAGTAGGATTCAGGATAAATCTCACTTTGGGAGGATGGAAGCAGGATAAATTGAGCAGGGGAAGGCTGGAACTTGTAATGACTGTGCAACCTTGTGGCCGTTTTGTGCAGATATGTGTAACTGTTTTGAGGTTGGCTTCAGAGTTGCTGCGATGCAGCTGTCATTAGGAGATATATTTTAGCTCTTTCTGTACCAGTACTAGTCTTCTAAGTGAAACTTACATTTCTGTAAATTTTCAGTTAGACGGGTTTATTAATCCTACTTGCTGTCCAGCTGTGGACACAGTAGGTACTGAGAATGAGCAGACATTGGATGAGTAGGTGGGAGAGGAAAGCCAACCCTTTTGGCTAGAGCCCAAACTATAGGGGTTAAAATTACCAGGTAATTATGGCCAAGTGTTTCTTTTAATCTGCCACCTGGTGTTATGAATACTGGAGAAACTTAAGTCTTTATAAGATTTCCACCAAGAGTTGTCTTAGTGAGGAAATGCCACCTGAAAAATAATCATCTGTTGCTGGTTGTAGAGATAGGACGAAGCAGCCTGCTTGAGCGCTGGCATGCTTCCAGAGGCAAAGCTCGCTTAAATGTATGGCATAACATAGCTCTAGAAAAGTTCAAGTTGGACTGTGTAGTGTACTTTAAGCATGGTGCTTGTGTGATTTGCGGTATCCCAGACCTTCCCACCATTTAAACGGTTTGCATGGCTACTAACAGAAGGGTGCCACAGCTTTAGCAGCCACTTGATGCATTTAGTACTACCGTAGAGTGTTAACAGGTTCACACCAAGCCGGAGTCTTTTTGAGTTAGATGTCTTTTGGAAAAGCTGTGCAATATTAATGCTAGAGTACTAAAGAATGAAGAAGGCAAATGGTGGTGGAGTAGGAGACACCTGCTTGATAAGGGCATTTGCAAATACAGTATTTAACCCTGCGGTGAAGGAAAGTGGCTGCTGGCTTTTCCATTTAGAGGCTTTAATGGCTGGATCTCACAGGAGCCGAATAGACTGTTGGAATCACGAGAAGTGAATCTGCTGACATCTAGGTCAGGATTTAATTCATCATATGTAATTCATGCCACAGGGGGTGTCTTGGTAGGCAGATCTTTATTGCCTAAATTGGAATTTAGTACAATGCTAGATTAAGTCCTGAAAAACTTGTATTATCAGTTTTATAATGAATAGAAGTTTTTTGGGTTTTTTTCTTAAGTCAAAACAAGGTTGTTGTAATACAATGGTTGCTTGTGTCATAATCCTTTTTTTTTTTAAAAAAAAAAAACAACCAACAGAAATTGGGTACTGAGGCTAATGGGATGTAGAGAAAGTGCAATATGTTTGTCTCCTGATACCTACTTTATCAGCTTTCAGACTTCAAAAACTTTCTGTTTTGGCGAAAAGCTTTTAATGGTTTTAATTTTAGCTTGATCTAATACAAGAGAAAAAAATTGTTTTGTTAGTGTGGCACGAAAAAACATTTCAAAAATACATTACTATGCATGGAGTTTATCTCCTTTTTAAACTTAGTCCATTGGGTGAGAGGTGAAAGGCTACAGTCTAGCAGGCATCTGTACAAGCAACTGATACACTATATAGCCAGTTTATTTTGTTTTTCAGGGCAGTATGACTGCAATGACTGTATTTTTTCCTTTGGATACAGCTAGGCTTAGACTTCAGGGTAAGTGTCAAACTCTAGTTTCTTTGTACAATGGTGTTTCTGTTCATCTTGGCTTGGGCACTTGTAAGGGTGGTTGTAGGGGGACCTATCTTGCATGAACAGGAATCTTACTTGTGTAACCCTAACATGATTTAATCATTAACACCATTTTTCCAGCTGAAGGTAATTCTCCCTTTTGAAAGTATTGTGCAACCTTTTAATTAGCTGAAAAGGCTGTGTGATGTGTAGCCAGACAAGGTTTTTAAATGGTGATCTAAGACCAAAAAGAAAAATAAAGATGTGAGATTACATAGGATTACCTTTGTGTGTTGTTGCTTTTGGCTGCTGAGAGCACTTGAAAATGCAGGGGCAGTATCATGAAAAACTAGTCTAGAGTTACTCCTGAGAATGGTTTAAAGGGAAAAGTCAGGGCTGGAACTGGGAATAGGAATGTCCCATATTTACAAAAAATGCAGTCTGGGTATAAACTTTGTTGCTCTAATGCCCTACCTCCCAATCAAAAGTCACAGAATCACCAAGCATTTTAGCACTGTGACTAATGTGTTATTAAGAACTAGAGGGAGATCATCAGGCAGGTCGTCAGAAATATAGGGCTGAGAAATTGGCACCTTATTGCTGTTGAGCAGCTTTCAATGCAGGAAGAGACAGTGTTTTGCTAAGGCTTCACTGTTTGCAGATTAACTGTAAGAGATTGCTCTGCTGGTGGTGCTAGTCTGGAGTCCAGGGTACAATTTTGAGAGCAGCTAGCCAGGCCCAGTCCTAGTCCCTTACCTGACACGAACCTACCTTCAGTTTGTGTCACAACTATGAGGTTAGGAATTGGTAACCGCAGATAGATACTCTGGTATCCAACAGAACCTGCTAGTCTGGGGAAGAATAAAAAAAGGAGATAGCCTTACCTAGCAAATGAAAATAATGAGATGCTTTCTGGAATTGCTGCAGGACTAAGGAACAGATGTCTGTCCTTTATGAGGAAGAAGAAACATGCTCTTCTGGGGTATGTTCAGAATAGGAAGGATAAGAGTTGAAAATGAGTGCTAAAAATCAGAATAATCTAAAAGTTTTATTCTTCTGTTTTCCAGTTGATGAGAAGCGAAAATCTAAGACAACACCAGCAGTCCTACTGGAAATAATCAAAGAAGAAGGCCTGTGAGTAGATACTGAATTTCCTCTTGTCTTCATGTAGGCAAGCTCTAAAACTAATTTGAATTTGCTGTTAAAGTGGAATAGTTAGCCCACGTGGACAGATTTTTTTTTTTACTTTGAATTAAAATGTCTTCATATAAGTGTGATATGATTTAGATAATCTCGTGTTTATCTTTAGCTAATTCGAATTAACTTTCTTGAGCGCCTTATGCAATCGAGCTGTTCAGTGATGTAACTGTTAGGGAGTTAGCTACCTCTGTTAGGGAGGTAGCTGTGCCTCCTCAGAATTGCCGGTTTGTATGCAAACGTGCCTTCATGTACCTGATAAACCAGCTTCGTCTGCCTGGATTCCTAGGTGTGTCCATTTCTCATAACCAAGATGAAACTCTTGGTTATGAGCCACTTTCAACAGGAGAATTGAGACATGTTTCCCAGTTTGAAGAGTTTTTTTCCTAAGCATGTGGAATTAAACAACAAGTGACTCCTTATGCTGATGAGACTGAAGATCTATCTAAAAGCAGATAACTTTCAGTAGTGCTGTGCTTTATTTGCCACACAGGCTGAGCTGGCTGGGTAAAACAGTTGTAACAAGGACATGCATACAAGTATTTTCTTAAGTGAATCCCTGGAACTCTTAGGTAGACCAGAGCTTCCAGGACATCAAAGTTGACAGAAGTTTAGCTTGGCCAATATTATTTACCACCTTTGAACTTGAGCAGTTGGCAGTTGCATGCACGAGTACTTATCAGTCAGTCGGTGACCTTTGCTCGCATTCCCACATTACATTTGTTACATGAGGCTGTCAAGTAAATGTCAACTGAAAAAAAAGAAACAGAAAAAGTAAAGAAGAAAAATTAAGAGGTTAACTGAAATGGAGAGACGGCTAAAGTGGTCATCCTGCTCTTCTGTGAAATACAAAATTCATTAATTCTGCCAAGAGGTAAACATTGTTTCTTCCAAAGGTATTGGCAAGGCCTGGCTAAGCCATGATACTAGTTTGAGATGTGTCTGGAATAAAAACCCCAACAAAATCCCATGACAAATCCAAAATCTGTGATATGAGACCATAAACATCTTGTACGTATTAGTTTGTAGGTCTTGTCTCATATTACACTTTTGTGAGACTGCTTTTCTTGTCTAGATGTAACAAAGCAAACAGGTTTAGCTAATGGACTTTCTGTAGAAGTTTATCAAACAGCTTTGCTTTCTTCTCTGCGCTTTCATCCTTTTCTAGGTGATATGAAAGGTGTTCACTGGTGTACACTGAGTTCTTCTCAAGGTTGCAGTTTGGAACACAAACTTAGGTTTTGTTTGTGTGCAGAACTATTTGTCAATTATGGATGCTAGCACTGACAAGTCATTAAAATAAACTGTTTTTTGTCGTAGTTTCATGTTTTATACTGTAAGATGTTTCCTTTAAGAATATCTGATTATGGTTTTCAGTAAATCAAGCAAAGCTAAACTAACACCCTCAGTTGGAGGACATGGTCACCAGAGGGTGTTTCTCCCTTTTTCTTTTTTTGGCAGCACAGAAGAGATGCAAAAATTGTTCTAATTCTGCTCATGGCTAACTGTGTAGTCGGTTAATTTGTAATTGTAACTGTATAGTTAGCTAAGCCTGTAGCTTCAAAAAGAGTCCTAATAATGCCATCTATTCCCAACTACATAGGAGGGAGAAGCACTTGTTGCATTTGAGATTAAAACCTAGCATTTACATCATAAGAACAGTTAGATGTTGTGTTTACCAGCCTTGCATCATGGTCTCCTTCTTGGGGATCTTTATATTCTGCATATTCCCCAATATTTTAATCAATACTAAAGAGCCTCCATCATTGCTGGTGGTCATTGAGGAGATTTCTTATGCTCTTAACATGATACCAGTTCTCTACCTGGCCAGTGCAGCTTCAGTGAAGGTGCATATCGTTATCCTTTTTGGAGGTATTGTAGAACATGCTGGGGCTGTAGAGTAGTTTTTGAGGTAACCCTGTTTTACAGGCTCATCAGACGTGTCAAAGAAGGAGGCCTTGTTAGTCAGCCGTTATGAAATAATTCTTAAATCAAGATAGATGTAGGTGATACACAAACAATGACAATTATTCATAATACCTGAAAAATAAGATAGCTGTGAATCATAAGGGGGTATTCAGTTTTTCATCTGTGATTGAACTAGTTAAATTTAAATAGGTAATGTCTTTTTCTCACTTACCTGACTGATGTGCTGTAGACTTTACTGCAAGGCATTTATTAGAAATTCCTCCCACCTGCATATTTCATGCCCCAGGTTGCATCCTTTGGAAGACTCTCCTTGGTGGGGTATATTAATTTCAGTAACTAGTCTTCCGTCTTTAAAATTTATGTGAGCAACCAGATAGATATCTTTTTTCTTCCTTATTCTATTTTTTTAAATTATTATTTCATATTGAAGGAGGGGTTGTCTTAAGTTGTTTTCCAGCTATGTTAGGCATTGCTTTGTTTCCTTGGAGATGTGAGCATCTCTTTACTGGGATATTATCTTTTTTATAAAAATGACAAGTCCATTTCTCAACAAAGATGGTAAATAGTATATGGTTTGAACAAACTGTATGTTAACATACATCAGACATATATTCATCCCCTGGATGTTTGTACTTCATCGCTGGCTGTTGGTGGAGAGCAAATACAGTGGTAATACTCGCTTTTTGAGTGAGCGAGCCCCAAGCTTCTCACTGTAAATATGTTATACCTCTACAGCTCCTTTTCAGTGGAATTATTCCTGATTACTATAATTTATAAACGTAAGTGCTTAATTTTTTTTTATGGTACAGTCAGGAGTTTAGTACGGTATGATTTGTTACCATTAATGATAAAGACATATCTAGTTAGTATTGTACATAGTGTACAGTATTGTATCTCTGGGACCTTCCACCAACATGTAAAATCAACCAGATTACATGAATACTTTGCTGATCCCTTACCATGACTTTTTTCTCTCCATTAGGTTGGCACCATATAGAGGATGGTTCCCTGTAATCTCCAGCCTTTGCTGCTCCAATTTTGTTTATTTTTATACCTTTAATAGCCTTAAAGCTCTCTGGGTCAAAGGTCAGCATTCAACCACTGGAAAAGACTTGGTTCTTGGGGTTGTTGCAGGTAATACTTAAAAAAATAAATTTTTGATGAAATTGAGATTTATCTTTAGTATATTCTATCTAATGTTTTTCCTTATGAAGTCCACTGGAGGTCACACTGCTTATGCCTCCCGCTGTGTGCAGACCTGCTTCGTTGTACAGCTCTGTTAGATTGCTCTTCCGTGTCACGCCCACCTCATAAGCATGTGCATAAACTGTTGTGAATTCTGGTGCACAGCACAGTGCTGTTGCAGTCTGGTATTTTTTTTGTCCGGTGTGGTGTTTACCATGGTATCTAAGCATCATATTTTGTATGTTTAAGGCAAGTGGCAGGGAGAGGTGATAGTTTTTTTTCAGAGGGAAAGACTTATGCCAATTCTGAAATATTTTTGATCAGGATAAGAAAGAGCTTTTACTGTAAGGATTCCAGACTACTTTTTGGGTCATTATCTGCAAGTAAGTTCCTAGATATATGCAAGTACAGTGGGAACTTTATGTTCTTTTTTATCCCTTCCTCTCATGTGGATGCCAGTGGCTTCTTTGAAGGGATGACAGTAATGGCTTTTCTGGCAAATCCAATGTGAAAAATCACCACTGTGTGCCTCTGCCTGTACTATTCTGCAGGAGCAATTGCTTGTGCAGCCACACTGAAACAAGCTGATTTTAAAAAACCTTCAAAAACAAAAAGGCATGTGATTATTTGTGGGGCTGTGGTTGGGGGGAGTATGTTTACTTTTTGCTAGTTTCTTGTACTTTCAGTGTGTAGGCACAATGAATGGCTGAATAGTTGGGGGAAAGTAAGGAAAGAAATTCTTAAGTTGGCTTTACTGCTGGGGGAAACTTTCTTATAATCACATTCTGGAACAAAGGCTACAGGAATTAGAGTAATAGCTTGTCAGTTAAATGGCTTCTTCAATGTCCATAGTTTATATCCTTATAATGGAATAATATCTGGTGTAAATTGAAAAATCCCACTTGAGGTGTTTACTAATTCTTGCTACCTGTCTCTCATTCCTCCTACTGGTAGAAAATACAGATTGGAAAAATATATTAAAAAAATAAATTACCTTTCCAGTCTAGAAGATAAGGTTTTATGACTTATCCTTTAACTGAGTCTGGATGAAAAGTTACAACTATATCATGCTCTATTGAGTTACTCCATAATGTAATCACATTGACTTTGGTTAAGAGAGATTAATGTGGCTGGCCTTTTCTAGTGCTTGATTTTGCTCAAAACTTTTTTGAGAGCTGATGGTAGTCCTTTTGAAGGATACTGAAATATAGTTATATTTATATTCTGCTTTTCTGAACTCTCTTAAAGGAAAAGAACAAACAGGCACAATGTGGGTAGTAAAGTTTCACCTTTTTCAGATTTACTGTTCTTGATAGTGATAGACTGTGTCCCTTTCAACGTATTGGAATAATTTGGTCTATCACTCAGACTCCTACCAAAGCAACCAGTGTAGAAGCAATTGCTAATTTCTGTGATGCAGAAATATTAATAAGAAAGTTCAGAACTTATTTTTACATAGTTATTTTGAAATAACTGCCTCGGTCATTACTGAACAGGAAAGACCTGTACCAGGTGATTGCAGAAGTAATGTCACTTAATCCTTCTCTCTGTTACTTCAGAACTGTACTTTGCAATACCTCTTTGTTGCAGCCTTACATATGTTTGTCTATTTCTCCTCCCCCATTCTACTTTCTGATATTCAACTTTCAAACTTTACTGTTGGGGTTTGTTATTGTGTGTAATCTCTTGCCATTTCTAAGCCTCACAAAATATTTGCAGAATCCTGTATTTTCTACCTTAACTCTACTTAGTGACTCTAGAAACTAGATATTCTCATTCTTTTGGCAGTGTAGGAGCTCTGTTCTGGTAATCAAGCTGCATGCATTTATCTGTTTTGATCTCTCCTCATAAAATAATCCTTCTAACCATATCACACTGTGTTTCTTTTGAAAGTAGGCAGGCAGCAAGTCATCATGGAGTGAAGTAGGGCATGAAAAAGTGGAGTATCTTGTGCTCCAGTGTGGTATAGCATGCAGCAAAGTAACAATTTCACTTCAAGATTCCTTCAGTGTGTTCATATTTGGTGTGTTTTGGGGTTTGGGGTTTTGGGGTTGTTTTGTTTTCTGTGTGGGGTTTTTTTGTTTGTTTTGGTGGTGGGTTTTTTGTTTGGTTTTGGGGTTTTTTTTTCAGTTTTGGGAAGGAGTAGCATAAATGTCTTCCCACTGCATGCATTCTGCTGACAACTAATTCATGGTGGAGCTGGAAAGGGGATAGCTCAAAGAGCTTATTACAAATTACCATTTTACTTTTGCTGTGACGCTGTGTTAATTTTTCCCCCTCTTCCTACCAGTAATTTCAGTAGTGCGTGAACTGGGGTTAAAGGGCATACGAAAACACTGAAATCTTCTGGTTCTGGCTGATTTTCTTTGCACTGTTTTGTATTAGGTGTAGTGAATGTCCTATTGACCACTCCTCTTTGGGTAGTGAACACACGCCTGAAACTGCAGGGAGCAAAATTTAGAAATGAAGACATTGTACCAACCAATTACAAAGGCATAATAGGTAAGCACCTGTTGTCTTCAACCAAAGAGAAGCTCATTAAATTAAATATATTGAGGACTCTGAATTTCAAAGACTTTTATTCATGTAATTGATTTCACCCTGGAATCTCTGTGCTTTACTGTCACTTGGCAGTCATGAGTTTTACAGGAAACTGGACGTGGCCATTTCTGATGGTAATTGAGGGTTTGATGTATACACACCTATAACTAAAATATCTTTTGCAAAGGCAGGTATCTTATCATACAAATCCTGGAACAGTATTGAGCCCAGTGAGGTGGTTGCTGGGGGTCTGAGTTTGGACAGATAATCTGCAAATTAATCTTCAATCACCTTGATCTCTTAATCACCGTCTTCCTTTTAAAAATAAATAAATATTGTTGCTGTTTTGAAGAAGCTTTAGAATACCTTAGTGTTGATGCTGAGCTTGTACTAAAAAGGGTGGGGTGCCTATGCAGGTGATAAGCTTTGTTTGTTAATAGTGATGGGAGCAAGAACCTTCTTTGTCACCATTTTTCTGTTAACTTCCAGATTAGAATGGAAGGTAAAAAAAGTTGCATAAAAGACTGCAGTGGATTTTGATATGCTTTTAATATGAGGCTTTAAGTGGAACTTTTCTTATCTTCTACACTCAGAGTTTTGTACTCAAAATTGTAATGACTTTTTTCCACCTTTCTTCTCAGATGCCTTTCATCAGATAATACGAGATGAAGGAGTCTTAGCTTTATGGAATGGTACATTCCCCTCCTTGCTGCTGGTCTTCAATCCTGCCATACAGTTCATGTTTTATGAGGGCTTTAAACGGAAGCTTTTGAAAAAGCAGCTGCAAGTGAGTATGATTTTTGAGGCCAAGTGATGGATGTGCTCTGTTATAAGACATGTTCTTTGACATGCATTACTTGAGCAAATTCAGAAATGTAGGTTTGGTTCTTGTATTTTTGAGGTTTTTTTTGAGTTAGTGTGTCTTCTAAAAAAGACCCACTGCTGTGAAGTGAGATGTGAGTCTTTCACCCAGGGAAGATATTTCTGTGGTGAATTCCTCTTCCTGTAAAAATAATACTCCAGTTCTTCTCCACATCTGTTTAGATTTGTTCACAGGTCTTGATTTAAAGTAGAGATTTCAATTCTAATATATCCGTTTCATAAGTATGTATGCACAGACTGTTTTGAAGTCACCTCTTGACCCTTTCTCCAGTAAATTGAGTATATTGAGTCTTTGAATTATCACAGATTTGTCCTGGACCCTATCATTTTAATAACCCTTTTTTTCCTGAAGCCCTCAATTTCTCAATATCCTTTTTTCCAAGGATGAACACTAGAATTGGATATAACATTGCAACGATACCTCCCTGATCTTTAAATAGGGGTAGAATGACTTTTCTGTTCCCGTTTTACAGTCCCCTTCTTTTTCTTTATTATTTATCTCCTCTGTCAGATATAGCATCTCACCTGAACTCATGTTACCCTTATGTTCTAGGAAATTGAAAAGTCTTTGTGTTGAATTCTAGGGTAATGTCATAACATATGTTTAAGCTGCAGTGCTTTACTGCTAATTTGTGACTTAAAATGTATTTGGCTGTATTAAAATGCTAGATCATATCAATAAGATATAAAGCCATCTTGTTTTTCCTCAAGACACAGTGAAATTATTTTTACATGAGATTTTGCATCATAAATGAGGCTTGGGGTTTTTACCATCTTTAGTCAATACTGCAGCTGTAGCACTCTTATTCGTGCCTGATGGATCTATCCAGTTATGTTATGGAAAATACATTTTTGTGTGACGAGCTGAGCTTCCCTCTGCATTGTTATTTGCCTGTTGGCTAACTGCTACATTTATTTCTTGTGTTTCTTTTAAATTACTTAGTTCTGCCTTAAATTAGGGCATGTTTTGTCCATGATCAGTGGAGAGGGAAAATAACTTCCCTCCCACCCTCAGAAATGGTAATTTTTATTTTGGACAATGTTTTTCTTCCTATTTGGTCTTTTCCTGATATTCTTAAGTATATAAGATTGACTTTTTTTAAGATGTGTGTGTGTGCGTGCATACTTCGGATTGCAGTCCGTATATTTTGCAAATTTGGAGTGTGTTTTGATATGGGCACCTATTTTCAGCAATAAATTCACACTGTTAGACTGAGATGTACTGTAATCAGCTTAGGCTATAACAGTGTATTTGGTGCATCATGAAACATTGTGTGCTTTGGAGGTGAGGGTGGGCTTCCAGCCGATGTTCTTAACTAATGGGGGATGAGACTTTTAGTCTTTGTCATCAAGAGTAAAATTCTGCCTGATAGCGTAGTGATTATTTCTCAGGATTATGTTCAAGGAGTCTTTCACTGTCTCCTTTCCACAAGTGCCCTGTGACTTGTTAGTTTAAATGTTGCAAAAGCTGAAATGCTTCTTGGTTGATGGTACCTTTAGATGTTACTTCCCTATCTTCTGTGTACTCTCAATGCTTTAAATTGGTTTAGTTCTATGGCTTCATCTCCACTATGTTCTAGTAACCTAGTTACAGTGAGAAATGCAAAAGCTTGTGAGCAGGTAGAAGTCACAAATAAACTTTAGCTGTTGGAAAATAAGTCAGTTGAACTATACCTAACTCTCTAAAACGAGAACACCCAAAGACTTCATGAAAACTTTATGCCAAAGGTACTTAGATAACCTGGTAGCAAGTACCAGTACGGAATCCCCAAACACATATGGGTAACTGGCTGTTTTGGTAATATGTGGAAATAAAATGTCCTTTATCTGTTGAACAGCTCACATCTTTGGATGCTTTTGTCATTGGTGCGATAGCCAAAGCAGTTGCCACCACACTCACTTATCCTCTGCAGACAGTACAGTCAATTCTGCGGGTAAGTAATAATTTCATTTCAGGGTAACTGCCTCTGACTTCTGTATAATGCAAGCCCTGTTCATATGGCTTGTTTTTCTTTGTGTTAATGAACCCATCATTCTGGGAGCTCCTTTTGCTCAACGCAGGTCACTGATAAGGATGCCACTCTTTGATCCTGTACTGACAGGTTCTGATAGAACTTGGTATTCTGGTGCACAATTTTTTCAAGTGGCTGGTAGGATTGACTACGTAATGCATCAGTACAGTGTCTCACAGAAGCTGATGCACCATACTGCGCTTTTAGGCACTACAAAAACGTAGATTTACTTCTTTGAATATAAATAGAAAACGTGTCAAGCGGGAAGTTAAAATTAAATCCTCTAAACCCAGTTTGTTTCCAGATGACCTAGGGTAATCCAAAAAAAGTTCTGTTCATAGGTTTTGTTTTATTCGGATGATGGCCTGACCTTGTGAGTAGCCAGAATGTGATTCATCAGGGGAAGATGAGCTCCCTCATAAATACCTTTAACCACTTGCCCAGTCTTTTATGCTAATAGTAGTAGGAATGGAAACACTTGTGTTTATTCTCAGTTGCAATCTGTATGTAAGCTGGATAATGCTGCTGCCTTCAGTATGTACCAATATTGTTGTAATATTGAAAGAAGACAAAGTTGCGGGGGGGAAGAGACCTGACTGTACATAAGCAAGCATATTGTAGTTTAATTTCTGTGATTTTAATCTACTTTTGTAAGTTGTTTCTTGATGATTTTTCTAACAGTTATATTTAATATGGAAATATTTATTAATGTTTAATGCTATCTTCCTAAGCACGGAGAAGACCTAACTTGCACGTATGGTAAAGCCATTATATATGTTATAAAACTTGTGTAAATTTGGAGAATTAGCTGAATTAATGAACGTGACCCTTCCATGCTAAGGCTTTTCAGACTTGTCTGATAGAGGATTTTTCTTGTTAACTGTTCATCTGGAAAAAGTGACTTTCATGCAAACTTTGTAATTATTTTATCTTTTCATCTCTCTGGAGTGGACTAAATGTATTGGTTTTTTGACAGCCTGTAAAAAAGATAGTTTGAATGCTCTATTGCAAACTAACAGGACTTGGATATATTTACTGTGTGGTTGCTGCTACCCTGGGAAGATGCTAGGTAAAACTTGTGTGCCTGCGCAGCTTTCTACTTCACCCTGATGGTGCACAAAATGGCATCCACATTGTAGATGTGTCAGCCACACCGTAGTTTTGTCAGCAGTCATTTTTTGGGAAGTTTTTCTAACTTCTGATGATCAGCTAAGCCTAGTGCCTTCATTTGATGGCTTATCCTGTTTTAACAGCCTGGACACATCTCAGGAGTTAAACTAGTAACACAGACTTGGTTACTGAAGTGACAGATACAGAAAAACATTTAAGTAAATTTAGCTTTGTTTGGATAAGTTGCAACATCAGTCTGCTTTTAATTTGTGATGTGTCTTCTGCTGGTATGAAGGAGAACTGGAAGGAAAGTTGCAGTGCTCTATTTTAGCTTTAGCATTGCACAGTAGTACAGTTTTCATGGGGTTACATCAATGTCCCAGCTTCAGCCCTTGTTCTTTTCTATGGTTGCTATAGAAATGGTTACAATCTTATGACTATTACTTCATGTTTCATCTGTCTCCTTTTGGCTTTTTGAACTAAATTTTTCTGTCTCTTGGTGACAGTGTCATCCTTTAAAAAAAAGGGCAGCTCTTGTAAGTTGTGCAGCCAGCCTGATGTACTGCCCAGCTGCTGCTTACTGCTCACCTCAGCTGAGGTCAGCTAGTTCACTGCTGTCTTGCCTGAGCAGTGATAAGTTACCTTTCAGCTAGAGCAGAACTAACCATCAGTGTCGTGATAGTGATGGTGGTGGGATTCTTCTCACAGTGGCCCACTGTGAAATAAAGTGGCCTGTATGCTACTTCTCCATGCCAGTCCATCCTTTCCCTGTGATGATGGGGAATACAAGGACCCTATCTCTTGTTCTGCGGTCCATAGGGGTGACTTCTTTCCCTTTGCTCTATGAAAGAAGTAATAGCCAGAAACCCTGAATGCTTCTGGCAAGAACAGCGAAAACATGCATCTGTGATACCTGTGCTGTACAGTTCAAACTTGCAGGACTTAGTAATGTGTTTTCTAATCTAAAGCTAGCATTGTTACAGTTGAGGAAGTTATTGTCCCTCATGCTAAGTGATACAAAAAAAAAGATATGAGTAAAGGTGTAGTATTTTCAGAAATAACATTCTACGTGAAGTACGCTTTGTATAGTTGTGGGTTTTTTTGAAACAATTTTAGTAGATTTACACACAAGCTAATAGGAGCTCAATGTAATTCATAAAAACTTACACATCATAATTAAGTTCTATTATAAAATTAGAAGTACAGGACTCTTCAACAGTAAACCTTTAGAAACTTACTATTGTTAGAAAGTTATTAGGGTTCTTTGTAATGAAGTCTCTACACCCTTGCTTTCAACTTTTTGGGAAAGTGCTCTTTTTGCTTCTGTGTAATGAACAGATACCCTGTGTAATTGATAGTAGTAACCAGCTTTCATCCTTGCCATTGCGTAGGTCTGTTTCCTTTTCAGTCATTAAAAATACATGGCACTGGTGTTACTCATTATGCAGTGAAGCTGTTCTTTAGCATGTGTGTTGGTAGACAGTGGGTAAATTAAATTTGCCTCTGGAAAAAGAGCAATATTGTTAATTTTCTTAGTGATACTGGGTGAAAAAGTTCCCTTTAGAACTCAAGCCTCTTTTTCTAGTGTAGAGAGTGCTAGTCCCTTTGGGAAATCTTCTGCAGTAAAGTATTGACATCCTAGGGAGAAATGAACTGAGTCTTTGACAATAATCCTTAACATTGATTTATCAATATCAAATGAGTTAGCTGCTGATGAGAAGATCGTGGATTGTGAGCATGTATTTGCCTAATAAAGGGAGATTTCCAATAGCATTCTGTTGATGCTGTTTCCGTCTGAGTTCTTCAGACATAAAAGGGACTTGTGTCATCCTGGCCGTTTTCTTGTTTCTGAACTGCCTAAATCCGCTTGTGTACGCTACCTACTGTCAGCGGTAATTTCTTATGCCTAAGAAGTAGCAATTGCCTGAGTAAGTTCTGGGAGAACTCATCCACAGGCAGTTGCTCAAGTTCACCTTTCTTAGCACAGAAGCATAATATAGGCTTCAAAAGCTATTTGGCTATGTTGTTATAAATACAAGTATGGCAACCCTTCTATATTTGTAATTCATAGTTGCAACTTGCTGACAGTACTATGGACCCGTATCAGATGGGAATATCAATGAATGCTAGAAAAGGAGTTGCTGAAATTGCTTGTTTAACTCTGATACTTAAAATTACAGCAGCAGCTATCATTTCTAATGAAAAACAGTTTGGGGATAAGGAAATGCAATGAGTGGAAGACAAGTATTATTTAGGCCAGGTAGGTGGCTCAAACAATTTTGGATTCTTCCACAGCAGTTCACATGTGAATGTTTTGCTCAAAGACCATTGCTGGGCAGATAAAATTTTGGGTTCAGCTATGCAATCTCAATGTAATAATAGTTTGCAGATGTATGAGGCTTTGAATCTTTGTTAAATGAAAGCTGAGCAAGCCAGAAAACTTGCCTTGAATGTCATACCCCTACTCTAAGACTCTGCAAATCATGCTTTTCAGATCTTGAAAACTGTTTCCTCTGGAGCAACTGAAAGAGAGCAAATATAGCCATGTGTAACACTTTCTTAGAATCCATCTTAAAACCAAAACAAATTATTGTAGCACATACCGTTTTAGCGCTTGGTCTGTAAAGTTCAATAGTGTGAGCTTTGGCCTCAGTTCTTCCCTGATGGCTAGTATAACCTGGAAATGTTATGAGGTTTAAGATAGGATCTGCAGATTTCACACGTGTTGGGTTCTCTGCCTAGCACCATGGGCAAATAGTACAACAAAATGCTCTTCCTTTCTTTTTTTTTCCAGTTTGGACGCCACAGGTTGAACCCAGAGAACCGAACACTAGGCAGTCTTAGAAATGTTCTTTACCTTCTTCAACAGAGAGTGAGGTGAGCTTTGTGTTGTTGTTTTTTTTTTTTAACATGATAGAGAAGACTTGAGTATTACTAATATGTTGAAAATGTTGCTGGGTCTGACTTTTGTTTCTTCTTGCCCCTCATAAACTTGCCATTTGAGTCAACCTGTTTTTTGTAATGTATTGCAGAATTAAGTACACAAAACCAAATACCTCTAAATATCTGTACAGTAAGTGGCATCAAGGTTATCTATGGGTACAAATTCATTCACCTCCCTTTTTGAAAAGAAGCAAATATCTTCCACAGAAGGCTTAACTTTCTGCTGAATTTTCTCTTTAAAATATCATTAAACATAGCTGGCAGTCAAGAGATCAAGAGTAATTTCAAGATTCTTACAGTTGTCATTAACTTTACTTGTGATATTAATTCTTGGTAGTGTACTGATTTGCTTATAGAAGACTATTCACACTTGTTTGTTTTTTTTTAATCCTTTGTAGGCGTTTTGGATTAATGGGACTCTACAAAGGCCTTGAAGCAAAACTCCTGCAGACAGTCCTTACTGCTGCTCTTATGTTTCTAGTATATGAGAAATTGACTGCTGCAACCTTCACAGTCATGGGATTAAAGCATTCGCGCAGACGTTGAAAAAGTAACCTATGCCAAAGATTATGGGATCTAGAAAACATGTTCCATTTCTGAGACCAGGCTGGGTAACACTTTATCTTTCTTTTTAGCCACCTCCATCTCCATTATTCGGAGAAATTTGGAATACACTTTATAGGACCTATTGCTATGAATTCAGGGATAGTCCATTCCCTACTCTTCTGTGGACTCGCTGTGTTAAAAAAAGCAGAGACCTTATTTAAGCACTTGACATGAAATGTTAACTATTATATGATTTGATTGCCATTCTTGGCAAGAATGAGTGTATCTCCCTCTGTTTTCTTGTTTTCCCTCAGATTATCCTCCACTATTCTATCTTTACCTTCTGTCAGCAGCTGGTGGGGCTGGTTTCATGTTATTTTCCTTGGGATGCGTTTATGTCACTTCATATTTTGTTCATTAAAATAATTCATAAAGAACAAGATTTTTGACATAGTTTTCTTTTAACTTCAGGCATGTTTGTGACACAGAATGATAAGTTATTGTCCCAAATATCTGGCGGCGAGATTTCTGAACTGCTAGAATGTACGTTACCAGTGAGTAGGCACACTGCCTTCTTGAATTCACCCATTTTTGATTTTGAAAATTTTGAATGCAGATACTGGCTAGATAGCAGGAACATAACTTTTTGATTTTTGAAGCTGAGTAGCTCAAGCTACTCCAACAAAATGGGCTTGCTACACAGAAGTACATGACGTTCTGTAGTCCGGTTCCTTGTGAGAATGTGAATTCATGCCATGTCCTCATATAGACAGGGAGCACTACCCTATGCTTCAGAAGTGGTGTGCCCTCTCAAAAATGTGCTTTAATTATTTCTCCGCTGATCTTCCTAGACACTTTTCGCACCACAGAGCATAAAGGTCATAACTGTTGTCCAGTTAATGTAAGTGTATATGGTTTTTTGCAGTTTTGTTTGATAGTCCTAGACCATAAAGTCCAAATAAATCGTAGTGTCCATCATTAAGTTTGCAGTAGGATTGTTCTGAAGTACAATTTTATATCTGAAGTATTGAGAAATTCTATGGTAGTTTAACACCAAGAATGTCTGGGAGAGTTAAGTCCTGCAGGAACTATGTTGCTGAATTGCTAAATGGCACCCTGTTTTGTGTCTCAGTTGAGTCAATTCTAAGTATGAAATTGGAATGCAATTCTGCAGATAATGTCTTTTGAACAAAATAAAAACCCTTTACACTGACTGCTTCTTTTAAGAGTATTGGGAGTATCTGTATACAAGAAAAATGTTTTGTTCAATGCTGGATGCTTTTCAGTCCAAATGGGATTTACATATGGCAAGAAAGAATGAAAAAGCACAATGAACTCTAATTATACTTTGATAGGTGACATGAAATTTAATGATTCTGCAGACCTCACCAGTGGGAAAGAAACAATCACAATTCTGAGAATTTCAGTGAAAATATTCTGCTGACTGAACTGAGATATCCTGTGGAAAGATAGTCTGCTGTCTTTTGGTATTTTTAATAAGAAATTCAGAATCAGTAGTATGGCTTTTAATGAGCTACCTAACTCTGAAATTCCAGCTGTCAGAATCATTGTGGGAAGCCAAGAGGCAGCTGGCTTTACGGAAGCACAGAGTGGTTCTGATGCCACTTTGGCAGAAATTTGCATGGCTGCTAGAAGCTTCAGTTCAGTGTCTGTCACATTTTTCTGGTCTGTGGCATGAATGAGCAATTCCTGCAAATACAGATAGATTTTTCTGCTTGCTTTACCTGTAAGAAAGAAGGAAAGTGCTTGCTATCTAGCTGAAAAATACTTGCTATCAGCCAGGGGTTTTAAAGGAATAAAAAAGCATCTAATTTCAGCAAAAAAGCTGAATATAGAACAACCATGTAGGGAGGAGCGCTGGCGTTTGTTGTGTCTCTGTTACTGTTAAATCTGGAATAGACATTTTGCACTAAAGTCTCTACTTGGCTCTACTGACCAGTTGTTATAATGAAACAGTTTCATAAAGGGATGAAAGCACAAGTGATTGAAGCTAGGAGCATATTCAGCCTACTTTTAGTGATAGACCTATGGTATTTAAAACTTTCTTTGCTTGTGCATTATGCAGTGTTGATTCAGTGAATTCAGTCTAATGTCTAAAAGACTACTTAATCTCACATGACTGAGCCAAAGTCAAGATGGTTGAGGAATTGTTCAGTTGTTTTTTCAATCAACAGGCAAATGTTCATGTTGCAGGTGGTACCTCTGCCTAAGTTTTCTCGGGCATAGTTTGAACACTGATGACATTTCCATTAGAATTGTTAAAATTATTTCAGGCTTCAAAGATGTCTGTGAGTGCCTTAGACTAAAAAAAGCATAATTTATCAAATCAAATTATGAAAGACAATATTTCTAGTCTTGGTACTAAAGTTGTAAGTCACATATGGTAGATAAATACTGTCAGGAAGCAAAATCGTAATACAATAATTTTACAGCATTTTAAAATATTTTGCTGTCCCCCTCACATGCAAATGTATAGTTTCCAGTGTTCTTAAAAGGACAAGATTCAGCTAATCTGGCTCTGTAGTTAAGTCATTTCACTGAAAAAATAGTTGCAGGAGAACTAGTTACATGTTTCCGTGACAAACAGCACAAAACATACAAGTGTTCTTTCAGGCAAAGGTGACTCTTAATGAATGTGGTTTAGGTATTTGGAGCTGGAAATGGACATGAAGAGAGTTATGAGGTGGTGTGGCACAAGAAGCATTATGCACAAATATTTGTAATGAAAGCCTCAATGCTGGGATTGCTGTTGCCAGTGTGCTGCATTTCTGCTGTGTTTCCAGTATGTAACTGGATGTTCCAGCCAAAAAAATGTATCAATTCACTTCTAGATAACCTGTCAGACAATATTTTCATCCTGAAGTGAAAAACAGACTTTGTCTCTCTCTTTTTTTTAATACTATTTTTGAGGGAAGAAAGATTATTATGAAGGACAACAGCAGAGAGGATAGTCTGTCTTAGCCAAGTTTCATCATAGATAATTCTCTCCTTGGCTCAATTTAGGAGATACAAATTTAATCCTGTCCTGTTCTTTCTCTTCCCTGCCCCACACTGATTGAAGCTAGGAGACCCCTAAGGCACCCTAGAGACTGAAGCAAGTGGCTCCTTGGGTATCTGTGATGTTTGGGATGAATTCTGCTTCTGTTTGTATTCTAGATCATGCCTGTCATCATTACATAGATGGTTTGCCTGTATAAATAATAGTAGGACAGTATTTAATACATTTAGCTTCTTTTAATGTTATTTACTAAGTCTCAGGTTGAGAGCTGATAGCGTATAGCATATACTTGTCTTAAATAATGTTGTTGAATAGCTGAATGCTGCTAAATAGCAGTATCTGTTGTAGAGCTGCTGCACTTTGCTGGCAGAGACTCACTCCATTGTACGGTTTGCCTTTGCTGGCTGCACCAAAGAAAATTCTTAAAACCGGAGAGCTGGCACATACCCTGTGTGGGAGGAAGAATGAGATTTACCTTTAGTCTGTCCAAGAGGAATATAGTGTGCTGCCCTGCAAAGCTTCTCGAACAGATTAATCCTTCCATTACGTGTGTCATTACTCATCTGCTTAGGAAGAAAAAGGGGAGTGCTGACCCTGCTCCTTGCTGGCCTTTTGTAGTAAAGGTAGGCAAACACAGTCCTGTTCAGATAAAGACAGGTGAATCTTCAAGCAGGGATATTCTAGCACAGGGATCTTGAAAAACACAATTATTGCCATTGACGGAATTATTTTTCCATCACATGTGAAAAACACTTAACTGATGCGCACGGAGCAGGAGAGGTCGGAGCTGTAGGAGAGCAGGAGCTCTTTAGGAGTCCAGCAGTGCTAATGCCTGTAGTTGGGTTTTATGTCTTTTTTTTTTTTTTTAATCAATATGATTTAAAGCACAGTGTTAAATTGAGAGACAGGATATCTAAACCAGTTGTTCTCTTACAATTGTTTAATCATCTAATCTAAAAGGCTGAATTCTGTGTCTGCAAAGGCTGCTTCACGGTCTGGAGAGAAGATGCTCTTTGCATAACAGACCTCTCTGTGTCTTGCAGTTGCTGTCTCTTGCAGCAGAAACCTCTTGCTTTTAGGGTGTGCTCTGGTGGTGTAGCCTAGAGAGTCCTCATCAAAGCAAGGTTTCTTAGTATGGAGAGGGGTCAGGTCCATCCCTTGCACAAATAAAGCTGCGCATGACCCCATGGTCTGCATGGGGCTGCTCATGCAGACCCCTGGTAGACCCAATGTGCAACTTGACCAGCGTGTAATGTCAGGATGTAATTTACTTCATATTTATAGCTTACAGGTTTTGATAGCACTGGATAAAATAGTAAGGTTAGGTTTAGGATTTGATGAAGAGCAGTGAAAGAGCTAGTTTTGAACTGGCACTATGCCATGCAAGAATTTGCTTGGTACGGAATTAGTTTCTCTTATCTATTCTTCCTTTGGTTTGTGTTTGAAAGGAACAGGCTCCAGAACCTTCTGGAAAATAGTTATTTAAGAGAGATATATCTGCCTTTCTATTTGGCTAATAACAGTTTTCTCTGCTGTTTGTAGCAACGTAGTGAATCTGTCAAAGCTGCTGAGAGGACACGGCAGCCGCTTTAAGGTGAAGGGCAGAAGGTTGCAAAAAGATAGGTTTATTTCTGTGTTCTCTGCAGTCAGGGAGGTACCAGTGCAGTCGTTGCAGCTGGAGGAGAGGGAAGAGCTGTAATTTGGTGGTGGTTCTGATCAGAAAGCTCAGCCAGCCAAGAGTCCGCCCCCACAGCTAGCAGAGCTAGCAGTGATGGAGATGTGTAAGTGATAGTTTTTGCCCTTCCTATCTGTGAGAGGTTCCCAGGTGTACATCAGCACATTAACAGATCCTGACGTAGCACTTGCACAGTGGGCCTGGCTCACGGGATGGCTGTCGCAGCAGTAATGAACTCTCTGGTTCACATCACCCCCTTGGCCGTATCAGCGGTAAGAGTCTTCATTTTTACAGTCACTAGCTGAAAAATTGGATATATATTCTTTTGGAGCTGAATGGTCTGGATAGCTTTTTTTTTTTTTCTTGCAGAATGCTTTTAATTTGTGGTGATGTTTGCTGTGATACTTCAAAGTAGCTGAAGGAAGTGATAGGTCTGTCCAGATCGCCAGGATTTTCGCTTGGATTTTGGCTGCTCAAATTGCATTAAGGCGTTTAGGAGGTCCCCCGACCACACCGATATGCTAGGTTGTAACTGAGTCAGAAACGACTTAAAAGGCAAATGGTTACTGGTCACATTGGGAACAGCACTTCAGAGGAGCAGATTTTAACAGCAGGGAAATCCTCTTCCCAATGTTGTATTTGTAACTTTAATGCCGAACGCCAGCTGGACACATGTATGCTGGGCTCAGGGGCCCCTGCGCAGAAGGGGCTTGGGATCAAACCCCACCAGCCTTAGATCAGCCCCAGTTTATCTATAGGAAAACACATTTTTCTGGCTTCACCCAGTGCTCAGCTCACACAGGGAGACTTGCGATCGTTAGCACTTGTTACCCAGCTGTCGTCAGAGCACGCATTGGTCTTATTCTTAGTAACGGCTAATCTCTTCTGTACGCTTACATCCAGATATGGAGGACACAGGTTTTGGGTTTGTTTTTCTCCCCCGATAGGATTTATTTGGAATTAGAGACAAATGCTGACCAGGCTTTGGCAGGCTTCGCTGTGGCTTCCTTAATGAAAATTGTTGCTTTACAATTCTTGGCTTGGTCTTTCTGATCTTAATCCATGATGGACAGAAGATTTCAGCAAGTCTGGGTGGATTACAGACATGATGGGACCTTGCTAACTGTCCTGTTATCTCAGCTGCGTTATGGCACATGGAGAGGCCTAGAGTTGCTGTTTTGAACAAAAAAATCTCTCTTGTTCTTAGGAAGTTTGTAATTCTTTTAATGTCCTTGAGGAACTGTGGTGACTTGCTGATGTGAAGGTTTTGTGAAGTGCTCCCTTTCGTGAATGCTAATGTGAGAAAACTAATTTGATGGATTTTTCTCATCATCTTTCCTTGTGCACACGTCCATGCAGTCCTTAGCCTTGGAGTCATCCGCTGCATACAAAATAAATGTCTTCCTTTCTTCTGAATTATTTCTGCTAGGCTAGCCTTGTGGTCATGAATCAAAAAATACTTTGACAGCACAGTTTTATATTTTTGAGAATCCCCAGATTACAGCAGGCAGTGTATGAAGTTTTTGGGTTTTTTTTTCCACAAGAGAAGGCAGCCTTTTGTCTCCCTGGTACATTTTTACTCTTTCCATAACACTTTGAAAGTTACAGATTGGAGGCTTCATATGCTGCTTTCAAACTCTGAAAGTATTTATCAAGAATAAAACAGAATGTTCCAAGAAAACTGAAATATTGTATTTAGTGTTAGACGATAAAGTGGGAAAACTTTCTCCTTTCCTCATAAACAGGGAAGAGGACTAAGAAATTGAGAAAAAATTAATAATTCTTATTTCCTCATTGCATTTCTCTGGAGCAAATATATATAAGCTTTAAAGCTGAAAAAGAAACATTCATGGAAGTCTTTTTGTAACGGAGCGGCATATTGGCCTCTCCTTTGAGAAGGTGTATGTTTGGCCTTTTAAAAATGCAAACTGACTCCGGAGACCTTGTAGGTCCCGTCTGCAAGATGTTAACCTCTCCTGTGGCATACCATAAGCTTTCATAGCTGAGCCTAAAACTGTTACTAATTTGTGAAGCTCAGCACTCTTAAGCTCAGCAACCTGATCAAGTACCTCTTCTCCTCGAGGAGTCCGTTTTACTCCTACTGAGTTAGAGGGGGCTTGATCTGGGGAACCACGGGGCAGTGCCTATATTATTTGTATTTTGGGGGGGGTTCTCTTTTTTCTTCTGTATTTTTGGTGTTTTTTGGTGTGTGCCCGGCCAAGGGAGGAGGCCAGACACCGGCAGGTGGCAGCCAAGCCCCACCTCCCTGCTCCGCTTTTGCTGCAAGGGACCAGGCAGGACGAGGATCGAAGCAGAGTGACTTTTACATGATCCAAAAGAAATCAAATTACACTCTGAAGATGTCGAACCTTAACCTGGAGGAAGGGCACACCAGGAGCTGGAAGTGAGGATAGGGTCAATGCCATTCTTCATAGAAAAGCTGCTTCCCCTTGCTGCGGGGGATGCTTGCTTTTGGATTATGCTGTGTCCTCGTATGCTGCTTGTACAAATTGGTGGGGTTAAATATTCTCCTTGGTGTCATTATAGCGTTATAGTGAATTAAAATCCTAGATGAACTTATGGCCTTTGTTTTAATACAGGCAAAATTTTTGTTTGATGCCATGTCAGGATGTTAATGAATTGAAATATGCTGCCTATTGCATTGCATGCTGCTAGGGAAAGAAGCTCTAGTTCAGTAAATATATGTTGAATCAAGCAAGTGACAGTTTGGTGGGAAGAAAAAGCCAAGTTGTGTGTTTCAGTGCAAGACATTTCAGAGGTAAGAGTGAAATCCATGGAGTTACATGGAATGGAAAAATTAAGTTGCAAGAAGGAAATGTTTGTAAAGTGATTGTGGCAATAGGTTATGTCTGAATTCAGGACACCCCAGGGATGTGGTGGGATGATATAAAAATATTACCAAAACCAGCTAGGCTATTCCAGTGTAATCTTTATTTCGCAGATTGGGCATGATTTGGCAAGGCAGAGCAAATTGCTTGGGCTGGCAAAAGTAGATGTTGTTGCTACCTTTGATTGTTTGCATTTTGGGCAGGTTTCTTACTAGCACTTGGCTTAAAGATACCACCGGATAACTTCACAGTGCCACCAACAGTCATCATTTCAGTCTCTGCTTTCTGGTTTGTACAGTTGAGTCCCTTCTGATGAACTGAGCCTGAGCCATCCTTCATCTGACTGTTTAGAGCTCCATCACAGCTCTCATTCTGCCTAAATATACTCCTTTTTTTTAATGAGGAGGTTGCCTTGTCGTTTCATTAGAAAGTCAGAAGTGAATGAAAGAATGTGGCATGATAGTTCTGGAAATATGTTTTTTCAGTTTGTATGGACTTCCTTCATTTGAGGCAACAAATGATGATTTTGAAGCTTTGTGTTAAGAAAACTGACTCTGCACCAAGAACTGTCCCAGGCAGCCACCTCTCTAGTTCAGCCCAGTTGCTTTCCAGAAGCTAGAGGGATTTAGGTTAGTTGCCACAGGGCAGTTACGTAGTATTGTATACGCTGGAAGAAATGGGGAGGAAAAGTCAAAATCATCACTTAAGCAGACAGCACAATGACCATGAACTCCTTTATTCTGTCCTGACAGATCTTAATGCTCTGTCATCTTCTGTTGGTGGAAAGAGGTTTGTGGTTCTGGTAAGCAAAGGAAGGAAAAATGAAGTAGGATCACCCTGCTGGGGCACATCAGCCAAGGACAGACGTGCTTGTCAAAAGGCTTCTTTGCAGTGCTGCTCTACAAATGTAATTAATGTTAAAACCACATTAATGAATCTTGACCCTTCCTAGCTGCTTGAGCGGCTAATGTGATGTATGATATGATGTCTGAGCGTGAAGCTCAGCTTTCCAATGCTATAGAAATACATCTGACCACCCTTTCCAGGGATGCACAACACAGCCTTCCCAGACCTGGCTCAGCCAAGAGCAGAGGCACCAGCCATGTCCAACAGGCTGGCTGTGGCCCACCAGAGCAACTTGTCCTGCACAGGGCTTCCTCTCTGTCCCTCTCTTTCCCAGGCACCTCTCAAGCAGAGGCTGGAGAAATTGCTCTCTGCTGTTTTTTCCCTGCAGCCCTCTTTGCTGAGGAACTCCCAAGCCCCTTGGCCAGTATGTAAACAAGTGAAGCTGTGGCCTGTGGTTTGATGATGGGTCCCATAAAATGACCAGTGTCTGCATGCAAGCTGGGCTGTGTGGTAAGTGGTGCACGCATTGCCCAGCATCCAGCTGGTCCTACTGTATGATACAAAACAGGGCAGTTTGGTCCACATGAAGAGACCTTGAGTAGCTCCTCAAGAAGGTATGTGGGCTACCAAGCTCAACAGCATGGGCTCTGTGATCCTCCAGCTCTCTTTTTTAGTTCAGACTGTGTTGTAAACCTCTCCCAGGTGTCTCATGCTGTGTAGAAAAGGGACTATGTGCTTGATTTTACAACAAAATGTGGTCCTTTTGTCTGTCATGATTGGTAAAATGGGGATAACATCTGACCATGCTTCCTGAGAGGACTCTATAA
Source organism: Phalacrocorax carbo (assembly GCF_963921805.1). Lineage (NCBI taxonomy): Eukaryota > Metazoa > Chordata > Aves > Suliformes > Phalacrocoracidae > Phalacrocorax > Phalacrocorax carbo. The sequence goes on from NC_087513.1 coordinate 56,236,869, forward strand.
AAATAATTTCCTTGTTCTGTGCTTTGGAGTCAATGCAAATACCATGTAAACGTGACTTGCTTTTAAGCTTGAAAAGTAGGCCAGTTCAACACTGACTTTTGGAGGAATCACCGCTGACAGAATACCATTGGCTTGCAGATGTGGCCGCATCAAGTTCAGGGCAGGTTACAGCAAACAAAGTCTGTCTCTGACAGCTTACAAAGCAGGTACACTTTTATAACCCTCTCTACCCTGGTGGTACTATTGGTAAGACAGAGCAGGAATTACAGCTTGATGCTCACTTACAGTGCTTTCCTCCAATCTAGACGCAGCTGCAGAAGGTCACCTTGTCCACCGAGCACATAGTCAGAGATGTGAACCCAACACTGTTCCTGTTTTTTCTAACCACAGGTGGAAGCGCTTAGAAAAGCCCGCTTTTCCACCAGGAGAGGCTTTGAATAACCCGGGATGGCAGTTCATCACCTTTCTTCTCTTGGCCACAATGCAACTTGTGGCTGGGGTAGTGTGCTGAGCACTCTCAGCTGGTGGGGACCTTTAGGAGACCTTCCAAACCTCAACAACTCTGCCCAGAAGTGTCATAAGCCCAGGAATTCCTCTTGTGATGGCTGTTTTGATGAGCTAGGCTGAGTTGTGCAATGCAATCAGCTCCTTCTGGACAGGATCCTACACTGTACCAGCACCATTACAATTGGGAATAATTTATTCCTGCCCTCTCTTGCAAGAAGTCTGGTAAGAGAAGCTAAAAATTACAGGGACTATGAAAGCTGCCTTCCTCCTTGTCTCCTACTGATTGTCCATTGTGTGATGCTGCCTCTTTGGGTGACTTTGTATTTTCCATCCATCGTTGCAGTGATCACTACTATGGAATATAGGTAAAAAATGCAAGAAACGCAAGTACAGTTTGAACTTACCTGGAAAGGTGAGTTTGGCTTGCTGGTTATGCAGAAGACGTCAGAGATCTTCTTACTAGCTATTCTACTGAGAAAAGATCTGGCAGGAATGAAGATGGTCTCTATCCAGGCATTATTTTAGTTCTGCTCTCTAGTGTTGTTCACTTTAAAAGATGCAAACAGAAAAGGAAGAAAGGGCCCCCTTCCTCTTTCTACCCTTACTGTACTAACCTCTATGTCATGATAATAGGTGGAAACCTTAAGCTTTAAACACTTTCCAATGGAAAGCAAATGTGAAGCTCATGGTTTAGTTTCCCTGTGTGTGACTTCGCTAGCATTGGCACTAGGCAGAAAAGGAGACAAGATACACATAGTGGGAAAATAATTTCCTTCTCAATGGCTGGAGTTATTTGTGCAAAATAGGGGTGCAATTTTTCTCTCTGCTTTTCAGTCTTAGCATGCAAAGTTGGGGTGGGGGGAGTCGACTGGCTGAACTATTTCTCCTCAGGAGAGAATTAGTAATTTTACAGAGAATGAGTAATCTTTCCCCTCATCCTTTTTCATAGTAGAACCGGCAAAAAAAAATAGGATGGGATCTAAAAATACTTACATGTTTTTCCTGTGGTCATCCTTATCTAGACTATCACAGGACTCAAGGGAGTCACAGCATTGCGGATGGATCTTTCATAAGCCAAATGGGATGCATCAAAGGGTGACTTTGGCCGGGAGTGCCCAGCAGCGGAGTGTCCCCTGCTGCTTTGCCCAACACGAGAGCACGCAGACCAGGATATGAAACGAAAGACCCCGCAGCATGCAGCCAGCGAATGAGTTCAGGCTGGCTTCTGTGCACTCACATGAGCAGCTGATGAACAGTTTTCATTCGCCCCCTCCCTGCACTCACTACTGATATTTCATGTCTGACTTATTGAATCTATTTTCCCTTCCTCCCAGGCTTGCTACTAAGCCGGGGCCCGTGACTTGGGGGTCTCTCATAGAGTGGGGTGGTTTGCCAGCAGATAGGCATTGAGCAGTTCCCTGTCCTGAAGGGTGGGGGACCATTGCCTCTCCTGCCTCCTTCCACTGACATCAGGGCAAGCCTTACCCTGAAGGTGGGCTACAGCCAGAAATGTCTGAAAACTCTTAGCACGGGGTCAGCGGTCGACTTCTAAAATTTCATACTTGCGTCAGAAATCAAAAGGAAAATAAATCTGTGGCTTCTTCTGGAACACGTGAAAGAGCTTGGGACTCTCATCTGGAGTGAGAGCTGGTCTTGTGAAATTTGGGCTGTTTGGAGAAAAATACAGCTCCAGTTTGTGATGCTGATTGAGAAAAATAGTGGGAGAAGGACTGATTTTTTTCAAAGCAAGTACTTCTTGGTCTGGATCAATTCTCAGGCAGGTCTTTGGACTGAAATCAGATGGCAGGCACCCATTTAATATTAAATCATAGATCATGGATATGAAATTCATGCTGGGTAGTTTAAATATTTTTAAATACAAGATTACTCTTCTAGTTTCCCTGGCCGGTCACATACATACAATTTCCACCCCCCTTCGCAACCTAGACTACTTCTCCAAACGTTTACAAGATTAATTTTTGTGTAGATCAGTTGTTCATCGAAGTGGATTGAAGCTTGAGGTGGGTGCTGGCATGCTGGCCCCGCAATGTGGGGTGGATGGAGCTGGTACAGGCAGAGTGGGAGGTGCTGTCGCTACATCCCTGCAAGCTGAAGCGCATCCTGGTGGAGCAGTTCTGGAGTTCCCAGTCTGGAAAGGTGAGGAATCCAGTTCTTCCTTGCATGAAGGTCCCTGCACCTCACAGTGGTTTCATAAAGCACTTCAGGGCTTCTCAGGGATGAGTGTCAACACCTTCACAATTCCCCGGTGATAGCAGAGGAAAGAAATCCTGCCAGATTTTGTTTGCATGGGAAGGTATTCAGGAGCAGTTGATCAAAATTCATTTCCTGACCACGTAATTGCAGAAACAGTCAAGCCCATGTGTGCTGTTTGGGTGAAACCACATTATTCCTTAATTCCTGTCAGATTTCACAAGTGGACATGTCCACAAGGGGCTGATGGCCTCATGGCAGGGTGAGCCAGAGACTCTCCCGCTCCCAGAAGGAGGTGATACCTCTGCCTTTTCTAAGTCCTTTCTTTTCACAACCCATGCTTTCTTTACCCAAGTGTTAAAAAAAAAAAAAAGACCAAACAGCCCCAAAATGAAAATATAACCCCAAATCTTCTCCCTGGAATCCTGCAAATACGTGAGAAAAATAAACTAAGTGAAAGGCAACCAAAGCAGCCTTTCTGGTATTTCTAATGACACCCCCTCCTACACAGGTAGGGATAGTGTCGGGCTGAAGCCACAGCCTTGCATTTCATCCCAGCTGTGCTGGGAACCTCCAGGCGGAGAAGGGCTGGGTAGAGGAGGCAAGTGGTGCTGCAGGTCACCTGTAATGTGAACAGGCAGCTAATCCATGTGAAAACCTGTTGCCATTTCTTCCCCATGCTTATACCTCTCTCCGTGCTGCTGCTGTTGCCTGCTGGCTCCTCACCCCGGTGGCCCTGTGGAGGCTGGCGTTGGCATCATCACCGTCACTCGCTCCCTTTGCACAATGTGTGGCTTGTGGGGCTTTCACACACCGGATGCCCACCTAAGGGTATTGCAGATATCTGCTGGTAAAATGCAACTGGCAAAACAATAAACCCTTTGGCAAAAGCCCTCTGTGCTTTTCCTTCTCCTGCACCTGGTCCATTAGCATCCCTTCCTCCTACAGCAGTTTTGTGATCCACCCTGAAAAGCAGTATTTGGGACCAACAGGGGCTCTGAGGTTTCTGCCAAAGGCCATTTCTCATGAAGACCATTAAGGCAGCCATCCCTTCATGCATGGAGGGATCCCCAGCGTTGCTAGCTCTGCTGTGCTTGAAAACTGCAGCTATGTAACATGGCAAAACCTAAAGAGAGCTGTTCTGAAGCCATGTAACACTTCACAGGCCAAAACCAGCTTGTCTGATCCTCCACACATCTGGGAATGCAATGTCTCTGTGCACTCATGCTGAGGCAAACCTGGCTGAAACAGAAAACATACTGTATGGGTACAGGGGCACCATCTCCCTGAGGTTCCCCCTGCCACCTTCCACAACATCCCGACTGTGTGAAACAGGGCAGCTGGGACCCAGTGCCAGGCTATGGCGTGTCCCCCATACCATGCCTACATGACTCTGGTGCTTTGTGGAGGAGCAGGTGTGGGTGGATCCCAGGAGCTGTTAGGAAGCTGTGATGAAGAAAGATCCTGTGTGAGCATCCTTCCCTTGCTGCCCTTGCTCTCAGCAGACTTTCTGCCCACCTAGTGCCTGCTCAGTCACCACTAATTCCCTGCTCCTCTGTGCTCATCAGCTTCCTGCCCCTCTCCCATGCCATTTCTCTCTGGCTGACTGCTCCCTCAGTGCCCTGGGTGAGTTTGCTGGCCCTTCCGGAGGTGACAGCCAATCCGAGGGGCACTGGTTATTTTCAAGTTTGGAATCTGACACCTCAGATGTGCATGTCCACCAGCAGCCTAAGCAAGCGCAGATGGGTTACGAGTACAAACAGATGGGCTCCTTCTTCCAGGCTCTGAAGTTAAGGGACAGGTGCCCCCCCCCACTTTTAGCTGTTCTTAATAATAAAAGCCCTTCTTCACCCACCCTAGCCATCGTTTGGTGCCCCTGAAGTTTCACACCCGTATGGCTTTGCTTCCTCCTGCCTCCATCACAACCCACCCTCCCACAAATTTTGCTTTGTGCAAAAACATTAATCTCTTGGGCAATTGGTAGCTTCATCCCCTCGGTGTGCCAGCAGCCCTGCAACCAGTGAAGGGATGAGCTTAGAGAAAAGGCTGGCTCTATTTTAGCAGATGTGAGGCACCCTGTGTGCAAAAAGCTGCTGGTGAGGAAGGTACTGTTCCAAGAATTAGTGACAGGAAAGAAGGAAACTAAGTTATGTTTTTGTACAACATATTTTTGTTGTGAGCACATGTGTGAGGGCGGGTGGGCGAGAGCCTGCAAAGCCCTTTGGAGGAGATACTCCAGGGACCAACGGCAAGGATTGATGCTCTCCTGCTCTTCCTGTTCATCCTGCCTCTGTTTTCCCACTCCCTCTCTCATTTTATCTCCCTCAGTTAATTTTGTGCTGATTCAGTTCTTAACAGGAGCTCAGGCTGCAGTGTTAGCAGGACCTGCTAGTGCTGGCAGGGAAACTCACTGGTCTTTTCTCCTGTTGGTTTTCCCCTTTCCCTCTTCTCGGATCAACTTGCCCAACAATACCCACTTATCAGCAACAGAAAACCCATCTTTTTGGCCACAGCTCACAGCTCCTGTTATCTCGCGGCCCTGTGTCAGCTGCTGGGACCAGTTGATACTTCAGCAAAGGCAAATTCAATTAGCAGGAGATGTTCAGAAGAGGCCTTCAACAGTGCCAGAGTATTGGGGAATGGGGAGCTGTGCAGAGGCTCCAGATACAGTCCCAGCCCCATGCTGGTGATGATGTGGAGGCTGGGACTGAGCCGTGGCTTGGATGCAGGGGTTTTGCTGTGGCTTGAAGGGACTCCGTGACCTTGTCCCATGCCTTGCAGCGCTGGCTGTGCCTGCTTTCATGTTGAGATCCATTCCTGCTTTGGGGCACCCTATGGGAAGAGAGTACCATTACCTTGATTTTTCTGTGAGTGGTTGAGAGTTTCCAAAAAACCCTGGGTTTTTCTCTCCTGACAATTCTGTACCAGGTGCGAGCTGGGGTCACTACAGTGGGCACGAGCCATGTCTCACAAGCTCCCTCCCTTCTCCATCATGTCCACAGGTTTCGAGAGACCTGTATGCATCACCCTGTTCGTCATTCCTCAGACACTGAGAGGGGACAGGGGTCGCATGGTGACATCCATGTGGGTGGGATGAGGTTTCACACCTCCATTCCTGAGACTGTAGAAAATGGGTGCTGACCCAAAAAGCTCAGGAGCTGCTGGTGCAACCACCATAGAGGTGGCTGGTGCGAAACCTGGAGGTGTGGGGATGAAATCCTGCCTGCTCAAATGCAGGGCTGGGGTGGCCGAGGTGCTCCAGGAGCTGAGCTGCTGCTCCTCAGCATTCCTGCCAGCCCCCTCAGCCAGGCCCCCACTCCTCTGGCAGCAGCTACGGGCCAGGTCACCAGAAGGGAGCTGCTGGCCAAAAGCAATTTCTCTTCTCATATCTTCTCTTCTGCTGTACCAGGGCAGCAGCCACAGGACAGCAAAAGCTCCTTGGAGCAGCTGGACGATAGCTGAGCAAGTTTCTCAGGCCTTTTTATCTTAATTTAGCTGTGACATCACCAATGAAGTTGAATACTTTAGTTTAAATCATCTTTTTAACAATAAAAGTAAAGCTCATTTCCCACAGAATTTCCCTTTTGTTCTTTGCATAAATACTCTTGCTTAAAATGCCCTTTGGTTGTTATTAACTACATCCACAGTTTTCTAAACAACTTAATCTTTGGAAATTAGAGTTTGTGGGGATGGCCAAGATCTAGTACATCTGAGAGCAATATTCCTGTCCCTTTCAAACATAATTAATTTGCATTGATTCTCACAGCAGTATGAAAACAAAATGCAAGCTGTACAGGAGAGGATAAAATTACATGCCAGTGAAGCCAAGTAAATAAACTGCTACGGGCTTTGTCCTTCCCCTGCCTCTTGGGAAGGGCTGGGTTACAAGGCTTGCAAACACAGGTGTGGGCAGAGGGGCACACAAGGTAGTCCTGTTTTTCATATGGGCAGAAGGACACAATAATTGTCCTCTGTATTTTAAAAGCACACCATCACCACAGCTTTAGATATTGCCACCAGCCATTAGAAAGGGGCTAAGTTGTTATTTCACTCTCAAGCCACTCTGCTTGGCATATTTGCTTTCAATGCATCAAAGAGTCCTTCATGTCCGATGTATGAGCCATCAAACAATCTGATGAGCCCCCAAAATAGGGACAAACTAATTATTTTATTAAGGAAATCTACTTAAAACTGAAGGGAAAGGTGGTTGTTCACCTGTCTGAAAACACTGATTTTTCAAAACAAGCACGTAAGGTCTCCCCTAGGACACCATGCGAGGCTGCTGCAAAGGTGTTGCTATTTAAGGTTACTTTTGCAAAAGAAATTGCAATTTTGGCTTCTTCAAAGGAGGGAAATCAGCACCCCAGCTTCTCAGGAATACAGAAATCAGCACATAACCCTGCAGAGCTGCTGGCACTGTAGCAGAGGAGTCCCCATCTATTTATTCTCTGGGCTACAAAGATGTCACAGCCAACATATTTATGATGTTTATTTTTGAGCAAAGCTGCCCAATGGTATTTTCAGCCCTCAGCCACTGGCAGAGGTCAATGAGGTAGGGGCTCCAGCAAGTACGTAGCCAGTGCAGATGCTGTTGAAGTGGCCCATGTTCTTTCTCGGTGGCTTTTTTTCATCTGCGTCAGGTGAAGGTACAAGTGCACACCCAGAGCTTTTGGGTCACTCACCTATTTCAGCTAATTTGTTTCCTTTTTTAGCTCCCTGATGGTATCTCAGACTGAGCCGAACAGAACTTTGGCTTTGAGGTGTGTGAAAGAAGGTCACCATGAAGGCTTTTCCCCTGAAATTGCTTGCCACCCTCAAGGGCAACTGTGTGGGTGGGTTTGGGGTGCTGGTGGCACCCAGCACTCAACGGCAACCACCCGCAGCATGCTGCTAGCTGCAGTGCTCTGCTGGGGCCAGTGTCACCAGGTACCACTGATGGTCTCCAAAGCCACCACGTTTGGGTGTGGACAAACTTGACCTTAAGCTCTCTTCTCTACCCATAAGGATTTGGCTGGTGCCGGCCAGAAGGCTTCCCCGCCAAGCCCGATCCCATTTATCATGTCGTGTAGGACTGCCTATGGCAGCTGGTTGACATGACAACTACATTTCCCAACACTGGAAATAGTGTTTCCCGTTGCCCATCTTTCATTCCTGTAATCCCGAGTGGAGGCTTTTGCTCTGTTTTTGTTTTATTTTCCTCTTGAGGAAGAAATAAACACATTTCTTAGTTTCCTGCTGGGAGCAAAGTGGCTGAGTCAGGACCAAAACTGCCTCCAGGCGCCTGCTTGGGGTGAATGTGGGGGTGTGGGGGACACAGGGTGGCTGCATACCATTGCCTCATTTCCCTCTGCTCCTAAATTCACCTTTCTATGCTCTTCAGACAGGACTTTGCACAGTCAGTGGCCACCCCTCCTCGTACTCTCCCCATCTTTCCGCAGTTTTTCCTTGACCTCTTAAACCTAGGAAGTTCTGCATAGTGGCAGCTACTGCCAGCAGCTGGCTAACCCTGTGAACACTACTTCCAACCAGCCCTCTGGAGTCCTTTGCTCCCTCTGAGCCCTTGTGCATCTCAATTTTCCAGTAAGGCCCTCTCTTCTCCCTGACAGACCATAAGCATTGCCTTGTCCCCAGCATGGTGCAGGGCTGGCATCTCAGAGATCCTCCAGTCTCTTGCTGGCTTTGGGGAAGGCACTGGCCAGAGCCAGTTTGCTAGTGTGGATGTTCGCTTGCTTTGCAAGCAACCAAATTTCAGTCTGCCTCTTTTGGAGGGACCTTAGGCCTGCCGGCTCTTACACATCCCGGCTGTGTGTGTCACAGTGCACACCATGTGCTGGTGCAGGCAATGCTGTGAGGGAGCTAGGAAGCTGCACCATCCACAAGAGCTCTCCTTGCTGGCAGTCTTTTAGCTGTACAAGAGGACATTGATGGCTGGAGGAGCCAGGGCACGGTGGGCAAACTGTTGTAATTGCATTCTTTTCTCCCCCTGGAGGAACTTCATGCTGAGACAAATGGTTTCCGCCCACAGAGGGATGCAGGCAAGGGGCTGGAGAGAAGTCGTATCTTTTATAACACTAACGTATAGCATTTCAGGAAAAAAGGGCAAACAAGCTCTCAGATCTCCAGCCCAGGGTTGCAGACAGCAATGTTTTCCTGCAGCACATGAGAAATCCCCCAATCACCCCAGGGAATTTCTTTGGCAGGTCTTGGGGAGCAGAGCTCAGCATCATCCCCCTCTCCCCAGTCGTTCATTCCCTGCTTTGAGCTGTCCTAAGCATTCACATGGTCAAACAGCTCAAAACATCCCACCTCCCAGATTTCACCTGGTTTATTTTGCATCCAGCGTCCTGTGCTCAAGTGCTTTGTGTCACCCGGCCAGCAGCTGGGCAGGATGAGGGCAGAGGCAATGCAAAGATGGGAGCAAGTAGGGCCACCCTCATCCTGGTATAATCCTCACTGAAGCCTTTAATGAGCCAGTGCAGGGAGCAGATCTGACAAAAAAAAAGCTTGTCCATTTGTTCTTTTAAAACTCTGTTTAATTTGATTTTATATTTTTCTAAATTCTGCCTGCTCAGACTGGTTTTCTATGGGATCAGATGGCAATGTTGCCATGGGTAGCACAAGGGTGGTCAGCAGGGTGGCTTCTCTCAGTGGCAGAACTCTCATGCCAAGAGTAGAGGCAGGGGACACTAATGCCGGGTGGAAAGCCAGTTTACGAAGGAAACACTAATATTTTTACCATCAGCCAAACTTCCTACCTGGAGACCGATGGATGGCAGCACTGTCAAGCCTTCGCAGCTTTCCAACAGAAACAGACTAGCAAATGCAATTCCTCGAGTGGTTCTAATGTAATAAAACATGCAGGTCCTCAAGTGCAAGGACAGGGGACACAGGATAGGGAGGACAGACAACAATAGCCTGGAGGTGTTTTCCTGGCCACAAGTGAGCTTAGGCCTGAAGCAGTGCTTCTCCCCTTCCCAAACGAGTGACTGGGACCAGTTATTCCTGGTCTTTGCTTGATGCAATCATGCTTAGAGAAGTCAGAAATGGCAGGGGCCATGGGGACTGAATTTTATAAGGGCCTCCCAGAGAGGTTCCCACTCAAACAAGGCATGTAGGCAAGGGCTGGCTGAGTCACGGCTGTGGGAGAGGCTGCAGGCAGCAGATAAATGGTCTGCATCACCAGGAGCTGTCGGAATGAGTGTTAAATTAAGTGGTAGAGAGACGTATTGTGCCTAAGGCTCAATTTACTGTTCCTTTTCACCATGAAAGCTCACACTCATGCTTTTACTATGCTCCCTGCTTTTTAACTGAGCTCTGACTGTCACCGGCTCTTTAGCAGCAATATCTGCCTGGGGTTCAGCCCATGTCCACATGCTGGCAGCTCTTTCAGGGCTGCGGTTGAAGCGAGTGGTGAAGGACAACCACATGCAACAACCTATTTCACCAACTGAGTAAGCAGAGCTCAAGCTGCAGGAGACTCTGATGTAGGGGTAGCCATCAGCTATGGCAGCAGTGGGGAGCCCAAAAGCCATGTAAGAGGAAGCTGAACTGCAAGTGTAATTGGGGTCCATGGCTGTGATTTAGGGGACAGGTTTTATTAGGGTGTAACACTGCAGGTGCTGCGCACTTCTGGGAGTTTTTTATTTGCAAAGCAAATTTACCAGTGAAATCCTGTGCAATGACTGTTTCCCTATTGCTCTTGGAAACTTTATCTTTCACCACATCATTCTGCCTGTGGGTCATCAGTCCCCTCAGTAGCACACGGATCTCCAGGTGGTCTTGATGAACTAATTTTCCCTCCCTCAGGTTTCCCCTGAATGTTGCTGCAGCTGGTGGCTCTCACAACTGCTCCTTTGTTATCACCAGAAGCTTTCAAGGGAACCAGCTTATTAAGACCTGACTTTTTGATACAGAGAAAAATTTGAAGGTGAGGGCACTTTCCCAACCACTTTTGTTAATCATTGAGTAGTGAAAAAAATGGGGGCAGAAAGACACCTTCCTTCTTTTTTTCCACGTGAAGATTATCTCTGAACAAGACATGGTCGGTAGAACAAAGCAGGGCAAAAACACACATGGGTTTCCTTTGGCACATTTGCTTTTTCCACCTCAAATGGTCATCCAGACATCCTGTGGGCATTTGTCAGAGGTTTCCAGCCCCGAGCAGGCTTCAGGATGCCTGGAAGTGCTAGTAGAAATAAATTGTATGGTGCTGGGCGCTCCCCTGCTCTGCTGGGGAAAGGCAGGCAGGACCAGGGGAGCCCTGCACTCACACGTCCAGGCAGGACTGGTCATGCTCGTGGCTGGCCATCTGAACCCCAGGGCTGCATTTTCCTGATGGACTTTTTGTGGCAACACCTGTTTGAAGAGGTCTAGCCCTCTTCTCCCCCTACTATATTGGGTTTTTTAGTCTGTGTCTGTTCTCTGATGGGGTTCAACACTTGGCTTTATGACCAGCACCAAGTTCTGGTGCTGCAGAGGTGGTGGTGTGCTGAGATGCAGCTGAAGGAAGGAACAGTTGGAGATGTAAGGGGGAAGCAATGACTCCACAAGCACTGGCGTTGCTGGTGAGGACCTTGGATCAGGGGATGATGGTCTCTGACTTTTGTCCAGACATCTACTGCACAGGCAATAGAAATAAAACCACAGAGCTGGATCTTTTTCCCCTGAGGACCCCTGTTGCCAAGCGCTTCCCCAACACTTCCTCAGGTAGCTCTGCTGCTGGGGATGTGCCCCTGCAGACCGAGGTGCTGGAGCTCATGCTGCTAGGTCTTGGAGCCCCACTCACAGCAAATCCAAAACACAAACAAGCACAGACTGAGACAGCCTGACCTTGCTGACATCTGTGTTTTCCCTCTTGACATCACTAATGAAACAGCTCTTGAGCTAGCAAATATAAGAACACTTTGCCTATTTTGGACAGTGCCCAATTTTCTCAGGATATGGATGTCCGAACTGCAAGAAAAGACACGCAGCCATGTTTGTTCCTGCTGATTCTGACCTAGGCTTTGTCCAGCTACTTCCATGGTGACATTTGCAGTGGCAAGCACAAATCCCATTGTTGATTCACCAGTGTTACAGACCCATCACTAGCAGCAATAAGAGAGGGGGTGCTCAGAGAAGACGTAGGTGTTCTTCCTCCACTCCACAAGCCATCCTGCTGGATATCCTCTGTCCTTTTCAATTGCTGCCTCTGCCACAAATCAGAAAGGATAGCTAAATATTACAGCTTTCTGAAGGTACATGTGGCTCTCCAGTGTCTCACCTAGCCATAAAACTGCTGACCTGGCAAGATGAAGAAAGCTAGATCTCATTATGAAAGGCACAGGGAGGAATATTAATAGCTGGGTTTACCTGACCCTTTCTCTTATCAAGTCTTTTCTAAAGTTTCTGATAACATTGAACACTGGTATGGGCAGAAAGTTTCTATGTTGGGTGTCTGTCTGTGGCCTGTGTTGTCTCAGGAAAATTTCAGCTAAAACAACTCAGCCTTTTCTTCAAACCTGACTAAGGGAAACAGGCTTTGTTAGTGTAAAAATAAAACCACATCCTCTTTCATTAAGATTTTCTAACACAACCCCAACCTGAAGCAGGGACTTCAGATGTGAGGCTAGTGTGTCTACTACCCTCTGCTCCATGCCTGTCAAGATTATAAGTCTTTATTTAATAAAAACACAGAGCACTGCTGTCCTGGTTCCTACGTGTCCCTCAGCACAGACAGGCAATGTCCCTAAAGCATGTGCCATCCTTCGACGGAGGAGAGCTTTCCCAGTAATTGTTCCTCCCGTCTGTAGGATACTCTTATGTTACTGGCATTATTTTACCCATTTTATATATTCCTGTAATTATTATGTGGTGGTAAAAAAAAAAATAAATGATGTTGAGAGAGACTGTCTCTGGCTCAAGTGACTGTCTCAAGTGTAGGAGCTGGGTGTGAGTTAGTAGAGCAGAGGGAATAGAGGGGTTAAAACAAAAATCAGGAGGTGTGGGAAAAAAATTGGTGGTAGAAATTTGGGGAGCAAAGGATAATAAAGACGATCTGCAAAGAGGGAAGGATGGGGCTTGAGAGGGAGAGGACGGTGCAGGACTCAGTAGCAAAACAAGAGAGAGGAGTTAAAACCAGAGAGAGGAGTTAAACTTGCCTCCATGTGCTTTGCCAACTGACGGGGCACTGCAGTTCATCTCCCCATCCTGCATCGGCTGAAGCAGTCCAGAGCCTTCTCCAGCATATCAGCAGCGCTGTCACCCTGGGGCTGCTGTGCTGAGCAGAGAAAGAACAGAGCACTGCTGGCAGGGCACGTCTCGCCTGCTGCTGGGGTCTGGGATGGGTCTGTGGGCTCTGGCCCGGGGCCAGGAGCAGACCCTCTCCTGCAAACAACACCCAGGCACTGCTTTGAGTGACAATTGCTGCTATCTCGGACAGGATGGTGAGTGTTGGGCCCGCGGGCTGTGTCCAAAGAAAGATTGCAGATACTAGTGTGTGCTTGTAGCTCCTGGGCCCCATACATCCATGTCATAAAACACACTGAGGATTTTCCCAGATTAAAAAAACCAGGCGCATCACTTGGCAGAGAGTTACATCTGCAAATACACGTGAATGAAAACACCCTGAGAGCAGTGCCCTTGAAGCAAAGTAGCCGAAAGCTCAAAAACACAAACAGAGGGAACGGGAAGTGCCATGATGGCGGCGCGTTCCTATCACCTGCCTCATCCCTGCCTGCAACCACTGTAGTGCCCTAGCCCCAAAGCCCCGCAGAGGGGCGAGTGCTGAGCCAGCGGTGCAGAAACCGGGGGAGCAGGAAGGAGCAGAGCGATGGCTCTGCACGGCCTGGCCCTGCTGGGGCCAGGCAGAGTGGGGCGATGTGGGGACGTGTTGCCCAGCACTGCGCCATGCCCTTTGAAAATTGTGGTCCTGTTTTTCAGCAGGAATCCCAGGCTGTCTTCATCAAAGCATAAGCATGGAACAAGGAGCGCTCATTGATTGCACGTTTGTTTGTTTTAAGACCCAAAGTTTATATAGTTTAAAACTCCCATATACTTGTATGTGACAGAAAGAAATAAGCAGCAGAGCACTTCAGCATGATCTAACAGCAGAGTTATTTGATCTGGAGTTTGGTATGTACTGAAAATACCAGCGGTTAATGTACTGTGAACATGGTGCAGCAGCTCTTTGCCACCCCGCTCGCGCAGGGGTCAATGTTTCATAAAGCTGAAGAGGATCTCTCCGTCACAGCATGTGTCTTGCTGATCCAGTGACCAGCCTTGTTTTACACACTCACCCACCAAAGCGTAGCCATCAGTGTATAGATATTTCTAGCTTTCATTTTAAAATATCTTAATTGGAAAATAGAAAAAAGTCTGCCTGGGAAGCTCAACTTTGATCTCTGTTTTTGACTATTAAACTCAATTTGAATTTCCACATCTTTAAATATTTGGTTTAGCTACTGCTACTATTTTCTAATACATTGCATAAATTTAAAGGCTATTTCTGTTCTTGTCTGAAGTTTTAACATTTCCTCCACTTGGACTGAACATGCTTTATCACATCCTCTAAACCCCAGGGACACTCCAGTGAAGAGAGCACTGTTGATGAGAGAAGAAGTGATATTTTCTCAGCTTCAGACCCCTCATCTGCACTGGACTTTTACCCAGATCAGACTTTTTTTTTTTCTCTGCGCTTAAAGCTCACCAGGGAAAGGAGGAAACAAAGAAAAAGAGAAGAAAAAATTGGATAAGTTCTGTAGTAAGAAGACAAATCACTCTTGTCAAATTTATTTGTCTCCATAACTGGAAGAAGTACTTTTTATAGGCTTTTTATTTTAGACACGGAAAATCATGATGTGTCTGTCCTCTATGCACAATGCCCAACAGAAGATTGTGCCATTCACTATATGCGTCATTTACTGTATGTGCCAGGTTTCTGTTCAATTTTAATTTACTGCTTCTGAGGGGTTTCAGCCTCTCCTGTTCGGGGATTATTCAAATCAGGCAGAGATTATTGTTGGCTCTTTCCATTTTAGGCAGCCACCATCATCGTAACTTTTTGAGTGGCTCCCATATAAAAACTCATACTAAGAGTGAAGCTTGCAGAGAACGCAATGTAGTATCTGGGTACTTTTCCTCTTTCAAAATAACAGCTTGGAGGAAAGGTTTTGTTTGGTTTCTTAGGCTTTGTACTGTTAGTTATTTTAGGTTGCTTTATTTAGTTTATATTTTTGTTCCTTGGACTGAGCCAAAACTTTCCTTTTCTCAAATTTACTTGAGTCCTCCTGGCTATCACACTAGTGCCACTGTAACCACTCCTCCTGCCTTGACATTTATATCCTCCAAAGTTTCGTGAATTATCATCACATTCTCTTCTAGAGTTGTCATTTGACCAAATTATACATCTGATTTGTTTAAACATTCTAAAGCATGGATTCACCAGGGAAAATTAAACACCCTTTTGAAGTCTTTCTGGACTCAAGGCACCTGTACACAACTCAATATCCACTTCAGATTGAATACTTTTAATCTTCAGCTCACTATCTGCCTCCTGGCAAAAGCGTGGCCAGACTTTGCAAGTCCTGGGCCATTGACCTGACACAAATCCAGTGACAGCTATTGTGACCCACCAACTACATGGGGGAAGAAGCCAGCTCAGTGCACAGCCCAGGATGACGGGCGTGTTTCAGGTGCAAAAGCAGATGAGGACCAGAGGGTGTATGTATCTACGGAAGCAAGTGATAACATGCCCAGCAGATAGAGAAGACCAGACATACAGCATTCACAATTTGTGTGGCTCACTTCATCCTCAGCTGGGTACTTTGCAGGACAGCTGGGGCAGAAAAGACTTAATCTTTCTGAGTACCTGTATGCAGGCAGCACCATGTGGGGAGTGAAGGTCACTACAGGACACAGCCAGAGTAGGGACAGTGAATGCCAGAACCTCTGGCACCATGAGGGCTGGGATAACCTGCCACGGAGCCAAACCAGGTTAATGCTGATGAGGACGTGCCCACAGGAGGCAAATGATCAAGTCAGCAAGAGGGGACTTCGAACACCTTAAGGAGAAGGTTGGTGAACAATGGCTAAGCATCAGTTTATGGGCACTAAAGTAAGAACAGGGGTGCTGGGGAACTGCTGGCATCCATAGCAGGGGGAGCAAACACAGGGTCTCCCAACATGCCAGACACCTCTGCCCATACACTGACAGATCCCAAAGATGAACTGTTATGGAAAGACTAAGATGTCTTGAACATGGTGGTATCAGAGAAGTTTGGATTTTTTCACTACAGCAGAAATGGCAACAGAGATGCTGTCAACGTCCAGGAGGTAGATGATGCCCAAGATACAGGGCTGGACAATATTAACCTGAGAGATGCTCTGAAGATTTGGTTACGGTGAAAAAAAGAAACATAGTCACAAAACACAGATTTAATTTTTTTTTTCTTATTTTTGGGATAGAATTGAGTGGTGGAAAAAACGTGTCAGTCAGCATACCTCTATCTACATCTGTCATGCTGTTTTTCTGCCAATGAAAGTGGCCTGGAAGCAGTCTTTGAAATTCCAGCTTGTACCTTTACTAACACACCCCAGCAGTAACAAACATACTGAAATAAATACCCCTGCAGGCTACTATCCTATCTATGACAGAAACCAGCAAAAGATTACACCCAGAAAAGTTCAAGAGAAGAATAGGATGATTTGCCCACACAAAAAGTTATTTCTAGTCATGGGCTTTCTGAGGTTACTCTATGCCCTGAAGCTAGTGGGATTTTTATCCCTCAAACATGAAATAAAGAATAAAAGTAGCAACCTCTAATTATCCTCTTTTCCCCTCCTCTAATCATATTTAAGACTTCAGCTGACTCTTGTTTTCAGTGATGGTCTGTGAAACTCTCACAAATAACATTATTCTGAAGTAAATAAATTTCTATACACACATGCACAATTACATGTATACATATGTAATGTTATTCTGTAATAAACACATCTCCTGTTACCCATTTTAAAATGCATCACCTTTCAGGTTGACTGAGTCGTTATACCGTGTAGGAGCAAGCAGCACCCAACAGAGAAGCTGTACAGTCTTCAGTATTTTCTGCTTTTCTATTATGGTCCCTTTTCTGAATGTCTCCCTGTAAACTAAATAATCACAGTGGGCTTCAGCATAGCAGTCTATCCCTCCCTTTAATCATATCTGCCCTTCAATTCCCAACCTACCCCCTTTCTCCAGTATCCAGTTTTTTTGAAACGAGATCTCCCAGATATTTCAGGCAAAGCTGCCTCCTGACATTACACACTGGCACCACGCACATTTCTGGAGAAACCAGCTCTGTGGACAGCACTTTATCATCAGGTCCTTTAACCAGACATTTAACTCTGACTCTGACAAATGGCTCCCTGAGAGCAGGAGGAGTTGCGGAGTGTCGGCATCCAAGATGCTGAGCAGTCCCCAGTGCTAACGAACTGCCCGCAGGCACTTTTCTGATTTACATGGGCTCCATCAGGAGAGCCCTGGCCAGGAGCCCATTACTCTTGCTATGTTGCCAGCAGCTGGAAGAGTCTTTGGTGTCTGCTGGGCAACTCCGCCACACAAAGATGTCTTTCTTTGGGAACAAATTCATCTGCCCAGTTTCAATGTTGTGCTGCAGCAGGGGCAGGGGAAAGTGGAAAGCAGTTCCACTTCAATCTCAGTCCTATTTCCTTTGTTCGTGCCTCTTTTTTTTTTTTTTCTGGGGCGCTCATTCCTGGGTTGAATATTTTGTAGGAACATCAAGCCTGTCTGAGAGAGGCTGCTGCTGTGTTCCCCAGACAGCATTAAGCACCCGTTTTCCTTTTATTTGATCCCCCTTTTCTTAGACATCAATCAGACCGCTCTAATTTCCCTCCAGAGCTTTCCCCTCCACTGCTTTTAATATGTATTTTAGATCACATTTTTAAATGTTTATTTTCACAATTGTAAATCTTGTTATTAAGGCTGGAAGGCTGAATGTTATGTTAACAAGCCCTACCGAGGCTAGGGAGAGTTTTGGAAATACCAGGCATGGTAGTTAGTTTGAGGTAAACAGATAAAGGTAAACCGAGGCAAAAGAGGAGCCTGCAGTCAGGTTTGTGACTATCAGCAAACTCTGCTGATTTCCCTGTGGACCATCTTTGCCTGGGCACTGCCAAATTCCTGCTCCAGGGACTGTTTAACACAGCTAAGCTATGTGAAGGTATTTGGCAAGATCAAAATGCCGAAGAAACACTTTCCTAGTGGATGGTTATTATTTTCCTGTACTAATTTCTGCCTTTGCGATCTGTTTGCTTTGAAGCCTTCAGGGTTATGGCAGCATCCAGTTTTTACCAAGCCTCTCAGACACTCTTGGACAGCATGCTCTCTGTCTAGCACCTCTTCCAGAGAGTAGGACCCCACGGTGCAACTCCCCCGAGCTCTGAAAATAGCTCTGAACTTTCCCAGCCTCTGCATGTGTTCCTTGGAGCTGCAGCCCTGCTGTATGAGTCAGCTCTTTTGGGATGACATCGCATCTGAAAACAGACCCAGGCTTTGCAAAAAGAAATCCAAAGATCCTCTTGTACTCACTTGCTCCACGTGAAACATCTAAACAAAGTAAAGATGTGAGTGTCACACACTTCCTCTCCCCATGCTGTTGCGTGGGGTTCAAATCTCATCTTTCCAAATCCTCCAGCTGCACCTTCTCTAGCAATGAAATAAAGTTGGAGAACATAACTCCTTCAAGAGCAGACTTTGGAGTCATAACATCAGCTGGCAAATAATAGAGTCTTGATGAGGATGTGCTAAACCAGAGTGGGCTCCAGCACCTCTTCCTTCTTCACAGCAAGCTGCCGGAAAAGGAGGCTCCATCCAGAAGACTAGTCTGGCACCAGAAAACCCTTCCCAGCTTTCCCAGCTCTTTGATTCTGCAAGCTCTTGCCGCATGCCACATGGTCCTGCGAAAGAATTGAGCTACAGCAACCGCTGCAAACGCAACCATGGAAAAACATAAAACTCAGGGACATAAAAACGGACACAGACCTCTTCTCCAGATAGTCGCACATTTGTATCACAGGGACATTACTGACACATAGTCTCTGTGTTTCAATTTGTCTTTTGTGATTCAGTCTGAACGCTGAATAGCAAGATAACAAGACTGGCCCACTAAACATAAAGGCCTTTTGAGAAAATTATCAGCTTTGCTGTCTTGCTCAGAAATAAAAGCCTAGCAAAAGGATGTTCTGTCTATACAGTAAGTAATCTCAGAGGTTTCCACGACACTTTCAAGTCCAGCGTAATGAAACCTGTTGCCAGGTAAGTAAAATCAGTGTGGAAATATTTACTCTTGCCCCTTTACTGGGACATGAGCGGCTTTGCGCTGTTCTGAACACGTATGTTGAGATGCCTTCCTTGGCTCTTGAAGTGAGCAAAGAACTTTGAGTTTCTGTCAGGAGGGTAGCTATGATTTCTTACTCCCAAAGGCTGGAAAAGCTCGCTCCCTACCCTGTGATGCTCTTATCCTTGTTTGGCTGATAGTTGTGTCTGTCTTCCTTACACAGTTTTTTGATCAAATCACTGTAATTTAGCTGTCGCTTCAGAGGTGGCCGAGACTTTAGTCTTCCTCTCTGATCTCCAAATCTCCTACTTTCTATTACAAGCCATTGCATTGCGTCTGTAGATCACAAACATTTTGCAGTGGAAGTTCAGAGTCATAAGACCTGGTAGATCAGAATTTTGCCTGAGATCATAGTGCGGCAGTGGAAGGAAGAAGCATCCAAAACATGTTTCCTAAGACCCTTTCTAATGCCTTGTCCATTCAATATGCAAAAGAATAGACCAATAGCCAAAGCTGTGATATAACGTGTAGTTAGAAAGGCAACTGTAACATCTGAAAAACATTTCCCCTCAAGCTGTATGGGAAAGTCAGTATTGGATTAGCGCTTTCATGTGTCATTGTCTGTTGCTGCTGCACTGTGGGAACAGATCTGGGAGACAGTGAAACAGTATTAGGGAGTCAGCCTAGGGGAATGGGCAGGAAATGGGGCTTGGGGAGACATGACGAACTCTCCTACTATAGTTCTCCTCTGTGATTTTGGGGAAGCTGCATTCATTGCTGGTGAGTCACATACAGGTGGACGATGTGAGTTTGGCTCCATCTATGGGAAGCAGTAAAATACTACAATAAACCCAGAAACAAGCCAATGTCTGTCCCAGTCCTTTCAGACAAAAAGATTATGGCCAACCTTCAACTCTTCTCATAAACCACAAGATATCTTTATCACTGCATTTCTGAACCAATGAGTTTGTAAACTGCATTGTTTACTACGGTAAACAGTTTTCTATGCATGTGGATTACAACTTGGAACCCACAGCCTTAAGTTAATAATTTATGTATTCTTTGATAGAAGACACTGTAATTATTAAGCCTGAACTCAGATACTAGTCCATGCACTTTTTGCATGCGCTTACTACTTCTCCAAACAATTTCTTTATTGTAAATTCTTGTGCTTGGTGTTTGCCAAGAGGACATACTTTTTTAAAGATTTCAGTTGCTTCCTCTCTCCTTTTCCTATATGTTACTCTTTCTTTGAGCAGCTGAGCACACAAAATCCTCTTGTCTTGAAAAGGACAGATAAGAAGGTAGGTTGCTTGCCTAGCAAAACTCACATTAATAGAAATACGTTGGTGTTCACCAAACGGAAACTGTTGACTCACTTCAAAACAGAAAATCCTTAGTAAGATAGGAAAACCATTTGTCTCTAATGCTTTGAACACAGGCATTGAACTACCTCTGTAAGATGTTTATGTCCTCTCCTAACTCCTTTCTCAAGAAGCACTTGTACTGTGGGGATTATAGGACAGTAACGAGCCACTGATGGGCAGGACATGGAAAATAAGAATGAAACCATATAAAGAACATGATTCAATTAAAAAAGTGCAAGTGACTGGCCTCTCTGAAGGCAGGGAATCATGTTAGGCACTTCCTCCGGATGTCTCTTACTCTTGCTTGTCAGGACTTGATTACACAAGGCTGAGAACATACCATCTCCTCCTAGTTTTACAACACAGCCCCATACTCAACCACTGCCTTTAAAGCTCCCGCAGGGGCTCCTAACATAGCATAACTGTGGTATCACCCCGGGTGGTTGCAACAGCTGCCTGCTCAGAGCTGGACGTGTATAGAAGAGTGTCTTCACACCACACTCTATTAGGAGCCCAGTCTTGAGCATCTACAGCCCACTATTCCTCCTGTGTATTCAAATAAACGTGCCTGGACTCCAGTACCTGCTTCCACACCCTCCTATTCCTTTCCCTGCCCATCCCTGTCAGGCACACCCTCCTTGCCAACCTCTGCCCTGCAGCCTGAGAGGGAAGCGCAGGCTCTGGCTTGAGGCAGAAGCTGAGCTGATCAAGTGACTGACAGTGCTTGGTCTGGTGGAAGAGCTCATCCAGCCTCAATGCAGGCAATTATGGCCCAGCAAAACCCTCTATGTGCAAGGGCTTGCCAGAGCTGCCGGGGGAGAGGCGGCATGGAGGTGGCTTCCCTTGCAGCCCAGGTCAGTGTCTTGCCGGAGCCTGGCCACAGCAGTTGGTGTACAGGCCCTGCCTGAGCCTGGGCCTGGCAATGACCCCTGTTTGGCCAAGGGCCTCTGGGAGGAGTTTTCCTACGGCCCTGAAAAGCCCCTGCATGCTCTCTCTTGTGTGCACACACACATGTGGGCATCTTCTCCCATGGCCCGTGCAAACCACTGGAAAACTCGGGCTCTTGCTGAGCTGCTAAGGTGCGTATAACTAGTTAGAAGACAAGTTAGCAGGATTCATTACTTTCAAAAAAATTAAGCTGGAATAGTTAGCTGTGCCAGCCAGGTTCTTTCTCCATCAGGAGAAGGTTTGTCCATCTGCCTAATGCCCAAACAATAAACATTATTAGGCATGTTCTGAGTTGTCGGGCCATTAAGGTTTCTTTAATAGCTTATGGTTTTAAGCAGAGTCATCTTTAGATGGCTGAAGGCCATCCAGCCTTTAAGATTTAGCTTAGCATTGAGCCATTTTAAGAATTTTATCTACAGAAATACTCTTGGGGACACCTTTTAGCTTTGTTCTCTTTTGGTGTTTTTTCCCCATTCTTCCTGCTTTTCTTTAAAGAGAAAGGAAATCCAAATGCAAAACTGAATGTTATGCTAAGTCAGTGATGACTAAGACATCAGGTTGGGAAAATAAAATATTTCTGTGCAAGGTTGCCCCTGGTAGGCACCCAGATATAACTTGATTTTGTAATTTTGCAATCAAGTTCAGAATTGCACTTAGAATTAGTCCCACTGTAACTAGATTGAATTCTGCTGTATTCTGTTATACCTTACTGGTGTTTTCTTTGTTCAGTGTAAATCTTCATCTAACATAAAATGAAATACAAGTCATTTAATATACTTGATCTGCTGCCTTCACCAATACTGCAGACTGTTCTTATGAATCTGTTAATAAAATGTGAATTTAGTTCATTCTTTATAAGTCTTAAGGAAACTGAAAACTACTGGAAATAACAAGGAGGCCTTCAAAACTAAAACAAAATATATAGCTTGCATGCAATATGTGTTCTTCACTTTTCATTATTCCTGGTGAAGACAGAGAGTTTTATGGGCAAGCAGATTTTTTGCTTTCTATTTTTCCCCACTGTATCTTTATCAAGGTCTGTAAATAGCTTTGGAACTTCAGAAAAATGCAGTAGTAGATACTGAAAACAACCAGTAATATGTAGAGTATGTAAATCAGTAGAGATGTTAGCAAAACAATGAGACCTAAGCACAGAAATGAAGGGGAAAGCTTCTAACTCTTAAATGTTCATCTGTTTGAAGGAACATACAGCCTGGTGAGTTGGACTCTGGCTTATGAATTGAAGATATGTGCATAGCTGTGAGCTTTGCCATCGGTTTGTGGTATGCCCTTGGACACACCAGCTCTCTCTCCACACTGTAAACAGATCTATTAACAAGTCTCCTAAGCAAATGATTTCAGGAAGATGCCATGCAACATTCTTGCTAAAACCAGCAATGTGAAACAGAGAGACATTCATGCTTTCTCATCCATTTGGAGCGCTTCTCTCAGATCCCTAAAGAGCTATTCTTAGAAAACATGGGAGAAAAGGAAGGTAAATATTCCTGACTTGTCATTAAACCTAAAACTCCCAGAATTACCATCATCCATGGGAACACTTCATGTTTTTTACTTTACTCTTTCTCTAAACTACCTCTGGAGGGCTAACCCTGTCAAAGACAATGGAGAAGATTTACGTTACATCAAGATTTATGTGCATAGCCAAAGCTGAACTGGATCCCTGGGAATGAAAAGCAAAGAGCTGTAAATGTCAGTATCAGAAACTAGGACAAGATAGTGGCTGGCTAGCAGTAACTGGCTAACTGTTTGGTTCTTCTTAACATTCTTGGATCATCAAGCTTCTTGTCATGAATTTCATAGGTTAGTTGTACATGGCACAAACATTTTTTCCTAACTACTTCACATACATTGCTTTTCAGTTATATCATGTCCTCTAGTTTTTTGACTACGTGAGAGGATAAGGAAAGACCAGTCTTGCCTTCTTTATACCATTTATCATTTTATACCTTCCTCATGTCCCCTTTTCTTTGTTTTGGAAGGTGATCCTAATTTTTTCAACTTTGCCGTGTGAGACAATCCTTAACTGAGCATTGCTACAGCCTCTGTCATGATTCATGTCCATAAGAAACAATAAGCAGGGGTGAGAACAATGTTGCAGGTAGGCATTCACCAACTATTTATGATGATATTGTAATAGTCTAACTATGATCCTCTGTTCCACTCTTTTGGTATTGCACCGTTTCTTTATTTTCTCAACAATCACTCCCCGGCTAACTTAAGTTTTCATTATGGACATTTCACCCATTTGCAAGTTTTTTTCCTGGCTTCTCATTAAATCAAGAAAAAAATGCACCTCTCCAAGAGAAGCACACCGTCCCGCTATACATTTGGAGGTTTCAGCCACCAGAGGGGCAGCTGAAACCTCCAAAATCATCAAATCATCTGAAACCTCCAATTCAGTTACAGGTTGGGCAGCGATGGTGACATGGTGCCTGGCTTTTCCCCGCCACCTCTGGCCCCAAGGATTAGGGGTGGATGGTGTTGGGAAGGCAGGTCCCAGGACAGGGGGGAGCGACTTTTGGAAAATGTCGCCTGCTAAAACAAACAAAAAACCAACCCATAAACCCAATAAAAGGTAAACGTCGGCCCCCCCTGCCCCGGACCATTGGGGCATGGCTGTCCCTTTAAGGGCGAAGACCAGCCGCCCCCGCCCCGCCTTCCCGGGGACGCTCCGCCCCTCCACCGATGACATCATCCCTGCCTTCCGATTGGCTACCCGCCCCGTCAGGCACGCGGCGCCCGCCCCGCCCCCGCCCTCCTCGGACCCTGTTAGCTTCCCCAGGTGCTTGCGGCCTATTGGCGAACCCTGGTGGCGCTCATTCGCTCCTCTCCGCTCTGGTTGGCGGAGCTCTGCGCGTGTCGCGGAGGCAGGGAGGGGCGGGGCGGGCGCTTCCGTGGTTGCGAGGCGCCGGTCGGGGGTGGCGAGGCCGGGCTGCGGGCTCGGCGGGGAGCGCGCTCTCGGCGGGCGGCGGCGGCTCCGCCTAGGACGGGCGGTGTCGGAGCGAGATGGAGCCGTGACCGGGTGAGTACGGGGCTCCAGCCCGGCCGGGAGCCGCGAGGCGACCTCTGCGCCGGGGACGAAGAAAGGGGGTGTGTGGAGGTGGGGGGTGGGCGCGGTCCCGCGCGCGGGGACCCGCCCCGGCGCCGGTCTCCTCAGCGGCGGCCGTTGGTGCCGGCGCTCGGCGCGGCGTTCCCCGCTCTCGTCCCCAGCGCCGCCTCGCCTTCAGTGGGTCGGCGGTGGGTGTTTTTGTGTGTTTTTCGGTGCTTTCTTACCGCTTCCACAGGGCGGGTGGCGGCGGCGGCAGCAGTGTACGAGGGTTTGTGCAGCAGCGATGTCCTGCCGTCCCCGCCGCCCCGTGCGCTCGCCGGGTTGTGGTCAGCGGGGTTAATTTTCCCCGCTGAAAAGACGCTTGTCCGTGCTATGGCTGGATGCGTATTTAAGGTAACAACCCTGTGTCCCAGACGTCTGTCCAGCGGGGGCTAGATCTCCCTCTCTGTGACTGTAAAGTCTCGTATCAGAGGGCTGTAATTTCACATATCGCCCGGTCAAGGAGGAAAACTCTGACCGTTTGCCTTGTGTCTAAATGGAAATATCCTTCTGAGACCTTTATGGTCCGCATCTGAGTACCCTTATACCGCATCACCCGAACGGTTCGCTAATACCGTTCTGTGTGGTTCTGTTTTACAAGATGGACCTTGAGAGGGCTGAATAAGGGGTTTCAGATTTGCTGCTGCTGCTTATAGCGCTTCCTTTCTTCTGTCATGTTTGTCCAGACAATATCAGGGCCTCTGCCATGAAACTGCATCTTAGTCTGCCATCAACAGAAAATACGTTTTGAAGGCATTAAAAATGTTTCTGTTTAAGTCTCTAGCTTCTTTGCTGGATTGTGGAAACAAAAATGTGCTTTTTATATCTTGGTAGGATTTGAAGACACTGCTCTGAATATTTGGGAAATATAAAATGTAGTTATTCTGGACTGAGTGTATCTATCCCAACATTTCCAGCATGGTTACCGAGACATATTCAATATGCAATTCTGTCTTCATTTTAAATTTGCATTTGACATCAGGGTTAGTTAGCCATAGCATAGTTGACTTATTGAAAGTGTGTTTTCTAATTGTGCCTTGGTTTTACTTTCAGGTAAATATACAGACAAACTTTCAGCACTGATTCCAAAGTATACCTTGCTGCTTGCACAAAACCCATCAGTAGGCTTTTATAAAGACACTATTAAAATCCATACTGTAGAAGTGTAATGCCTTTAGCTCTTCATAAGTATTGCCAAAAATACTTCAGTCATTTCTGAATATCAAATGAGAGGGATACCCATTTGTTCCCGTTTGCTGCAGTGATTAAATGAGTGATCTAATAGTTGTGATTAAATAGAATCTAATAATAGATTTTAAAATAAGTGTATGATCTGAAGCTGACTGTGAACTCCTTTTCTGTTCTTGAGACTTGTGCTTTCTGCTGAAAGGAGAAGGAGACTCTGGGCTGAAAGCAAATGCCATAAGCTTTTCACAAGTAGGTGATTTTGCCCTTCTTCATTACTGGTTATTGACTTGCTGAGCCCTTTTCAGTGCTTCCTCACTTATAATTTAGATACCACATATGATTTCAGGAAAAGAGTAAAATATTGATACTTATAAGCAATATAACTAGCAATATTAGCAAGAAGCTGATGCTTCTTGGGCATCATATTGTTCTGTACAAATATGTGAAGTAGTGCTGTGTTTGCTGGTTCCAACAGTTGCGGAAGCAGCTTTAATTTCTCTTTAATTAAGGCCATCCAGTCTGACATCATGTGCGAAAAGACCCCCCAAATCTTCAGGCAACAAGCAGATAATGAAATAAAATGCAGAGAGAGGGAGTACAGAAGACATTTTGACATAGGGCTAAGAGAATATGGGGGTTTTCCAGAAGCAGTCTTTAAATTTTCTTCCCGTTGAATATGAAATAATAGGAAACTCTCGGGTTTGGAGAGGAGTGCTTGCTTGTGACTGTTCTTTATAACTCTGGCTTCTGCTGGCCTGGTAAAGCAGCAGAATTTTTCTCAGACCCTTTCATCCCTGAAGCTCCAGGTGAAATGTAGGTTCAGGCAATCAAAATACCCCTTAATTTGTTAATCGTAATAAAAAACCATGCTGGATTTCGTTCACTGTTGAGCCATGATTACATTACTGTGTGGTATTTGGTGGGGGAAAAGGGTAGCTATACTAGATATAGAGGAGGATCAGAGCAAAAAGGGTTTGGATGTTAGAGCAGAAAGCAGATAAATTCTTAGGATGTGTCCAAACGTTGTCACAAGATTGTTACACTAATTTGGCATGCGTGAGGAGTCTTCATATATGCTTTTTACCTCAAAAGCACAATTTATAGCAATTCCAAGAGTCTTCTGTCTTTAAACTCAGCTGTCCTTCCTGTGTAGTAGATGTTGTAGAACTGTTTCAATGTCTGTTTACCTACTGATAACTCAGTATGATGATTAAGATCCTTTCTGAAGAGTACAGTTGATTTCCTGTGTGTAAAAAGAGGTAATAATTAGTAAATCTTATTATAGTTACACAATGCTCTTCCTTTAAAGATTTTTTTTTTTTCAATCCACTGTGTCCGAGGGTCAATGTCTTTTCCTGAGAAACTGTTGAGAGGAAGCAAAAAAGCAACTGTTCAGCGGTCTGAAACCGTCAAACACCTACTTTGGGAAAGCCAAATCTAATTATTTCCTGCTGGACATATTGCTGATCTGAGACTGAAAACAGAGGATGTGGTTACACAGACATTTCTTTTAGTGGTGGGGCTGTCTTAAACAGCTTATATTCCCATCTGACTTCTTTATCCCCCTCCCCGTGTGCTGTCGCCTCAGTAGTGATGGTATGTCTGTGGGGCTATATGCTGAGCCAGGTTAGAGACCTGATTTTTAATCTGTGCATGTTCTATTCTTCTCCCCCTCAGCCCCCAAAATAAAAGGTGGGGGAGGGCAAGGGCCAAAGGAATGCGTAGCGAGAGTGGAGGGGAGGGAGCGCAGAAGTGGATTAGTAAGAACTACAGCTAAAGGGAAC
The DNA here is from genome assembly GCF_963921805.1 of Phalacrocorax carbo. Classification (NCBI taxonomy): domain Eukaryota; kingdom Metazoa; phylum Chordata; class Aves; order Suliformes; family Phalacrocoracidae; genus Phalacrocorax; species Phalacrocorax carbo. The sequence continues at coordinate 56,264,296 of NC_087513.1, forward strand.
ATTTTTGGAACCATAGTTTGAAACTGTTCTTATCGTTCTTCTTTTATGCGTGTGCGTCAAATAGATGAAATGGATTGACTTCGTGTGAATTCAGAAACTCATTCCTGTGTCAAATACCCTGTTCAGTACTTCAGGGACATAACGTGTGTGGTTAATGTGTATATTTTACCTTCCCTCCTTTGAGTGCTTTATGGAGTTCAAACACTGCTAAGTGGCTTCTTCAAGCGAAATGAATGGCATTGGGGTGAGGACAGTTTACATTACCAGGCTTAGGTATGCCATAGTGGTCAGTCAGTGCCTCCAGATTTTTAAATGCAGGTTGGCCTTGTGGAGGGCAAATGGTGCATGCAGCTTACACAGGAATCTGCCATCAGTCTCGTACTATGTTTTTAGACGTAAAGAAACAGTGCTGGTAACAGTAGCATGCTTTCTTTGATCTTTTTCTATTTCTGATACGAGACACTTATTTTCCACACAGATAAATCTGAGAGTTTGTCACAGAGCAAGGTACTGTAATTGTTCAAATTAGATTGGCTTATATTTCAGAAATTGAAGTAACATTTAGTTAGTATGGCATTCCTTTCCCCTTCCCTCCCCCATTTTCTTGTGTGTGCAGTATCATTATTCTTGTGTGAAGAAATATTTTGGACTTAGGCACACAGCCATATTGATAACATCTCTGTAAGAAGGTGGAATATAACACACAGTCACAAGTCTTTTTAAATCTTGAAGGCTAAAGGCTGAGCTTTTAATTGGGGATTTTCTCTTGCACCTTAACCTCATGCCATCCATCTGCTTTTGCTCTCCTACCACAAACTAGCATGTAGACTACTTCTACTTATCCTTCTTAATTAACTTGTGCTCCCTATTTCAGCTTGTTTTGGCCCTGCTGATCCAGAAAAGCAGGGTTTGCGTGGAGCAGAGCAGAAGCAGCATGGTAGCTGATGCTGTGTGTGCCAGGATGTTATTTGTTAACAGCAGGTCACTGGGGGCTGCCTCTGGAAGTTCTGAAATCCCTGAAATAAAATTTTTCCCCTGGACATGGTCAGGAGCTGCTGCTGCTGTCATCTCTGCATGCCATGGGTGCACATTGGAGTGTGTATATACCACAATGCAGGAGCCTCTGGCATAAAACCATGCAGAAAATTCCCTGTTTTGCCATCTTCCAGTGAGGCAAATAAATGTACTGTTTACACTTCATTTTCAGAGTACCTTCATGTTAGGGGAAGAGGAGACTGAAATGATGCATCTAGTTTTGTGAAATAAATTTTGTTTAGGGACGGGAATCTACGTCAGATTGTTTCAACCTCAGATTAATGCTTCCTGTAATATATGGCAATTAGGACAAGTTCTAGCCACCCTAGGGAGGGGGTGTGTGTGTACTGTGGTTCCTTGAGTTCAACCCTTTCTGTGGTTTAGTAGAGATACTGAGGATATGGCTTCACTGCACAATTGATCCATACAGTCGACACCCTTTTTAGGCTTACTCAAATGAGATCATCCTTTGCACACAGCCATACCCACGTTATGATGAACTCATTCTTTCTGCAACTGTGTATATGTGTGAAGGCATAGCTCTGAGCAAAGATGAGACAGGACTTACTTTCTGTCAATTACAGGGAAACTTTTCTTCCTCCAGGAAGAAACTTTCGGAAAGCAGTGAAAGACTACTTAAATTAATTTTTTTAATTATTATTTTTGCCCTCTTTTCTGATTTTTAATAGAAATATAAGAAGTTTCCCAACAGAATGTGATTACAGTCTGCATTGTAACTTAATTTTTATTCTGTTGTGTAAGATGAACCCAAACCTGCATGAGAGGTTTCTCTGAGTGATTGGTAGGGCCAAGTTAATGTTAGGCCTAACATCACTACGCCTCTAAATTCGCTCTCATATGTCCTGTCAGGCATGCTTTACAGCAACAGATTGCTTGGAGTGTGAATCTTTTCAGAGCCTCCATCTGAGAGGTAGTATGGCTGTTAGAAAGATGGGATATGAATTCTGCATTGCTGTGTTCAGATCAGACTTGCGAATCATGTCAGTGAGTTTCTATGTTCAGACATGCTCAAGCTCCAAGTCACCAGTGAAGGCAATAAGCCATTGTAATCACTGGAATAGCAGCCATTTGGCTTGAACACATAAACACTGGCATATAAACATTTCCATTGGATGGAGAAGTTTATCAGCAGGATGAGACTTCTGCATATCTTAGAGATGACACTATTTTTTCTTCAGAAAATCTAGGACAGTAGAGTTTTCCCTGCATTGACTGTATAGTGAGAGGAAAAAAGAGGGTTGGAGGAATGTTTTGATTGTGCTATAAGCAAAGAATAACAAAAGCAGTTTAACTGTGGATTTTTGCCAGAAAATGCTTCAGTTATCAGATTAATCTGCTCACTCACTGCAATATGGAAGGAGCAGTAAAGAGCTTGTTGTTCATTATAGTTTTAAGGCTGTTGAGCTAAATTTTTGTGAAGTCTGACTTGTTATTTTGAAGGTGGGTTGTGTCTGTGTTTTCTGTTGTTCTGCCTTCAAGCTGGGTTGAAATTCTGTGGGGTGACTGAGTAAAGATAATGATAGAAATACAGTATACCTGCAGCATCCTTTAGCTTAATGGCACACATATCAGGGAAAAAAGTTGATGACAGTCCATGCCTATTGCAAGACAGTTTATCTCCTACTTGAGGTTCAGGTGACTAAGCAGTAAATTGCAGGATGCAATACTTTAACCACCTGCTGAGATTGAGCAGGAACTTCCTTGACAAATACCACTGAAAGTTTAAAGTTGGCCTTTTATTGGCCAGAGTATCTGGAATAAAACTTCAGTTCTTAGTAGAGAAAGAACGATAAATACATACTGTCCTGGAGGATAAGTTATGTGTGGGAGAACAAGGATCTCTGAACACCTGAGAAGGCTAATGGAACTGCTGAAAAGGAACTCGGAAAAGGTAAATAAATGGAGGCAAGGAGGTTATTGAAATAATTTGTTCTGTTTTGAGTGTGTTTTTGCACGTAAACATACACACAGATGCACCTTTTCTGAAGAATAGTGCTAAGTTTTTGCAAAGATGCCAAAAATCACTGTATATTTTGATATATAAAAATTTTGAAATATAGAAACTGTTATTAAAATTTTGATATATATATATATAATTTTCATGCATGCCTTAAGAGGTAAGACTTCAAGGTCTTCCGTATTGTGCCAGGTGAGAAGTCTGTCCACCCTCGTGTCTTGTGCTGGCCAGTTGCTGGTAATATGTGCCTGGGAAGGGATGTAGAACCACGGGTGTACAGAGAGATTCTTCCTCCTGTCTCACCCTGCTAGCTGATTAGGGATAGCTTGGTATATTTTTCAGCAGTTTTCCAGAGAAAAACATGCTGAAGAAAATACAGAGATTTTCTGACTGGTTTTGGGGTCCTGCTTCTGTAAAAGACTAGCAGATGCTCTGTACCAGGTGGTAGGACAGGCAGACCAAGGAAAGGCTCAGTGTTGGAGCTGTCTTGACTCAAATGAGATTCAGGAGAACACGGATCTTAAGTGCTGGAAATGAAATGCAGCAGCCTGATGATTGTCCAGCTTTATCAGTGCTGTTGAACTCTTAAATTGGAAGAGAATATCTAGTGAACTAAGCTTACTGGATATTAGGGATTGGCCAGGAGAAATCTCAAAATGAAACGTCTCTAATTTCTCTACACTTTCGTGTGTGAAAAGTGGTTTCAGGGGTACCTGTGTCTCAGGAAAAAAAAACCAAACCAAACCCCCAATAAAAAAAATCCCACTCAAAACCAAACGATGCTAAAAACTTGCACTAGAGGAAGATTTAATATATGGATAAATTTCACTCACTTATAATTTGTGATTTAAAAAACCAACACCATCAGAAGCAAACATTCCATACCTAAATTTTGATGTTATGTGCTTAATGCTCTCAGAAGCATGCTGCAGCAAAATTATTTTATCAGATTCTGTAATCAGGCACTTTGTTTATCAGATTGGAATATGGACCTCTTAACAGTAGACAATTGACTACTGTTATTTGTGGAAGACTTTCCTTGACTTTTTGAGGCCTTTTTGCCTTGCCTTTTAGGAAACCTAGGATCCACAATTCTGTAAAAAGTACATTGTACGTATATACTTTTGTAGCCTTGCATCATTGTCATACTTTAATTACAGTTGTATCATTTTGGTTGTTTTATTAAAGAAAAAATAATGACTTGGTATGGGTTCTCATGTGAAATTAATTGTGTAAGTGTTTGTAAGAAATTCGAAATATTGACTTGATGACAAATACTGTAAGAGGTGGCAGAATGACTTTTTGATTTTTGTGGTAAAGCCATGATTAATGTGTGCTGACACATTTTATTCAAAGGAAAATTGAAACATTCTCTGAAAGGGATTGTAAGGGAAGCTTCTAAAATAATAGTGTCTTTACTTTTTTTATTTGTATTAGAATTGTAAATTCCTTCTCCTGCAGATTGTTAATTGGAGGGGAGTTGACAAAGTAAATGTAAAATTCCTCACCTGTAGCTGCTTCTAAACAGCTTCCTTTTATTTGTTGGGGATCAGGGAGCTCTTTTAGATTTTGCAATACACTGATTATCCAAGTGTCTAGCTGTGGTCATTCTTTCTTCAGAAGAGGCTAATTGGCCTTATTCCTTCTGATGTTAAAGTAGCAGACTACTCATTCTATTTTTTTTCTTTTCATTCCAGCTGTGTTAATGCTGTGTCCTAAGTCCATCTGGTCTGAAGTTTGTATTTTGGGAGGTGCCTGGGTTTCTTTTATTTTCTTTCATGGACAGGATATCATGGCATCTCAGCTGCAGTTCTGTGGTTCTCATGTCTAGGAAGCCCTAAAGTCCAAAAAGCTCAGAGGAGGAAATGGAATGGAAACCTGGTGTTAGAACCTTCATATCCTGATTTGTATTTTATTTTTTGAAGGTGGCTAAGGAAATAGGAGTGAAAGTATAGCAACTACAAATCAACTTCCTGCCCTTTTTATTGCCGTTTGAGACAATAGTCTTCCAGAGCCTCTGAAGTAATGCTTTTCTAGCCAAGTACTGCTCTGCATGTCTGTTAAAACTGTATGGCCAAAATGGTGTGTTACTTCAGTATGCTTATGAGTTTTTTAAGGTGTGCAGCTTGGTTGCCTCTTCCCCCTTCCCCTCCTCCAAAATGGGATTCTCATTGCTGTCTTGACAAACCTCTGATACGTATGTGTTTTTTTTTTTACTTTTTCTGTTTGTGTTTTGATGGATAACATGGTGTAATAAACTAGTCATAACAGTCTCCAGCTTCTACTATCCAATGTTTAAGAATCATTTCAGTACAAGGACGGGAAGATTGAGTGTATCATTTGGTGAATATTCTGGCTTAGTAAACCTCAAACAATGCATTCTTCAGAACTGACAAACCAGTAGTCCTAAAGTAAGAGTTCTGCTCTGCAAGTAGCATGGGTATGTGTATCAAGCATGGCAGTCTTTATGGTATTTCAATCCAAATTCTGTTGTGTATGCCAAAGGAATACGAAAAAAGAATCCTAGATGAAGGACTTCACTCCTTACTCTCAAAGGAGAAAATGGGCTCTGGGTTGTTTTTTTTTTTTTAAGATCTCTGAATATTTATGCCCTGTTTTCCCTTTCAGTGATTGGCGGGAGAGCTGCTGGCATGGAAGTGACCTGGGTTTGTCCGTGGGAACTGTGAGTAAGGTATGTATTGTGTTCTCTTTGCTGTCTTTAGTCTGCACTTATTCTTACGTACTGATTTGAAAATTGCTTGTGGTCACTAAACATGAGGAATAGTAGTGTTAGAGATGGACTATTTTGAATTTGTACTAGCATCGGATGCGACAGCTGTCCAGCAGGAACTTTGTAGTATAAGAGTATAAATGGCACACTTGTCCCCTTTTCACTGCTGCCTAGCAGTTAGTCAGAGTTGTCACAAGTTAGCTGATACTGTATTGCAAACATTTTTCAGTGTTACTGATACTTGGCTTGCTAGACTGGTTTATTCAAGTATATAAAGGTAAACAATTGAATCTATACAGTAAAATTGTAACATCTGCAAAACTGTAACTGAGCTTACCATGATACAGTAGCATTCAAAAGAGAGGATGATACATTCAGTCATCATCTGTGGTCCCAGACTGTCTTGTAGTAAAGAATAGAAACGTTTTAATCTATTCTAGCACCTGAACAAAAGTCTTGGTTGAGACATCCTTCCTGTGCTGGCTCTTAGTATTGTTGCTTCAAAGAAAGAAGTATTGAAGGTCGAGTTTGGTATCCTTTGAATTGGCAAAGAACAGCAGTAGTACCAATTCTTCTACCCCTCCATGGCATTCTTTACCCACATTCATTAGATTTACAAGTTAGAGAGCACCTCTTGAGTACTTCCTACTTCTTTTCAGTACACTGGTTAGCTTAGACAAGACAGTAATATTGATACATGCTTCTCTATGAATCACTGAAGAAAATTCTTACCTAGTTTTCAGTAGTGGGGAAATCAAAGGGTGGAAAGTTAGCTCTCGTAGGGGGGAAAAAAGGGAACAGAAGATCTGGTAACTCAGTCTCAATTGCTGGACTTTCCGCTTAAATGAATGTCATACTGGCTAGCTGCATTAGGAGATGCTAATAAATTCAAAGACATTTGGATTCCACACCCAGTGTCCATTGACTGGGAGGAGAGGCAAAGCCAATTCACATTGGTTTAATTTTTGTAGACAGTTTCATGCTGTCATGACAAAAGAATGTGACTGGGGTCAGAAAACTTGCAGACTCTCTTTCAGACTTTGGTTTCACGCTGTACCTTACATGAGGTAATTGAAAGCTGTCACTTCTCAGTGGGCCCAGCTCATCTGTGGTTGTTTTTTTGAGATCTAATGAGCCTGTGGTTGCAGGGTTCAGATTGCTAGCACAATGTGAAAACAAGCATGTTTCAAGATGTAGCTTTTCATCAGAATGCCAAGCTGAACTGAATTGCTCTGTGGCTGCAGAGCCACTAGATTTGAAGGAGAGAAGGTGAAAATTTCCAACTGAGGTGAGGCAATATGGTATGGGCCTACACTCAGTCACAGCCCATGATCAGACAGAATTAGGTAAAATGTAGAACTACTTCCTCAGATACACAAAAGTAAGTTGCCAAAAAAACCTTGACATAAACTTGTTAAGATTCTTAAGTTCTGCTGCTTTGTGCTGATAGGAATGCTTGTGCCAGGAAGTGAACTGACTGAAATCTAAGTACTTTACCTTTGTTTTATTTCCTTTCTTCTTTTTAAAATTTATTTTCTTTTATTTTCTAGATTGGTTCAGTGAGCTATCTTTCCTTCCTTGCCCAAGTCACCACTTTGTTATGCCCTAGATCATCCAGTTCTTGTCCCAAAGTTAAAATATTCTGCGTTTGAAAGCATATTGTTTCTTCCCCTCTCCTCTTGTCCAGTGGCTTTCTCGTCCCAATTTGCCCTAAATCCGCATTCAACATGACTTCCTTATACTTTCTCAGCCCCTAAGTTTCCCTGCCATGAATTTCCAAGTCAAAGCTGCAGATCGTCAGCATTCCCTTTTCTAGTTTGCTGCAGCCTCCCTGCTTCCGTTGGTTGTTGGCATCTGCTGCCACATGCCTTTGCTGCTGGCTGAATCCACTGCTTCATCTGCTTGCCCCTGTGGGGTGGGGAGGAATGCTTTGCCGCCAACTTGAAGGAAATTTTAAAAAATGCATCAGACAGCAACTGCAAGGAAGTCAGTCAGAATGTGGTGGAAAACAAGCAATCCTGGTCTAAACACACTGTAATTCATCATGCGTTTCTTTGGCACCAGTAGAGGCTTAAACAGCTTGCGCCCTTTCATGGCTTTCTGTTTTGCTGGCATAGCTGTTTTTGTGGCCATGGTGAGCCACTCTGGGGAGCAGATCCTCCTGGAAAGAAGTGGTTTTTCCTAGATTATTTTTCATCTGGTCCAGTACACGTTGTCTCCATAAGATTTATGCTAGTTTCAATATGAGGAAGGTATGAGAGTGGGAATGTGTCAGACTGCTTAAATTGGCACTGCTGCTGGATGTTTAAGCGTGCTCTTTGACATTACAGTTAAGTTGATCTTTCAGTGAGCTGCTGTTGCAGAGGCTGGTCAAACCTCTGTGCAGCTGTGCACTCCTGCTTCTTTTGCATCAGAGCTAGTGATTCTGCAGCCACAGGGCATATCAAGCGAGCTGACTGATCCTGTAGAAAATGGTTTCTAATCTTTTGCAGAGCTAATCGTCTGCTGGTTCAACTGACCTGACTCACCCTGTGGGTGCCCACTCATTAGATCAGACAAAAGGGAAACAGCAGGAACCAGTAGCTTGGTAGCAGAAGGCTGGATTCCTCTTTTACTTAAGATGTTGAGTTATATCATGACCAAGGCCTAAAATATGTGTGTACCCATTGACACGTGAGACCTGAACATCACATCTTTTTTGCTCTCTTTTGTTCTTTGAACTTCCGTAGAAATTGGTGTATTTTCAGTAGCTATCATTTTTAGTCTCACTAGTGATTAATTCAGCACACTGAGAAGTATGATAGAGTTATGTGTCTATAAACTGCTTCACCAGTTTAAGGCTCAACATTCTCTGAAATTAGAAGGTTATCTTCCTCATTCATGCTTTGAGCTTAAATAAGAACATCATAAATTGGTGGGGAGTTTGTCCTCCTTGAGCAAGGTTTATTATAAATATCATTGTGATTCTCAAAACTAGCTTTGGTATTATCAGTTCTTCTGTGTATCCAGAGTTCCATGAACTTGAAAGCCACAAAGTTCCTCCAAATACATATTGAATCATGAAAAGTATTTCTTAAAACATCTGGAATGCCAAACTACATTTCTTAGCCTGCTATTTGTGGTTTTAAGAAATGGTGTCTGGTGATTTTTCAAGACCTCTTAAAGACTTTCTATCACTGCTGGACTGAGTGAAACAAATGCTAGCGTCATATGAAGGAAATACTTAGGGCTTGAGAAATATGGTTCTTGATTAGTGGTTGTTAAAATCATGACCAAGGCTGTGTTTGTCTACAGCAGAAATTACACAGTTTTTGCACTGGATGTGTTCTTTGCATCACTTCCCTCTTGAGTCCTAACACCTCTATACAGCTGTGCATGCCTTTTGTCTGATAACATTTCTTGCCATTTTCTTGCTGGTCTGAGCATGTTCTTAGACTCTTGTACCGATAGATTTACTAGAGGTGGTAGTGGAGAGACTTTTGGTAATGATTCAAAGTAGTCCTCTCTTACTGTAATGTTACTGGCACAGTATATACAGATCCAGATTCTCTAGCTCAGATAGAAAGTTGTGCTCATCCATGTTTTGCCAGCATCTTTGTTCATGTGTTGCAATATTTGCATTTTTAATAGGGGTTTTGTAGGGTAGTGGCTTATGAGGCTTGTGATCATGGTAAGATGGACAGTTTATACCTTCAAATCACTGATTCTAATCCAGAATTAATTTGGCTACATTTTGACTGCTTTTGCCCTGCCCCAACCCCCCCACCCCCCCTTAATTACTGTGAAATTGAGGGAAGTTGATGACTGGCTCATTCTGCAGAATACAAATGCATATGGAACATTTATGTTAAAATAAAATTCCATAATCTAAGAAGGTCTTTTAGTTGGCATAGTTTGGTTTCTTAACTTACAGCTTGTTCTTGAGGAACCACCTTTACATTGTCAGGGTATGGTCTCTGTGATGCTTGTGTTGTTGCTTACTGTATTGTATATGCTTTATGGACAGTGTCATTAATCTAACTCTCAATTAACTGGAGAAGTAATTCTGCCAACAGTTGTGTGCCTGGGTTAAGCTGACTGCCAGGAAACAAAATAAATTTTTTTAGTACAACCTTGGAGGTCTTCCTGTTAGTGACTTTTCTTTGATATCTAAACATAAAAGGAATATCTCTCACTGTGATTGTTATAGCTTCTCAAGCTAATGTGATGCTTCAGCTTCCATCTGGTGCAAACTTGACTTCTCCTGGGTTGTTATTTTGATTTGTAATGACCTGGGGATATAGTTGCCTTTGGGCATGTCATGGCATTCTCTTCCTCTCACTCATTTAGAAGATTTGTCCACTTAAAGCCACTTTGCCCAAGATTGCATCTTCTCTTGGCTGGATGATCTCAGCTGGCATAATCATTAAACGGAAGGCTGCTTTTAAGTTTAAAATAAAAAAAACAAAAAAAACCTGTCTTCTCAAAATAGCCCAGCTGCACACACATGCTGTTGCTGTTAGGTGCTGAAGGTTGCTTAGCAATTCTTAAATTGGTAGGAAATTGCTATTACCCTGGCAACTCAGCCCCAAAATGCAAACACCGCAAAGCTGTTTATAGAGGTGTCCTTGCTTGATTTGGGAATTGTGCTCTTTTAGTTTTCTTTTCTCTGCCTCTCTGATTTTTATGTACTTATTTTAAAATTTCTTTTGTTTCATATGTTTTACTCTGGTTACTGTGGTTTCCCATTAGGGAAGGTGGTGCTGTTCTTTGGTTCGTTTAAATACTGACTGTCAAGATCTTGATTATGCCATGAGTATGTGAATATTGCTAAAATCAAGTGAAGTCTAATTCATGAAGACTTAGTGCATGTTTTCATATCCAACATGAATGTTGGGTAGATTAAACTGTATAACACCACCATAAGGTGACACTGCTACCAAAAGTAGCCATCCTGATATCTTTTTTTTATTTCCATGTGCCTCATTCTCCCTCATGCTAGCCCATGTGGCTGGGTGGCAAGCCAGATCAGGAACTGATGCAGATTAGAAGTAGTAGTTTGTGTGTGTCAAGGTCAAATTTAACTCAGATCAGTTCCTTGAGCTGGTTTAGCCTGTGCCGGCCCACAGGAGGTGAGGAATGAACAGACTGGACTGTCCTTTTTGTTGGCAATGCCAGTTTAGTGCCTAACCAGAGGATGGGATCTTATGATACAGTTAAGTTGATCTAAGCTAGCTCTTGCCAAAAGGGGCAGTCTTGGCTCTTTTGCCTTTGTTGCTTCCTTGTGCCAACATTGGTGTTTCTCTAGCCTTATGATGAGATGATAAATGAAGCTCAAGTGGCAGGAAGCTAATCCTAATCCCTTCTCCCCCTCCCAGTTTTCTTCTCATTTAGCTCCATTAACTGGTTTACTGTGGGTCAGACAGGTTTCAGTACTGCATGTGTCTGTCTTTTTTGTTTCCCTTTCACCTCTTGGGCTTTGAGCTATGCTTCAGTGATTCTGGATGAGCAGCTTTACAAGAAGCTTTTATAAGTAATTTTGTCATATGGTAAATGCAAAGTAAAATACTTTTTTTTCACCAAGGAGGAAGTTAGTCAGGTTTATTGTGTGTTTACTGTGATATAGTGTTGAGATGGCAAGAGGATGCACCTAAAAAGCTACCATGAAGAAGCTGCAGAGCACTTTAGTCTTCGTAGTTTGCAGGTTTGATAATCTTCTCCCAAAAATTTTTATTGGCTATGGTTCTTAATCTTATCACTTGCACAAAATTGACCCTGCCATGTTTGTCTGTCTGAAATGGAAGTTTGTTAGATGCCTCCAGAAGTCAGAAAAGGCTAAAGATTATTTATATATTTAGGAGTAGTGTGTAATGTTTCTTTTGAGCAGCTCCATCTTCTCCCTAGTACTGTGGTCCATGCTTGTATTGCTGAGGCCGTGGTTTTGTGCTTTATAGCAATGTAATTTGAGTGTTCCTGGCTCTTGAGGAGTTGTTGCCCCTGCATTATGGTGGCACAGCTGTGTGGGTAGTTGGCAATGGACTAGATGGGGGAACTGATTTTGCTGAACACCCAGAAAAAAAATGGCTAGTTATCAGTTAAATTGATTCCCCAGTTGAAGAAGGGGCAGTGTAGGGACAGAAATGGGCAGCTGGACAGTGGAGGACTTGAGGGTTACTTAAGATGGGGTTGCTGCTGTAGAACATCTGTGGGATCTCTGCCAGTCTTGTCCCAGAAGCAGCTGGCCCCAAAGCAGAAAAATGCCAAGAAAGCGTTTGTCTGGTTAGGCAACAGATATAAATCCTTGAGGGCACTCACCCTGAAACCCTTATTGAGGATAAGAAATACTTGCTCTTAAGACTGCCCATCAGTTTCTGGATGACTCACTTGAAGATCATGGTATGGCACAATTCTTTATGGGAAAGTTTTTCTAGTCTGTTCAGAAGTGACAGGAAAACAAACATTTTAAAATTTTAATTAGGTTCTAAGTATTAATGCATGTAACAAACTGATTGATCATTCTACAATGACAGTTATATAGTGGTATAACTGTCTGGGAAGTCTAAAAACAGCCTAACTGCTGGTTACAGAAAAGGATTCCATGCCTTTCACAGGACTTCCAAATAATGTAGCATGGATGATTATAAATCCTCAAAGCATCTTCCAAATCCCTCTGTCCTCATCAGACTTTTAATTGAAAACATTAAACTCAAACTTACCCATTTATAGCTGTTACTATAGTCTTGTGGACTGGATGCGTGTCTTGATATTATTTTTTTTTTACTGGGGATATGTTGCATACTAAGACTTGGCATTGCTCTGAAAAAAGTTGTCTTTCCCTTAGGTAGCGGCTAGATGTCTGGATGAACTGATGGTGTAACCAGGTTCTCTCCCGTGCTGTGGTGGCACAACTGTTGGTGTGGCTGCATGGCAAATTGCACCAGGGTCCTGATTTAGCTGGAGTGTGAACCAGAAGACCAGCTTTTACACCTGGGTCAGTTTTCTCATTGGATTATCATGTGTCACTGCAGATTCTTGTGCTGGCCTGAAACGTGAGGGTATGTGGAGGAAGAAGAAGGCAGGATTTCCTAATGCCTTTAATGATTCATCCCAGTTTAGTTTCATTTGAGCTGCAACCCTACTTGGAGTAATAGGCTTGTTGTCCAGGCTGTTTGAGATGCACAGAGTCCAGCTGTGACCATCTTTATTTCATAGCAGTGTTCCCCTGTACTGTGCTGGTTCAGCTGTGGCTTGTATGGAGGAATTGATCCAGCTGAAAATAACCTAAGAAAAATTGAATCAGCTGAATCAGCTTTCTGATGCGGTTTGCAGTGTGGCTATACAGACAGCACTGCTGGCACAACACAGGACACAGTAGCAGGGCAAGAATGAATGTCAAGGCAAGGCAAGCTGTGCTTAAGCTGTGTTACCTTTGGTGTGGGACAAATATTTAATGATGTGCCAACTAGGATTAAGAACAAGATACACCTTCCATTTGTGTCGTCTTCTGCTTGAGTTAGGAAACCTGCAGATCCAGGTACAGCTCTAGTAGTAATCCAGCCCCTGTGCTGAAGTTCCATTGGAAAATTTACCAGAGAAACTCTAGTTTATAATCCCAGTACCAATTAACACCACTTGGTACAGTGTTGCTCAGGGTTACATAGCAAACTGGTGGGTGAGCAATGATCTGCTCTGCTCTATGTTGTGGGTGACTGGGCTAGACTGCTTTTACTGTAGCTTAGTAACGTGCTTTTAGATAAAGGATATAGTTTCAGTGGACTAGCTAATGTGACTGCACCTATCTTAGGAAAATAGATTCTGTTTTACAACACTGTTATTAAAGTGGTGTTTGAAATGTGATTTCAAGTTACAAACTCCCGTTTAAAAGAAAATCTAGCATGTCAGAAGTTCTTAAGTACGTTTGTGGTTTTCCTAGTTGAAGAAGATCTGACTTTGAGACACATCAAGTTTTTTTCCCCTTGTGGGAAAAGGAAGGAAAATCCTTACTGGGTGGGTGTTAGATATGTCTGTCACCCATTTGTGGATTCAGGCCTGGCTGCACTTGTCCTCCTGCATGGTCTGACCTAACCATCAGGTGGTACTAGGCAAAGTGTAATGTCTCCAGTACATCTCCTTCAATAAAGCAAATTGGCTTTGGCTCCTCTAAGACTGTGACAGCAGTCCTTACCAGCCAGCCTCCTAACTGAGCAATTATTCTTCCTTTTAGCCCCTTTCCACAGGCCTCCCATCACTACAGGGGCAGGGGCTAAGGCCAATTATATTGGTCATGATTTAACTCTTTCCAGCCTTTGCAAGGATTGTTATAGCATTACTCGAAGTCTGTGGTTTAAGGGTGTGTGTTTCCAGGCTTTCTGTGTACATTTTAAGGAGAAGGGCACAATCCCAATTTTTTCTCCTTGCAGATTACCGTTACAATTTGCTCTCAAAGGGATACGAGCAATGTTTGCTTTGGACAGGAAATATATCAAGGAGGAGGTAGGCACTTTCTAGCCAGATTATGACTGAAGTAAAAGCAAATACTTAATATGGCAGAGGGTTTGGCTCAGTCTCATTTGTTTTGTTGTAACAAGCACCAGCTTTCGTTGGTGGCTTTTGTTGTCTTCCCCCCGCCCCCCTTCTTTTCCTTGCTTCTCTTCAGATCATGACATAGGGTCCTTGGAATGAATGCATGACAGCATGGATGAAATAGAGTGTATTCATTACCAGTAATTCTTATTGTTGCCTTGAATATACATTGAACACATTTTTGAAGCAAATGTACTACCACTTATAACTTTCTTCTGGGTATTACAGAGCAAACATTGCTAATCAACTGAAGTATGAAACTGAAATGGAAGTGGGGAAAATGACTGAGTTACTTTATCAGCTATTAATGGGTTGAATGTTGTCACACTCATTCAGGTTAATTGTGAGCGTTAAGTGGAGAATACTTAAAAACCTGTATTGTTAAAACCGTTGCTCCAAGTTTATGCTTTCTAATTGATTTCTAGAGGATTATCCGGATGGTTTTTACTTTGCTTCTTTGCAGTTTGCTTTGCCTGCATCTTTTCGAAGCTGAAGGTTAGCCTCTGGAAGCACCTTTTGCTTGATAAATGACTACAGTGCAGCAGAGTTACATAGTGGTGGTTTTGTGAGTTCAGACTGGTTGAAACAGCAGCCTACTAAGAAGCAGGAGGCTTCCGTCTTCATTAATCAAAACCAAATATGATTGCCCTTGTATAATGTCCGTTACTGTTTAAATGTTGACACAGTAACCACTTCACCAGAGGCTTCCAGCTGGTTTGTTTCTGTTTAAATTACTGAACATAAAAAATTAAATTTTAACATAGTGGTGGCTTTTAAATACTTTTTTTAAAGAATTACAGAAATATTATGAAATATTTAAATCACTTATTTCATTAAAGCCCTTTACATATTGCATATTTCAGTTACTGTAGCTGAGGTTTTAGACAAGAAAGCTTTTTGTTTATGTGGAATATTTTTCTTGCATTCATTTTCACTGACAGTGAATGGGGAAGACAGAATGGGGCACAAGAATTATTTTTTGAAATGCAAATGATTTTATTTGAAAACCCTCATTTGTTGTACTCAGCTGTCCTTCCACACTTATGAAGGATTACTTTACCTGACTAGATTTTAGACTGACAGTTGTCCTATTAAAACACCATTGTTGATATAAAAGGAGAGTAATCAAGAGTTCAGCAAAGTTCTAAACAGGCTGACTTTCCTGGAACAACTCAGTCTGTGTCTTCTCAGGATTAGGTACCTAAATACCAAAAGTTGAAAATGTTCTCATACTTTTTAAGAAAATGATAAAAATCTGTACTTTCATCAGTAGTTTCTGCTGCAATGCTATTGGAGGTTTATGCAGGTTTATAAACTGCTGAGTTTAGCAAGTTTCAATTCCTAGTTGGATTTGAATTGATGATAATAACACAAACGCTGCTAAAGAACACACTTCTCTAGAATATGAAGACGTCATGATGAACTGGACATAGGGGTTAAGACTCTCATGTGAGATTTGCTTTTCTGTTTTTTTTCTCATTTGTCTTGCAGGTTGCCATCACGAAAGCCAAAGTGGATTTCTCCGGTGTGGTGTGCCTGCCCCCTTCCGTCATTGCTGGAAATGGGCTGGACGGAGGAGGGGCTGGCGAAAATGATGATGAGCCGGTGCTGGTGTCACTTTCGGCGGCCCCCAGCCCTCAGAGCGAAGCTGTTGCCGATGAGCTGCAGGAGCTCTCCTTGCAGCCCGAGCTGACCCTCAACCTCCATCATGGCCGAAACCCCAACCTTCCTCCACTCAGTGAAAGGAAGAATGGTAAGTGGTACAGTGCACTCATGGCTCATGTAGTATGTCCTCACCAAGGATGTACTGTGGTGGTGTCATGATACATGTTTTGATGATAGGGCTCCTTCTCATTGCTGCTTACAATGTTTTATTTGTATGAAGAACTAATAATCTGGAGTTGACAAAACTGATTTGCATTGCTCAATGGGAAGGATTGATGTTACTGGCTGTGGAAGTTCCAGAGATCTCCAGTGATAAATGCTTTAGATTATTGTTTTAGATAAATACCAGAAACAACTTCCATGTGCTTTGCGGTGACTAAAAGTTGTGCAAAGCTGAGAAAGTCAGTCAAAGGAAGTGTTAGCTCATCTTCAGGCTATAGCTGTCAGTAGATTATTTTTTTTTCCGTGCCACCTTTGTGCTTGCCCAAGGGTGAGTAACTTTCTCACTGCAAATGTCTGAAAGGTTCTGTCAGACTTGCTGGAAAGAGGAACAAGACCTAGAGTTAAAAAAGGAAATATCCCAGTAGGCCTTCTAATCCTAGCGTGAGAATGACCCACCTATGCTTCTCAAGTTGCGGGAAGCTTATGGGCAGCTATAGTATGAATCCGTTTAACTGTTTGGTGGGTGACAGTGGAGTGGCAAAACATGGGGTCACTTCTTGGTGACCAGAATTCCTGGTTTTGGAAGAATGTGAACTGTCTGAAGCTCAGGATCACCAGGCTGCCATGAAAGCATTTGCACATTCAGCCCCACCCTGGGACAGACTGACGAAACCATTTGATAACTGGTGCCTTCTGTTTTTAAATGGTGATCTCCGTTCACTCCACCCCCTGGGGTATATGTTGGTGGCTCTTGGCAACATGAAGGTCTTGTTAAGAGTCTGAATTCTTGGTATCAGTTTTACCTGCAAGATATTATGGATTTGAGCATAGCTGAGTCCTGGGTGCCTTAGTGTTGGGCATTATGTGCATTGCAGAGTTGCATGGCATGGCATATTGGAAATGCTGGGGAACTTTGGAGTGGCTTTATAGCCAGAACATAATGTTTATGGTAAAGTGATTTAGAGTATGTGAACTGTAGGACAGTAATTTGGATTGGAGGGATACCTCACTTGACATGCCTGGTTCTTTACCTCCAGAAACTAAGCATGCCCTTCTCTGAACAGTGTATCAGCGTTTTGCTAGTTGGAAGAATTAATTAACTTCAATGCAAAATATTGCTTTTTAAGAGGATAAAAAGTTTCCTCATTTATATATGTTGTACCATCACTATGTAATTATAGTCAAGTTTACAGGCCTTAAAAATGGAGAAGCTAGAAACTGCAAAAACAGAAGAAAAACCTTCTAATCCTTAAAGTTTGCAGTCCTCTAAGTACAAGATAAAAGACAACAGATGGAGGTAAAGGTGGTGGTGGTGGTAAATAAGAGAAGAAATTGCAATATTAGTCAGCATGGTAGACTGATCTTAACACATTTCAACCAGTGGTAGACTTCGACATTTTACAGTTATGAAAGCAAGGAGGGATTTCAAATGAAATTAAACTGAGGTAGTTTTGAAACTGGTAGAGGGCTTGAAGGCAGCATGAGAAAAGCATATGAGCCTTTGCTTCCAAAACCTCACAGCTGGCCACCTGAAGGTGACCTGGTAAATTTATTGGAGGTGGGGTTCTTCTCAGTGAATAAGACATGGTTAAGGGTCCTGAATTGGGAAGAAGCAGTTTATTCTTGATGCTACAGGGAAAGGGATACTAGTATTGAGAACGGATAAGAGTACCTTTAGGAAAATGAAACTTGCAGCAGCACTTTAAATGGATACAAGCAGGACATAACAGCGCTTGTTACGGTCAGAGGAAATTATATTCTGTTACAGAAATGAAAGTGTCTTTGATTCAATTGTTTAGATCAGTTTAAAAATTGGTATGTTGGTAATATTTTACAGAAATAGATGGTTCTTCTCTATCAGAATAATGTTATTTTTATGGACTCAACCTTGAAGCTGTATCATTGTGGGCTACAAATCTGCTTGACTGGAACAGGTAAAATAGAGTTGGGTTTAAAAAGTATTTGAAAAGGAACACCTATGCCCATACCTTTTGCCAAAGAAAATTAGGATATTCCCGGAAATGACTCATTAGGTGGGTCTCTTCAGAGATTCTTTATCAGGGCTCAACACAATAGTGAGAATTTTACTGCTGGAGGTGCAGCTTTCCAGACAAGGCATAAAGTCTGAAGTCCTTGACCTAGACTACCTGAATATTCCTTATCTTCAGAGGTGTACAATACTCTCTTCTCCTAGGCTGCAGTACTTTATTATGTGTTGGTTTTGTGTACATTCATTGAAGTATTGCGGGACTGAAAAGTGCTGTCGGTTGAAATATTATCTGCAAATGGTCACAACATAAAAGGAGACTTGGCTTAGTCAGCTGTTGAGAAGCATTGCTGATGCATTTTGAATTAATAAACTTGTTCTCTTGAGTGGGAACTTTGCAGGTATCTTGGGGTAGAGGTTGCACAGCTGTTGAAAGCTGTTGAGCTTGTTAAAGCTCCTTTTTTAAATACATTGTATCTTTGTTGTGCCTTTGGCTTCAAACACTTTAAAAAACGTTTAGGGATCATCTGCCAGCTGAGATGGCAATCTGCTTAAACATTTGAGCAATTCAAAGTGGTGGTAGAAGCATATCTTGTGCAGTGAAACTGCTTCTGTGACAACTCGCCAAATTCAAGGTATGAGGAAGATTCAAGCCGAGTGGGAGGGGAGGAGATGGTAAATAAGAGACTTGCTGGAAGCTGCCTATCTGTGTCAAAGGGTCTCCTGTTCGCAGTTCTAGACAGGCATTGCTGACTCACAGCTGAACTAACTACTTATGCTGAGCGCTTCTAACAGGTTAACCCTTTGTGTAACTTGCTTATGGCAGACTTTGCTTATCTGAAGATGTCTGTAGAAATATATTGCATGTTTTTGTACTGGACTTGTTACTTCAGGCAGTGGTTCTGGAACATAAACTATTAACTGAGGTAAAATAGAAGTTTCTTTGGCATGTGAAGCATCATGGAATTATTTATCCCATGGGAGAACTGGGAATGCAGTCCTGTATGCACAGGCTGCCATATGTGCTAGGACAGTGGATTCCTCCCCACCCTGCTCTTGAGACAGTTTCTGGGGGTTTTCTTGATGGTTTTGTTTTTTCAGACACACATCACAGCTACACATTATCCTTGTAGGTGTGTGTACCTGCAAGGGTAGGTACACGTAGATATATGTGTGCAAAGACCTTAAACATCTTGACTGAATAGTTGTTATTAAGTTACACTAAATTAAAATGCAATAAAAGCTATTGAGAATATATGTGAAGTATTGGAACATATCAGATAGGAAACAATTTCTTGTCACTTCAGTGGAAGGAGACCTTATGTGATAAAGTATTAGTAAAGTATTTTGACACAATTGTTAGGTTCTATTCAGACATCAAACTTAATGGAGCATTCAAAGTGTAGTTATTTAGTTTGTGCTTCACAGTGAATTTTCTATCCAAAATTCACACTCCTTCTCCTTTTTTACCCATGTTCATCATAGCCTCAACTTTAACTATGAGAGATTATTTATGACTGACTCATTCGTTGCCACACAGGCCAAAATAAGGTCATTACAGAGTCATCTGAAGCTCTTGAGCGTATCTTGATTTTTCTCAGTCACCTGTACTGAGATGCCAAGATAACTTTTCCCAACCCTTAGGGCAGGGTTAGAGCAAGGCCCTGACAAACGTGGTTACAAAAAATGAAAAAACAGGCAGTGAATATACTTGTGCTGTTTGATAACTTCTGATAAAAATTGTCTTTCTATTTAACTTGCATTTGAAATGATGACAGCTGCTCCCCTAGCTTATTGACAGTCTCTCTTGACCCATTTTCCTCAGATGAATTCATAGTTACCTTTTGTCCAGCGGTCATAAATGTTGTGTTAGAAGCCTACGGCAGTCCTCGTTTCTTCTCACTGTAGGCTTGTTTAAGGTGAGGTAACATTCTTTCAAATGAACTGTTGCATTTTATGATTACAGGTTTGGACAAAACTTGTACCAGCTTGTCAGTTTTTGGGGTTTACTTGATCTGTGATGCTTGCCTTCTACAAAGTACCATATGTGCCTGGGGGGCAAGAGACTAATTGGAATGTGTGGAATTTCAGTATGACTTGAAGTCATGTAACAGGCGTGTGCTTTAGGTATCAGAAGGTATTCCTGTTACTGTAAAGACCAAGTGTTGTACAAAGCATGGGATTAATTGTTGCCACGTAAGGTGTTGGTGATTATACTCACAAATTAGAGCTGAACTTTTGAAATGGTTCTAAGGAGCTAATGTAGTATCTATATGCCTCTGCTCATTTACTCCTGCCAAAAGACAGGAGTAATTTTTCAAATGTTTGTCAGGGCACCTGGTTTGATTTTAAAGAATTTTGTAGGTGATTGCTCCTATAATTCTTAAGTTATATATTCTTTTCTTGCTGTTATGACTGACAACATTGATAATGTTTTCTTAAATTTATGTCATAAACTGCCCTTTTAAAAGTGAATATTGACTTGTGAACTCATTTAAGAAGTTAGGCTTATCAATAGGGGTGGTATTTTATTCCTGAGAAAGGGTTTTAAAAAGACAGGATTATTCTGAAATTACTTTCTCAGGTTTTTTTGATTGGTGTTGTTTCCCCCCCTCCTTTCTCTCTAGTGTATATCTAACTTCTGGAATAGTGGTGGTTACTGTCTCAGCCAGAACTTATATGTGAAGAAGATTAAGGTCTGTATTCCAACAAAAGGACCAAGACAGGAAATATATAGCGTTCTCTGATCTGTCCTTCACACACATTCCAATGAGGCTTGCTGTTTTCTCTTGTGTGTGAGTAAGGGGAATGGTTGCTGGAATAAAAACAAGCAGTCTATCTTGGATAGATTTGTGTTAAGAGACTTTATATGTCCCAGGAGACTATAAATTTAGCATGCTGTCTGAAAGTTTCTGATAGAGCTATGAGATTCAGAGCATGATAGAAATGACTGGCCTGGTACTGATGGGAGCTACCAAACAGTTGAGAAGTGGTAATCTCTTGAAATATTTAAAACAAACTTTTAAATAGTGATGGGAGAAATAGTTGAGCTGGAAGGAGTATTGCCAAAGGAAGCTTTAATGTGGTGGCTTTAACAAGTTAGCTCTCAACAGTTTGTTGTTTTTGTTCCTGAGCAAGTTAACAAGATTGTAATGCCCTTCTCCAGTCACTGGTTTGTAATATTCCTTTCCCTTCTGTTTTTCCTTTCCAGTTAACCTCTTATTTCAGTTTACCTCTGAGCTTTCAAGTTACAGGGCTGATGGATGAACATATATATATATAATTTGATAGCTATTTTAAAAACATTGCTTTTTTGTGAATTTAGACTGCTTGGTAAACTAGTCAGGCCCAGATCTGGGCAGCTGTTTTGTCTGTGTAAGACTTCTGTTGCTGGTTTGGCTGTTTTAAGTATTAAGGGTTGTAATGGGGAAAGGAAGTCTGGGTCTTTAAAGGGAGAATGCCATTCAGCAGGATTCGTTCTCAGTCTGTTCTACTTAAACAGTGAGTGGCTGCTTCATGCAAGAGATGGCACCGTTTCACAATAGTCACTTGCTACTAGTACTTAGCAAACTGAATCCTAGCTTTGGGTGATAGCCTACTTCTGTAATGTGTGGCTTTCCTTATGAAAATGTCAAGGTTTCTGTAATTCATTTATATTGGGATGCTATCAGCCACTTCTGCAGGCTGTAACTCTCCACCACAATCAACACATCCACAAGATATAATGAAGGAATCTCTGTCCAAAGACAGTTAGTAGCGCAATCTTCATCTTCCTTGTTGGTCAAATAAACAACATCCTGGTTAATGTTTTAAATTTCATCCGTCTGTTCATGGTCACTGACAATGCACATGTATATACTTCAGGGAGTTAAGTGATGTTCCTGGACACTGTAGGAAAGATTTCCTTTCCTCTTTGCTCATACTCCTTCCCCTTATATTTCCATGTATCACCACAAAAAATAAGCATGCATTCTGCTGAAAATTGATGGCTTTCTTTATGATGAATATGGATATTCAGGGTAGGTGTTAAAGTTGACTTATTTTTGTCTCTAAATTCTCAGGATGTGGTGCACCACTGCAGTTCTTTTCCTTAAGGATTGCACAGAAGGAAGGAACATTTAGGTCTGCAATTTTTGCCTAGTCTGTCTGCGGATCTGGGTCTGAATAGGTGGCATTTGAATATGAGAGAAGCCCAAATGAGCTGATTCTTTTCCTTTTACAACACACTACTGATGTAAGGAGTATGGAAATCAGATAAACACTAGAATATCATCACTGTAAGGGATTTTCCTGTACTGTTAAAGCTGCTAAATGAGTTTCTCCTGCCTCCTTTGAAGCTCCAGATGTGTTTGTGTGGGGGAAGGAAGGTATGTTGCTAAAACCTGCCATGCTCTTCCCTCAGCTGTGGAGCAGCTGTTGGGGAGTTCTTGCATCTGAGTGCTAGAGAAGTCCCGAAGTTGTTAAGATTGTAGGAGTCAGAAAACAGTGCTAAAGCAGTTTTGCACACTCAGTTACTCATTTTCATCTGTTGTGGCAAGAGAGGGATTCTGACTTCCTACAAAGGGATTTTAAATCTAAAAATTGGTCTGTATCTTTGATGCTGAGCTCAATATATTTTTGGGCTTGGTGCGAATCTATGCAGTTACTTACTTTGACCTAATGAGAAATGACAGTGAGCCTTGGGGAAAGATGGGGAATAAGGGAAAGCTGCTCTGGGGACAGAAGCGTTGGAATTGGTTTGTTAAGATAATTAAATTATCTGTTGGGTAAATTACGTGAGACACTTTAGAGACTGAAATTGAATTTCCCTTCTGTTGGGAGCTAGAATCATCTAGTGAGGAAAGACTTAATTCTATTTTTATCTTTTGCTCAGGAAATATTTGACTCTAAAAGTTTTGTCCACTCTCCCAAATAATTTGAAACTAATCATCTGGATGTGGGAAACATGGCTTACTTTTTTAACCTCTAGACAGGTTGGATGGAGGGTGGGATCTGCAACAAGAAAAGCCTGAAAGAGAAAAAGCATTTTGTTTTTAAGAAACAGGTGCTACCATCTATTTGGAAGAAGTTCCAGTTCTTTGTTACAGTAGCTCAGGTTTAGTGATCAGCAAGGTGAATTGATAGGGATAGGGGAATAGCGCAATTTTTAAGAAAAAGGACTGGTAAAGATTGAAGAAAAGTGACTGATCTATCAGCAGGATGTATATGTTTTCGGCCATCTTGTTTCTAAGCTGAGGATATCTGTATGTTTATGTTAACACTGGGTCTCCTTGTCCTTGGAATGAAATTGCCTCATCAGCAGGGCCCCTTAGGGGATTGAAAGTCTACCCAAGACGTCATCCTTCTCTTCTTTTAAAAGAGGAAAAAACTGCCAGTTCTAGTGTCCCTGACCCCTTCCTCCCCCCTCCCTTTTACTTACGGAGCATCAAGGGGCGGACCTTACTTCTGCAAACTACACATCTTGCATTCCCCTTTGAGTATTCATTTTTCTCCTAGCAGTAATTTGATTCTGGGCTGTTCCAACTTGCCTGTAGTGAATAAGCAGAGAACTGCATGTTGAAAGACTGAGTTTTCTCAGTAGGCAAAGCTTTCATCACATAAGGATGAGAATTTCTTGCAAGTTTTGAACACAATTGAAGTTGAGAGGTCCTCTTGGATTTTTTTTTTTCTAACATATCTACCTATGAAGAGAGGCCTTTAAGGGATTGTAACTGTTGAGAAAAGGATCAACATGACACTGCTGGAACCAGAAATGCAGATGACAACACTCCAATCAGGTATCACCCCAAACATATACCATGAGTAAATTTTGCTAGTGAATCATGGTTGCTGAACTTTATAGGGAGTGCCAGGAGGCTATGTGACTTTGAGTAAAGACAAATCGGAGAGCTGTGGTACCTTCATGTGCAAGTTGCAGAATGGATACTGGTTGGATGTTAAATACTGATCACTTTAAAGCTTCATCAGAGATAAAATTATCTTTCTGTTCTTCATTTGTTGGTCCCCAGTGTTAAATTTAAGTACCTCATGAAGATCAGAAAATCCCAGTCAAATCTAGGACTTGTTCTGAAGAAGTTTTCTCTGTTTAGCTTTTAGCTGATTTATGCGGTTTTTACCAAATTTACCAAATTTACCAATATTTACCAAAAATAATTGGTAATTATTTTTTGATGAAACATGTTCTTGATACTTTGGAGAGATTTTAAATTGCATATTTTGGGAAAAACATTTCTGCTTTGAAACTTTTGAATTCTTGTTTTATATCTTGAAAGACTGTTTCACTGAGAATGAAAATGGTATTGCGTTTATATGATTTTGTTCTAAATACTATGTTCTTTTTGCGATACTGTGCTTACCTGTTACATATGTACAGAGTTGCATTTCTGATGTGTAAGACATACTAGAATGAGAATTATCTGTTAATGGCAGCGTGGTGTACTTCTGTAGAGCATTTTTATCTGAGGCTTTAGAACATACTGTAGTCATGAAACTTAACAATTATGTATAGATATGAATGCTTTTGTTCTATGGATGGGAACAGAGACTGACTGTAACCTTGGTAAGATCAGACCGCAAACTAGTAGTAGCCTAGGAGTTTGGGTTTGCATGTGTGTACTCTTAATCTCTTGTACTGTGTTGCCTGAAAAGCAGCACATACATAATGCCAAGAGTGTCAAGACAGACTTGTTTCTGAAAGTTAAAGATCTTTCTTTTTCTTTAGTACTGACTTGGGAAGGGACAAGTAAACCAGTAACTTCATAGTTTAATATAGGTCTTTTCAGAAATTGCTGGGCTTTTTTTTTCCTGAATTTGCAGTGTTGATTTCGCTAACTTATGTTTGTAAAATATCTGTGAAGATCGTGTATGTCTATAAAGGTTCTGTATGACCTTTATTTTATAGTTCTGACACATGGTTGCATTCTTTGTTAGAGAAACAGAATACTTTTTTTCACCTTCTGTTGTAGATCGGAAAGGCAAGAGATGTTATGGCAGGGCTTCATCTTATGGAATACATAGTTTTTGTCTTGATTCAGGAGGGTGCTTGGACACAATATATCATCATTCCTCTAGTCATACTCTTGCAGTCTGTGAATTTTGCAGGTAGGATTTAGACATTAGCAAGGTGCTTGGTATTGAACAGACTGTGTATGGCAAGACAGTATCTAATCTGTCTTTGTTGTAAAGAAATTGGTGTTTTCTTGATATGACAGTTGTTATGAAAAGGCCTGAAAAAAATTGTTTACCTCAATGTGCTTTGTTTCTAATAGGTATTCTAATCCTAATTTTTTTTGCAGACAAGGAAGAGCCATGGAATTTACATTTCAGGCTTCTTATAACTGAATTAGTGCATGATATTCTGGGGAAACTCACAGAACAAAGTAAGACTTGTTAAAATTAGGGAAAGTGCCTTCATATTAGCATTACTTATTTCAAAACTTTATTTGTGGCTGTGTTTCTCATTTATTCCAAATTATGAAAACTCCTGAGGCTTGCATTTAATTCTTAGGGTGAGAGTTTCTCCCAGAGTACTTGTACGTAGCTTTCACTTAAGTCAGCTATCCCTAGTCCTAGATTATGCAGTGGTGTTCTGCAATGTTGAGGCAAATTTTGTGACAAGCTTAGCCTACCTAACAAGGGATACAGATTTATTTCACCTCTTCCATCAGTGGCAGCTCTTTCTCCTGGATCAACCACTGCTGGCAAAATATTAAGCAGGAAGGAGGTAAATGTTTATGTAAATGGATTCACAGGATTGGTGGGGAAATTAAATATGACAACAGGATGGAACCATGTGCATAGTAAGTCTTAAAGATCAGTCTTGAGTAATGGAAGTGTATTATAAACTTCTAGATAAAGAAAATGGCTACTTGGTGCTGAGACCAAATTGTTCAACATTTCTTAGAGAGGAAAAAAAAAGAAAAAGAATGTTTTTAGTGACTTCAGCTGCTGTTGGTTTCTACTGTTATTTAGCTTAGTGAGATAATTTAGTTGTCTGTTGGGCAAACTACTTGAAACTGTTTAGAGGCTGAAGTTGGATGTCCTTTCTGTTGAGAGCTAGAATCGTCTAATGAGGAAAGACTTGACTTCTCAAGGCTTTCTGGTCCTTGTGTTCATCTCCAGAAGACATGGAAAGATGGAAGCTGGAAACAGTTGTCCTAGTCAAGTCATCAAGGTTTCTAACAGCCACTGAATAAGTGGGAGAATCGTGGCCTAAGCTGGGTAGATAAATTATCCTGATAGACCTTACACAGCTTGCACTCTATAGACCAAACGGTCTTAAAGCATGCCAGTCATAAGACTGTGCTTATTTAATGCTTGCGTACTAATGGGAGTCCACTCAAGAAGTAACAGTATCTGAAGCTGTAGTTGACAAAGGAAATAATGTCTGTATTCCATGTTGGTGGGCACATAAAAAGCAACACCTTTGGTACTAAATATGAGAAAATATTCTTAATATTTTAGAGAAGGAATTGAGGGAGAGAATACAACTTTGCTATTCTGGGAGCAGAATAGCTTAAACAAGGACAATTTCTTCAGAACAAAACATAAGTGAAGCAGGAACAATATGACTAGCAAGGTGCATGTTGTATTAACCAGAAAAAATTAAACACCTGTCACATCAAAGAAGGGAAGAGTAAAAAAACTCAATACAAGGGATGACAGCTGAGGAAGAAAAAGTAAAAGTGAATATCAGGCTGAAAAGACATTTCAAAAAGGCAGTAGACCCAGAAAAAAATTGCAAAAATAAGAGCAGAAACTGAATTGCTGTATTTGGCATCTCTTTGGACTACTGAACTTGTTTGAAGAACACAGTATTACTGACCCTGTCATTCAAAAAGTGGTCATACACAGTGAGGCAAAATTCTGCATTCATATTCAAGAACACAATTTTGGAAATGTCCCTGTGCCAGTTTGCATGTTTTCATTCTGCTGAAAATGAAGCTGATGTGCAGGTCTGTCTATAGCAAGCTCTTAGCAGTGGGAGCTCTCTCAATAGTGTTTTTTTCCAAGAGTCACCTCTGCCTTGACTCTCTCAGTATCTGACTCATTTGTTTTCTTTATATGTATTTGCTGATTCCAAAAACTTCCTGTTTTCTTCCCATTATCTACTTCAAAATAATCTCCCTATGTAGCCTCTTTTTGTGTTCCCCTGAAGCCTTTGTGTTATTCATGCCACTACCTAATTATACCATATGGAGATCTTGCAAATTCTTTTGCTGTTGGTCACTATTCAGTCAAGATAGGGTCTGAATAGTTTGTTGATATGACCTGGCTTTGTTCTGTAACAGACTGTTTAACCCAATGAAAGAATGAGTCATTAATATTCTTTTTTCTTTTCTTTTATGGAGAGGGAAGAGTGCTAGAAGAATACTTTTTATGACACAGTCTACAATCCAGTAACAGTTAAAACTGCTTCTGAACAGCCATATGAGGGACTCATGCAAATTAATCAGGAGTCTTGGGTGTGCTGCTGGCCTCTATATGCAAATTCTGTGCTTAAAAGACAAATACAAATTCTCAAAGACAATTTCACTTTCCCTTTATTTTCATTATTTATTGTTCACAAGTTTCCTTTTGTGGCCTCTAGCAGGTGGCTGGACAGAAATGCGTGTGCAGTATACATACAGAGGAGCAATCAGCCAGATAGAGAAACCTTATATGTAAAAAGTGATCTGAAATTTGTTTTGCATGGATGGATAAGAGTTATGGCCACTTAGTTCACTTAGAGTCTAACAGTCCATTGCCAGAACTAATGGATGTTAACCTTTAGCCAAATGGCTACTTCTGTTCATGAACTCCTTTTTCCTCCTAAATCTTGCTCTACTTAAAACCTTCTTCATTTACTGTTCTGGGTTTGTTTCTGTGCCCTACACTATGGTTTGCACTGTCTTGGTATGTGTTGCTTGTTAATAATTGTCTGTGTAATCATAATTGCCTTCTGTGAATATACTGGGAAAAAAAAATCAATATCCGTTCAGCATAGAGTGATCTATTGGATAGCATCTTTGGGTTTTGATATGTTGCTCCATTGATTTGCTGGAAAAAAAATCTTAGAATTAGAATTAGCGATGAAGCCAGGTATGCAAACCAGAAGCAGTTCTAAACTGTTAGATGTGCAGTTTAGATGAACAAGCGGTTTTTTTCCATGCATATTTAAAGAATAAAAGAAGGGTTGTTTTGAAGTCAGCATTGTAAATGAGCACAGAAATAATTTAGTTCTATATAGTGGGTAAAACTTGACTTCTCTGGTCTAATTTGCTTTGTATCCAGCTGGTTCTGAAAAAGGAACAATCATTTCAGCTGAAAATTAGTGTCATCTTGAATCAAATGTAAAACTTAACTCGTTTTCCGTGGAAATGTTGCATTTTTGAGCTACTTTAGCAGATTAGGGATAAATTAAACTCAATTTAGGATGAACTGAATCTGATCCCATTCGTTCGTTCTTTCAAAACACAGCTCCCAGGCTCTTTCTCTTCCCTTTTTTGAAGGATTTAAGTTGAAGTGCTTTAGGGATGTCAGCTGCTAAACTACTTTTAATAGGAAGAAAGGGGACAGCATATCTGTACTCACAGAAGGGAGGTGTCCCCCTCTTCAGCTCTTTCAGCAGTCACAAATGTCAGAGTTGCAGTTTTTGTGGTTGGTTTTCTTTTTCCTGTTTTAAAGAAAGTTAAAATGCAGTGCTGGCTTTTGGTACTCATAAGAATAACCTCTCATCCATGCAGTAAAATGCCTTCTAACTTCATCTTGTCTTTTTCAAGCATCTTTTAGTAGGATTTTTTTCCTTACTGTTGTTTTCATTTCCTAGTAAGAGGTTTTTCTAGTTGTTTTTTCTTCTAGTTTTTGGCGTTTCATGTTGTTTTGAATAGTAGAATTAAAATACTGATATTCCCCCCCCCTTGGAATTTTGAGATTGCAGTGAGTTCATGGATCAACACAATCAGGATTTTGGTTTGGGATGGAGGGTGGAGGTGAGGGGACAATGTTCCCAGCTTTATAGTTTGCATCATCACATTTTTAAAATAGAACTTTGATTTCAGTTTGGAATCTATGGCATTTGAAAATGTAACCTTTTGTATCTAGGAGCAAGTTTCTGGGGAGTGTAAAGAGTTCCCTGGTTGCTGGTACAGTTCCCTGAGATGTGTATATTCTGAGTAGTGATAAAAATGACTCCTCACTGGCTTTTAACCAGAATCCTGCATGTGATCCAAAGACTGAACAAAGTTATGTGAGCTTCATCGTCATCGTGCAGTGGGAATTCTTTCCGAAGCAGCAAATGGGATGTTCCTGAAGTCAACTTTAAATATGGAAATTTTTATGCCAGAGCTACTAACTGCATGAAGTTCTGAGTTGGCTGTTATACGAGATGGAGTGAGGACTGCACGATTGTAGGCTGCACATTACTGAGTTATTCCATTCATGAAAGATTTGAACATAACCTTTTGCTGCTTTTTATCCCTGTGATTAACTATTGAGTAATCAAATCACTGTGTTGTGTTAGCCAAACTAGAGTTAAAGAATTGTACTCAAACTGAATAATAAAGGATGCTTTTTTTTTGTCAAGAATGACAGCCTACAATAAAGACTACTCATTAGATCACTTAGTTGAGCAGTACCTATTTCTACTGACAACTTTAAATTTAGACAAGAAACTGCTGGAAATCTGTTTATTATTTAATAACCTATTAAAACCTTGAAGTGTTATATTACCTTTCTAAAATGGTAAATTTTTTTCTCTATCTGCTTTGAAAATAATTCATTTTATGCAGTGAGTGTTAAACTACAGGTTGAGAAAGAGGGAGTAGGAAAAAACCACCCAGGTAGCCTTTTGTTTTTATCCATTCTGTGAACAAAGATGAACTTGCAAGGGCACACACACTGGCTACGTTTGTCCTAAAACAGCAAAGATGTGTTAGACACAAAACAATTATTCACCGACTGCTTTGTTTCCTAACCTTTCTTATGGCTCCAGCTTACTTCAAATTATTTGAAGTAAGAATTTATTGAAGTAAGAAGTTATTTGAGAAATAACTTCTAAGGGAGGGGCGTGTGTGCGCGTGCATGTGTCCCCATTTTAACCAGTTTCCAGTCTACATACTAAGACTGTCATCATCATACTGCATTTTTTTTTTGTATCATTCACCAATTGCTGTTAAAAACTAAATGAAAGTTTACAGCATATAAGACCTGACTTGAGTTCACATGCATTTTAACTTTAATCAAAGCAGAGTCTTCCTTGCTGTGAAATTAATGGATTATATATAATGGGCCCTATTTAATTGCTGTCATCATATTCTGTAAGTTACCCATTGATTTACATGATGAATATTAATCAGCCTTCGTTTAGGAACATAGTTCAAGTGCATGAGCAAAATGAAGTAAAAGAGTTTAATCAGCTTATTATTTGTGTCTTTAGGCACGACTGTATAAAAATTCATTAATGATTATTTAAATAGGCTCAGACAGATCATTGTTATCTTTATGGCTCAGCCTGATCATAGTCACCTTTGTGGCCTGCCATTCATTTTGGTTCTGGATTAATATCTGAATGTGTGTTACGCTAAGTCTCTCTAAACTGGTACGATGATTACACCATGCATGCTTTGCCTAAAGGGATACAGTGCAGACTGACATCTGTTCTGTCTTCCAGTTACCTGGTTACTCCTTGCTAGCCAGTGTTTGCCAGATTTAAGAGGTGGATAATGTTTAACAAAGCGCTCAAGTTTCCATTCTTGTGAGATAGCAGAAGTTTACATGAGGGTTTGGATTCAGGATTGTTTTTTCTCATAATGGAATTCATGTTCAGTCTACATTTTGATTATAGGCATTAAAATATGATTTTTTAATATCTAACTTCAGTATGAATCAGTCTCTAATGAATGCCCAGAACTGTATAGATCAGTGGTGGGGATTATAGGTAACTGTTGAGGTTTTGGGAATGTCTCTGATGTTTGTTATATAGAAACTGACATAGATAATTTTAATAATTAACTGTTTGCTATCTGCTTTTACCAGTCTCAAATGAATCCTGCAGCACAACTCCCCCCTGCCCTGAACAAAACAAAATCTAAACAAAGATGCCATAAAAAAACCAAACCCCAAAACCTGAGGTGACCTACAGCTTCCTATCGCATCCGGATGCTCCCTGTTGCTGAGCTGATGTACCTCAGTTCAGACTTAGAGCACCCTCTGCTGTTCTGACCTTAGGATTCTTCCAAGAAGAGACTGACACTTGTTTCAAATCGTCTTTTCAAATGGAGGAACCTCAGCTGGTTATCTTGAGGTGGTCTGAACAGTCTTTTTTTCACTTGTGACTAAGGAAACATGACCTCTGCTTTATGGAGGTGAAACTAGAATCTTTATCTTAATGGAAGAAATATTGTCCCCCTCTCCCCTCAATTTCTTTGAGTGAATTTTACTAACAGAATCAATATAGGAAAGTAGTTTAATTACATTGGCACAGCTCCCTTTTGTGATTAACCTTAGTGTGGTTTAAGAATGTTGTATAACTTGGCAATAGTTTAAGTGGGTAAGGAGTCATAAAGAAACAGAACTGGAATTAGCTTCAGGGAAATAGAGGCCACTCCCCTCCTGTTGCAAGTAACCAGGTCATATATACTACCCTTCATAATTTTTTAAATGGTGCTCAATAAAAGTGTTATATTTCTCACTTGCCAGCAACCCATACTGGAAAGCTGTCTTAGAATTTCTCTCTTTGGTTCAAAATCTACTAGCTTTCAATATTAAATGAGTATGTGTGTTTCTTTTAGTTCATATAGCTTTTTGCACTTACACTGATGCAAACCTTAATGCAGGCGAAGTATTTTCACTAGAAGAAGCTGCATCCACTTACAATAACCTTAAGCAGGCAAGTGCTAAAGTAGTGTCTGCTAATGTGACCCACTGAATACTTTTTTGTATCTTTCTATTCTGATGCTTATTTTAAATCAGATTCTCTAAGTAATGTTAATGATACTTCCTAGGTATCGTGCACAGCATTGGAATCCCAATAGGTTAGGAACCTATTTAATTATCCAGTGTGAGAAGTAGGTTGAGAAATGTATTTATGGTTCTTTGTAGTCTTTTCCATTTTCTTTGCCCTGATTGTTTTTTCTCGGAATTGAGTGTATCCCAAATAAAGAAGTTGCGGCTTACAGTGAAGCACAAGCTGGCTTGATCAGCATGTAGTGGTAAGTGACCTTGATGAAATTTCAATAATTTATTTTTTTTTCTGCTGGAGATACTCTGAAGTTGCTTTTCCTTGTCTGTCTTTTAATATTTAAGATTTTGATTTTGTATTCACTGATGTCAACTCCAATTAAATATACGATTTAAAAAGAAATTGAGTAATTTTGATTTATTGAAGTTACCTTCTGACACTGTGGTACCACCAGTTAAAAATTACAACTCCCAAAATTTTTCCTTAAGCTCTTCACAAAGTATCTTGAGTTTGACTTATTGCAGAAAACCTCCCAAGGCTTAGCACCTTCAACATTCTTTCACTAAAAGCTGAAATAAAGAGAAAACACTTTGCAGCATGCCTTTGCTGACCCCATGCTACCTCAAACTAAGCAAGAACAAGATCCAGATTAGTAGGCTCCTTATGGAGAAACCTCTATTGCTAATCTTACCTTTAAAATCCAGAGACTAACATGTGAGTGTCTGGAACAGGGTAGTGTATGACAAGTGGTCTCTAAGGCAGGAAAATTTCAGCCCATTTAAAGGTCAAAGCTTTTTTAGGTTTAAGCTAGAAAGTTACTGGCAACCTAAAAGGACCAGAAAACAATCACAATTTAAAATATTTCCATATAACTCTAAATGTGCTACGCACAATCTAATTTCTGTCGTGTTTCTTTTGTCTTTTGTTATGCTTTGTTTTCTTCTCCTCTGTGTACTGGGCTTTTGCATTATGGTGGCAAACTAAGTGACAGCTTATAATAAGAGATTGCTCCACTCCTCCCAGTTTTCCTCAGAGAGGCACTCACTGTTTGCTGTGGTTGTTGATTTAGTGCCTGGGAAGAATGAGGGTTTCTGGACCACTTCCTCATCACTCTCTCACTAAGGGAGCCTGCGTCATTAAGAAATGTTTAACCTCCTGGCCCTGAAGCAGGACTGGAAACTTTGCTGCAAAATCTAGAAGCTAAAGCTAGATCTTGAAAATGTTATTTATGCAAACTACTCTTTCATCTGATTTAATTAGGATAGGAGATTGCAGAGCTTGATTCAGAGTTTTGAGTAGCTAATAATTTGGAGAGTGAGCAAGAGGGAAAAATTTAGGTTTTTAGTGAAGAATGGTATGTAACTGGTTTAGGGGAGGAGGAGAGAAGAGTTGGGGGTGGAGGACGGAAAAGTGTGGGAGGACTGTGTGGGGAAAGGCTGTTCTAAGATCATAATTCTGGCATTGTCAAATGCTTAAGTAGTGCTCTCTAATTTGTTTAAGGAGGCTGGCTGTACATAATTCATGTAACATAATGGTTTCAAGATGCTGATAGCAGAAGCATATCCTGAAAAAATATTGTGGAACAGGAGTTTTCAGGTTTAACCTTGAAGTATGATTTAGTTGTGGAGAGCTAGGGGTCTAAATTGTGGTGGGAGCTCTTATTTCCAGAGGTTTGAGCTAATAATAGATACTGCCTCTCCCTGTAAACTTTGGTATGACTACTATATGTCTGATTTTCCCAGACTGTCCACTTTTTTCTCCTCACCCCAATCTGGACCGTGGGGCTGGTTCTAAGACTTGTGCAGAATTTCCAGATGTCTGGCTGCCCTGCTGGAACTACACCCCATTAACTGAGAGGGCAGAAGACATTCAGAAATCCCAGACATTTCTGCAGCTTAATCATAATAAATCTGACATATCTTGAAAATGTTGTGCTTTTGCAAATAAAGTATATAGTGTACTTGTAGTACAGAGAGTAATCCTGGCATGTCCACAGAGTGCTGGATTTATTGTACATGCTCTGGTAGTCTACACAGCACATGTTTGTATGTTTACAGGATATTCCAAAGAAATGTGGCATCTCTGTCTCTTGGGGTCCAACCTCTTTGTGGTAAAGAGATTGAAACCAAAATGAAGAAGCTTGACTCAAGGGTGAAATAACAGGAAATGGTTTGAACTGTCCTAATGGTTTGTCATGACCAATGGAAGGGAGGGGAAGGGGCTGTACTTTTCTTCACTCCCGTTTTTCATCGTTAGCAGCTCAGTGTGCTTGCTGTTCAGCCCCAGCTAGCTTGGATGTAAATTGGACAATTAGACTTTTTTGTGAGCAGTCTAATTCACTTTTGAAAACAAGCTCATTAAAAAAAAGTTTTCTGCCGCATCAGTGAGTTGAATTACCCCACTGAATTTTCTTATGAAACCTAGAGCCATCAAAATGAATGAATGAGGAGAGGTGGAGCAAGATGCCAGGTCATTTCATCTAGCTTGCGTAACATCACTCAAACTGTCTGTACTGAGTAGTGAAGCTGAATAAGGTAGAAGAGAACCAATTTCAACTCTCAGGTCATCAGCAGGATGAAATAACAGCTGAAAACTAAATCACGGTACCAATAAAAAGGGGCAGTGGCTGGGCAGTAAGTGTAGGAGAGAAAAGATCAGGCAGCAAGGAAGAATATACAGTGCATGACAGACTCAATTAAGAAAAGCATGACATTAGAAGGGGTAATTTTTTAGGGTCCAGAGTACATATCACTCTAGAGAACATTAAAATATGTGTGTTTTCTCACTGTGAGGTTTGTCATGTTAGAAATTTTATTTTTTTGTTGTTTTTACTGAGGTTGTTACATATCTATGAATAGACAAGCAAGCAGCTGGAAAAAGGATGTCTGTCAGAGAAAGGTTGAGGTTGGAAGGGACCTTTGGAGGTCATCTTGTCTGATGCCTCTGTTTAATTGGTGCCACATAGAGCTGGTTGCCCAGGACCATATCTAGACAGCTTTTTAGTATCTCCAGGGATGGAGATTCTGCAACCTCCCTGGCTAACCTTTGCCAGTGCTCAGTCACCCTCACAGTGAAGATGTTCAGAGGGAACCTCCTGTGTTTTAGTTTATGCCAGCTGCCTCTGGTCCTGTCACTGGGCACTATGGAGAAGAGCCTGGCTCCATCTTTGTACCTTCTCTTCAGGTCCATTTGGAGGTGGCCTCTCCAGTGCTGAGCAGAGGGGAAGGATCACCTCCCCTGCACTACTGGGAACATTCCTCCTGATGCCGCCAAGGATACTATTAGACTTCTTTGTCCTAAGGGCACAGTGCTGGCCCATGTTCAACTTGGTGTCCACCAGGATCCCCAGGCCCTTTTCTGCCAAGCTGCTTTCCATCCACTCAACCCCCAGCATGTGCTGGTACATCTTCTGGGCACAGCCATTCAGCCAGTTTTCAATCCAACTCACTTGTCTCCTCACCCAGTCCATATTTCCATCAGCTTCTTTATGAGGCTGTTAAAGGAGAGAGTGTCAAAAGCCTCACTACGTCAGGGCAGACAATACCCACAGCTCTCCCCTCTTCTACAATATCTGTCTCTCCATATTGTAGCTCAAACAAAAAGACAGTTTTGCCCAACAGCTGTCTTGCTTAGGCAAAAATATTTTCTGATAGGAGAGAATTGTGAGTTTATAGTAAATTTGGGACTTAGTTTTGGCATAGTTTCCAAAAGTAAGCATATGGCAATGTCTATACTGTTAAAATTGTTTTTGTTCTAAAGAGTTTGTTTGTAAGTGACTCCTGTTAAGCCAGCTGTTAGATGTATTGGGAGCAAGCAGCCAAGTCCTGCCAGATCATAAGAGCTGGCAGGCATATAAAAAACCTATCTTTTCCAGTTGCATGTTTGTCTGTTCAATTAGATCATCAACTTATTTGCTTTTATGCAGTCCCACTTTAATTGTCCCTCTCTTGTGTCTGGATTAATAAAATAGATTCAGTAGCCAAGGAAGGGTGCTAGGATTTCTAGTTCCAGTTCCAACACACAGACTGTGTTACATGTAAATCCCTCTATTTGTGTTAAGCCAGTTTATCAAACTGAAGGGTTTTTAATAGAATTGAATTGTTTAGAATCCATAAATGTGAGGTTCTGACTGATGAGTTCTGGTAACTCATACCAAAGTGACAAAAGATCTTAAAGGGATGTCAGAGAGCTGATGCAAGGAGTGACCAAAGAGGCTTCTCTGCATATTGTTTCAAGTAAGTTCACAGATTTAGGAGGGAGGCAGAACAGAAAGTTGAGGCCCGAATCAGAATGTAATGTTCCAAGCACAGTTATCTTTACAGTTAGAAGCTATGTGCTTGGGCTACATGCCTTTCAATGCTTTTAAGCCAGTTGGGGATTAAAACTCCTAAGATCCGGCAGGTTTTGCTGGGGCAACAGAAGAGGATATGGCCTCCCAGTTACTTGTCTCTTCTCTTTGCTTTCATGACTGGAATTACCAGAATTCTTGGATAAGGCATAAAATTTGTTTTAAAAGTAATCATGCTCCTTGCAAAGGAGGCCTGTGTCTTTGCTTCCCCCTGCCCCTTTCTTTTGGGTAACCACATAGGTCAGATCAAACCACGTGCGGTGTTTTATTGTACTTTCTAAAATCTTTTCTGCCTTAAACTTTTGCCAATGATGGTAGTATTGTGGGCGCTCAAAAATTGCAGTCTTGCGTATGTGGAAAGGTCTTTGGGACAGAGGTTTGGAACATGGATACGTGCAGGCTAATTTCAAGATGTAAAACTACAGTGTTATCTTTTGTGGCAGTTCCCTGTACGTGTGAACTTACACTGAGCTACCAAGAAGTAAAAGCAAAGTAGCTCCCCCTGGTTTTTGCTGAAGGGAGCTCTTGTCTTTATGGTTTTGTCTGTGCAAAATTACTGTTTCTTGCTTGAGCCTGGTTTTTGGAGTGCCTTTTTCCATCCAGAAATGGTTCTTTTCAAATGCTTGGAAAAATGGCATTTATCATGAACTGCATGAATATTTTAGGTCAATTCAGGTTGTTTGGGGAAAATACTGTATTTTGGTCTGGTACCTGTGAGTCTTGTGACCAAATCACTGGCAAGAGGTACAAATGACGTATGGACGGAGAGAAGTTGTACATTTCCTACCAAGAGTATGTCTTCTGTTATAGCCGTGAACAGCTTCAAGGAAAATAAGCCTTTGGTTTGGTTAATGCAGAATACAATTTACTTAAAAGTGTAGTGGATGGAGAAGGAATGGTAGTACTATCAAAACCGCATCTTCCTGAAGTGACAGGCAAGTGAATGCCATGAAGGCATTAAAGGACTTCTTCCACTGTAGCATAACCAGGATATTTTTCCTGCTAATCAAAAGCTGAAACATTTAGCAGCATGCAGTAAAAACTATCCTAAATCCAGTCTCACTCTTGTCTCCCTCTTGAGATTTGTGCTTTATGTTCCAGTAAAAGTCTGAAATGTCTGCACAAGTGGAGAGGGGTAAGTCCATACTAGATCCTGGAAGCCCTTCTGTATAAGTGCAGTCCATTCCATGAAATTAAATGGTTGCATGCCTTGACATTGTCTCAGCCTTGTTTCATGTTGTAGCTAATGATTAAAACTCTAATGTGCTATACATCTTTATATTGGAAACATAAATTCATTTGTCAGAGCCACCGTGAAAGCTTGAGATTTGTACCTATCCAGGGGATAACTGAGAGTTTTGGTGCTAAAGGAGGAGTTTGAGCATTTAACATTGGAGGTGATTTATAGATCTTTGGCAATGCAAGAACTGAATTTTACATTCTAAGGATGAAATTATTTCCTGTCCCAAAAAATCCAGACAGTAGCTATTTTTTACTGTGTGGCGAGATGAGCATCCATGACAATCAAAAAGGGGAGCATCACTTCTAGTGGCAGCTAACCACTGAATTGGCTTAGCAGTATCATAAAACTTCCTCTCCAACTTTACCTCATCCAAGCCACCACTACTATGTGTTTGTGGCAAAGAATTTGAGCCATTTTTGGAGAAAAATTTAACAGTTGAAAAAACCCAACATCTAAAATGATTAACACTGACTACTAACATATTAAATGAATGGGGTGGTTTATGGTGTTTTTAGAATTATGCCTCTATTTGTGCCTAGTTGTTTCAAGTCGGGAAGCAGTCTTCTGCAACCATAAAAGGCAAATAGACATTTTTAATGAAAATCTAGATTCTTGGATTGCAGTTCTGATTCAGATTAACAAAAAAAAAATTGTCATATTGAGCCTCAACAATGTCGTTATTTCCCACGTAACTGATGTGTTTGGAGAAGGAACAGTAGCTTTCTGGGCAAAAGCCACAGTCCTGTAGCGAGAGTTTAGCTAGTAGCTGTTCCACTAGTATAAACTGCAAAGCAAATGAAGGGTTGCTAATCATTTCACAAGTAGTGCATGAACATCAAGTGCAGCCTGGCTGTTTCCTTTCTTGGTTAGGTAGTTTAAAAATAGACTGTATTTTCCACGTGTTTGCAGGTAGCCCCTTTGTGCAACAGGACCGTTTGATAGAGAAGAAACCTTTTATTGATAGAAGCTGAAAGGATGTGGGAGGGAGAAGTGCGGGATACCTTCTGCTCAGCAACCACAGGAATTAGTGATATAACTTCTCAAACTCTTAAGCATATCTTAACATGAGGGGAAGGGTATCTTTATCCTGGCCTTTCTGAGTTATTCCCTCCTAAAAAGAAATTACTGTTGTAAGACAAATTCAAATCGCCTCCTTTCCCACTCTGTCCTGTTCACTACCCCTCTTGGTCTGGCAGCCAGAAGTTCCTCTTTTTTTCTACTCTCGAGAGCAAAACCAAATATATTGGGTTTTTCTGTTTTCACTTGTTCATAGTGGTTTAAATTAAAGCCTGGAATATCTGCAAGAGGAAATGTTTTGAAAAGTCTGGTCTTTGTGCTCAGTGTTCTTCACTGTGCACGGTATATACTTACTCACATGTCAGGCTTCCTGCAGCCTCTGGATGTTCCTGTCTATGTGCGGTGGTGGTAGTGGGGAAATGCACATCTGCATGTGTGTGAGAACATCTGCCCACCCCAGAGAGGTTAAAGTTATTTGGGGTGCATGTGGGTGAATTAGCAGACCTAACTGTAGGTGGGAAGGCTGATAAGAACAATTTAAACTTTGTTGAATCTTGGGTGACTGTCTCTGGCTTGAAACCTTTGACTCTTTTCTAACAGGTAAACTATTGCTGTTAGGTAAGAGCAGGGAACTATTACTCTTACTTCCTTTGATCTTAAGTAATTATTTTAGAACAAGAGGGGTAATAGCTGAACTAAAGGAATATATGGGAATTCTGTTGCAATTCCAGATGGAGCAGCTCTCAGCTAAGCCCCTCCATTGGAGATACCTGCCCCACATTTGAGATGCCCTACTTGACGTGTGAGCTCTCACTGTGAAGCTCGTTGGCTTAGCAAAGGTAATTTGAGCTAATCTTTCTAACTTTGCACTGGAACAGAGCGAGAACATTCATACAACCAGTTCTCGGGGCTCAGCAAGGGATGGTAACTTGAAGAAATGCTAGTAGCTTTGAACTATAGAGAGGTATGTGACTGTGTTTCCATCTAAGCAGAATTTATCAACCAAAATGGTAAAAATAACAAATAAAATGTGTTTGGATGTGTGTGTTTAATTCACTTGCTTGTTTTTGTTAGGCTTATGCACAGTGGACTGCAGCTGTTCGTGAACTAGCTATAAAACTTCTTTAATTCCTCTGCTTTCCTCCTTCCCTCTACTCTGAAGTCTTCTGTTGTGGATAGAGTCCTCCCACATTAGCCAGAGAAATCCACCTACTAGTTGCATTTCTACTCTTGGATAGAAATCTCTATGTAGGCAACACTGTTTTGTAGTCAAGGAGTGGATGTGCAGCTTTCTGGAGGACAGCACCAACAGAACTCTTGCCAGTGGTTTTCAAAAGAAAACAAACCGCTCAGAAAAGTGATTTACATGACTTGTCTTTAAAAGCTGCTCTGCTTTCTGAGCGAGTGTAACACTTCCATTTTGTAATATTAGGAGGATGTGCTGCCTAATGCTTTTGTTATGATATGATCTAGAGTAGGGTAGACTTCTGAACCATTTCCTGCTCTTCATCACTCCCTGGTATCCTCAGTACAACAGGTCCTGGAGGGAGGGAAGAGGACAGCATGGACCATAAGTGAACCAACATTTCTGCTTCCCTTCCTCTCTCTCCTTCCCCTCTTTTATGCCCTAGTAGCAACATGGCCACAGCCTCTTTGGAGGTGACCTTTGGTCAGCAATACTGACCAAGTGAGTTCTTGGTTTGGGGAGGGAAGAGTTGTGAAAAGCAAAGGTTTTGGCTTCCTCCTTCTGCCTCTCCTTCCTCCTCAGGTCTGCAGAGCCTGGGAGAGAGGCAGGGCTGAGCGACTCGGTGTTAGGGGGATGGGGCATCACTGCTGCTGTCTCTCCACATCTCACTTACAATGCTGACTTGCCTTGCTGGTTGGAAACTGCTTATCTACGGAGTTAATCAAATGCAGATCAGCATTGCATTCCTTGGGCTGAACTGATTCTTTTCACTCCAGTGTTTTGCAGATAGGGATCCCGGATTTCATGTGTGTGTTTTCAGGGAAAGGCAAACCGACATCTTGGCAGAATCCCAAGGAATGGGGTGGGTGGCAGAGTTTATATATGTGCTGGGGGTTGATTTGGCTCTAGCTGCTGTGTAAAGTTCACTTTGGCAGCTGAAAGATGCAGAGAGAAGCACTTTCAGAATTAGAGACAGTGAGGTAATGAGAAAGTGACATAGGAAAGGAAGTGGTGGGGGGGAGGGGAGGGCTCAAAACGCGACTTGACATCATCTGATAGGTTTTCCAGCCTGTGCAGCAGCTATTTTTATGCTTTCAACTCTCAGTATTTACAGCTCAGTGACAGCCAGCTTGCCAAAACTGTGGGGTGGTGGTATATCCCAGAGTGGGTTGGGGGACTGAAGAGCTGCTCAAAAGCTACGGCAAAGGTCCAGGTTCCCAGGCATGCCTGCTGCTGTTGCCCTTTTTTTTTTTTTTTTTTTTTTTTTTTGCATCTGCATGGTGGATTACCTTTGGCTACCTGTCACGTCTAGGAGTTTTCTGAATGCTGACTGCCAGCACTAGCTGTCAACAGCTAGTTGAAAAGATCAGAATATGTAAACTTCAGGCTCTTCCTGAGAACTGGAGAAGCAAGAATGTACAGTG
This sequence comes from Phalacrocorax carbo, assembly GCF_963921805.1. Classification (NCBI taxonomy): domain Eukaryota; kingdom Metazoa; phylum Chordata; class Aves; order Suliformes; family Phalacrocoracidae; genus Phalacrocorax; species Phalacrocorax carbo. Next base: position 56,305,573 of record NC_087513.1, read on the forward strand.
CTCCCAGCTAGATGTTTCTACTTCTTCCTGAAGGTCACTGTTGGTGGGAGGCAGGATCCTGGGAATATCCAAAGCAAACTCACATTACATAAATGTGATCCTTAGCTGAGAAAAAGTAAGCGATGCAAGTGTCAGTGTGAAGTCTATTTATTTTGAAGTGTAAAATGAATAGAGTCATAAGACAGCTTTTGTCTGCTTGCTAGAAATATTAGAGACAGATCTTCAAATACAGGCTCATACTTCTTTCTAAGGGTTCATCTGGCTTAGACCTTGAATGAGGTCTTATATTGCCTGAGTGTGCATATATTGCAGCTGTTTGCCAGTTTTTAGCAGTACATGGTTTGGATTTCATCACTAAATTGTGTGCATGCAGATCCCTGCAGGCATTTTGTCGTCAGAGAACATTATTACTGGGGGAAGGAAGACAGCGAACCTACTGCAGGGAGGAATGGAGGTGAAAGGAAGAATAAAAAGCACATATTAAGTTGGTGTGAGTGGGTTGTCAGCAAATTTTCTACTCATTAATTTGAATTTAAAGAATACATTCATTTTGGGGGATAAAACTAATGATGCAGTTTTGTGTTACAGTCAAGATGATCCAAAGTTTAGCCTGTGTCAAGACTGGTGTATTCTCTCTCTTCCCAGCTGTGTTCACCAGCCACAAGCTCTGGTGCTCGTCCCACGTGTTGGTAATGCTGTTTAGTAGGTTGAATTGGGTCATTAAGATACCAGATGAATATCAGAACTGGTTTTAAGGAGGCTAAGTGTGTGTGCCTGGGAGAAGGACAGGAGAAAGTGAACCAGAGGAGATCCTTTTGGCGGTAGCGAGCTTTAAGCTGTAACACCTTGCAGGTCTGATGCTAGCTTTGCACAGGTAAAATTTTGTGCGCTCCTGGAATTTAAAGGTCAAATATCTACGGCAGGGTTAGAACTTGATGTGAGGGTGGTTCACTCTTGTGTATTCCTCTTCTAGCACAGAATGGAAATTTGAAAAAGCTTCTGCTTATATGCTGTTTTGGCTTTTGAGGATAGAAATAAAAGAAGAGAAAGTTAATGAATTTGTTCAAAATAGTAAGTAATGATAACTGGCATTTAAATACAAGTATTGCATTCTGTGCCCACCAGGCCTCAGAACCAGCAGCAGTATCTGTGCAAGCCATATGTGCACCTGATGTTACTTTTTATTTCTGTGTGAGGGTATAAATAGTAATGCAGCATCTTGAGGAAGAATATATTCCCACAGCCTGTATCTCATTTCACACTTGAAAGTCAAAGGATGTAAGGCTCAACAGATGTCTGATGGACAGATTATGAAAACTGGGCCTGATCTTTTCCAAACCAGAAATCTGTGGCAAATACCTAGGTCTTGTTGACAAAGGTGATCTCTCCACCAACAGCACTGCTGCCAATTTCAGGGTAAAGGTTGCGCAAGACATTGAATGTTGGACGTGCATTAGTGTGGGTTGATCCCACTTTTCTGGAGTGGTTAAGCAAGTGAAACTGTTGTTGGAAATCCTACCTCTGCCATGAAACAGACCTTCCCTTCTACCCTGCTGATTTCCAAAGTAGCTGTCAAAGTTGCTCATCAGGCCTTACTTGTTCTTACAGTGCATTGACATTTCTGTCCATGTGACCATTGATCAGACTTCTAGATCTCTTACCAGTACATCAGGATCCAATAAAACAAATTAAACTTTTGTTTACTTTTTGATGCTCATCAACATCTGCCAGTAGTGTCAGTGTTGCATACAAGACAGGTTGCTCTTGGTGTTCACTCATCTATTAGAATCCATATTTTGCAAGCATGTACCCCACAAGTGCTTGCTTGTGCATTGAGGGGCCCTCCAATCTGGGCCCCTCGGAATTTGTTGTCTTACAGCATATCCAAGTCCTTTTTGGAGTGTCCTGGCCCATCTTTTTCTGTTTTGGATAATTGCTCCTTTTTTCAGAACACTAAATAACTCTGTAGGACAAATTTGATGCTGTAGGACAAAATTTTAGAATATCTTGTGCAGTGAAGGAAAGATTGATCTAGCTACCACTGAGTTTTTCTTTCCAGGCTGTTTTCTACATAGGAAGAAAAGTATGTCTGCATACATATCTGCAGCTCTGCAATAATACGTTGAGAGGATCAAATCTTCATCAAGTCGTGGTTGTCAGTTATATCATCAGGTTGCCAAAACTGGCAATATATTTCATGTATTATTAGCTGTTTGGTGACTCTCTTCTTTCAGTTCTCAAAGTTTTCTTTATCAGAACTCAGGCAACACCTTAGGGCTGTTTTGGCAATACCTGGGCATTGGTGAGTCAGCTGGATAGAGCAATTGGCTCACATTTCCCAGGCCTCGTACACTGTAGTGAGCTGAGCTGCTAGCTCGGAGGCCCTGGCTGGCAAAGTAATAGCAGTCTTTGACCTCTGGAGCTGACTCTTATCACTTCCACCATCTAGATGGTGTATTGCTTGCCAGAAGAAGTAGGAGTCAGTCTGTCACAGGATAGATGTTCTTTAGTTATTACAGTAATTACGGGACCTGTCTGCACAGAGTATCAGGCCTGATTCAATGTGCAGTTGTGTGTTGCTGCTGAAAGGGGAGATCTGGACGGTGTATTTCTTCCTCCCCTCCTTCGTCCTGGCTTTAGCACTCTTGTGGTCTGCCAGGTCAGCTTCCCGAGGCAGCTCTGCAGTGTCACGACTGCTAATGCTCACATAAAAGCAGACTCATCTATTTATGCAGTAATTTGACCTTATTGGCCAAAGTTCATTGGGAAACTGAACCTTTCCCTGACTTTTACAAATCCTAAATTTAAGATGAGAGTTTGTGTTGAGAGTATAGGTTGGTAATTTAGGAATAGTGCAATTACGGAGCTTTATATTATCACCAAAGTTACTTTTTTTACCCACAGGAACTTTAGAGGTTCTCTTCTTTTCTGAGTGAAGCTGAATATTTCAAAGTAAGAAGAGTACTGTTGAAGGTACTCAGAAATGTCACTGATGCCATCTAGCATCATTATTAGTAAACATGTAAAAATCTGTATATTAGTTTTTAGTTTGTAACTTAAAAATATGTTAGATTGTTTTTGTTCCTCTAGTGCAGGTTATGGCAGAGTTAAAGTCATGCTTTTAAAATTTGGTTGAACACCACTTTTCTTAGATATTAGTTTCATTATTAGAGACTTTTTTTCCCTGTGGTTGTTATTCCAGCCTTGCTTTATAAAATGGCTTGGATGCCTCTCAAACTATTTGGAGATGAGGAATTTTTGTCTTGTTTGGGGGGGGTGGGGGGTGGGAATATGAAATGGAGGCTGTTCCAATAGTGTTTAGAGTATTCACCTTCTTATTTTTGTAATGTCCATGTGGCTATCTTTGCTTCAGGCTTGTAGAATGACACTGATTCCTATTAATTTATTTTTTTTTTAAAAGATACCAGAATACTTTTTTCAGGTATGTGTATTCAATGGACAACTATTTTTTTTTTCTTCTCAGACTTCACTGCACCTTTTATGATGCATGCTTAGTGAGATTAAAAACCAAAGAACCACCAGCTGTACTGGTGAGAATACCTCCTGGCTGCTGCTTGGATGGAGCATTCTTTTGCCTGGCCACTTCTAATTCCAGTACCGTGCTTGGGTACTATGTATAAGCAAAGTTTGTCAACCATATGGCATCTGTTGATGATGCACATTAAATAAGCTCCAGGTGAGACAAATGCCTCTGTACAAGCACAGGTTCTGATGTTTTAGTGCTTGCAGTAGAGGGTTATTGATTAGGGGCTGCTGATTATCTTCAGGTAGGTGTTTTTACTAGGTTGGGAGAAAGGATTTAAGTGAAGAAGGGGAGAGAATGTGTGCTTGTGCAGAAGTAGCCTGCTGTTACTTATATGTGGTCTCACAGCAAATGCATGTAAGAACCGTTTCCCAGATGATCAGTTTAGCTTTCCCCTCAACTAAAATTCCATTTTTAATAGTTTAACAGGAAGGGACAAAAGGCAGCATGACTTCTGCACTCAGAGTGGTGGTGTTCTCCAAGCTGTGTGCACAGCCCGCTAACAGTTGGGAGGTGCAGGGGGAGAGAGGATAGTGCTCAGTCACATGATATTGCCTGTCTGGCAGGTGTCTGTAGCATGAGTAGAGGAACCAACTGTTCACTATTTTGGGTGAATGAGGTTGGCTGTCAACTGCAAGTGGCCCCATGAAGAAGTCCACGCATCTGTTGATAAGCACCGCTCTGCGTACTGGGATCCTGAATGCTTATAGCCACTTGCTGAAACAGTGAAGTTTCTGTCTGAGCTTTGAGATAGTAGGAAGAAAAGTTTTGCCAAGAGCCTTGCTGATTCTAATCTTTAGATGTTGGCTGTCAGGATTTGTCTGTGTCTTGAGCACCTCTCTGTTCCTATGCAAGCACAGCTTTGGAATCTAGCAGTAAACTGATTTTTTTTTTCCCACTCTCCCGCTTGGTGCAGTGACCGAAACCCGGTAGAGAGGTATTGCGGTTGGGTCTCTTGTGAGGATTAAGCACCCCTTCCACTAGCCTGGGACGCCTCCTGTGTTACAGAATCTGCCTTCAGGTCCAGGGATTTCCTCTAATATGTTGGATAAAGCCAAGACACTCCAGCCTGCCTGTGTCGGGATTGTGCCGCTTGCAGAGACTGTGTCAAAGCAAGGGAAGAGCTGTTCAAGCACATACCAGGATTCATACCACAGCTTACGAGAAGGTTAGCAGGCTCTGCTTTCTTTGTTGTAGGCACTGTGTAATTGGTTTGTGGGTTGGGTTGTTTGTTTTTTTTTTTCCTCTTGCATATTGAATCTGCCTGCTTTTTGTTTTCTGGGCAGTAGTCCAGATTTTGGGTTTCCCACTGACTCCTGTGACCTGTTGTCCCTGAGGGCGCTCATAAGCATGTTACAGGATGAGGTTGGAGTTCTGTGTGTAGTGACTTGTGGTGCCTGGACCTTGGGACAATTTCACTTGCGTTTGGAAATTTTAATTTCAGAGTTTAAATTTCTTCCTCTCCTTTATGCCTGTAGGGCTCTTGTGAGCAATGTTTTTATGTCTGTTTTATTAATGGTGTAAAGGCTTGTTCTGGAGTGGCAACCCTGCTTTGAAGGAGATAAGAATATCATGTTTTAAGTTTCAGTATGTTGCTGTTTGGAGAGCGTGGAAGGAGTGGGTTCTGCATATCTAAATGGTATTCTGTTTTACATAATCGTATTCTCCTGCAAATATATCTGATTTTTTTAATGTGAGTTTGACAATTCCTAAAGATCACATAGCCAGATGGAGGTCAAATTTCAGGGAGTGATATCTATGAGGACAGAAGGAGGTCTGGAGGGATTGAGAAAAGATTGAGAAGACGAAAACAAACAGTGATCCATTCATAGTGCACAGCATAATAAATAGCATCAAGCAGGAAAAGATTACAGGGAAGAATGGCAAAACATAACAAAATGCAAATGGCAAACCTAACAAGATTTATGCTTTATCAGAAATACTGGCTCTGTCTAGCTACAGGTGAAATTTTAGTAGGAACTTGCAGGAGTGGACAAAGATCTTGAGCACAGTGGCTTCAGAAATAAGGTGATGACTGATTTTTGAGAGCGAGTAATGTGATCTGAGAGGAGTGGAAAATGACTTTCAGTGGTATTTTGGGCAGAAAAGTAAAGTAAAGGTTGGTAGGAGTTGAGGACAAAAAAGCCAGATAGAATAAGGCCATGCTTGTTGTGGAAAGATGGCCAGTGTGTGGAAGACAATTTTAGTAGTTGCAATTTGGAGGATTTTTCTCTCATATGCAGCTCTAGGCCTGCTGAGTCTGCCAAACAAAACTGTCAAGTTTCTGTCCCCTGTTGTCACTCCCCTTACCAAGCCTCTTAAACAGATATCAAGAGTTAGCTTGTTTTTAGATTTTTAAAATACTATTTTTGTTGCTTGTTTTGATTGGAATACTCTTTGTCAAACAAATATGGAAAAGGAAAAGAAAACTGAAGTCACAGTCCTCAAATTCAAGTTTGGGAGTCATAAATCCATTAGTTTAGGCAGTATTCCCAGATTACTTTGTCTGCTCCGGAGGCAAAGAACTGCAGCATTTCAGTCTTCATATGGGAAAAAACAAACTAAAATTAAAAAAGCCAGAACTTGCAGCTGTCTTGTATTGGCGAGGCATTGATATTCACAGAAGGTGAGCACTCTGCATTTGGATGTGCCAGGAAAGATCTTTCATCCAGTCACTAAATATCACAAGTTCTACAGAGGGATAACATGTAGAATGGGGAAAATGCAATTCTGTAGTGCTTTAATCAATATAAAAATGTTTGCGGATGTCTCAAGTTGAAGTGAATTAAGGTCATTGAATTCTTGTGTAATTCTGATTATTGATAAAAGCTATGTTGACTCTGCAAAGTCTAGCAATATCATCAGCCTACCCCATGTCTAATTCATGATGCTTTAATATCATATGTGAAGAGGAAAGCTACTTTCTACCAGCTACCAAACAGGAAGGGTAGGGAAGAGATACATGCTGCCATCTTATTTCATGTCAGAAGAGAAAAGGACAACCCTTTAGCTTTGCTGCTGCTCCGTTCAAGTCTCCTGCAGTCTTGGGATGCCTGTTATATTTATGCTGTAGCATGGCATTGTATTTTGCAGAGCCAAATCTTACAGGCAACGGAGAAACAGATACACTCACGTGTAAACCGTTACGGAAGCTCTGGAAGTCCAGAATTAGCACTGAGCTGAAACTAAAATGAGTGTTCTACCTTAGTTTTGGTCCTCCTAAAAATGGGACAGCTTAGTTTTGTTATTGTCCAGGACAGAAAATTAATGCACTTCTCTTCCTCACTCTTTACTGGATGCAGGTGAATGGGTGCCAGTCTGCTTTCTCCTCTTCATAAAGCTGGGCAAATAAGGGATATTGGTATTATGCTGACAATGCTCATACCTGTTCTCTTAATCAACCTCATGAGAAGCAGCTATCTGGAATAGACTTCATCTTGTTTCCTTGCCTCTGGAAAACAGACGGTCTCCTAAATCTGATTTATTTATTTTTTTGAATTGGGACTTGATGTTGAATTTTGGTAACTGCTGATCCTTTCCACCCAGAAATGAATTTGACATGGGGGAAGTGAAAGAACACACGCTTGTGTTTTTCAAAGTATGTATTGGGGCAGTTATTTGTAAAATTCCTAGAATTCAGGAATCCATAAACATGTTTTCTATTCAAGAATGCCTTGGAATGATTTAGTTTTCAAATACCAGCGCCCAGTTTGCAGTTCCTAGACCATTTAACACAGCAGTATGGTAGCCCCTCATGAAACATATGAAGAGGGAATTGCAAGCTTTAGAGAATTTAAGAAAGGTACGGAAAAAATGATTAGCATTCATGTGAGTCTAGCTTAGAATTAAGTACTTCCAAAAGTAAACTCCAACTTTTCCACCTCCGGGTGATGTTTTTCTTTTGTTGCTCTTAAACTAAATGCTTTTTTGGCAAGTTCTCCCTTCAAAAATGTTCAGTGTGACTCAGGGGCTGACAGTGAAACTCACCTGTCTTTTTCCAAGATTTGTGTCTCAGGGCCCAGACACACGAACAAGTTCCTGCATGCCATCTGATCTGCGGTAACTGTGTGCACATTCTTGGTCCACAGCAAATGTGAGGTAATTTGAGTTAGCTTAGCCTTTGATTAATCTATTAATATCTGTTCAGTACTTTGAAGAGATCAGGAGTCATGCAAGTGCTTGTTAACGTATGGCTTTCTTCACGAGTGATCTAGCCCTTATTGTCATAACGCCTCTGGGCACCTGAAGGTAAAGCTGGTAGGTGGCTGTACCTCACCCAGTAGAGGGCAGAAGAACCTGCACGTGTAGACTTGGAAGCTCTCAACACCAAGGAGATCCCCAGCAAGAGGACAGCCCCAGTGTCTGAGGCAGCTGACAGGAATGCAGGGTGACACTTTCCTGTAAAGGCTGACCTGCGTCTTCCTCATTCAGAGTGGACCTGAAGATGCTGTGGGAGATGTCAAAGCAATGACTCATGCAAATGCATGGGTAAGGACTGTCAGAAACCTATCACAAAATGCAACAGGTGCATCTCTGAATTATGGCCAGATAGGTCCCACAATTCAGAATTATTTATGCAAACAGTGCCCTGACACAGAAAAAGATAGCAAATGGGTTGAACGTATGGGGAGCTAACCTGCTGTCATTTCTTATGGCAAATCCAGAGGTGCACCAAATGTACGTAGTTAGAGTCCTTGTAGCCTCGTGCTGCAGCCACTCTTTGCAAATGTGTAGCACAGTGACTGTGATTATGCTGAAAAGTAAAAAGTGCAGGGAAGGTAAGATAACGATATATTAATGTGAAGTGGCTCAAAGTTGGCAGTAAGGTGGCAATTTAAATTTATTTTTATTTAATACCCAGTGTGCCTTGTTTGACTGTGAAAACTCAAGGTGTTTCAGGTTATTTGTCAACTTTATAACACGAGTAGGAAGCCTAGGGAAAGGGTTAACACTGCATGACCACAGCTTTTATAAGTCAGTGGTTATCAGTGGAAGGAGAGTTGTAGCAGTATCCCTGGAGTTGAATTCACTATTTTTTGGTCCTGCTGCCTTAGAGTGTTTTTGGTTTTTTTGGATATGACATGTTTCCCCTCTTGGAGTTTACTGAACTATTCCTGTCAGTGTAATGATCCCCAGCTGTTGCTTTAGCCCTAGCTATTTTCATGCTGGGAATGGGAGGAGGAGGAGGAGAGGAGCAGAGGCTGGCTTGTTTACGATACTGTGATCTATTTACTTTGTCAAAAAATGGCTACTATAATACTTTCTTTAGCACAAAGTAATACTGAGAGGGAAGAGTTGTAGACTTGGACCTGCAAGAGCAAGGAGATATGAGGACTCAACACATGCAGAAAACAAGAAGAATAGAAACTGGGTGTGGTGCAATGAGTGCAGCTGTCAGTAGCATTTATGCAGACAATGCTTTGAACTAGTAATGATACCAAGTAAAATTTGCAGCAAGTACTTTCCTGCCCTATCAACTGAATTTTCTTCACAGTTAAACTGAGCTTCATGTTCAATGGCAGTGGTGCTGGGGTATTAATAATCGCAGCAACTGGGAAACATGTTAATAAAGCTTGACAAAACTTGTGTGGCTTTTGAATTATTATTTGATAATTATATGCTGTTTACTTTTTGAAGAAAGTATCTGTATTTATACTTCTAAACAGAAAATGACTGATGCTTAGACTTCCTGGGAGCTGTTGAAAAGCAGATGCTGTTTTGAAAACAGAACTATAGTACTTAAGCTCAGATTGCCTGTTTTGCATCCAGAAACAACTTCTGCAGTTAACATGCTTGTTTAGAGTCCTTGCCAGACAGATGTCACTGTGACTCTCCTGCCCAAAGAAGATAAGGGTCAGTGGCAGTTGTGGTTTCTGCTCATGTTTTTGGATCCACATCAGGCTGCCGGTGTAAATCTTATCTCGGTACTTTAATCATTTATAAGATACTAGTCACCTCAGATTTTTCAGCATTCTGTCACACCTGCAAGTCATTGATCAACAACTTAACGAATATCTATACCAAAAATAAGTGCCTGCTTAGATCTTTCCTTTCGTACCCCAACTCCATCTATCTAGTCTTTTCTGAGCATTAAATTACTGATCTTGTCACCTGCTGCATCAATAAATTTTGATCCAAAATGTTAAAGCAGCACATTTCTTGGCAAGAACCTCTGTAGCCTCTGGTAGAAGATGGGATATGGCTGCTCACATAGCTTAGGTTTATGAAATGAAAACATGCAGTGATCCTATGGGGCAAATAGTGTTCCTGTTTCTTGCAAGAGGCCTGTAAGTGGGTGCATAAGCTGCTGATTAGCATTAACATGGGGCAGAACTCATGGTTTTCTTCTTTTTACTTGTGCCAGTGGAAGTAGGTACAATGGTTTTGCCCGGTGGTATGTAAAATTTACTAACCTGATACCTCTCCAAACCAAGAGCAGACCTGCAGTAGCTGAAGTACATTGCAATGTGGTGATTACTAATAAGGACTACAAAATGGGTTTTGCTAGTCAATCTAGTCAGGATTTTTCATGGTGTTCAATGAGATGGGTAGAACAACTGTGCAGGTGACCTACTGTCAAAGTTTATTGTGTAAGCATTCTTCCAAGAAAACAAAGATTTTAACTTTCTAGCCTGCAGTTCTGCCATATAAAGCTAGATTAAGCCTGATAAAGCTAACAAGAAATGTATAAGATGATCAATAATAAGGAAGAAGGATATATTGCTTTGGGACATGGATTCTTTCCAAAATTGACAGTGAAAATTGGTGAAATCCAGGCTTTCTAGGCAATCTCATTTTAATGCAGCCTTTCAGAAGTAAGCAGCTATAAATAAAATATTTTTTAAAAAATAGCTATTTGAAAGTTTTCAATGGAAGTGTCCATAATGGATTTTTTTTCTCCACAGTAGGTACAGGGATCATCTGTTACAGCCATGCTTATAAAGACCTCATTTTGTGGTCTCCATCCCCAAAGGCAGCTCATGGAACCAAAGCCCAGACTGGGGTCTGAGGGTGTCACCATTTTGAGGGTATTCCTTTACTGTCTCTGCTGCACCCTACCAGCTGACACATTTAAATCTTTTTGGTAATCTTCCTCACTGAAACACTTGTCAGGGTACAAACACTGTGCTGCCCAGCTGGATTGTTGGAGGGGAAACTGAGCGATGCCCTCTGGGTGACAGAAGGAAGAGATCCACTTTTGACTTTCTCTGCGTGGAGTTTCCCCAGCTTCATGCTGCTACGTGTTTCTGTAGTATTAAGTGCATGGAGACTATAGCTGTGTTTTTGGTAGGAATTGAATGTGGCAGCAGTTATGTGCTTTGATTACTCATCTCTGCAAATACCACAGCAGTGCTGGAAGCCGGGATGTACAAGCTCCCTTTGTGTATTTTGGTCAGTATCACAAGCAGCATGTAACCTGCTGCTGCAGGTAGTTGTGGGGTTTTCTTTCTTATTTTGGTGGATGTTCTTTGTGATGCCCTTTTGATGCTCTTTTTCTTTACTTTCACTTCCCTAAGCTTTCACACCTCTTTCTGTATTATATTTACACCTGTGAAAGTCCTTCTAAGCCTGCTTACATTTCACACCCTTTTCCATGCTCCGATGTCAAATTCTTCCATTTAGGAAGTGGAAGACAACATTTTAGAAGTAGATGCTAAAATAGCAGTACCTTTGTGCCTCCCTGAGAGGCTGTTTTACTGCTACTAATAATAGCTGTCACATTGACTGCAGGCAGTTTAGAACGAGGATCGCATCTTCAGGGCTGACATGTGACCGTGAATGCAACTACAGCGGTTGCAAACACTGTCACCACGTAGCTATCTCCCCTGCCTCTTTGCCGGAGGGAGCAACAGAAAGGAAACGTGTCTGCCCTTCACTTGCTTTTCTTCAGTTTATTAGTGAAAGCCCACCTCTGTTAGCAGTTGGAGGGAATCTTCCGCTGTGTGTAATGAGTGTGGGAGTACCTGCTGCTGCCAGCAGTCTCCTCTGTGCCCTTCAGTGGAGGACTGAGCTAGCAGTAACATTTTAAACATCTGCAGAATTTGTCCACCAGTCTGAAGTCAGTGGTCATGCAGGCCATTCTGGACTGCTGGGTTTTTTTAGTTTGCTGATTGACCTGTTACACAGAATTATATTATTAGGATATTTATATCTATGATAGCACTTAGGAACCACATTAAGCCTCATAGCTGGATTTGTTTTTAATGCTCTGGATCTTCCCTTGTGGAAAAACCCAGGAAAGTCAGTCCTGGAGATCTGGAGACTTCTGTAGTCCAGAGTTTTGAAAGAAAGTAAATATTCAAGGAGAAAGGAAGTAAAAAGTAGTAGATGGATGTTGTATGATCACATTTGAAAGACTTTGAGGGAATTTGGTGTGCTTTTCTTGTGTAATGCAAATGCTGGTGATCAGCTTCCATAGTGGGCTGCTGTGAAGGAACTGGTCTCTAATGAAGAGGGATATGATGGCCATAGCTTAATTGTATAACTTTTTTACAAGTAGAAACAGAATTTTAATAGAATTTGTACTTAAAGTGTAAAGAAGGTATCAGACTGTTGCAATACAAAGGCCATGATCTTTATTTGAACCTCAGATGCCATGATTGTGGCATGTGTTCTTTGCAGTCTTTGAGAAAACAGCAAAGATGTTTCTCACTACCATGAACTGAAGAAATATGGTAATTCCTTGTAGCATCCACCTGAGATTCTTGCCAAGAGAGGATGCTGGGGCTTGGACAAAAGCTGGTGGCAGGAACACTAACCAGATAGGGAATGCTCTGTGTCTTTATTTTGCATGCAATTTGCATGTTGGGCAAACCCACTTTTTTCCATGTCCCATGAAATAACTGTCAGCACAGTCAACCAACTGAAGCTGGGAGATGCTCAAGCTAGCTAATTTAAAATTGTAAAGCCCAGCTTTCCAAGTTCCCTATATAACTGGTTAATTACTTCTTCTAAAGAACTGCTGGTTTTATATTTAAATTTGCATACTTATAAGTCCTTTTTTTCTACCACTCATGGAAAAACACATTTGCTCTCATTTGCATTTGGTTTCAGTAAACCAAACATCTTTAGGTGGTTAAGAATCTGAAATGGTCTTGGAAATACAGAATAATTCCACATGTAAGTGGAAAACCCAAAAACACAGCTCACATGTTGAGGAGTCCCAGCTGTTGCCACAGCAGTTCTGTGGTATCTTGACCATTAGATGACTTTTGTGAAGGGAGCTTTTAACTTCTATTGGTAGTGGGTGCCCTGTGGCAGAGGAAGGCTGAATCACTGGGCCAACACCACAGTCTCTGAGAAATGTTTGAGGAAGTTTTTGGCCTTGATCTGAGAGGCTGTTAGTACGCCGGAGCACTGCACTGTAGCAGAAATTGCAGTGTGGGAGGTGAGCGATGAAGGAAAAATATTGGACTATATCTCTTATTGCTGAAAAAGGCATGGAAGGATTTCCTCATGAGTTTTAGTATTATAAACATGTCTAATCAATCGTGTTTTATGGATGTGTCTTGGCACTGTCTCAAGACTTGATTTTTTTCTGCTTAATAGAAACACACAAAAACATACTATCCCTTGAACCCCAAATTTTAAATAAAATGAGAAATTGTTCAGATTCTGATGTATCTCCAAACATGTTTTTTCTTTTTTCTTCTGTATAATATCCCAGAAAAACTGTAAACAACTCTCATGTCTCATATTTAAGGAAAATAAATCGGTTGGAGCTCTTTCTTCTTATAGGTAGAGACACCTCTATCTTTACAAGAAAAAAAAAAAAAAAAGGGGGTTAGACTTGGTTTTCCCTTGCGTAGTTTGCCTTTCGTACTGTCACATTAGTAGACAGCCATAGATGTGATTGTCAGGATATCTTTACCCATTCCTCCTTTTTCCTTCACTTGTCCCCATCTGCCACATCATATTAAATTTTCTGGGAGAGTTTCTTTCTAAGGTCGTCTTTGCAAGGTGGTAAGGACAATGTTAGTTCTTCCTTGTTCATTGTTTCCATGAAACACATAAATCAGTATAGGCTGTGACTCAAGTTTGCACAGGGAGTTGGGAAATTCTCTGGTTTTCCTCCCTCAAGGGTTCTCTTCCAGCTATAGATAGTAACAATGGATATATAGATGGCATCAACAAGCGCTGATTACAGATAATATTTACTGCCTTACGGTACTGGTGTGTCAATTTTAGGTAGACCTTTCCACCTAGGTATTTTGTTACAGGTCATCTTGTTGAATCATGCATGGTGGCTAGATTCCATAGATATGGATATGTGCCTAGTTATTCACATGCTTAGTTTTCACCTAACCACTACTACTGGGATGAAATGATTTTATAAGAATCTGTACCTTGCACAGAAAGCAATCCAACTTTTCCTTTTGACAAGCTTGTTGCACATTTTTACATGCTGCATATCCTACTAAATATGCCAGGTTACATGTATTTTGGGTTCATTTCTTCAAGTCCTATTCTATTTTAAGAGTTTCAGTGAGTGCTGAAATGGACTATTAGGTGTACCAAGATTTTATGATGAGTGGGCGTCTATGTGTTCAGCAGAGAGACTTATGTACTACTAATAATACATTTATCTGATTTTAAAATTTTAGTATTAAAGATGACAAAGATGGCATTGCATTAAAAAGTAGCAATGATTAAAATGGCATTAACCCCCCCTAAATTTTACATGTTTAATGTAAATGGCAGGAGTTAAATAATGAAGGAAGAATATGAAGGCAAATACTGTAAAATGCACAGCAACTGTTAGTCTTTATTTTAAATAAACATGAAAAACCCTGTACAAAATTCAGTATCACTTTTGTAGTAATAAGTTTGCATATTTGGAGTCATATATGTGAGTAGCACCTGCGAAAAAAACACGTTCAATTGTGTGCAATATTGAGGACTGAGACTGTAAACTTCTAAGACTATGAACTTGTTCTTCCTTTTGTATGTGCACATTGTACCACCCAGAACGCCAGTTCTCACTTGAGCCTTTGAGAATCACCAACAGGAGTAATTATTCAGTCCTGACTGGAGGTTAGATCATATTATGTTGTGAAACTTGGACCACGCTACTGCTTTTGTTTAGTTTTGTAATGCTGTGTCCTAATAAAACTAAAATTGCTGTAAACAGTGGCCTTATCTTCTAAATACAGTTTTAAATTAACATTACTTTGATTTCCACATTGTATCAAATATGATACGAAGCCTCAAAAATGGCCTGCTGAAGTAGCTTGAGGTAGCTCATGGTGTGAGCCAGCTACCTTGTGCTATTATGGGAGGATGCTTTTGATTGTGTATTTGCTTCTGATTCCATATGCTTTGGGGACCAGTTTCTTCTGCCGGTGGGGATCTTTGATTCTGTTAAATTAACTGTATCAAAGAATTGGTATTTTTCTGTCTCCACTAAGAGAGCTATTTAATGCCTCATAACATTGACTCATTAAATGATCGTACATGCAAGTATTTCATCATCCTTTGAAACATTTCTTAAAATTATTCCTATTTCATACCTCTTTTCCAACAGCATCCTCCCAACAAAAAGGGACTGTTGCCCTGTACCTGTTTTTTTTGTTTCTAGTAGCCAAAACTAGTCTTCTGGAACACAGTCATATAGACAATACACCTAATATGTCAGCAGGCTGCATGCCACGTCAATGATTTTATATGACCCAAGAACATTTTGAGCTGTAGAAGCTTTGAAGGGTTTGATTTTATCAAGAAACAAGCCCTTCTTGTCCCGAGGGTGAGGTCAGTTAATTTTCTCTCTTCCTCCTCTTTCTGAGTTCTTAAATGACCAGTTGCTCCTTTTTCTGTACTTCTCAGCTGCTTTTGAAAGCTTCTGGACATTTGAGAGCCTGAAGGCTTTTGGAAGTGCTGGATGGAAGAAAACAACCCTCGTGTTATTTGACCCTAGGTACATCCTTGGATTATTACTAGCACATCTACTGCGAAATATTTTAAAAGTTGTTGCTTTGGAAGTGAAGGATCTGTTCTGGTTTTTAAGGATCTCTTTCTTCATAGAGGTTTTAGGTCTGCATCAGGCAGGATTGTACTGCTGTTCTCACCTGTATAAATTTTGAACGCTCTCAAAAGCTTACTATGAGGGTAAGAACGAAAAGGTAGTTGTGAAAAAAGTTTCAAGTCCTCTATACTAGATTGGCCTTTGATGCAGCTGTATGGCTTTCTTGGTTGAACCTCCTGTTTGGCTTTGTGCCTATAATTGTCTCTGTTGGGCAAGCACAGCTGGGTAAGGAGTTTATCAGTGTTCCCCAAACTGATACAAGACACCTGCCTATCTAAGCATGTTGCGGCAGAACATGCTGATTTCTGCAGTGCTGCTAAGAAATCCACTTTCATCATTCATGTCACCTGCAATAGGGAAGTGCTCCCAATCCTGGGTTTGTTTCCAGCTCAAGATCTGCTTCACAGACCTTCTGTTTGGATGTAGGGAAGGTGATCCCAATCCTACTTCTCACAAAGAGAAGACCACAGCATGAATATTTATAAGTGGCTTTTGCCTCTAGTGTGAAAGGTTCTTGTAACAGTTTAAGAGACCAAAACAAATTCTCTTTCTATTCTTTACCCTCCAAAACTCCGTTTTCTCCATAGTATGGTTGCTAAGGAAGAGATGAGGAAACTGCCTGCATTTTAATAGCAGCGGTTGTTGCTGCAGTAGAGAAAAGAGGTAGTGGAATGTGAGATAGTCTCAAACAGTAAAGAAATAAACTTCTGCTTAACTGTCCCTTTGCCCGGGCTTGCTCCAAGCTATTCTTTAAAATGCATTGAGATGAAGAGAACCGCATGGCTGCTATTCCCAACAACAGCAAATGCTTGCAAATTGTGAGGATCAACAGTGTACCTGCTGCTTCTCCTTCACCCCACAGAGGGACATGAATTTTTGGCATCCCATTCCCAGGGTAGCAAACTGTCATATAATCCCTGCAGTTTGGGTGTCATTTACAGTCTGCTTCACTTAAATGCTTCTCTGTTAACTGCACAGTCTGCTTAAATGCAAAGCCAGCGGGTATTCCCCATCAGCAGTTAGTGGATTAAAATGCTGTTAGGCTCAGAAAATTGCCTTTAAAAAAAGCCTGAAAAGTTGGCTTTCTTTGTTGGTAACCCCCATTCTAGCACATTCTGTGTGATGTTGGGGGTGTTGTTGACAGCACCAGCAAAACGCAGCTCTAGAGGAAAAAAAAAAGTCCACCTCAGCAATTTGAGTAATTTTCAAAATTAATTTTTATTATTGTATACTCACTCTTTGATCACAAAATATCACAGCCAAATTTTTCTTATAGCTTCTTGTGGACATTACAGAAAATTTGGTAATACTAACCGCCCTTTGCTGCTTCTGTACAGAAGGGTGTTGCAACTAGAGCTTAGCAGATGCTGCTCTCACTGGTGTATGAACCAGAATCTCATCTGGCTTCCTGTCAAAGCATGAAAGGGCTAATGTGAGTCAATATTTGTTTTGTAAGCAGGCACAGCTGAAAAATGCTCAGAGACCATTTTCAGTGTGAGGGAAAGGTTTTCTTACCACATCTCCAAGGGACTGAATTAAGTCATAAATGTAGGATACAACCTCTGCTGAAAACCGTGTCTGATGTGTTGCATATTCCAAAGCTGAATTTAGCATTGGCTACTGGTCAAATGTGACTATTTAACCAGAAACTAGGAGAAAAATTCTCTTCTCAGTCTAATTAGAACAGCTGCTGCTGTCTAGGTATTGAGTGGAAAGGTGGCTTCACCCTTCAAAGCAGTAGTTAACTTGGACTGTGATGCACAAACAGCTGTGATGATTTTGTTCAGTAAATATCCCATGTTGTCAAAGTCATCTTTTATGGTTGCATATTATAATTAAGTTGATTGCCTATAGGCTGTTGGTTTAATCTAATGGTGTTATACACATTGTACTGAAAAATTGAAAAATATGTGTGGGCTGCAAAGGTGGCCTACTGCCACATTTCCTCAGGCTGTAGTCTCTGACCCTTACGAAGTAAACCCAGTCAGACCTACTCAGTGCAAGGCCAGTGAAAATTCTCCTAAAAAAATCTTTGCCACTACCGAAAGGTAGAGGTGTTGATGAACTAACTGGCAGGTTTCCATCCCAGCTCGTGCTGTATTAATGCTTTCTTGAGAGTTAAGTGGATGCTGTAGCACAGGGCCTTCAAATGGGGTATGCAGAGGTGCTGAACAGTGTACAAATAAATGACTGTGAACCCTTATGAGCATTAAAGTGCATAGTTTGCTTTTTACTGCTTTTACTTACGCTTGCACTTTCCTCGGCTTAGATAATGAAGTTAGGCTAATTTCACTTGTTCTTTGGCAGTTTCTCTTTCTAATCACATGGCTTATTGATTGGGTTGCAGGAATGAATTTTTCTATCAGGCAAACTGCTTTCACTGAATTTACAAAATTGATAAATCATGTCTGTGAGCATACAGCCTATCTAGTTAATATGAGGTTTATGTCTTACACTCTCCCTTTTTGCACAGGTCTCCTAGCCTGAATTCCAGGGAGTTCTGCCTCCCTCAGTCCCCTATAGGGTTTTGTTTGGGTGTAGCAGCCTTCCTCCGTTCCTGTTTTGTGCTACTGCTTGTGCTGTCTGTTGTAATTCACCATACGGCTCTGCTTAATCATTACCTTGGTTGGGCAACCTTGAGTATCACTTGGGATTCCTTAGAAGAAAAGGTTTTATAGAAATGTGAACACAGAGTCCCTTTGGCAGTAAGTCAGTATTCAATGTAACATGCACGGGGCCTTACCGCAAGCTGCAGTTCAGAGCTGTGTGTCTCTCTTCACTAGTTCTCAAAAAACAGGAAATGTAGAATATTTTTTTTAATTTGTTGCCATAAACCTGTCCTAGTATATGACATAGTCTCAAAGATGAGATTAATTTTTTCTTCTTTCGAGATGCCGAGGCTGCAGTCTAGTTTCTGTAGTAGTTCTAGTCAAACTATTAAACACGAAGTGTGGTTTAGAAATAGAAGGGCTTTCAGGTACGTATGTGTAAGGACAGGCATGCTGTTGCAGATTTAGATGATGAGCTGCAAAATCCATCTTAGTTCATGATAAATATTTCTTCTTGCTACTGCTTACTACTAATGCACCACTGTACTACAGGTAGAGTTGTAAGTGTCTTGAAAGTGTCCATATGGGTGCAGCCTCTGTATATTAAACATATACTGCTCTTAGCTGCCACCAGCTGTGAGTAGGCAGGAGTAAACTCTGCTCTTGGAATATGTCTGTAGGTTCCCTGTTAAGGCAGTTCTATGGTAAGATGAACAAAAACCAATCATGACTTGCTGTATTTCACTACAGTGTAACTGTTGATAGTAGATGTTGTATCGTGATGTTGTTTGTCCTTTAGTATGCACACCCACGCCCCGCCCCGCAATTCTTCTCTACCCCTCCTCTCAAACTGCTGGCAGCAATCCTATATACCAGATCCCAGATTTCTCTGGGATGTTTTATTAATTCTTGGAACAGTTCATTGAGATATAAAAACCTTGTTCAATCTTTAACTATATTTCAGAATTTTTCATACTTGTGCAATAAATATGGGCATAATTGCCCATTTTCAGGTGGGAAGATCAGACAAGCATACAAAGCCCACAAAATGTTGGATAGACTGTGACAAAAGTTGAATGAAAGAGGTGGGTAGAAGGGTACCAGTATGGAACTTATTTTCTAGCCAGCAGAGAGATCTCTGCTTTACATGACCTGATTTATTCCTAATTTGAAAATTAATTTAAAGGTTAAGTAGAGGGATAAAGGAAACAGAAGATTGTTGGTTTGTGACTGAAAGACTTACACTCCAGTCTGACTTTGAGTAGCTTTGAATTTCTCTGGTCATTCTAGACCTTTGGCTGAGCTCCATGTACAACAGCCTTGGATTGGCTCTTGGGACATCTGTTAATCTATATATAGGATTCACACACTTGCACACGTAAACAGGTGATCTCCTAAATATATGAAATGGTGTTGGGAACTCCAAGTACTTATTTAAGCCAAAATGAATTCAGGAGTGGACTGAAGTAATCCTTTTTGCTCTCCTCCCCGCCACAAAGATAAACTGTATTGGGAAAAAAGTATATTATGTGCTGATTATAACTTGTCCTTAATATGTATGTACATACATTCATAGATCCCAGGAATTACGTAGTGCCTATTAAAAGTATTCTGAAAATTACTTTTTTCCTATTCTCCATTTTAGTCCTCTTGACAGTTGCTAGTTTCTTGCTGTGAAGGGACAAAGTGTTTAAAAGGTGCATATAGTGGGTAGAGAAAAAGGGTAGTAGATGGTAACTGATAGAGAAATAGGATATATTTAGAAAATTCATAAGGGAAGCTGAAGTCAGGAAGGGAATTTTAAGTCATTTGATGAAGTCTTCAGCTGTCTGGCTAAGACTGATTTCTAATAAATCTCAGAACAGCAGGGAGACTTCAGAGGGGTGAAAGACCAGTAGCATTTTGTATCACTACTGAAAAAGGGTGAGTGAGTAAAGAGTGGCTAATCTGGCATCAGTTCCAGGAAAAAACTATGGAAAATTTGATAAAGAATTTAGATGGCATAAGGATAGCAGTATAATCACGCTATTCAGCTTTTCAATTTGTGAAAACAGGTCTGTTCAAATGTGATTTTGTTGTTTGGCTACGTGAAATTTGGTTGCTAGGGGTTTTGTCTTGGTGTAATAGACTTTTATAAGGTCTTTAACTTAGTAGTGTGGTATATTTTGGTTTTAAAAAGTATCTTTGAATTTAATGACGTACTGCTTAAGTGGATTAAGAACTGACAGTAATCAAAGAAAGCAGAAAAGCATTTCTAGTTGGGATCAGCTTGGTGTGGTCTGGAAACAAATGGTGGATGGAACAAAGATTAGTGATGGCATAAATAATGACATTTAAAAAATGGTTTAGATCATTTAGGCAAACTGAGACAGTTGGGCAAAATGTGTATAAATACAAGTGAGGGCAGAGTTTTGCACCAAGGAGCAAAAATTGCCAGCTGCAGCTGCGTGGGGAGTTTTTCACTGAAAATCCCTGACTCTGGGAGGTAAAAGGTAAATAGTAGGTATAGCTGGAAATGGGAGGGAAAGTAGATGGTCCTAGCAAGTAAATAGCAAAGTGGCAAAAAAAAAAAAGCTAGCTGTGTAAGTGGGAAGACATGAGTAATAATGAGATTATCTGCACTTAAAGCTGTGGAGATAGACCTGATGCTATAGGTCTGTGCCTTGCCTGTATACATTTAGTGAGATGTGCTAATTTAGGGTATGGAAATGAGTCCCTGAAATGGCTCACTAGTGGAAATAATGCCACATAGTGAGAGATTTAATGTCCCGTTAACCTAATAGAGCCAAAATCACTTAGTGGCATACTGCTGCTGGAAGGATCAAGTCTCATTCCCACCCTATGTCAGTGTTAGCAAATACCTGGCTATACAGTCGTCCTCTGCAACTCACTAATGAGACAGAAAGCTATTCCCAGTTTTGGTTGGGCTGTGGTCTCTGCCATGTCAGTGATTCTAGCCACCAGTCAGGGGATCATGAGAGATGATGTGGGGAGTGAGAGATTTAACTCCATTGCAGCAAGCTGTTAGATCAAGTGCTCATGTAGATGTGTCATCACCTGATTTGAGTTTTGATCACCTCAAAACGAATGCAGCACATGAAGAGCTCTGTGAACAGGCCAGCCATGAAACTGTATTAGCCCTCATGGTAGCGCAGAAGTAGGAGTGCGATCACATGCTGGGTGGGAGGAAGAGTCTGGGGCTACCACTTCTGTTTGCAGTTTCATGGCCAAACGAAGGCCCTGTTCCTTCCCTTCTACGTTCCCTCCTCCTCGCTCTGGCTCTTGGCTGATCCCACACAGAATTAGCATGGTGCTCTGTACATACTCCCTCCCTCTCTCCCTTCCCCGTAATAAAGGAAGTAGTTTCCTGCCCAGGGTGCATATATTAAGAAATCCTAGTTTGGCTTAAGAAAGAGAAGAGAGGTAACCTGGTTGCACACTGTGTACAGAAGTATCTTTACAGGTAGGAAATATATTCTCACTGTCATAAATCTTTCAAAGAAAGGTACATCAAGAGCCAAGGGAAGTGGAAGCTAGACAAATCCAAGTGAAAATTCAAGTGTGCATTTAAGTGAGGGTGATTAGCCACTGTGCTAACAACGAAGGAGGAGATGGATCTTTTGTTAACTTCATATGAAGACCCGAACCCTTATTGGAAGATGTATCTTAGTCAAATGGAGACTGCAAATAGGAGGTTGAAAGAAACAGGTAAAATGTGATAATGTGTCTAAGTAGATGAAGTGGTATCTTCTTAAATTTTTTGATCCATTCTTTAGGGAGCGTACAGTATAAATTTGGATATAATGAAATTAATGTATTTGAAAAGAAAAGTCCTTGAGAAAGGAGGCGTGAGGGTTAACATGAGATCGTATAACTGGACTGTAGAGTAGTTTTGTTGTCTGGTGGTTCCACTACGTTTGTGTGGATTTCTTGTATGTGCACTGTACAATGGACATATGCTTGACAGAGAAATTGAAATGAAAACAGGGAAGACGCCATGCGTTAATTCTATAGTATTTTATGTTGAGTATACTTAGGAGCTTGGGCTTGACTGCAGACAGGATTCAGTATCTGCTGATGTTCACTCAGGTTGTCCTAGGTTGATGTGTGCGCACGTGCATATGATTCTTTTCTTTGGTTTTCTAAGGTCCCTTTTGTATGGAGGCTGTCTTTGAGTGTTTCTAAGAACAGTCTCTAGAATATTGCTTTGATTTTGTAGTCTAAAGGGAAACTGCTGTTATAATCTAAATGTTGAAGTTATGACTATTCCAGAGATTTGCATTAGAAAAAAATTATCACTGCACTTCATAGAGGTAATGCATATGTTCTATTACTCTAAAATAGATAGGAAAAATTCTAGTGATAAGGGATTGCTTTTGCTGTGGAACAAGGGCACTTCTAGATATATCCATGATATTTCACTTCCATGAGATGTTTCTGAAGGTGAATTTCTGAGTTGAGGAAGGAAATCAGCCTTGCAGTTTAGAGTAATGACCAATAGTTTTGTCATATCAATTTAATCTACACATGGTAATTAGAGCTTTCAGGAGTCATTAGCAACTGGGGTGTCACTCTGTGTTTATTGGAGGACTGTCAGCCGGTGTTTCTCTTTGTTTGTTTTTTAATATTAATGGTTTGGCTGGTGCTCTAGAAAAAATTGAGAAACAAGTCTGGCTTTGTGGATTTTTATCACCCTGCCAAGACCCTGTGCAACTTCCTCTCCCTGTTGCCCGCAGCAGAATACGGAAACCTGACTGCTGAAGGCCACTTCTGCAATTGCAGTGGTGCAGAGGAGCAGGGTGGGAGGGGGGTCTCTTTGTTCTGGTGCTCGCTAGTGCCTTGGCATCCAAAGAAGAAAACAAGATGCATTTGAAAATCTCTCTTCAGTTGTTTCTCGCACTGATGGGTTTCCTTCTCTCCCCTCTCTCTGCTGTCGTGCAGTGCTGCAGTTGAAGCTCCAGCAGCGACGCACACGGGAGGAGCTGGTGAGCCAAGGGATCATGCCGCGTAAGTATCACTTAAACTCTTTGTTTTGGTGTTTTTATGCATGTTTTTGAGTGCAGAATGGTTTCACATATGATTTGAAAGATCAGGTTCTCTGTTTCTGGATGAAAAACATCATATATAAGAGCCCCACCCTGTCCCACCGCACTTGGTCCTTCTGAAGTGTTGGTACTGTAGGTGTGGGCCACCTTTGATACAGAGGAAAAGAGTAATGGCTCTAAGTGTAACTGTACTCCCAAACCGTACTTATATTTGATCACAGTGGAGAAGAGTCTTCTGGAGAACATGGTGTGTTAGAAGTGCCTTATATACTTCACACATGTTGATAATCACTCTTTTAACAGGCTTCCTGCCTCTGCAGTTTCTGTTCTTGTTTGTCAGCTCCCCAGACCTTTGAGGCAGTTGTCACTTTGTACGTACATATGCCATAAACTGAGTGAAAACGGTCAGTGTGTACAAGATGTTAACCAACACGGGGCCATGCTTTATGTTTGTAGCTAGAAACATAGCTAGAAAGAACCAGTCCCCTTCCTGCAGCGGATGGCAAAATTTGCAGAGGCAGAGAACTTTTACTTGTCTGGATGGACACATAGGATATACCCTAATACCAAGTCTTAATAAATTCCCTTTTGGGTTACTGTTGGAGAAGGTATTTTTTTGTTCCATTCCCCTCCTTCCCCCCAAAATGCAAAAAGATATCTGACAATATTTTTGTCATGCTTTGGTACCTCCCAACTAGATGACTTAGAGGTAACAACTTGAAGTGAGACCAAAGAAGCAAGCGTTTTATTTTTGAGGTCATCTGTTTCATTTAACAGCTTTAGTAAAAGACAATGGATCAGATATGTTTTCTTCTTTCAAAAACTTTCTCCCTCCTCTATTTCACAAACCTTATTTGAAGACAGTGTAGTAATGAGGAGTTTCTCATTCCTTCTATTTCTGGGGTGCACGCTGTAATATGACACAGTGATGTGACTTAGACTTTGCTGAAGGCGTAAGGTTAGGCTGTCGGCTCTCTCTCTGAATGAAGAGAACCTGTCAGCAACACTCTTTCAGCTGAAGTGGCTATCTGGAAGGTAGTACATGCTTGAGATGTTTCTGGGACCCTTACTTAAAATTCTAGTACCAAATCAAAAAGCAAAGATTGTCCTGTCTGGATATAGTACTCCATGCCTGTCTTCCTATTTTTACCCAAGGAACTTGTATACGTGCTTCTACAGAATATACTTATTTGCTTTTGGATTAAAGACTAGTGTCCCAGTGACTGTGCCCTTTTACTAATGCTTCCCAGAAGAAAATGTTCCTGACATCTTTATGGTCTCCTGCTTTAGGTGGATATGTATGCAAATACAGTATTAAGTTCTGTTCAGTACTGGCTTTCTTCAAAGTGTGGCTGGCCAAACTTGTGATTCCTGAGAGGGGTCTTTTTTACAGGCCCTTTGAAAATGAGGCCCTTACAAGTAATTCAAGTAAGGCACCCAGAATAATTAGTCAGTCTTAAATTTGCTTAAAATATAGCCTAAATAACTAGTCTTTTCAGGCTTGTGTCCTTCATTTCTTCATTTATGTCTCTTACATATGAGTTCTATGACAGACCAAAGGAGAATGCTCAGTGAAATACCACTGTGAAAATATTGGCGACACATGAAAAGGTCCTTTTGGCAATGAAGAAAACCCACTTTAGCAGATCTGTTCTAAACATGATTTGAAATTAGTTCCTTTCAAGTCATGGTATCATTTACCCATACCTGCCAACTGGAAATAACCACACATTGCGAAATGTTTAAAACATTATTTGCCTGGGCCATTTTTAATGAGAAGTTCAGGTGTGAAATAAATTGTGATACTTAAAGCAAAAGTCCCATTTTTGACCTGAGGAGTACAGAGGATGACTGGGGGCCATGTTCTTCCTGAAGGCGTCTCAGAGCCATGACAGCTTTGCCTCTACTTTCAGCAGTTCTGAATAGATGTTTTTACTTACTCTGGGAACGTGCAGGTATCTTGTATACTTTCATCTCTCAGCCCTGTACCCCCTGTCTGTGAAAACATTTATGTACTTAATATTGTTCCTCTGTCATCTACTACTAAACATGGCTACACTGGGCCCTGTGTCTCCCTCTTGAGTTTGTTAGTCAGGACCCAAGCTCTGCACAGCCCTCTATGATGATTTAACAAAAATATAAAAGTGGTAATCCAGAGGATGGTTTGGTGCAGGATGAAATGAGCTGGAGCACTCTTTCCATGTAGGATACTGGTTGGCTTCTAGCCTTTATTTTCCATCTGGAGAGCCTTAACACTCTTGAAAGAATTGTGGTAGTTGCAATTTTATCTCCATTGGCATTATAGCTTGCGTCAGGAAGGTGCTTTTGAAGTTAAGCTCGTGATTGCACCTACCTACTGTACCTTGCTTTGCACCACGAAACAAAGTTTAAGAGTTGGATTAAATTGGGATGAAAGTAAACTGGAAAATACTCTATCTACAGCTAATATGCATTCAATCCATGGGACCAGACTACAGCTTGTCTGGCACAACACCTCTCGCTTCACCTTCATGTATAGAGTGTGGCTGTCAGTTCCTCAGCATCAACTATTATTCTGTGTAGATTTGGTCTTACTGTGCTATCCTACATGTTCATTTAGATTAGCCTTTAATACAGATTAGTTCCTGGATATTGTAGCCAAACAGGCGTGCCAAAACTCCTTGAGACAAGTATGGGAAAAGTGAAAGTTTTTGTTCTACATTAGAAGCTATCTAGCGTGCAAACTCAACTTTGGCACCTTTGGTTCTCCTGACTGCAATATAAGTTGTACGTGGTGTTTAGGTTCAGCTTGCTGCCCTAAGTGGGAAATAGTATTTCAGGCTTCCATCATCACAAGATTTTTGGCCACTATAAACCTGAGAAGTGGGAGAAGACCCATTGGTGTCCCGTTAAAGTGAGAGTGAGAGTCACACCACTCCTGCTTTGCTTGTTCAAAACAGAGCTGGGAATTGCTTACTTTGTCCCCATGTGGAATTTTGTTTATATGGTAGAGAGGAAAGGCAAATGTTTCAACATTTTTTTTTCCAAGTACACTTAATCTTGCTTGAATAACCTTTCCAACCCACCAGCCACCTACAGTAGGGCTGTGCTTCACTAAAAGATTACTGTATTGTAGTAAGAAATAAAGCATTTATAAACAGTGACAGAGGATTCAAAATAATTGGGTCTTATGCTTCATTAATTCTTCTTGCTTTTCTGTTATCACTTTGTGTAACCTTTTACTGGTAGCAGGATTCATTAGTTGAAGATTAAAATTCTCAATTGCCCATAGAAAAGAGGGGGAAGCAAGTCTTTGTCTGCATCTGATTGAGCTAGAGGGACTGTGTCTAGAAACAAGGAGAGCTGAGTTTTCATATTTATTCAGGTTTTGGCCTATTTTCTGATAGTGCAGAGAGACAGGCTTTTTTGCTATTTGCATTTTTTTGAGCTATGCAGAGGTGATTTTCATCTTCTTGTCCTCATAAAATGCAAGCTAAACAAAAACTTGTCTGTGCTCAACTCTTTGAACTCTTGCATGCTGTGGAAGAACAGTCAGATGCTGTCAGTTTTTACAGTGTCGGATTTAAAGGTTACAGCTATTGTAAGGTTTCTGGGGGGAGTATTAAACACCCAGTGTTCCACCCTTGAAAAGAATGTTTAAAACAGTAGCTAATGTGCATCTGAGTAGAAAGACACATGGAAAGTATCTTAACCAAAACAGCAAAAAGTTTTAGAGGAAAGACATTTGGCAGATGTAGCAATACTCTGCCTTGCAAAATAATGTTGCACGTTTTCTGTTTTGCAAGGTTTAAAGCTTCACATGCCCATTGTTTATCCATTAGGATCTTTGGCTTCTGGCTGCAAACATAAAATACAGGCAAGCATGCAATGTTGTCATGTGGCAAAATCCTGCAGGAAAGCTGTTGTTGTGACCATCAGATTCACCTAGGCAAGCAAAACAGAAGTAGAAGGTCATTTCTGGGAGCGTGCCTTGTGTTGCTCTATAGCACTGCTTTGTGAATATCTGAAAGATGACACAGGCAGCCTTTGAAAAGGGCATCGTCTGGACTGAAAAATAGAAGGAGGGTGGCTGCAGTACAGGCAGAGAATTTCCAGGAGCTTCTTTTTCGCTTCACTGTATTGGATGTTTGCCAGTTTTTGTGCCCACATCCAACTACTCTGTTGTAGACTCTATGTTTGCATTCCAGGATGTGATATATGCATAATGTGTTAATGTATGTAGAATCCAAACAGGATGATGTTTGTTCTGGTTTTCTAATGTGACTGTTTTTACAGGCACTGAGGTGTTTCCATGCTATAGGTTTGCGTGACCAACGCT
This sequence comes from Phalacrocorax carbo, assembly GCF_963921805.1. Classification (NCBI taxonomy): domain Eukaryota; kingdom Metazoa; phylum Chordata; class Aves; order Suliformes; family Phalacrocoracidae; genus Phalacrocorax; species Phalacrocorax carbo. The sequence goes on from NC_087513.1 coordinate 56,333,051, forward strand.
CCAATGCATTTTTCTGCTTGGACATGCAGCCTCTTTGTCGTTTGAGCATATTTTGGAGTAGAAGATCTGTGAAGCTTGTGCTGCTGGGTTTCAGACTCTCCTGAAGAGAGTGTATTTTATCTCTGGACTACACGAGGGGAGTGTGCCATAGTTTGATTGCAACATGTCACACAATTAGGAATGATTGTAATACAGCAGACAGTCTAATGATTATAATCTCATTAGGCCTCTGGTATCACTAGCTGCGGGTTTTTTTTGTTGGCATAAGGTTAATGGAGAAAATTTAATACTTGTTATAAAACTAAACCATGGTATTTGCTTGGGGGGCTGTGAGACGTTGCTTAGAATTAACTCTAAAGGAATTGCTATTTACTGGGGACGCTTAGTGATTTGAGGATGCAGAACACAGGTTATGCTCTGGCATATCAATGTTGATCGTCATCTAGACAAAGCTTGTAACTGGTCTTCTGCATCCAGCACAGCTACCATCACAAGAAAACAAGGATCTTTGAGGTATTCATTTCAGGAAGTAAAATGCTTGCCACCTGTGGGTTGCTAAAATTAAACCATATGTCTAGACTTTAACACTTCAACCCCCAAATTTGGCCATACGTCCACGCTTCTGTTTGTATAGGGTCACTAAAAATTTTATTGCTGCTTTAGCCTTTACCTGATAGTCTAACTGCTTCTCAACTTTAAAAAAGTAATTTGGTTGGTGAATATTATGCACTTCCAACTCTATTGCATGGCTCTTCATTTAGTATTTTATTCATGTTCATATTTTCATATTAAGCTGCCAGTTTTAAATCTGAAACTTGTCAATACTCTATATGGGGCAGTAGTTGGAGACCTGTCCTTTGAGGATATAGTCAACTTCTGGTTCCTGGCACAAATGATGGCTACACAGAACATATTAAATGTTGTCAGAAACAAAAGAAAACAAAAAAACCTAGCTTTTTTAATTGTTCAACTGTTAACTGTGAAATAGGAGCATCTTTTGATGTATGTCAAAGAAAGGAGAGGCAGTAAGCTGTTGAAACATACACAGTTACCTACATGTGCAGTATTTTTCATGGCAGGAATCGTTCTTCAGTCGTGCTGATGACTTCAGGTGCAATTCTTAATGTCTCAACGATATTTTATCTTCTGCTTAAACGCTAGGATAGAAGATGAACTGTTATGCCTATGTGAAGTTATACTGATTCAGAAGTGTTGCAGTGTGGCTATACAGTCAACACTTTGAGATTGTTGTGTGTTATATTTGAACTGCAGATAAACCATTTGCTTTAACACCCCAAAAGAGCTTGTCCTGCTCTGCCTATGTTTGCTGCATAATGTGCTCCTGTCACTCTCTCACTGCTTTATGTATCGGGTCTTTGTAGTGACATGCCCTATAGTTTTTGGAATATATTTATAGTAACCAAACAAAAATACAGATTTTTGCTTCCCTGCCATCTAGTGTCCACTATTCTGCCCATTGGTGACTGCTTCACTTTCATACCTTTTTCCACAAAAAAAGATGAAACTGTAATTTCATTTAGGATGAGGAATTAAACAACAACTTTTTTTAATACTCCATTTAGCCTCTGAAACCTTGCTGTTTCCTGCTTCATTGTATACAGAATGGGACCTCAAAAATAGAGGCTGCAGTGAGACTTTTGATATTCTCAATGTCATGCTCAGAGAGTAAGGCTAGAACACTAAGCAGGTATTGTAAAACAAACAAAAGTTGTAGAGGGCACTTGCAGCTGTATTTCTGTTTGTGGCATGTAGCACAGAAATCTGTAACTGGTTTTATTTTAATTTGATCACCTACCTGTAACTTGTCTCCCAGGAATTATTTGCTGGTTCTTTGTCTTTGATCTCTTCTGCTGAAGCACAATTTCAAAGCCTTGAGGCTTTGTGTGGAGAAGGAGTCCATGCATTTAAGCTGAGAGCCTCATTGTCAGGGGCCTAATAACTGCACCTGGTTTGTTTATATTTTTAGATAGCTTTCTGTGTTTGTTTTCCATGTGTTTATATCATCTGTGATTAATGAGACATGGTTGGAGTAGGAAAGTTCATTTTGTTAGTAATGGAAATGTCCTGTTTGCCCTTTCTGAAGTTGTAGAAAGAAAAGGCCATTCTCTGGGCTTTGATAGGCTGTGTTTAGTCTTTGATCCCTGCAATGATAAAAGATTTAACTCTGCCGTTTGCAAGAGAAACATAATAATTCAGGGGAGTAAAGTGTGGTATGCAATAACAGTTTTTTTCCCTTCGTGTTCCCACAGTATTCTTGGGTTCATTCTTACTCGTTGGCTGGGAATGGTCTCATTTTCTTCTCCTGGCCCCACACCTCCCCTAGTCTGGGCACACTGTAAAGTTGTCAGAAGAGTTTGCAAAGGGTGATGATCCGTCCAGGAAGCAGGCATGAAGTTTGGTCTAGGAATGCATGGATCAAAGGGTTCTCACTAGAAGCTCTTTATCTCCCTTTTCCTCTTCAGTTTAGAGATGGCATAATCCTAATTGTAATGAAGCTTTCTTTTATATTTTTTATTTTTCAGTTCAGGATTTAGGTAATGTCTTTTGAATGCCAAGAGTTAATGGGGATAGATGGAGTGGGTTATGCTATCTGTATTTGCTGTAAATGTTCTTTGACATGTAGCCGTAGTCACCCATAGATCTGATAACTGTTACCATGAGTGAGAATTTCCATTTCGCTCCTAAAGAGGGTGAACTTTCTGAGAAACGACACATATCTGTTAAAGTTTAAAGTAACTCAATGTTGGGCCTTAAAAAATCTTATCCCTTTCTGTCAATAATTTCACATTTGCTGTGACAAACCTGCACTTTAGGCTTTTCACACAATTAAAACTAATTAAAATATTACACTTCAGCTTCATTTTAAAGGAGATACCGCTGTAATAATGTTACTGACAGTTTTGCCAAGTTGTGGACATGGGCTCTGGAGAGGTGCTTGGTTCAGGTATTGGAAGCAGCTCAGCTGGTGCATGGCTCCATTGTGAGCTGGGCTGAGGCAGGGTACCACAGTCCCACCTGTGTGGATGCTCATGCAACCAGGGCAAGCCCAGTTCAGGGAGCTGCAAAGTGGCTTTTTTGGGGAGCAACAGCTGCGTGAGCCAGTGTGCTGTGCAGGCTCATGAGTGTTGATGCAGGAGGAGGAGTGGCTCTAAGAGGTGTTGGGGAGGCAGGACTTGTTCAGCTCTGGCTTCCTCAACAGCCTGAGCCTCACCAAACAATGTATTTAACATGGCCTTCATTTGGCTGCTGTGTTCTGTGCCGTATCTCAATTTATTGGAACAGCTTGGTAATAGGGAAGGCTCTGTAAAGCTGTAGCACTATAACTGTAATGCCATGCTTTGGGAGTACTGGCAGCAGTAACAAAGTGGGGAAGAACCTTTCTGCAGCCTTTCTTCAGTTCAAGATTAGAAACAGTCATAATTCTTTAACAACAATGACATTGTGCTTGAAGGGTGTCACTGAGGGGTAAAGTTGCATTTATTTGTGTGCCAGAGCTATGTTTCTCACCTTCATAAACACATTTGGATTTTTTTCTTTAGGTCAGTCTTAATTTTGAATTTTCTGAGTTTATGTATTTTGGGGTTTGAATAATCACAGTTTACAAATGGTGGCTTCTTTTCTTATCCATGATACCCAGATCTTAGCCTTAATCCAAGGCTCTTACCAATGCCAGGGGTATGAAATCAGCAAGAATTCTCAAGTATATCGGTTCTGTGTACTGGATGTGAAACTCCCTGGACCTATGTAAGGAGAAAAGGGCACTGATGGAGACCTCTTTTCTATCACCTGTGTATTCCCCACCCCCTTTTCTACAGCATGCTGCTCTTTGACACTGCCCCACTAGCAAGATGATGGCTCCTTCTGTGCATGTGACCCGGTTTTTAAATACTTTATTCTTCCATGCTGTGAGAAATGCTTTTTGGAAGTGGGGTGAAGATGAAGGGGGAAAGAAATAGCCAACTGCCTTGTTCTGTGGTTCAAATTCTGTGTGTCTCAACCAAATGCTACATGCTGAATGCTCTGGGGTGGGAGCCCCACCCTGAACCGACAGAGGAAGTCATCAAGCCTATTTGCAGAACTTTATCTCATTTTTTTACGAAAGCATAGTAAACAAGAGAGAGAAACTAGAATTGGTTAGGAGCAGAGGCGACTAGCTGCAGCAGAAGGGTGTCTGCCATTCTGAATTAAGTCAGCATGTCCGAGGTTGGGTTTGGATGTGACATGAGCTTCTCTTTTTCAGAGCAAAGAGAAATTTTACCTTTCCCTCAGGAACTGATCTAACTGAAGAGCAGAATATTTGAATCAGTAGCCTTTCTACAAACATTGCATGTTGCCTAATCAACTGATTTGCATATTTTTCAAATATTACCTTGTTGTCTATGATGAGCTAGATACTGTGCTGTCTCTTCTCTGTCAGCCGACACATCTGATAGCCTCCAGTGGTGACCTTACCAATTGCAGAACGTTTTGGAACCTCTCCTAACCCCTAGGCACTTGATCTGTGAGGGCCTGTGAAGACCCTTTTGCCTTTCTTTCTTCCCTTTATTTGATTCCTTGCAAACCTTGGTGTCCTCTGTTGGCTGCATAGGCAAATGCAGGGTGTACAAATATTTTGGCCTCTTTTTCTCAGCAGTTGGGTCAGTCCCCGTCCCCATCTATGTTTCATTCTTAGAGTGACTGAATTTGGTTCTGATTCTGCTTATTTCTCACACTAGGTAACAGGAACTTGAAGATCTGCATATGACTATCTTTGAAAGCTTTGCCAGGATAAAATTTGCTTTTGTACTCTGCAGAGTAAACACTGAACAGAAAACGTTTGAAGCATTTTGCATGGCTTTTTATCTCTGCTGTTATATTGGAGATTTGGGTTTGATTCCTGGGCCTTGATTCAGTCTGTTTATAGCAGCACCAGTTTGATGCTTTGCAGCGGTTATCGCCCTTAATTTGTGCATTTCCATCTTCCAAATGTGTCTTGGGCTGGGGGAACACTGAATTAATGCATTGCAGTTTTGGCCCCTGTTTCATAGGAGTTAGTACATTGCTTTGAAGTTAAGATTAGCAACTTCCATCTCCATGCTTTGTATGGAAAGGTGTGCATCATCATAGATGGTCCTCTGGGGTGCTGCTTAACTCTGGGGGGTCAGATGGAAGGAGAGTAGTTGAAATGTGTAGTTGCAAACATTTCTGAAGCAGGGTGGAGGCACAAAACAGTTGCATCATTGATCTTCAGGGAGATTTCTCATCGTAGCTAAGGGTGTGACCACAAAGATACTAATGCTTCAGGAATTCTGATGATGAAGCATCAAAATGCTTCAAAATAAGTAGCAGAGAGACTGAAAAAAACTAGGATGTGTGTGGTAGGAATTTCATTAGATCCTTGCTAGCCAACCAATCTGTAGTAGGAAAATCATGTCCTGCTGTCAGTCATCTGAAGGTGAAGGGGTATCAGGCTCATCCTTATAACAGTAGTTGTTGCAAAATGCCAGGTGGTTGTCTGAGTGGGATGCAACATTTACACAGTAAATTTACACAGTGGGACACAGTATTTACAACTCAGTGAGGGGCATCTGCTGGATGGTGCTGTCCCAAACCCTGCTGGTGATGCTACTGTCCCTTCTATTCTTTCACCAAACAATTTTTAGTGCTTGTTCAACCATTTGTAACATCAGACTTCCTAAGGCAGATGGGGCAGTCTGCAGACATGGGGGCTGTGGTTCAGCAGCATGCGGGGCTCCTCCTGCTGTGCTGGCTTTAAATCCAGCGTCTCGTTTCTGACTTTGTCTGGCAGGTCAGTTTTTGCTCAGTTTTGCTGACACTGTTATTTGTGGAGCCATGCTATAAACCAGCATGCCAGTCCAGGTTAAAATAACTCTTTCAAAACAACTGTGGTCCGAGTCCAAAAACGGTTTTGTCAGCATAACTGAGGGCTAATAACATGCTTTGTCCCAGGCCTTGGTACAAGAACAAGGGCAGAAAGTGTAACTGCAGTTTATTGAGAATGAAAATACCATGCACGTATTATGTAGAAACAAAATCAGAAAGGCTGGCAAAAGGTATACCTAACTGGGGTATTGCAGAAGTTACTTCTGCATTCTCAAATATCCCAGTAGGAGAGAAGTAGCAAGGGATTTTTTTCTGCATACAGTAGAAAACAAAACCTCTCAATAGCCAATACTCCTGTTGTAGTTTGGCAAGTGTTATTTTGTTTGTCCTTTTTTTTTTTTTTCCCCCCTCTGGCAGCACTCTGTTCTCATCAGGGGCTCACCCAAAGTTTTCCTAGCAAAGCTAGTGAAGGTGGCCGTGCAGTTACACAGATGAAGCATTCAAACCAAGATAACTTGTACCTCTTTTGGGGCGTGGCAAGTGCCATGGGGAGGTGCTGGAGTGACTTTATGGTGACAGTTCCCTGGTACAGTTCCCTGTGCTGCATGAGCACAATTGGACCATCAGTGGTGAGGCAGAAACAAGGGGGACAAGGGGGAGGGGGAAGAAGAGGTCATTACTTAAGCTGGACCTACCACCAGACTAAACATTTGTTGAACCGTCTCCCCAGGAAGTCAGGATGTTAAATGTCTTTTTGCAGTTCTTGCGTTTGGTAAGGTGCTTGACACAGGCTTGCCTGATGTTTTTTTAAGCAAGCTGGGACAACTCGAAGCTGCATGTGGAAATGGTGAGAGAACAGTATTGGAATAAAGGCTTGATGTCAGCCTAGGAAGATGTGTTGAGCAGGGCTTTTGAGTGGGGAGGGAGGAGGTCCATGTCTGATACTATTTGGTATTTTCAGTAATTTGATGTAAAGAAGGAAAGAGTGTGCCTATTTCTAAGCTTGCAGATTAGTAGGCTGGGAGGAAGACAGGACTGGGACTTCTCCAGTGTTTGGAGAAGCTGATGAATACGGGACAAAACCAAAGAAAAATGCAGGGTTTCTACATTTTGGTATGTCTAGTCAGTGGCATGAATTGAGGATGGAGAGTGGCTGGATAGGTAGCAGTTCTGCAGAACAGCACTGGAGACCTTTCATGGTTTGTGAACGAAGCACAAGTGAACATGTTATGGGTTTTATGTACACAAAAAAGGCAAACTGGCTGGGCCATATAACTGAAAAGTGTTATTTATTCATTATTTAGCTCTATAAAAGCTGATAAAGCCTAGGCTGGAATACGTGCACAATTTTGGACACTATACTTCAAGAAAAATGCGGATCAAACGGAAGGAGTCCAAAAGAGAGTAAATGAGCAAAGGTCTGGGAAATGTTATCTATAAGGGAAGCTTGAAAGAACTGGCTTTGGTCATTTTATATAGTAGAAGACTAGGAAACCTGAAGTTTTTCATGTATGGGGATGGATGTAAAGAGGAAGATAATAAATTGTTCTCTGTAATGATGGCAGGTAAGGCAAGGAATAATGAGTGTAAATTGTAGGAAGGGGAATTGAAGTCAGACATCCAGAAAGTTTTTAAAATTGTAAGGACATATATGCACCAGGATAATTTCTCTGCAATAACATCACATTTTTTTCATGAGAGGTCTTCAAGAATAGGTTAGACAAGCTACTGTAAGGAAGAGTTTAGTATCTTTTATCCAGCCTGAGCAGTCAAATAGCTGATATGGCTGAGAACAGCAGAGCTTTGTGAATATGGGTAATTCTGAGTGGAATGGATAAAGCAGTACTCCGGTGGGCAAACCAGCAGGGTACAGAGGGCAGGAATAGTTTTGCAGGGATCAGTGCCAAGTGTCTAGGAAGGGCAGTGGTGGGAACTGGAAGAGGGACATGTCTGCATTGTGGGTCCCCTGTAGAGCGTGCTCAGAGCCTTACTGCTTCAGAGTTCTTCACAGGGTTTTTCTTTTTTTCCATTTGCTGTAGTAAACAGAGTTGCTCCTCAGGTCTGGGCTATGTAGTAGTTTCAAAGCCAGCAAAATGTGCAAGGCTTAGTTAACTTTGAGTGGAGTATGATTTTACAATAGACACCCTCTTCTGACATGTCAGACCCATCCTAGATTGCTGAGGGAAGCAGTGAAGGATTGGTGCCTGGTGCCCTCTTGACATTTTCAGAGGTCAAATATTGAAGTCCTCTGTCATGTTGCCAGCCCAGAGAGCTACAACCCAGTGCTTGTTTCCAGAGGACTAGTCATGAGAGACTGAAATTGTTCTTTGCAAGATTCTTCCTGTAGCAGTTTTGCATTACTTACTATTTAATGTGTACATGGTTTGGGGGAGGGTGTGTTTTTGTTTTGTGTGGGTGGTTTTTTCTTTTTTTTTTTACCTTGGGGATTCTTTTCTTCTTGCTTTGTTCTTCTGTATGCAAGAGTTTTCTTGGACTACCTGTGAAATCAGCTGAACTCCTGCAGTTGGCATTCCTGACCATTTGCTATGGTCAGGGAAATGTCACTTAAAGTTCATGCACGGCCTCTTACTGATGGCAGAGGTAGGCAGGAAGGGGAGAGTGAAGAATTATGGCCATGCCTGAACATTCCGGTGGTAGAGAACTTTTGAAGACTCAATATGAGGTCTGCTTTGCTTGTCCCCAGAGTAGATTTTTATACCAATTTATATATTGCACGGTATCTTTGCCCAAGTGTACCTGAACTTTTATTTCACTTTTCTGTGGTATACATGAAATGAAAGAAACGTGTCGTTAAGTTCAAGTATGTGCATATTCACAAGCAGTTCATGTGGCTTGAGAAGAGTATTTCCCAGTTTATTATGTTGCTTGTTCTTTGTTGAGCAGTGATGGTCAGGCTGCCCAGGAGTTGATGCCTCAGCTAGCCAGTGAAGTTTTTTGTATTATTTTTGCAGTTATTGCAAAACCATGTCTCTACCCTTACTTTGGTTTATCCCTAAGTGGAATCAGTGCGCTCCCAATTTCACAGCTTGCGTAACTTTCTCTGGTGATTTCTCTCCATAACCAGATTGTACAAAATTATCTTTAATCTGAATGTGAACTGTCTGCCCCATCATTGTAGGGGTCTGTATACTCACTCACTATGGTTAGTTTTAAATTACTGTTAATTTATTCTACAAATTATTCTTAATTCCTCTCTGAAGTCTGAATCCCATATAATGCCCTGGTATGTTCAGAATTCCTGGCATATGGACTAAATTCTGCTTTTTACCCCATTGATGTGAACCTAGAGGGACTCTGTTGATATTTCTCAGAATGTGTGTGTGTCTTAACACTTCGTCTTTGGCTATTCCATTTCATTCTGTAGGAAAGATTTTAGAAGTCTACACGTGCATTGGAAGTAGTTTCTTACACTACATTTATGCAAGGGCTTTTATTTTTTAACAGCCTTTTGAGATTTCATTATGAAGTTGCATCTGAGAAATATTTAATCGTTGGTCTTAACTGAAAAATAAGTAGTCTATATTTCATAGGAGCTAGATGCAGTACTTTGGGGTTATTAACGAGGTTAGATTTCTGTCTTCAAAAGACTTGCAACTTATCTTTAAAGCTGAAGTTTTTAAACTTTGTTGTTTAGCTTGGTGGTAATTTAGAAACTTCACCAGGCAGTTTTAAATCTGAGTTTTTCAGAAATATGAAAAGAAATTATTATGTTCCCTTCAGCTAGTTCTGAATACAAGCCACAATGTGACTATTTTAAAAAACCAAGCTACTTGCAGATTCAGGAAAACTGTGGGGAGCTACTGACACTTATCATTGCTGAGTTAGAACTAATATCACCCTCTTTCTCTGGTTTTACTGTGGGACGTGAGCTTTGTGTGCTTCAGAGGAGCCAGGCAGAGCGAGAGATTCCTCCAGGGTTAGTACGGTCCTGGACAGCAGAGGATCAGTTTCTTAAAACATGATCCATTTTGGCTCTGGTTTTATACTGGGGCCGAGGGGGCAAGGAGGTCTGTTATATGGAGAGCTGCTGTTAATTCCTCAAGTCTTGGTTTTCTGTCAGCAGACAGATGTACTTTCCTGTCCAAGTGTTCCTGTTCTCACGATAGTTTCTCTTACATGGAGCAATATATATGTCCTGTGGACCTGCAGAGTTTGTAACCAGCCCTTGCACGTGCAGATTAAGGAAAGACTTGCAGCTTCCTTTGTCATTAAAAGGTAGTAAAGGGGATTTACAGTTCATTAGGATCCTCCCCCATCCTTCCAACCATTTCATGTATCTCTTCAATGTTTCAGTGCCATTCCTTTACTTATGGGTCCTGGATATTTTACTCCATGTTGAAGCTCATAAAGACATTTGTCGGGGGGGCTGTTTTTGACTGATGTTGTGAACAGTAGTTGTTCAACTAGAAGTGGAGCCCATATGACTTTCATCAGTAGCCCACAAAAAGTCCAGGTCAGCTCCGCTAGCTCCTGTGCTGTCAAATGAAGTATGTCAATTTGCATTGCTTTATACCAGCTGGAGATCTGGTCCAGTGTGTTGAAAGATGCAGGAGGCAGTTGCTTCAGTGTATTTGTTAACTTAGTTGGCCTGAAGGGACATGCAGTGAGAGAACTTCCATCATTCTAATTCATTCTCTAAATGTTTTTCCCTCAACAGCTCTGAAAAGTCCAGCTGCATTTCATGAACAAAGAAGGAGTTTGGAGCGGGCCAGGGTAAGATGCAATATGCTCTTTAATGTTTTGGGGAAGTCAGGAGTAGTATGTCTTATGTTTTGGGCATCCTGTAGCTGTTAATGAGATGCAGAAGGAAATTGTTCATATTCTGGATGTAATACAGGGCTATGCAGTCAGAGGTGTATTGGATGGGTGTATTCTACAGCTGGCGTAGTGGTGGTTAACCCTCAGTGAACTAGTTGTACCTAAAAACCACGTAATATGGTGCCTGGATTTCCACTGGAGTTGTCTTTCTGGAAGTCACTGATATTCTTCTTCCCCACTGTCCATATACTTTACATTTTTATTATTGTGGTGTCTGTTTTGCCCTTAAATGCTACTATCATGTGGAGTTCTGTTCACCTTTGAGACAAGTGTATGGATTTGCTGTTACCTGCACGTACATTTCTTTTTCTAGGACACTAGAAATGAAAAATTTAGTAAAGAGGATTCCCCCCCCCCCCCCAAATCTTGTAACACTGAAAACGCACAGACTTCTGGCTCTATAGAAAGAGGAAGCCAGGCGTCACACTTCATGTGGCATCTTTGCTAACTGGGGGGTTTCTTGATGATTTCTGTTCCTCAGAAGGCCTCTGGGGATAGGTTTTGTTTTTTTTTTTTTTTTATAATTAGCCTACTGGTCCTACCTATTAGGACTGCTGGGCCAAGTTTTGTTTCAAAAGTGAAAGCAACATAAGTGAAAAAATAACATCTGTGATTAAAACCTGTAAGGGAATATTAGCACTTTAAACTCTGTGGAAGACTTGGAACTTTTTATTAAGACCAGTGTCCCAGAGGCTTTTGCTTCTTCCTCCTCTTTTTTTCCTAAAACCTTCTTATTAAGTTAATATTTTGGTGTGGGCAATTTAGCAAGTATGGTGCGGTTTTGTGATTGACTTTAATGAAGGCCCATTCTGATGGCTGGTACTTAACAGGCTGTTACTCACTGCACATGCTCAGCCCGGACAGGGTCATCTCTGTACATTGCCCTGTAGTGCATTCTCCAAAGGCAGAGCTAAAAGCAGTTCTGGAAATTAAATGGGTCTTGTCATAGGATTTAGATTCTGCCTGCCAAGGGAGTGCATGGGGTCCTTAGCTTAACAAATAACATATCTCTAAACAAATAAGAGTATGCCCAAACCACAAGTCAGCCCCAAATGCCAGCAGTATATGAAGGTATTTGCTGTGAACAATGGAACCAGTGCATCTGCCTTTAATGTAAAAAGAAATGTCTTGAATTTCACCCTGACACAAGTTAGTGGTGTTGCATAGAAGGGGAAAAGAGGGCTTCAGCTCTCGAGGAGGTCCTTTCCAGTTTCTGTTCTGTGGGGCAGCAGTGCACTCTTACACTGAGGCAATGTAGTGTAGAAGGTCATCCTTAGAATAAGCTCATTCTCTGAGTGCTCTGGGACAGAAGATAGGGCCTTTCTCTGTTCCTTGTTTATTTAGATCTCAATAACTAAAGATGGTTGTTTCTCTTGTTTGCGCTGTCCAAGATTACCTCACTCCTATGTCTGATCAACTGAAATTGGTTCTTGCTTGTCTATTTTTGTTGCAGACAGAGGACTATCTGAAACGGAAAATCCGGTCCCGGCCCGAGAGATCAGAGCTGGTTAGGATGCACATTCTGGAAGGTATGGCATGAACTAAACAGGAAAACATGAACAATAAACTTCATCGTAATTACTTATTTAACAGCTTTCTGTTTTTTGCCCCTGACCCCCAAGTCTTTCTTTCAATTGGGAGTAGGCAGAAGGTCATGATTGTTGCATGATTTCTTGGGAGGGATTCAACTCTGCCTGCATGGAGATTCTCAGAAGAATCTGTTACGTGAACTCAAAATGGTGCAGTTTTGTGTAGTTGAGCCACAAATGAAATGGAATGACCGTGGATTGCTCTTCTACTAAGGGAAGACCCTGTAAAATATTCAAGAGGAGGTGAGGCAGGTTTGATCTCATTAGTAAGCACCTCAGTTTCCAAGAAGGAGTACTGTGCTGCTGCTGAGTTCCACATCTTTGGACACAAGTGAAAGGGAAAAGATGAATGAGAGTTGGGTGACATCGGTTTGAGAACAGTGAATTTGTCCTATGCTGGAGTCACAAGGGCTACTGTAGTTATCTTTGTAACTTAAATATATATAATATCTATAACTACTTCATAGTGCATAGCTATCTGTTGTTATCTGCAACTATTTTTCTGTACAGTTATCTACTGTTATCTACAGTTGCCTTTCTGAATGGAGGTAAAATACTGCTGAAGTGCATAGGTAACCATTGCTGGATTGATGCCATTTTATTTACTTTCCCCTGAACAGAGACCTCAGCTGAACCCTCCTTGCAGGCAAAGCAGCTGAAGCTAAAGAGAGCCAGACTGGCAGATGACCTCAATGAGAAGATAGCGCAGAGGCCAGGTCCCATGGAGCTGGTGGAGAAGAACATCTTGCCTGTGGAATCAAGCCTGAAGGAAGCCATTATAGGTAAGGCCAGAGGAGGATCTGTGTTGAGGGCATTTCCCATAGGTGGCTGTGATTTCCTGTCAATTCATCTGCCTAAGGAAATGCAATCCCGTGGTTGGCCTTGTTTTCCTGTTTCAGAATCACAGTCTTTCACCCCCAAGGATTCTGAAAAGGAGAGCTCCTTCTGGCCCAGATAGTGCTACAGGGACATTAAATTATAGGGAGTATGGACATTCGAGAAGAATGTGAAAGCAATTGCATACCCTAAAGATTTGAAAGACCGTTGAAGATTGCATTCCCTAGATTCTCTCCTTAAAAATTTCTGTCTCGGTTTAACATGTCAGCAACCTTGGTCAGGAAAGCCCACTGACTTACTCGGATCAGGGAAGAAAGACAGAATATAAACAGGTGTGATGAAACAAAAGCTGTCTGTGAACTTAAAAACTTCAGAGGATTCAACCCCTTTAAAAATAAACCAGAACAGATGTAAATCATGCCAGGGCCATTCTAAGGGCTGAAAGGAATGCTGAGGAATAGCCTTCCCACTGCCTCAGCAATGCTCTTTCCTGTCTCCCCAGACCGAGCAGTCTGTGTGTGTCTGTGGTTATTCGTCCCCTCAAACACTCACAGCTACTTTAAAGACAAATGGGACACAACTGTGAGCAGGATGGAATACTTCTCATGAAAAAGGAAAAGGACAGTCTTGTGGGAGAGTCTGCCTTCGCTATTGCACAATAAGTGGTTGAGGAAGAGAAAACGTGAACTTGTAAACTGGAGCATTAGAAATGTGGCCTCCTTCTGACCTTGACATCTCTCTGGATTTCTGTTGCGTTTATGTGAGGTGCAATCAATAGTATTTTCCTGCTTACCAGGATTAATTTGAGATAATGTAATCTAAAAAAATCATCGGTGTGTTACAAATGTACACCTAAGTGAATTTATCTACTGGACATGTAGATAGACAGAAATGCTAATCGCAGTCAGGGCCACCCCTTAATCCATACCATAGCTCTTGTTGCTTGTAAGACCGGAGGACAATTTGGGATTCTGTCTTGAAGAGGGATTCTCTCTTCCACCACCTAGGATGAATACTAAAGAAACTATGGCTCAGCCTTACACTGTCTTAATGTTCTTCAGTGCCAAATGATAATCAAATAAGCCATGCCACAGATCTGGGTTTGGGCAGAGCTGAATAGCTCACTATACTTCCTGATCTTATCTGGCTAAGAAACAAGGGAAATGGTTCACCTCAGTCTGCATCACTTTATTCTGCTGATAGCAGAGATGAATGTAAACACTTAAAACTGGTCCAGTTTGGGCTCTGTTGTCTCATTTTTAGTTGGAGCTTTAAGCACATCTCAGACACAACTCTCTCCATGCCTTCATTATCTCTGTGAAACATCTAGTGTCAAGTGAAATAAGTTCTTATTGCACTTTAAAGATCACTGTTGATGTTTGTGTTTCTAGTTGGACAGGTGAACTACCCAAAGGTTGCAGACAATTCCTCCTTTGATGAGGACAGCAGTGATGCCCTCTCCCCAGAACAGCCAGCCAGCCATGAGTCCCAGGGGTCTGTCCCATCACCGATGGACTCCCGGATTTGTGAACCTCTCCCCAGCACCACTGGCACATCACTAGCTCAGGTGAGAATGCAGTGACCTCCTGCAGTGCCCTGGAGCTTCACAGCTACTGCTGATTTGTGGCAGAGGATCCTAAAATGTGAGACCAAGGGATCCTTAAAAGGTATAGTCTGTGAGATTTCAGAAGGGGTCTTAGCTCTGTGTGTGGTGTTGGTGAAGTCCTCTGGTTATTGAGAAGCCCCTGTAGTGGTGCTGTGTGGGGAAGGTGGGCAATCATTACTTGGTGATGCAGCCTGTGTTGGTGTGTGACTAATTCTGCCAGGCAAAGCTGGGAGATGCAGGTGTGGGGTTTTGATTCCTTTTCTGCCCCAAGAAGTTGTGCTGCTTCTCAGGGACAACTGAAGCAGCAGGTTAAAAGAATCTAATTAATGACTTGAAACCTGTGCTGCTTCTCTGTAAGTGGATACTGCCTGCACTCTCTTAAACTGTTTCCCTCCCTGCATGTGTATTCATCATGACTTTTTCTGTCCCTGCAGGGTACATCCCAATTGCAGATTAGCACAGACTCCAGTGAAACACTTTTCCTCCCTGAACAGCCACCCCCGCCTCTGCCACCTCCACCTCTTCTGCCTCCTAGTCTTACCAATGGAGCGGCTCTTACTGCTGCCAAGCCCCCACCAACACTCATTAAGGTACTATTTTGGCTGACCTCTTTGTTGTTGTAGTCTGAAAGAAGATAAGATGGTTACTCTGAAGAAGGTTTGGAGTTGGAAGTATTATGTTAACAGATGCAAAGGAAGGGAAGCTTACTTCTCACTAGCATCTTCCTCTGACACTAGTAACGTATTTAATAGGTTTTTCTGTTCTGTGATGTATTCAGTTTCTGTAAAGTGGGTCCTGAATGTAAAATGCTCTTGAAACAGTCGGCATTGTCCATAACTAGTCAGTGAGTCTGCACTGGATGAGCAAGTGATCTGGTGTGCTGGGAAAGATGACCTGTGTTACGGTGCAGTGTAAGCCGCTGCGGGTGCTGTGACCATGCTGTTGCCTGAGATAGAGAAGCATGGAAAGACCCTGAGGTCAAATCTGGAGAATTTTGAAATGAAAATACCAGTGTGTGTTCTGGTTTACATGGGGTGTTATGTTATTTCAGTGCTTCCATTCTTATTCGCTTCCTCCTTTTCTTCTAAATAGCAAAGCCAGCCCAAGTCTGCTAGTGAGAAGTCTCAGCGCAGTAAAAAAGCCAAGGAGTTGAAGCCGAAAGTAAAGAAGCTTAAATATCATCAGTATATTCCCCCGGACCAAAAGCAGGACAAGGGAGCTCCTCCCATGGATTCATCCTATGCCAAAATACTGCAGCAGCAGCAGCTCTTTCTCCAGCTTCAGATCCTCAACCAGCAGCAGCAGCAGCACTACAACTATCAGACCATCCTGCCAGCTCCACCAAAGTATGGGTCCTAATTGGCAGCGGTCTCTTAGGGAGCACTTGCTTCCCCAGTACTGTTAATCAGAGACATTGTGTTCTGGGTGTGAGGTGTGGCAGTTGGGGGTTACGCACTTATCTCGTTAAGTTACAGCGGGCCACAAAAAGGGCTGGTGTCAGATGAATCAGACAAAAGCAGCTGAAGTGTGTTGGTTGGCCAGGTAAGGGGCATGGGTATAGTCAAAGGCACTGGTGTGCTTTAATGTCTAGGAAGGCACTAGTGTCCCAGATGCTTCTGAACGCGTACGATTGTTGACACTGAGGGCCTCCATTGCCTTTCCTTTTGGTTTTGATGCCTGTGTTTTTTCTTTCCCTGCAGGCCTCCAGGAGAGCAGCAGAGTGGTGCCAGTGCCCCTGCTGTACGCAATCTCTCTGCCACAGTCAGCAGTGCATCTTCAGTCTCCTCTGGTTCTAGTGGGCTGATGCGACAAAACAGTAATGCTGCAGTGGGGAAGCCTGGCCCTCTCCCTGCCAACCTAGATGAGATGAAGGTAAATGTCTGTGAAGCCACACAGCCCTTTTTTGCTGTGGTCAGTGGAGAGGGCAGTATTTAACGATGTTGCCATCCCAGAGCAGAGCTCAGGTAGACTGACAGGAATTAGTGATAGCAGCTGGCATTGCTGCCCTGCAGTCTGTACCTGAGGTGCAGGTGTGTTGGCCTCCAGGAGGGTCAATTTAGTCCTTTGCCCCATGGCTCTGATAGCTGTTAATAGTTGTTCTGGTTAGAGTGTATATTCTCTTAATGTTGCCCTCTTTTTTTCTCCCATATCAGGTAGCAGAGCTGAAGCAAGAGCTGAAGTTGAGGGCCTTGCCTGTCTCGGGCACAAAGACGGACCTGATTGAGCGTCTCAGAGCTTACCAAGAACAGAACGGTGCAGCCGGCCAAACAACCCCCACTCCCAAACCCAGCACGGCAGCCATCCTCCCAAAAGCTGCCGAAGTGGTGGTAGCCTTCCCAGCTGCCAGGCTGAGCACAGGGCCAGCCCTGGTCACCACTGGCATTGCACCAGCAGAAGTAGTTGTGGCCACAGTCACCGGTGGCGGCGTGATGAAGTTTGGCAGCACAGGCTCAACTCCTCCTGTTTCTCCAACTCCTTCAGAGCGCTCACAGATGAGCACAGGGGATGAGAACTCGGCCACCGGAGACACTTTTGGAGAGATGGTGACTTCACCCCTGACCCAGCTCACCTTGCAGGCGTCTCCAGTGCAGTTCCTGGTGAAGGAAGAAAGCTCCAAGTCTGCCTCCTGCAGTGTAAATGCGGCACCCAGGTTGGAGCGATGCAGCACTGGTAACAGCAGAGATGCAGAAGTTAGGGACAAAGACCAGATGCTGCAGGAGAAGGACAAGCAGATCGAGGAACTCACCCGCATGCTGAAGCAGAAGCAGCAGCTGGTTGAGATGCTTAGACTACAGCTAGAGCAGGAGAAGCGTTCTCAGCAGTCGCTACCGGCCCCGGTGGCTGCAGGAGAAGGAACAGCCCTTGCCTCCAACCCAGTAACATTTGGCACCCAGGTCAAGAGTGAAAACGGTTTCCTGAGCTGCCAGTCTGCAAAGCAATCCAGTGGCCAAACAGACCAATTCAGCCCTGCACCAACTGCTAGCCAAATGGACACTTCGAATCCAAGCCCA
Source organism: Phalacrocorax carbo (assembly GCF_963921805.1). NCBI lineage: Eukaryota > Metazoa > Chordata > Aves > Suliformes > Phalacrocoracidae > Phalacrocorax > Phalacrocorax carbo. The sequence goes on from NC_087513.1 coordinate 56,350,777, forward strand.
GTGCCAAAGAAAGCCGTGATGGTGAAGCAGGAGGCGCCAGCCGCGGAAGCAGAGTCACCGTGCCAGTCCCACAGCCCGCGGCTTTTCCTTGGCCAGCAAGGGAGCGCCCTGAGCGACCTCATCAAGGGCACCCCTCCCCCCACCCTCATCACCGACTCCACAGGGACCCACATCGTCCTCACTGTGACCAAGCAGAGCACCGAGAGGCAGGGCCTCTCGCCCCATGGGAAGGCAGGGAGTAGCTGCCCAGCCTTGCAGGTAGGCAAGGGTTAGATCACATCCCTGCTGCAGGCAGTTGGGTTCCCCTCTCCCTCTTTTCCCGCTCCTGTGGTTCAGGTTACTGTAGCATGACATAACATGGTGGAAATTCAATGCAGTAAATACTAAAATGGCTGAGTTGCTTGCTATGGTGGCTGGTAGTTCATGGCTTTGTAAAGTAGAGCAGCATAAGCAAATCTTCAGCAAAAAGACTGGAATTTGACATGATGAACTGTGTACGGCAATGCACGATTGACTATGTGCATCACGGGCTGTTCAGTGTTCTTCCAAACACATGGTTCTGCCTTTTGTCAGGCAGGATCTCAGGCTTGGAGGACAAGGGTTTGCTGCCACATTTCACTACTTTTAGGAAGAACAACTATGCCTGTGGTATTAAAAAAAGCAGGGTGTATTCACCTCTTGTCTTTTATTAAAGAGATTGTAGTCAGAGTGATAGATGGGTCACCTTGTCTACTGGGAGCTGAAATCAGACCCTGGGAGCAGGCTTTTTGCTTTTTGCCTGCTCTTTGTTTTAATGCATGTCAGTATTTCAGCATTAACAGTGTCTTTCATCAGAGATGATCTACTGTTCCCCTGTTGGTATGAGCTCAGCACTTAACAGAAGCGTTCTGAGTGTTTCTTCCAGGAAGGCATAAACATGCCCAGGTTTTATGACATAAGTAAACCCCAGCATCTTCTGTGGCATCAGAGAAGATTTTCATTCTCTGCTGCCACATTTCTTGCACCTTCTGCAGAGCAATTGGCAGTGTGTACCATCAGGGGCAGGCACTGAGCAGGCTGCATTTGCTGTGTAGCAGGTGAGATGCGAGTCAGCTGTCTAAATATCAGTGTCCGGTGTCACCCTTGATACCCCAGGGTGTCTCACTTGAACTCCAGCTGCTGCTCCAGAAGGGCACAGGTCCTGTGTCAGGTTTGCCAGCCCTTGAAGGCGGTCATGGATAGCCCAGGGATTTAGAGTGGTACTACCTTCTTCTTTTAGGACTCTGAATCCCACCCCAATCTGATTTCTCTGATTGGTGAAAAAGAGTGATTGACTGAATTTCCTAAAGAATGAAGAGCAGGGAAAACCAAACTTCATAAATCCTTTAAGAAGCACAAGCCTTGCTCCATGTTGCATCTGGGGAGTAACTTCTCATGAATACCCTTTTCTTTCCAGAGAGTACAATCATCGCCCGCTAAAACTTCCAGCCAACCGCCGTGTCAGCTACCTGCAAGCACCCCTCAGCAGCCCACACAGCAGCAGAAGCAGCAGCAGCAGCAGCAGGCCAGAGGACTAAACCAATCTGTCAGAAAGGTAGCTCGCTGCCTGCTCGCTTTTCTTCCTTGTGTTTCTTTGCCTGCTGCTGGGGTTTGTAGCAGCAGCGAGAAGGGGGCACACACGCACAGTCCTGGTCTGAGACCATTATCACAGCAAGTGAGATCTCACAGTGGTTTCTGCCACAGCTTACAGCTGCACGGAGTATTTGGTTTTCAGCTTGAATGTGGCAGCAGAAGGGGTGCCTGGCATAGCCCCTCCATTCCCCTGCCTCCTGCTGAACTAGCTGTGGTGGAGATCCCATCAGGCATGAAGTTTCAGGAGCACTGAGTGTCCATGAGGTCTTCCCCTATGGGCATGCTTGGAAGTGATGTGGAGGCTTTACAGCAAAGAGCTCTGGGCTAAACCCTGACAGTTTACTAGCTTCTGCCCTTTGGGTCCACGTCCACATCTGGGCAGAATAGCAACTGGTGTTTTAAACAAGTGTTGTCTGTCAATTGAAAATGATGAGAGGCCAGAGCAGGCAGCTTTGGTTCCCAGTGGTGTCCCTAATTCTTGAAGGAGTGCTGCTGAACTGAAAAGGTGGCTACTGCGTGGAGAGAGGGTGGTGTGGGCAGTATGTCTGCTACTGAAGGTGGTGTGTGAGCTCCAAGAGGGGCAAAAGGATGTGACCTTTTACTCTCTGGTACTGATGAGCATGCTGTGATTTCCATTCCTGTGCCTTGACCATATCTGTTAATCATGTCTTTGTGAAGTGCAGTGCAGGTTCAGGAAAGAGAGCACCTCTGGCTTTACCCCTTCTCCAGGTGATGGCTGTAAAGAGGCTCTGCTGTGCATCTCCTCCCTTTCTAGCCCACATTAGGGATGACTTAGCTCGCTCTCTTAACACATAATTAAGATAAGATACAGAAAGATTATGAAGAGTTTTTAGAGCTTGGAGGATTGCTTCTGACTCAGATGCTGGAGAGGATATGAAGACAGGAGTCGAGAGCAGTCAGAGTGAGATAGCACTGTGCAAAGGGTCAGTGCCTTCATTTGCTTTGAGACCTTTGAGGAAATGCAGGAAGTAAATGAAGGCACCTTTTCCCATAGACTCCCATAGCTCGTGTGCTGCAGAGGCATCTGTAGCGACTTTCCTAATTGTTTTGCCTCCCTGTAGGGTCAGAACCCAGGTCTGCAGGTGGTCACAGGGCAGCTGCCCCACACCATATTGTCTCTCTCAGCACCTCCAAACCTGCAGCCCTTCTTCCCCAATAGTTTCCAGAAATGGTCCCTGAAATTTGGTGCTCCTGGCAAAGCCGGCCCACCCAGTGTGTCAAAAAAGGTATCCTAACAGCACATCCCAGTGGCCTGTGCCACCACGCCGGCTTCCAGCCCCTCTCAGGAAGAGAGCAAACCCCAGAGCAGCTCTGCTGGCTGGGGCCCGGGGTCGCTGCTCTACCTTGCAGGTCACAGAAGAGACAAACAGCTTTCCTGGGAAAACAGGATGGGGAAGAGCATCAACACTTACTAGTGTTGGAACTGGCATTCAGCTACTGCCCGTGGATCACTGCTCCAGGGGGAGCAAGCTTCAGCCTGGGTCATGCATAACTGCTGTAGAGGCAAAGACCTGGTCCATGTTTAACTTTTCTTATGGGCAGTTGCATGCTGATTCATCTGGTAAAGCTGAGTCATGAGCACCACTTCTGCAACACTTGGGGTTTCGTTTGGAGGTCTCTGGTGCTGCTGAGTGCTCTGGTGCTCTCCGCCCACCACGAGGCTGTGAAACTTGCTGCTAGTGAAGCTTGATTGTGTCCCCAAAGCAGGCACTGCAGAGGGAAATGGGTAAAAGGGAGGTCCTGGATGTATTGTGCAGAGTAGGCTGAACACAGCAAGGGAAGTGCCCCCTCTCTCTCCAAAGTGCTAGAGGAATCCCCCACTTGGACAGATGAGGCTCTCCCCATCCAGGAGCAGCCCGGTGGCGGTTTGTGATGCGGTTGCCTTAGCATTAGAAAAATCAGCAAAAGATTTCCAACTGAGTTGGAGGGGAAATCTGTCTTCCTCCCCTGCAGCCAGGGCATAGTGCACAGAGTGCACAGAAGAAGCCAGGCTGCTGGGAGCAGAGCGATGCAGACCTCTGTGCAGCACTCACCAAGAGAGGGGGTGACGGTTTCTCAAAGCATCTGCGAGACAGGAGTTGATGTGGGCTTTCCCCTGATCACTCATCCTGCCTTTGTTCTAAACAGGCCTCATCGCAGCCCAGCTCTCCTGCTGCCCCTTCCCCATCCCAGATGGACCTGGAGCAGCAACAGCACACGTCGCTTTTTGGAACTCCTCCACCTTCTCTCCCTGTTCCCTCGGTCCCAATAAAAGAGCCACCAGGCTACGAAGAGGCCATGAAGCAACAGCCAAAGGCCCAGGTGAGAGCAATTCTCCTTCGTTTCCTTGGAGAGCAGGTGAAAAGTTGCCACTGTCAATCTGCTTAAATTCCTGATCTGGGCCAGAGACTGGAGAGACAATGTCGCTTTCTGACTGTACCTTCCTAGCTGAATTCCTTCTGGAGGGTTTGGGGCGGACCCTCAACCACAGGCAGAGATCCCAAACCACTCGCTGCCTGGTGAGTGTTAGTGCAGCCGTTGCTGACTGTACCGTCCAGTAACAGCCTGGGGTTACGGGGAATTCTGGTGCCATGCCTCTGTGTGCTCGTTCTTGCCCATCCCTGGGAAGAGGGAGGAGAGCCAGCAGCCAGGGGTGTTGCGGGAGGTGGAAGCTCCCCTGGGGAATAGGAAGCTAATCCTGCACTCGCTCTCCCCAGGAGAACGGCTGTTCCAGCCAGCAGATGGATGATCTGTTCGACATTCTCATCGAAAGCGGAGGTAAGGAGACAAAGCCAGAGTTTCCCATAGTCTTTGGGTTTGAGCCCAGGGATTATAGAGCACTGAGGGGAGAGTCTGTCATGGCGCAGGTCTTTGTTCCTGGGTCCCTGCCAGTGCCTTTAGCGTAGGCAGTAGGCATTAAGGCACTAAGGGAGTCAGGCATTAGTATGACACGAAGCTTCTTGGTGGCTTTCCTCCATCGGATCTGGGGAGATCCCTTCTGTGATACTGGACAGAGCTTGAATTCCCCAGAGGTGGGCTGAAAACTCCCCATAGCAAGCCGAGTGTGGGCACAGGATGGGCTTCCTTATCCCAGTTGGTGGTCAGTGATGGCTCAGTCTGGGGGGTCTCTGTTGCCCTGGTGGGTGGGAGGGATCCTTCTGCTGTTTGGCCAAGCTTTTCCTCATCCTGGCCTACCTGGTTGTTCCCTGGACAGAGATTTCTGCTGACTTCAAGGATCAGTCGTCCCCAGCTGGGAAAGAACCACCTGTGGCCCCAGCCTGCTCCTCACCGCCCAGCAGCCACCATTCCTCAGAGCTGGCGGTGCCAGTGTCCTTGGGGCAGCCGGTGCCCGTGGGCCGGCTGGAGGACTTCCTGGAGAGCAGCACCGGCCTCCCGCTGCTGACGGCAGGCCACGATGGGCCGGAGCCCCTGTCCCTGATTGATGACCTCCACAGTGAGATGCTGAGCAGCTCGGCCATCCTGGACCACCCGCCTTCACCTATGGACACCTCGGAATTGCACTTTGCTCACGAGCCATCCGGGGGCATAGCCCTGGATCTGGCTGAGGCTAACTTGGACAGCATGGACTGGCTGGAGCTGCCGGGGGGGCCTGTCATGAGCCTGGCTCCCCTCAGCACGGCGGCTCCCAGCCTCTTTTCCACAGACTTCCTTGATGGACACGATCTGCAGCTGCACTGGGATTCTTGCTTGTAACTCTGTGAGCAGAGACTGAAGGGAATGGGAGTGGGAGGGCACGGGCATGCAGGGGGAAGAGGCCAGTCAACCAAAAAAAAAAAAAAAAAGAAAAAAGAGAGAATTGAGCTCCTAGTATTTGTACTCCTCCCCCAACAGTGTCCTTCCTGCACGAAGCTGGCAGTGGTGGCAAAGGCAGACCCGCTGCTTGAGTCGCTGCTGCCTGGGCAGCGGGCCGGGCCAGGGCAGGGAGAACGGCTGCTGGGGGGAAGGAGAGGCTGCAGGAGCTCTGGGGCCGGTGACCTCCTGCCCCCTCAGTGCGGCCCGACACAGCTCGGGCGAGAACAGAGCCGGCAGCCCCTCTTCTTCCAGACAGGAGCCGCCACAGCAGCGCATGGGGCACAACGCTGCCAGGCATGAGTTCCCTCGCGCCTGGCAGCAGGACACAGCACTGACTGGGCCTGAGCTGCTTCCAGAAGCAGCACCCTGTGCCTTGCTGGGATTGGCAAATAAAGGGGGTTGTGCTGCCCCGGCGCAGTTGGTTTAACAGTTGCAGAAGGGGATTCTACCTCCGGAGCAGGATGCAAAGGCGGGAGTGCTGGGGGGAACAGCTGCCCTCTGCGCCGTCTTCTGCAGAGGGGCTGGTCTCCTGTGAGGAGCTGGGCAGAACAGGTACCTTTTCCAAGTGTAGCCAAAGGGAGCCAGGGTTCCCCATCAACCTGGTAACGTCTAAGCTGGTTTCCCAAATATTGCTGAGCTTGGCTGAGGCCTGCCTGCTTGCTTCACTCGCTCTGGGCCGCAAAACAGATTTTTACGGTGCTAAAATCCAGGTCCTTCTATGTTAAATCTGTCCTTTGCTGCCCCAGACCTCTGGCTGTGCCTGGAGTCTAGCTTTCAGGCACAACCCCCTTCTGCCCAGCTTCCACAGCACTTGTGACAGCCCCAGGTGAGCAAGCCTGTGGCAGGGGTTAAGGACGAGAAAGCGTCCGTGTGTCCTGGGGAGCGTGTGAAGGGCAGAACTAGCAATGAGAGACATATCATTAGGGGCCATGTGCAATCTGTCTCCTGCCTTCAGCTGTGCTGTTGCCTCCCCGTAGCAGGTGCCCCAATGGAAAGAAGCAGCTGAGGATGTCGGAGGCAACAGGCGAGGAAGGGGAAGCGGCACTGCAAACTGGGCGTTGCGTGGCACAACACGGGTCCTGGCTCAGCAGCGCGACTGTGAGGGCCCCTTTCTGGGGAGAAGTGGGAACCTTAAAGCAAGTAATGGGCAGCTGACCTCTGCTTTTCCTTCCCTCCAGGCCCAGGGGGTAAAAGGCAAAAGTGAATGGCTGCTTATGGGGAGCTGCTGCCCCATGTCCAGCCAGGTAGGGCCCCTGGGTGTTGGAAACCAGGCCTGTGGCTCATGCTGTGCTGTTGCGCCTGTCACCTTTAAATTCCTGTGTTTGTTCGTGGTGACTCACCGCAGTAGTTTCCAGGTGAGATATAGCCTAGCTCTGCCCACGGGCCACCTCGCCGCAGGGCTGGCCCTGCCTTGGCCCCGAGCTGGGGAAGGCAGCGGTTTTTGAAATCGTAGGGCTGAAGGTGCTGACCCTGATCAGGCAATGGGAGGATAAACTGCCATCCTTTTGGTATCTCCTTGAGGATGCCGACCCCACCTCTTTCCCCCCCGCCCCAACGCTGGGCTGTGGTGCTGCCTGCTGGGAGGGGCAGGTGCGGGTGGGCAACGCTGTGCCCCTGCCCTTTTGGTACCTGGCGCTCTGCTCAGGGGAGACTTTGCTGCGTGGGTGCGGGTACCTCCACTCCACTGCAGGTGACTGCCAGTCCTGAGGGACGAGCGCTCTCTCAGCTGCTAACCTGGCAGGCAGGTGGCCTTGTGCCTGTTTTGCAGCTGGGAGAACCTCCTGCTTTCCTGAGCTCTATTTGCTTGTTAACTGCGTGGGGAGCCACTTTCTTAATCATTTGCAGGGGGAGCCTGCTGGCAGCTTCCTTCCTTTCTGCCCCCTTCTCTCCCCTCTCCCCCCAGCCAGTTGTTAGCAAGTCAGAGCCTCTTATCTGCCTCCCTCAGTGTCCAGGTTGCCGTGAGAGGATCCCCCCTGCCCGCCTGCTTTCTGTTGCCCAAGCTACAGTGTCATGTCCTAAAAATCAGAATAACTGGGACTGGTGGACACCCCCTTCACCCACCCTGAGCCACCCCTCGTTTGTCTCCTGGTGCAGCCCCGCTGCTCGCTGGGAGCAGTAAGTGCATTAGCAGCCACCTTCCCACGCTCCCCCTGCTCCCCCGCCCCTGGGCAGCTGCCCAGCCCGGGGACCAGGTGTGCACAGGAGGCAAGTGGTTTCTTAGGAGGAAAGGATGTGGGGGGGCAGCACGATCTCGCAAATGCTAAGGGGAAAAAGTGACGCTTCCTGCGTGTCAAACTCAAAAATCAGCTGCTTTTCGCCCACAGTGAGCAGTAGCCCCCCACAAAAACCACCTGTGTGATTTCTTTTGTATAAATAGTTACAAACTCCAGCTGCAGTCCTGGCCTGACCCAGCCCTGCTTCCTCACACTGGGCCAGGCACTGTGTGCTGTGGGCAGAGCTGCCCCTGCCTGTTACTGAGTCAGCGCTTCCCCAGAGCTGCTGTGAAAGGCTGAGCCCACAGCAGCTCCCTTTTCACCTTTACCCATCCACTGGCAGTTGGGAACAGTTGTAGGAATTTAATGACCCAAACGTTGCCCAACGTGAAATTGGCTGATGGGCTTAAGAGTCCTCAACGGTGCCCAGGTGATAGAGAAGCATGAGCCTCACCTCCTGAGGAACCCAGCTAATAAGCTGCCAGAGCCTCTCTGCACAAGGGGCTTTGGCCAGGAGAGCAAGTGAGCAAGCGATAACCCGGGCCTGGGGGCAGAGGGGAAGATGGTGCCTCAGCCCAGGAGCTATCAGAAAGTCTTTTGCCCGTGCAGTGCCCAGAGCAGGCCAGCCCAGTTCTCTGCTTTCTTACTATTATTTGTTTGAATAATAGTTCACTAGTTCGTTGTTGGAAGAGGTATTCCCCGGACATACTTTTTTTGCACCCATTGGGAAAAAAAAAAACAAACCCGAAGTCTGATGTTCTGCCTCTACCTTGAATGTAATCCTGAATCTTTCTGCTGTAACCACTACTTGTTTGTAATGTGTATTTGACTAGCACGCACTCTCCCTTCCACTATGCAGCAAACGGCGAGGGGTGACCAGCACTGGCATGGGATCCAGAGCGAGTATTCAACTGGAAAAGGCTAACAGTGACAAGTTAACAGGGGAGAGAATGGATCTTTAAATTGAATTATTTTTTCAGTTACAAGTATTTGAAAAAAAAAAAAAATCCATTTTATTAAAAAAAATTCCAAACAGCCATGTGCACAAAAATGTCTGTTGCTGTGCTGGTGGGAGGGCTTGGGGCCACTCTGCCTTTTCCAGCTAAGGGTGGGTGATCCCGCTGCGTCTTTCTCAAACCTGGGGGGGGGAAAACCAAACCACAAAAAAAACCAAAACCCCAACCTAAAACACCAGCCTGAGCGGTGGTGCCTCATCCCTTCTCAGCTGCAGGGATATTCCCTCGGTGTATGGAAATTACCTACCCTGCAACCAGAAGCAGGTCTTACAGCAGGAGATGCACAGGCAGCTTTTACAGCCTCCTGTAGCGCGCTGGTCTGGCCCCCAGCTGCTCTGGCGGTGAGGTGATGCTGCAGCCCTCCTCAGCCTGACAGCAAACTGGAATCGCTTTGACTGAAAACACTAATTTTCACATCAGTAAATATGCTGCAACTTCCACACACCCCCCCCACTCCGCCCCCCCCCCCAAGCCTGGACTTCTGAACAGGTTTCTCCGGGGCCTTGTGCCCGTTACTGTGCCACTTTGCAGGAGACACCACCTGTTTCTCCCAGAGACGCTTGCTAACATGCAGACACATGTCCACCACCCCCAGCCCTGGTCCCTGCCAGCCCCTCGCCCTCTGCTAAGGGCCCTCCCCGTGCAGTGCCCTACATCCCTTCATTTCTTGCGCGTCCAGGGCTTGGCTGCGGCGCTGGCAGGGCTGGCAGCACACCTGCTCCTACCCCAGCCGCCCCCTGGCCTTGGGGCCTGGCCAAGCACGAGGAGCCCCCACGGAGCCCCCACGGAGCCAGTGCAGGCTGAGCAGAGACCACAGCTTGACATGCGCTGGAGCCAGCACAGAAACAGAGTCATAGTTAGCAACTGCCAGAAATTAAGAATTAAATCCAGTCCTGGCCTTGTCAAAAAGAAAAAGCCAAAGCCCAGCACGCTCCCGAGATGTAGTTTATTTACAAACCCACTGAATAAATGAAAGTAAGAATCTAGTGTCATTTCATGAGTAATTTGTGCTCACAGACAAGCGCTTTCAGTAGAAAGTCACAGACTCCATATCCAGAGCCACCACCACAAAGCAGCAATTCTCCGCTCCCGACCTGCGTCCCCGCTGCCACCGCAGGGCGACGGGGACGAGTTAGTCTCCCTGAGCCAGCTCCAACCTGAACCTCATCCTGAGCTACAATGGTGCCAAAATATACACATTCTTGGAATTAATTTACAGCTTTTTGGTTAACAGTAAAAATCACCTAGAGACTAAAATGACAGCATGAAACACTCTTGTTCAGGGGAGGGGTGGTTTTTGCCTGCTCCCAGAGGAGACAGGGCCACCCCTAAGGCTGTTATGGCAGTAACAGGCCGGTGCAGTCGGGCACCTCTTGTCAACACCCCACACCAGTGCCAGGGAGGTGGGATGGAGTCGAAGCCGCTTCCCCCTTCTCAGCCCCGGCTCCAGGTCAGAGGAACCATGTCCAAGTGCTTCAGGGTTTGCCATCCCTCCCCCGACAGGGGCGAGCCCTCGGCCGGCACAGGGAAGGGGACGCGCTCGCCCTGCTCCCGTACAACAATGAGTCTCTCACCGCCCAGTTCCAGTTGCGCCCGCAGTGCCGCCACGAACCGCGGCACCAGCTCTCACAGACCAAAGCCACCCTGCAAGGGCTGTCTCTTTGCCACAGCTCAGCAGCACGCATGCTCACAGGGCTACTGGCCCACGGGGCAGCACACGAGGGGCTTCGGGGCAGGCTGCTCCCCCAGGCACTGGGGGAGAGGCAGGGCCGAGGCAAGCAGGAGATGGGCGGTGGCAGAGATGGGGAAGGGTGGGAGGGGGCACCTGTTTTTATGACTAGAACGTACTTGTCCCTTTGCAGCACCACCCTTGGCCATCCCCTCCTTGGGGCCTGCAGCTCAGCCCCTCCGTGCCGCTGCCATCTGTCCCAGGTGGCCTGGCAGCCCCCCGAGGGGGATTTTGTCACAGATACAAGTGGGTGGAGTGGGGGAGGGCAGGGGGTGAGACACAATGGGGGTGGGGGAGAGAAGTGTGCGCCATTGAGAAGGTTCCCCAGGATGGGGTGGGGTGTGGGTCACCCATCTATGTCCCAGCTGAAGAGATGGTGCTTCACGAGCATGTCCTGCACTCCTTCCTTCAGTGGCTTCTTCTCCTTCTCCTGCAGGATGACACAGAGAGCTGGGTCAGGGCACCACCCCCAGAAAAGCGGAGGATGTGTCTGCGGGCAGAGCCAGAGCACAACGAGGGCTCTGGCACCCAGACAACAGCCTTCTGCACTTCCCACCTCTGCGCAGCTGAAACAGGGAGAGGCCCTGTGGTTTGGAGAGCACCAGGGGAGGGAGGGGCTTGCCAGTGCCCTTTGCCCCAGCCGGGCAGGGGCAGGCAGCACCCCCTGCCAGCCCTGCCTCACAGCTCCTGCGCACAGCCTGCCCCGGCAGGGAAAGCGGCCCCGTCCACAGCCTCCAGTGCCAGCGCAAACGGAGGCAGAGGATGGGCTGGAGCACAAAGCTGGGAAAGGGAGGCAGTAAGCAAAGCTGGCGGCCGAGAAAGAGAATGAGAGATGCCACCTACTCACCTCCCTCTTTATTGGCAGCTCCCAGTCCTGAGAGAGGCTGAAGGCGAATTTGCAGAGGACTCTGCAATGGAAGAGCTATGGTAACACACACATGCACACAGACCCAGATCACAGCCCCAGCCTGTGCCCACAATTGCACTGGCTCCTCAGCTTGCCCCAGCACACCACTAAGCTTGTGAGGATGGAAATCCTTGTTTGCTGGTGTTGAAAGGGCAGCACCAGCCACTCATCCCATTTCCTTGCTCCTCTTTGGACTTTACATCCTACCAGGCCCAGGCCAGAAAGTGAAGCTTGGAAGACATGACTCAAGTGCAACCCCTACAGAGCCTGGCACAGCAGCACAGGGAGGCACAGGCAGCCCCAGGCTCTGCTAGATGGCAGACATGGGTGGCTGAGGACTACGTGCAGCTGGCAACAGGGCCGGGGGGTTCCAGGTTCCTCCCCAGAAAGTGGACTCTGGCCAGTAGCACCTCAGAGTTTTTGCAGCCCCCCCTCGCTGGAGTAAGAAAAGTGTCCTAACCATGCTGCATGAGTGACACATGGGGCTGGCACACAGAGCTTCCTCAGCTGGACCCGGCTCTAAGCAGGGGCTGCAGGCACAGCCTCAACCCTGTCCCTGGGACAGGGAAATACAGCTCAGACCTCCTGGCAACAAGCTCATCAGTCCTTCAGGCTCAGGGGAAACTCCTGCGTGGGGGTCTCCTCCAGCTCCTGCAGCAGTGGGGGAGCCGAGACCATCCATGAGAAGCTGGCTGGGAGAAATACGGCACAAACCTCTGCTGCTGCTCCGCACAAACCTGGGCCCAGCCATGAACCAGTCCCACTTGCTCTTTTGGCTGTGCTGGACTAGCACTGCCCCCACGCTGTGAGAAAACAGCCACAGGACACCGCAGCACAGAGGTGGAAGGGACTCCCTTCCTCCCCGTACAGCAGCAGCACAAGGAGGATGGGGCACCCAGCGGTGTGTACACACAGGCCTGCTCCTGGCCACAGATGCTCCCTCTGGGGCCAGAGGCAACCAGGTGGCGTGGACAAAAGCCAGTCCCTGCAGGATGGCAGCAGCAGCAGCAGGGCTGGAGCGATGCTGGCTGGGGGTTTGCTCTGTGGCTCCCTGGGACTGGATATGGCTTTGTAGGGTGCAGGAGGGCCAGGAGCAAGCAGTGTTGACGCGTGCCCTGCGCTCTAAGCGATGTGCTTTGTGTGAGGTTTAGACATGTTCAGTCCCTGATACCGCTCCCTCGCTTAACCATGAGTCAGCTGGTGAGTGACTCCTTCCCGGCCAGCAACAGCCAGACTGTCTTGCTAGCACATCCCCTATTCCCTGCTTGGACTCACAGTGGCTGGCAGAGGACCTGGAGAGCAGGGGTTGGAAAAGCCACCATCAGAATAGGTGCAGGGCACAGCAGGAGGTTGCTGGCAGGCAGAGGCTGACTGCTTGTCACGATGGCTCCCCAGGAGCCAAGCTCTGCTCTTGATCAGGCAGGCACAGTGCATCACATTAAACTGTCTAGACAGTTGCTGTTGCCTCAGCACACAGAAAGAAATCTCTGCACCGGGGATGTCTGGGCAGCCCACGCTGCTACTCACTGGACAGGGTCCAAAGCCAGCCGTAGTGAGGGCCACCTCCTGCAGGGGAGGAGGAAATCCACTCCAGACCCTGGCAAGGCCCACGGGGACAGACTCACCTCAGTTCACATTTGATCTGCACCCAGCCGGGACTGCGCAGGAACGACCAGGGATGGAACCACTTCTCCACGGTCTGCAGGCTTGAGCACAGCACTTCTAGCCACAAATGCAGCACCTGCTCACTGCAGCAATGGGGTGGAGGCACGTTACTCAGCTGAAGACAGGGAAAGAAGCCCCATCCCTTTGGGATAGTCTGTTTCCAGCCCCAGCCTTGACCCCAGCCCACAGTCCTGTCCCCAGTGGGAACAGAATAACCCAGTAAACTTGTGTGAGCCACTCAGCCAGGAGTGGCCAGGAGCCACTTCTTCCAGCCAGGAGCCAGGCCGGCATATGAACAAGAAAGGAGCAGGATCCCACTCAGTGGCTGCTGTGAGAGGGAGAAAAAGACCCTGTGGCCTAAGGTAGACTGAAACAACTGCTGCCCTTAAGCCCGCTCTGCCTCCTCCCAAGCTCCTCACACACCCCTCCTCTGCCCAGGGGTATCAGGACCAGATGACTCACTTAAGTCCAACACAGATGAGGGAACGAAGCTTCACGTCCATCTGTGCATGTGCAGCATCATGCGTCATGTTCACAGCCTGAACCGCCTGCAGGTTGGGAAGATGTGGTTACCACCTTCTCAGCTTAGCCTTAGGCTGGGCTGGGCAGTCATTTCAGATACACAGCCAAACGCTCCCGTCCCCAGAGCTCCCCCCCTCACCCAGTGCCACCTGCTAGCATCAGAGGGGCTGAGCCTTCCTGGTGGCTTCACTGTCTGCCTTTACTCAGGCACCCAGTGTCTCTTCTGCTTCCCATCAGGGAAGGTCTTGAGCATCTCCCTAGAGAAGGGCATCACCCTCCAGCAGCCTCCATGGGAAACTTCCCCACATTAGGAGCTGGGCTCTGGCTGGGCGGGGGGCAGCACTCACCCGATAAAGCAGCTCCTCTGGAGTGAGGACTTTGCCGTCTTCATCAAGCCTGCAAAGATCACAGCAGAGAGCTAACTAGCTCTGGAGGAACTCCAGGCACAAGCAGATCTTTCTCCCTCTGTACCCCAACAGGTCCCTTGCTACCACTGAGCCCACAGGTGATCCTGCAGCCATGAGAGAGCAATGTACAGCCCCAGAAGCAAACACAGGAGTGCAAGGAAGGGGGCAGGACCTGCCCAAAGTCAGCACGGGCACAGCGTCCTGCTGACACCACATAGTCAGGAGAATGGGGCAGACCACGACCCTTCTCAAGGTGCAGAGCAGCAGCAGTTTGATGAGTGCGCAGGGGCGGGTCACAGACCCAGCCGCTTCGTGTGAATAAAGTGGACTTACCTGTAAGTCTTGCAGAGCACAAGGCGAGAATACACAGAGTCAAAGTCCCGTTCCACTTCCCGGCTTGCAGCCTAGTAAGGCAGAGGGATAGTCAGTACACTCTGCCCTCCAGCCCCCTCACCCCAGCCCTCTGGCAACACTGCCCCATGAAGGCAACTAGACATCTCACCTCTTCAATGAACAGCCAGGGATGGCAGGGCCCCCCCAGCAGAGATGGCTTCTTCAATCCATGTTCAAATATAGATTTCAAGGCTGGACACAGCGTCCCTCGCACCAAGTCCGTCACCCCTTCTGTGACTGAGTCATCTCCAGCAATGGAGTACTGAGGAACACAAAGAGCCAGCTCTCAGCGTACTGGCGAGGGGGCAGAGCACGGAGGTGGTCTGCTCACCTACAGCTTCTCTGTGCACACCTCTTCTACTCCCAGGTGCCCACCAGCTCCCCCTCCCTTAACCCCTTACGCGCTTGCTGGCTCTTACATAAAGCACCATGTCCAGTGCTACTCCCCTGGGTTTTGCCAGGACCTTTGTGCCCAGGTGCCAACCATGAGAACGCACAGGTGGCCCCAGCACCATCCTGGCAGCATTCAGCATGTAGGAGCTGCTGTGGTTTGGTGTGATGTAGGTACGGTAAGTAGAAGGGCTTGCACTGAGTGTCTCTGGGACTCTGTAAGCTGCTAAATGTCAAGGCAAATGGCGGCAGATGGGAATTCCCAAGTCATCTGGTACACCACTCCGAGGTATCACCCTGACAGGCTGTTAGCATGAAGGATATTCCAAAATTAGGATGAGTGGTATCTCTGCTTCCACAGCTGGGAGGAGAACTGCTCAGCAGTACAGGGTGTGTTTATACAGAGAGGTAATCGTAATCTGCACCTAAGGACCAGCCCTGAGAGGGAGGTGAGGAAGCAAGTGAGGTGTCAATAGTGACATCTCTCTAGGGGTCTCAGGTCAGCCTTGGAGGGTAAGGAAGGACTCAAAATGCTGAGCAGGAGTGGGAGAAGAGGGCCTTTTTCACTTCCCCGGCAAATTGCCTCGGCCAACAGATGACATTTGTCTCCTATGCATTACCCCAGCCTTGGGGCCATATTGAGGTATCTGCTCTAAATAGGTGGCATTTCACCACCGCTGGTCGCGAGAGGAAGTGAGACAGAGTGCTCCTCAGGCACAGCTGCTCAGGGAGAATCCACTGTGGTGACCACAAAGCATGAGCAGGATCCACAGGCACAGCCTCAAAGGAGCACAGGCAGTGGGGAGCAGGCAGAAACGCTGCCCACAGGATCCTCTTGCGTACCTGCCTGCTGCTTTCTCAGCTTTTGTGAAGCTCATCTCTAGGGGCCTTGCAAGCCCAGGCATCACACTCAGCTACCCCCTGCAGCCCTCTGAGGCCCTCATTCCCCACTTGGTCAGCATCCAGAAGCTGTGCAATCAGGCTCAGGAAGATAAGCTGCCTGATCACATCACTATGCGCTTAATAGCCAGAGAGAGTAGACTCAAGAAGGGAAACAGATGGCTCTTCTCAACTATGCCTTTTCACCTATGACATGATTCCTTTTTTTTGTGTTGTGTTTTTGTTGTTGTTGTTGTTGTTGTGTTTTGCTTTTTTAATTACCTCTTTGCTCCGCTCATCCAAGATCTCCACAAATTTTGCAGGAAACCAACCTATAAAGAATGGACAAAGAAGCGAGTCTGACACTGAGAAACCTCTAACGCAGACAAGACCACAGCCCAGTGGAAGCTGAAGAGTTCACAGGGCCCAATCCCAAAGAAGGACATGAGCAGCCTCAAAATGACAAGAATTAAGACAACTGCAAGAAACAGACAAATACAGGACACTGCCTGCAAGCAGCGGAGATGACATGCACCCAACCACCCTGTGCCAGGAGGACGGAGCCTAAACTTGCTGTTTGCAAGACATAACCAGGTGGCTGCACCACTGCTTTCATACCCTGCTTTAACATTTCCCTTGTCCCTGGCAGATGTTCCAGATAACCGGCAGAGCCTTTGCTACAAACGTGCCAGAGCAGTTGCTGTGGATGAATGTATGCTCTGCATCCGGCCCCACTCTCCCAGTGCAACCCATCCAGGTCTCACCTCTCAGCCCATTCAGCTCTCCCACCCAACAGTGCTCGTCCTTCTGGGAAATGATCTGAAAAACAGGGAGTGGAGAAAACACCGGTTAAAGAGAGTGCAGTGCCAGGAGGGCTACAGCTGCCTGGCTGTGTGCACAATGAGGAACCGCTTTCTTCTCAACTGTTTTGCCAATGTTCTCCCCTCATGTGGCCCAGGTCCTTTGAGGGAAAAAAGCTACTGCAGACACAATGCTGTCCCTATTTTCCCCAATTTTAGATGGGACACACAAAGGTAAACGGATGCTTTTACAGTCTTACCACAGCTTAGTGCACAGTCTTAAACCAGGACCCAGGCTGGACCAAATCAATCTTTTGCTCAGCTGTACGGCAGCCAGGAAAGGGACTTTGTGGTTGCCTTGAGAATGACCCACAAGACAACACTCACAGGAACATACTACGTCATCCCCAGGCAGCCCTCAGAAACACCACTGCTTCCCCTGCACTCCTAACTGGGCTCTGAGCTGATCTCCTCCCTTCTTTCCCTGCCGAAGAGGCAGTGAGGCATCCCAAACAAGCCGGCTCTGCATGGTCTTGCCCTGGTCCCTGTCTCATAGGCTGACGCACCGTGATGATGTCATTCTTGCGGAAGCCCAGCTCATCGTCATCATGGCGCTCAAAGTCCAGTAGTGCCTTAGCTCGTCGTCGTCGGTTGTGGGAACAGGCCACGTAGTTCTCGTGGTCCTGCTGGTGGCTCTCCATGCTGTAGTCTGGAGTCAGATCCTAGCATGCATGTGGATAAAGAGCAAAGAGGAATGAAAAGCAACAAATGACTCCCAGCTGATCTGCCAAAGCTGTTCCCAAACCTTCTCCTTCTCCTAGCAGGCAGACAACTGCTCAGTGCAGCCCTCCTCCACCAGGGATGGGTTGAGCAACCCTCACCCTCCACCCGCTGCACCTGGTGTGCTCTTCTTCAAGCCCATGCATTCCAGGAGCACTTGAACAGCCCTGTCCTGTGATGGACACTCAACATTCATGCCTGGAGCACACAGCAGTGCAGATCCAGCTGTTCCCACTCACAATGCTGCAGTTCTTGGGATCCACACACTGGAAGTGCCGTGCCACCTGGAGGATGGCCTCACGGAGGTCGGCCACCAGCTCCGTCTGCTTGATGTTCTTGGCTTTCAGTGCCTCCAGGTCGTCATCCCCTGGGGGAGCCCACACAGCCAGAGGGAAGGCGAGGGAAGGAAAACAAGTATGAGGTATTTATATTTTTGTTAACATTAGAAATCATTGATTCTACAGAAATTAAAGAAGCCTGACATCAGAAGTGCCTACACTAAGGCAGGTACTTACTGCCAATCTATTCAGTAATGTAAATAACCACTACCAATTTGACTGTCTCAAATTTTAAGGAGCTGGTATTTCAAACCAAATATGGAGCTGGAAGTTGTCATCTTTGATCTGTCTGGACAACTCAGTATACCAAGGTACCGCGTACTGCTTTAGAGAAGCATCTATCCAGATATAGACAGCTGAATGGTGGGACACAAAACTAGGGAACTTTAGAAAATTCTCTTCAACTGAAATCCTCTTGAAACTGAAACACTTTTTGGTTGAACTTATTTGATTTTTGCATACCTTACAGGCTGAGAGCACATTCTTCACCGAGTCTTGAAATAGATTTGAAAAACCTAGACAGCCCACTTTCCTGTGTCAGTCTAGAAGCCAGAGCCACGAGAGAAAAGACACCATCTACTTAAGACCTCAACCTTCCTAAGAGCCAGATTTCAAAGGTTTTGGGTGCATAGAAATGGTCATAAGAACAAAGTAAAAGTTACCAAAAAACATCTTTCAACTGTCACTAATTCCCCCAGGAATTCTGACAGCCTATCTTCATGAATTTATGCAGAAAGATAACTAATGGGATGGATTCTTTAGGCAGTTAATGTATCTGAATGTCTTAAAAACTGGGTACATGATGTTTGGGAGCAATGACCTGTTTGCTTCTTTTTCTAAAAAAACCCTCTGTTTGTTTTAAACTCAAAGTGTTATTTTCATACATCTGTTTTTGCTCTCTCTGTAATATGCTGAAGATGTGGTAGCTTGATTCACAAAAATCAATATTTAAACCAATGTATTTTTCACTGAACTCCAATTTTTATACAGACACAGCTTTTATGCAAGACCCAAGTAAATCACTGGCTAGCAAATTAGTACTCTGCTTGTCTTCTAACAGCATTATAGAAACCAATACGAATAAATTGTGGCCCGAGCTATACAGCTGCTGCAACAGCTATGAACACGTGAAACTTCTGGTTATTGAAAAGTGATTAACAGTATCTTTTAATCACAAGTGATCCTAATTAAAAAGACTAAAAAACTTTTAAGAACATGAATAGAAGCACAAAATTAGAATGACCATTATTTTTATAATTGTTTTCTACTTGCTAAATTATTAGAGGATCAGACACACAGAGCTTAAGACAAAACTGAACTTTGCTTCTGGATTAGAAAAATTGTAGGGCATACTTCCTCCCAGTCCAAGCAATTAAAATTAACAAAACCTCCTCCTCAGTGGCAGGAAATAGAGCATATAAGAAGTCTCACTACAGATTCGGAGATACAAAGATTTTAAATAGGCAGGTGATCATGCAGATGGTGGGGATTCCCAGAAAATTCATGTTGCTAAAACAGAGTGTGACTAAAGAAAAAACTACTCAGCCACAGCCACACTAGCTCAGTGGGCTGTCCTCATGTACATAAACCACTATTTCTTTCTGTCATCATTCAGTCCCTTCTGGCCAAAATACCGTGCTTCTCTCTCTATACTCAGATCAATCCCACCCAAACACAAGCAGAAGATATGGGAAGCAAAGCTCCACACCCTCCCACCTTAGAATACACAAGATACAGAGGAAAGCAACTGGGGTTTCCACCAGATTTACCTCACCGCACCCAACTCGCCTGCACGTACATTTCCAAAACAGGAAACCAGTGCAGGATCGACCACATGTGAGGAGGCTCTATTTTGGGCCTGCAAAGGCTGACTAGCTGCACAGTTGTGGAGAGGAGGACTAGCTCTCCTGCATTTCCTTGTTGCAATGCCCATCCAACTGGAAAAGGACAACACACACCCCTTGTTGTCTGCCAAACTACCTTTCGCTGTTTCTTCTTTCTATTCCTTCATTAGAAATCTGGTCCAACTCCTTGATCCTCTGCTCCAGAAAGCCCTGACCAACGTGATCTAGCATGAGCAAGAGTCTGGCGTTGAGCAGGAGAGGTTGGACTACAGACATTGAGAGGTCCCTTCCAAACAGCTCTCCTGTGATTCTGTGGCTCCTGTCCAAATCACTTCTAAGGAAGTGACTCTAAGGAAGAAGAATTAAGTTCTCTAAGTTCTTCCTCCCACCCAGACAAGGGCTATGCACCAGCTCTACACAGTAACTACCACAGGCAGCAGACTTTAGATTTAAGGTTGACTGACAGTTGCCAATATAAGGTGAATTTATCAGATCCAAGCTTCCCTTCCCTTCACTTGCACTGAAGTTCTCCATTCTGGTCACCTGCTGCAGGATGACAACTTCTTTATTTTAACCAACATTTTAATTACCAAGCATAATATTAGGTAAAAACATGACAGTCACTGTAAGGAAGCCCCACTAAAATGAGAGAACACTATCAGTCATGCCAGTTCTACCACTGAGATTCTGAAGCTTCAACTTAAAATTTATCTTTGTGCATGGGTATAACTCACCATCACCTTCATAAAGCTACTGAAACTTGGTCAAGGCGACTGAAACACAAGAAAGATGCGTTTGGCAGCTAAGTTCCCTGCCGGTTCAGTCTGTATGATAACATTACATATAAGAGGTCTGTGTTTAGGTTGCACAAGCAACTTTCCTACATTTCTTCATTTCTGCATGCTTGACTTTACAGCTTCATTGGTCTTCTACCATAACTTTTATATGTAATTCTGTATGTGCTTGTAGCAAGCGTGTGACAACACATCAGCTTCCTGGAGAACACCAGAGAAGCTCTTCTCTGAAAAAGACCAGTAAAACCCAGTTTCAGATTTATTCAGGTCATTTCAACCACAACAGGAACACTGTTTGAACCCTGTAAGTTCAGTAGGTTGTCTTCCTCCGGAAAAACAATTTCTGTGGTGAGATGTGGCAATTTCAAGCAAGCTAACCAGTTGCAAGGAAGGCAGTGACAGTGAGGCTTACAATAGAAAGGACTATTATGGAGTCACAGAAGCAAGTTACTTTTAAACCCATGCAAAACCTGTTCTGGCCCTGTGATTTCTGGACATATGCTGGCTTAGCTTGTCAGCAAAAAAAATTAAGACTTAAAAGCGTTCACAACATTGAACTCTCAGACTAAGTAAGGGGGAACATCAGTGATGTTTATGTTTATAAATTTTGATGGGTGACACACTGGACGATCCTGCCCTGTCTCAGATCTTCAGAGATGTTCCTGAACTGAGCAGAGTAAGATCAGGAGAGTACAACATCCAGCCTGTGGACTGCATATGGTCTGCCAGAAATTGTGTTTGACCTGTTGGTCAGTGCAAGGAGGACATTACAGCTGAGTTGAGCTGCAGCCCGCTGTTAGTTACCATTTAAGGACTAACCATCTAACCTAGAATTCACTTTCTGAGCTCAGACCAAAGCAAGCAAGTAAAGAACTACTTCTTCCCTCTCCTTCTCCAGTTCTGTCTCCCTCCTCTCCTCTTCCTTTGTCCCAGTGTTTCCCTGCTTCGCGCACTCCCCTCCCTCCTAGGCTGCTATATTCATCAACACCACATGAAAGGCACAGGATCGTCCTTACCAAAAAGCAGAGAGGTGATGCCAGATTTCCTGCGCTGAGTCCTGCGCCGCACAATCTGAGGGAGAGGGAAGAGTCAGAACAAAGTGCACACATTAGGACAGATTTCAGAAATAAAAATAAAGCAGTCCTCCTCACAGGGCAGCTCTGGGCAAGAGGTCCTGACAGCCACCACTGGAAGGGGCAGGCAAGCAAACTGGCAGTTTTAGACAGGACTTGTTCTAGTTCTAATGCAATGAATCAGCTCTGCTGCTTGATCTGCTTAATTTGCAATGGGTTATTTATAGCTCAATTATTACAAAAGCATAATTGAAGTTCAAGAATCAACCATGACTCAACTGAATAATTTTAGTTCTAACTCTACTCGTTGCCAAAAGCAGTTCTACATGTAATTATATATAAATTTCTAAGTGGATGCCTATTGCATTTTAGAATTGCAGGAGTGGCTTGTGATTAGAACACAGACGAGCATCAAGAATATATCTTTCACACAGGCTTGACAAGCATGAGCTACTATGTCCGCAACTGCAGACTGTACTGCAAGATTACAAAAAGGTGCATTTTTTATTCAGCTTCTCAAAGTCTGCTGCTGTTTTCTGACTCTACCTTCCAGAGTTACTTTAGTGTATTGGTTTCTTACTAATGGATTAGCTCCAGTTCCTACTCTGCATGCTCCAAGCAAATTCTGCCAAAAGTGTATGTTGTTTCTTTAGTTTCCATTAATAAAATGCTTCACTTTCCATCGTAACTCTCATTAATGATAATTATAATCAATGTCAATATCCCTTTCACCTGGGGATTTATCAACCAGGCAGCATTTCATTACTGCAGACATCCCCCTCACTTCCCAATACCTTTTCTCCACTGGATGACACGGTCACCCTGGAGCTACAATCCTCTCAGGCAGGACCACCTCTTGCTCCCAAACAGCAATTGGGAGGGAACACATAAGGGGACGGTAAAAATGGAGCAGCAGAGGCAGACGGGACTCTGTGCACTCACTTTGGATAAATTGTTGACAGTGGTGCTGGAGTTGAGCAGCTGCCCTTGGTCAGCAATGAGGTAGGCCAAGTGTTTGCGACGCTGGGTCTCCACCGCCACATCTGTCAGCGAGCCAGCCACGCGCATGGCCTCCCGCAGCAACACATCTGCATCTTCAATCTGACTTGGGATGTCGGAGAGCGTGTTGAAGATTGAGGCAGAGTTCTCAGACTGGATTAACTCATCCTCCTGCAACAATGCAGTCATTTTGCCATACAGAACAGCGAGCACGACGTCTATACTGTTGGGGCTACTAGATGCAATTTTATGTTCAGTGTACAGCCTGGGCCAGAAACAATGCAGGTGCCTCTAGATAATTCCATAAAAACTTCAGTAGGGAGAGTCCAAGCTACCTATGGGAGGGGAACAGCATCTTTTACTACTCTACTGCACTGAGATGTGATCCCAAAATTCTAGCTGGCATGTTTTTAAATCACAGCATCCATCATTGAAATGAAGTCAAATCCGCAAGCAAAGACAAAACAGAAGCTATTCTGCACCCACCGCCAGGACTGCGCACAGCAGGGATCTTGCCGGGGACAAGGGAATGGAAGCTGCTCGGTTTCACACACTACAGAACACCCACCACGTCAAACGGTGCTCCACCTTGCCCTTAATCCCAGCAGGCTCACCCTTGCCCTTCACACAGCAAGCTGAACCACAGAATTATTTTTTGCATAAAAAGCAGATCAGGAGATTTGGCTGTAAGCCAGCCAAATCAAATATACTCAGGACAATGCTGATGATCTGAAGCATTCAACAGTGCCATCAAAAGCTTCCCAGATAACTTTATACCTCTGCTCAGAGATGGTGCAAAATCAAGAGGTATCTTGGTTTAGGTAAGATGGACTCTCAGCTTGGGATCTAGACTGAATAGAGGGGAGCAGATGGTGGGGTTTAATTATGAGGGAACAAACAAGATAGGCAGGGGAAAAAACAATCCCTGAATCCTGTGAAGTGCCTTGGAAGTTCTTCGCAGCCCTCGGTTCTGAGGAGGGCAGGAAGTCATCTTCCTGAGCACATTCCCAAACCATACAAAACCTTCTTGCCCCTAAAACTCAGAATTAAACACTTAAGTGCTATAAAGGAGGAAGAGGAGGTGGGAATTACCTTCATACTGAGCATGCCCAAAGTAAGCTGAAACAGCACTAGAGAGCCCTGGTAGAAGAAGAGGTCCCAAATACGCAGCAGCAGCTTGATGTGGACAACACTAGCAAAAGAGGTGAGGAACCAGTGCAAGGTGATCAAGGACAGCTCTGTGAATGGAGACATGGAAAAGCATCAGAACAGAAGTTGTCAGCCAACCAGTGAAGATGGACTCTCCTAAGGGCTGTCCTCTCAGCTTAAAGATGACCACCCAATGCCTCCAGGGCCAGCAGGTTCACTCCTAGCCCTGCTGCCCTCCTTTTGTTAAACAAAAACAATAATGTTTGTCTGCATGTCACCCTGGCAAGAAAAGCTATGGTTTCTAGGGAACACTTTTACCGATGTCATGCTCCTGGAGCAGCTTGTCCAGGCGGGGCAAGTACTGCACAATGAGCTGTCGCAGGACGCGCTGGTCTGTCTGCACACCCATCAGAGTGGTGCTGAAGTAGGAGGCAGGAACCAGTTCCTCAATGATAGCGCACATCATCCAGAAGGCATCTTCCTCCTCCAAGAAGAGCAGCAGAGAGGCAGCCACCTGGGATTTTGAAGGAGGAAGAACTGCATGACAAGCCTGTCCTGAAAGGAGCAGAACTCTTCCCCCACTTCGTCACATGGAGTGATGGACCAGTGTCTAGGTGACCAACATTTTCCTTCCTCTGCAACAGCTCTCCTGCAGTCTCCGCTGAAGGGATTTCTCCTCAGTGTAATGCCTGCCCCTCCCCAACAGATGGACTGAATTCTTCCACATCTTTGGATGTGTTGTGCTACTCTGCTCTTCCTTCCCTAGGAAAAACGTTCCATGTGGAAGGGATTCTCCTTCAGCTCATCTAGAGGCCACAGGGTCTGGCAGCACCACCTCAAATTACTTGCCCCAGCATAGCCATCATAGACAAAATGACCCCTATCACAAAGACACTCTGCAAGCAGGTTACCATGCCAGTGCCTTGGCAATATCCGATGTCTGGGTAGAGCCAGGCAAGTCCCCGTAGTATCCTGCGTAGCCGTGGCACCCCGATACTGTTCATGTTGGAGAAGCAGGCATTGCTGGGCATCGTGCGGAGCAAGTCCTTTTCAATCTGCCAGACAGCCATAAACAAGGACAGGGTCAGCTTGCAGCATTTGAACAATTGCCTTCTGCTTTCTGCACTTCCCATGGCCCCTTGCCTCAGGGAACTCCGCTTCCCCGCACCCATCTATAAGTCCTTAGGCACCAAAGAAGATGGCCCTATCCAAGCATCTGGGGTCAGTCTAACAGTCTTCACTGACACGAGGAAAAATGCCAGTGCACATGGTGACTTTGTGTTTCCCAAGAAATACTTGCCTAAGCTCAGCCCCTAGCTTCACCATTGAGAATAGCAGGCATACTGGTTGGGAATGTCATCTGCTTGGATTTCAAGCAAGGCTTCCCAAAAAACCTGTATGATAGAGAAACTAACAACCTGGCCACATCTGTGACAGGGGACTTAGAGGTGAACAGCCCACAGATCTTCCTTGTGCAGCGTTGTTCCTCTTTCCAACCATTTTGAACCTTCTTGGTGAGAGGTGAACATGTGCAGAGCTCAGCTGCTTTTGCCATGGCCTTTGCCTCCTCCCACAAAATGAGAGGTCAGAGGAAGAGGGAAAACACCCTGTAACAATCTTGTTGGCGTTCAGAGACTTTGTGTTTGGGGGAACAAAGACAGTCCCTGGAAGCAGCTGCAACTACCTCAACAGACATGCATCTATCAGCCTTTCACCCTTGACTTCCCTCAGTGAATATCAGGATGTTTGCTGCGATGCAACTGCAGTGCTGTTTTCTAGCCTGCAGGTAGCATGGGTCCAACCCCTTCCCTGCTGTTCTAGGAAGGGGGGGAGCTGTACAGTTGCTATTCCATCAAAACAAGGGAGAAATATTCCCAGCAGGATTAAGCTTTAGCAGGATTCAATCACACATGTCCTCTCAACTGTCCCTGCTGCAGGTTTTAGGCAAACACCCCTTCTTCCTCATGCAGAAAATCTTGCCCTTCTCCCCACTCCCTTGTGCCCAGTCAGCACTAGGCAGTATTTCCTACCTGTTTGGCAGCAATGGTTTCATCGTTAGAGCTGTTTTTCACAATATCCCGATATGACATCTCTGAATTCCTCTTCTTCTGCAAGGCCCCTGACAGGCGCATCCACAGCTAGGGGGACAGGGTGAACAGAGATAGGAAGAGTCAATAACAGAGACACAGAAAGTCATAATCTGGCACCCTATCAACCAAGAGAAAGTGGTCTTGCTCCATTGTCTCTTACTCCAGGCAGGAGAGCCTGCCCAGAGCAGGCAGCACTCTCACCTGTGGCCTCATGCTGTGTGGGATGCCGGCTAGCACCAGGGAGCGCAGCTTGTCTGAATGTGGTAGGGTGACCTCAATTTTGTCCCAGGTGAGGTCGCCCACGTCATGGTTGTGTGTGAATTCCAGATGAGCCTGCCACTTGAGCCTCTGCTGTGGCTCCTCTGTCAGTGAGACACCCAGAAGCTTGCTGGAGTTTGGCTCAGCACCATCTGCCTCAGCAAGGGCAAGGGAAAGAAATGGAGACAAATGAGAGAGGGGAAAGGGAAGGGAATGAACACAGAACAGGGTGGGGAGGAGGATGGCCACCTGAAGAAAGCACATTTAAAACATTCATGTCTTCCAGCCAGAGCACGAAAAGGCAAAGCTTGGTTTCTAACCGTCTTCTCCATACAGTAAATTTTATGGTCATAAGAAGCTGTCTGCAGGCTTCTAGTCTCTACTTACTCATGATTTAGAGCAGAATGTGGCTTGAATTAAACAAGACTTTGGCAGCAGTCATCCTGCTGGGTTTTGTAAGGATCTGTAAATCAGGCTGACAAAAGCACAGCAAGCCTCAGAGGTGGCAAGCAGAAGTTATATGCTCGTGCAAGTAATGAGGCACAAAATGTTAACTTCAGGGATATTTAATCACCAAAAAGAAGCTTTAACAGGGACTCTTCCAAATTCACAATAAGAGATAACCTTAAACCTGAGGCTGGCTTTCTAAAACAGCTACTTTAGCACAAGCACAGGTTTGACGTAAGGCACTCTGTCCTTCATCATATAACACATCCCAACAATGCACTCCAAATCTTTTTCCTGATTCTACAATGCACAAGTCTATCGAATGTTCTGGCTGAAGAAAATGTCTGCATTCTGTCCTCATCTCTGGGTCATTGTTTCAAAGTGGATCCTCTATGACCCAAGGTGCCTCACAGCACACATGCAAACAACCTTAGCCCTTGCATCCGCATGGCCTGAGCCCTGGAAATGTCCTCTCAGAGCACATAAAGCGCTTCCTACATCCCCCACTCCTTTCTCTTCCTCTTTGAAAGGCAGCCAGCCATTGTATTCAATGCCCAGAATGAACAGCTCTCAATACCTCCTTCTGTTTGGTCTCCTGCCTCTATATATTGCAGAAAAAGTAGGATGTGCATTCTGCCCCTACAGTTTGCCAAGCTGCTAAGCTGGGCAGACCACATACTGCTGCCAGTCGTCTTTGCCATCAGTTTTTCAACAGACAGCACATGACACTGTGCCTGCTATTGGTGCTTATAGTGCTACTGACCATGAGAGAGACCCCATTGTCAACAGGGAAAGTTGCCCTTCCCCAGCAGCTGCTAGTAGAAATGATAACTTCCTCCTAATGGCACAAGCACAAGAGGATGGAGGTGACTCTGCTGCATATTCTATGCTCCAGACTCCCGTAAGGCCAGCACGTCTAACACACAGCCCCTGATTACAAAGGTAGGATACAGAAAGATGATGATGGGTCGGTAGATGAGACCTAGCACAGAATGGTTGTAAACTCAGCCAGAAGCATGGGCAGGGCTGCACCCAGACACAGTGGAAGGGTTAGGGGTGGGACTGACTTTACCTTCCTTATCAACTCGGAAACCGAATTCATCGTAGTGGAACTCTGGCTCCTCAATGGATTCTTCTTTCTGGGGAACATGAGGAAGGAGAACAGACAGTATCACCAATCTTGAACAACTGCATAGAGACATGTGGATATTGCCCCATCACACCACTGCCTGCTCTGTGCCCTCTGAGCAATTAGGCTCCTTGCCCTTTTATTTTTGATGCCTCCCACCACCATTCCCAGCTGGGGAGGTGTTGCATGCCACCCCCATTTTGACTTCTCCATGGAAGTTGTGAAGCCTTGCTTTCCTACCTGTATGGATTTTCCCAGCAAACCCTTTTCCAGCAGGATGTGGTACCTCTGTTTGAGCACAGCATCATATCAAGATCAGAACTTCCCCACCTGGAGGGGAACATAGCCCTCCTCATGGACTGAGGCATCCACACACGCCAGCTAAAGCAGTCTCTGCTGTCTGCATCTCTGACACACAGCAGTCCCCTGTTACCTAGTGCATGCACACTGAAAATTCAACTCTCTGCATTGCTCCATCTCCTTCCTGTTGCTTTCAGATTTTCTCTGAAAGACAGCAGGCAAAACTGGGATTTGCACATGGGAAGCAAGCCCAAATTACAGGCCAAAGAAAATTAAGGTCCATGACCCAAATTTCAAATTTCCTTATCTGTGCTCACGGTTGGCATTGGGGGATACACACTGGAGGTTACAACCAGGCTTTTTTAAGGAGTGAAAAACCTAGAGATACCTCCCCTTTCCTGCAAGCTCACCTGCCCATCCCATGGGGTCTCTTGCAAGCATTGCACCCAGGCAGCACCCAAGAACTGTCTGTCTAGCGTAGCTCCACAGTAAGCTTTAATCTGCCTTCACTGAGCTCAGCTGCCCACAGCAAACACTGTGGCTAAGTTGCAAAATTCCATGGCTGCTTCCTTCCTTCCTGCTCTGCCCACCTGGTGACAAGTCTTAAGCCTAGCATTTCCTGCCATGCACAAGCCATCCAGAGTAGCTTGATGGTGACAGTCTCCCTGAGGGTGTCAACATTTTTACAGTGCAGCAATAGTTGCGAAACAGCAGGGCAATAATTCACACAAGTTTCTTTGTGCTCTGCAAGATCCTCTTGCAATAGCCAGGATGCAGCCACAAAACACATGAAGTTTAAGTAACAAACAAGTGTCCACAACTGAACACTGGAGGAAAACTGCACCTCTCCCTCCTTTTCCCTGCAGCTTTCAGAGAGCACCAGAAAACACCAGGGTCCCTTTACTTCTGTGCAGAGCCAAAGAACGCCCCCTCCCTGCCCCACACTGTACCTGCGTGTATTTTGCCAGGATCTCCTGAGGCCAAATGCTGGGAGTGAGTGCTGAGAAGGGACCCCCAGCAGAGGGAGTGTGATGGCCTAAACAGAAAGAAATCAACACGTAGTGAAAACCTGGAAGGACTCTCTTAGAATATGCACACTCAATACACACTGTTCCATCAAGGGAAAGACTCACACAGCAGTTTGCCACTACTGTTACTCTAGATACTGAGACAGCCCCCACTTCACCAAGGAGGCAAGTAATTTCAGGTGGTTTTGTCCCTTATTACTGAGCAAAAGAAGCAGAAAGGCCAAATGGAGTTCCCTCTAAGAAAGGGACTTTTGGGGAAGAGAAATAGTTCCATGGCATCATGTGATCTTTCTTCTGCTTGGAAAAGCTGAGTATCCAGTGCCAAGCCAGGAAGACCATTACAAAAAAAAAAATATTATGGAGAAGTAAATGCCTCATATGGAGGCACTGACCCCAGCACCAGCAACACTCCAGAGTTCCCTGAAACTTTGTCACCCAGCCACCAAAACAGGAAATCAGAGCCTTCAGCAAGATGCTCAACTGCTCCCTTTGCTCCAGAAGAGCTGGAATATCGCCAGACCATGTATAGAAAGCTGCAGCAATAAAAGTGTGCCTAACATCTTGGTCTTTTGTGTTCAAGACAAGCACCTTTCTAGTCTCAGGTAGTGACCCACTGAACAGCTTCCCTTGGAATAAAAGCAGAAATCAAATTTTGCGATTGGAGCAGATAAGGTCTCCAGTGTGCATGTCACCAAGGAAAAGGTTTACTTGGCTTTGGAGTACAGTCTCCCTCAGGGTTATATGCCCTAAAATAACCAGCCAGACCAGTAAGGAAGGTTTAAACAAAAACATGGGGTTGGAGAGTTCACCACTGTAAGAAGGAGGAGACCTGGTTTTAGTAAAGCTTATATCTCAGCAGTCGACAGACAAACTCCCGAACTCCAGTAAATTCTTCAGCCTTCTGCCTGCCCTTGAGCTACCATTGTAGAGCAAAAATCTCTCAGATCATGAAATGAGCCACCCACTTGGGCAAACCTTGTGATGATAACAGAACCAAGTAAATCTTATGAAAAATGGGGAGGCCAGACTACATTTCAACCTCCTTCTTGTTCTGTGTTCAATGACTGAAGAAGCTTCTGCAGGCTTCTGGACAAGGTAAAAGAAGGAACTGAGTCCACCCTGAGTGAAAAGGCAGCTGGGTCACAAAGAATGGGCCAGTTTCCTCTCCCCCAATTCGACCAGACAGTACCTTAACATAAAGAATGGCTCTTGGAACCAGTATCTTTCTTTTATTAAGTTGCAGCTGAAGAAAGAACAAGCAACCAAACAGGAAGATACTGTGCCCATTTTTGTCTGCTCACCTGACATTGCGCTAGGTAAGGCCGAGTGGCAGAGGCTGCCAACAGGTCCAGAAATGCTGTTCTCAGAAGTGAGAGGTCACTATCCTGTTATAAAAAGGGAGAAAAAAAAATTGGTGATCAGAGAATTCAATTACCATTTAAGAACATGGTGGGGGACAGACAGACCCCTCACACGAAAATGAAATCCTTTAGAATTTAAGTTCCCCACAGGAAAATTAAATTCCAGAGACTGGAATTTCCTGTTGGTTTCACATCTACCCATCAGCTAGAAAGAGCACTGTCATTTACCAAATTACTTGTGACAGTAACAGCGTTGCTGACTGAAAGAATGTCAAGAACTAAGTCAACTTTTGTCACCTTTTCCATCACGTATTACAAGTCCTGTATTTAATTATGAACACTAAAAAACTACACCATATGTCACTACTCTCTGAATACACTGCCCATGGAGAAGGGATGAGATGGTGAAAGAGGTATAAGGGGGTATCACTAGATGCAATAAGCCTGAAAGGGATATTAGGATATTAGGGGTAGCATCACAAGAGCAAAGTGATTTAGGCTGTGGAATACAGCTCCCTGGAAGGACCTGGGAAAGTTTCTGACAAGGATTTTCTGTGATAAACTGGACTAGGATATGGACAACATGCAATTGAGTACCTCTGCAATGAGCCAGGAGCCAGGTTCCTCTAAACTAAATCTGATGACAGAGCTCAGGTGACAAAACAGCCCACATAGCTCCCCTCCCTACTTTCCTGATACCAGTTCACAGCAGATTTTTATAGGGGTTTTCCAGGACAACAACGGTATAGCTCAGTAATCAGAGAGAGATATTTTGGACTTTAAGGTCAACCTTATAACTGTGTGTGTGAGACAGCAAGAGCCACCTCTGCCAAGCAGATAAAGCCAGTGCTGAGATATATCAGTCTTTCTTGGGAAAGAACCTGGGAGAAACTAATATTTGCGTGTCTGGGATGGGTTTTCCAGCTTCCCCTTTTCAGTAAAGCTACTTATGACTGCAGACCACAAAAAGAAGGAACCCCAGGGATTCCTCCAGCAGGTCCTGTCTGAGTTGTTTATAGTACTCAGTAGTACAAGGTTATATTGCCTTTGCATCTCAGTGAGCTCTTGCAGCCTGGAAGTGGCTTGCTACAGCACTCCAAGATAAGCAGCTGTAAAACACTGCAAAAGCATAAAAAGCATCTGTGTCTGAGAACACAAATGATAAGGCTTCTGCCTCCCAGATTTAAACAGTCCTCTGCATGACAAAGGCTGGCATAGATGAACTGATACTCTGATCTTCTGATACCAACTCTCAGGGCAAAAAGAAAAAAAAAACCCAAACAAACACGAAAAAGTTCAGCTTTTGTTTCTGAGAAGTAACATTGTCCACACAATGGCCAGTCGCTTACCCACGAGTTCTCTAAATGCTCTTCTATCCTTCCCATCACTCTAGCCCCACTTGTTCTCTTAGCACCAACTTTTCCCTCAGTAGCCGAAGACATAAGTATTACAAAATGAGCACCTGCACACTCATTTTACATGGGGACGCACACATATGCACACCAAGCAGGTAAATCTGCTGACAACTTATTCCCCTTTCAACATCACTGTGAATGTATTTTGGTGCTTTCTTTTCAAGCTTATCACTGCCCTGTGATCACACAGCTGCTCTGTTCCTGAGCCTGCAACATGTCCTCCTCCCCTGCCTTCTCTCAGCCCAGTTAACCCTGTTTCCAATTACTTTTATTAGGAACAGAGTCACTGTTTCAGCCACGTGGTATGTCTGCCATGCTTCTCATTACCTGTGCTCTGAATCCGTGCTCAGTGCCTCAAGCTTGTGAGTAGCAATCCCCTTCTGTCATCATTAACCTTCATCGCATGCACAATCGCTGCTGAACCAACCTGCTATGGAGAAGCCGGGCCAGTGTGCTAGCCACGTAGATGAGAAAACACCCCGTAACAAGGGAATTAACCACGATACTCGGGAAGCAGGGCAGGAGAGCGCTGAGGCCGAAAGTTCCTCCTTGTCCCAGGACAGGGGTAGCAGAGGGGAACACATTCCCTTGTCCACGTCATCGAGTGCTGGCCTCTGCCTTGCAGGAGATTGCTCCTCTGCCTGCTGCCTGCCCTCCTGTCCCTGACATTAGAGTACTGAACTTGGTGGGCAGGTTTTTCCTGCCCCTCGTTCCTATAGAAACCTTCCTGCAAACACCCATCTGAGCCGGGGCCCAGACATAGCACGAGAGGCTCACCTTGCTGCTGGCACCAGTGTGTGGGGAAAGGCAGGGTGGGGAATGTGAATCACACCAAGAGAAGGCTCTGGCTGCGGCACAAGGCCACTAGGGTAGCCCTGTAGCTCTTCATCACCCTGCTTCCTCCCTACTCCCACTCTGCCAATAAAGCATCACAGGAACAGGGAGGAAGTTTGCCTGGCACAGCCAGACACCACCCAGTGCAAGCCAGGAGGAAGAGGATATCTGGCATATGGGACTGATACAGTAAGTTCTCTCCTTTGACTGAGGAATATAAACCTAAAGCAGTTCTCAAAGTCTCCTAGCTAGGAGACAGCAAGTAACAAAAGGGGCTCCCATGAAGCCTATAAAATTGCTACAGCTGAGTTGGCTGTGTTATTTGCACAGTACGAGGAACAGTAAGGGACACAATGGAAAAAACACATCAGATCCAACAAATATTAATGGTAACTCCCAAACCATCAGAACTCAGAAATTAAAACCAGTTTTCACCCATGCATTAGGAAGCATCTCCCATGCTTAAAGGCAATTTAAGTTTCCTGTATGAAGCAATTTTGGTCACACAAGAGGTAATCTTCACACTTTGAAAGAAATGCATTTTTTTGTTAAAATGCAAATGGTACCTGTTATTTCCAGCTTTATGTTTTGAGTTCAGACTCTAAAACAAATCACACCACCACTGATTCCAGTGTGCTAGAAGACAGCTATAATGACAGTGTGTCTACCCAAAAAAGAAGGCTGCAAGGGAAGCACACAGTCAGCAACAGGTACAGCTATTTGAAGCACTTCAGCTGCAACACCTTTGTCAGAGATGCAAATACACACTGTGCAGGATTATGTCCAATTAGTTTCTTTTCCAGTGTAGGTGACCTTTAGAAACTGATGTTTGCAAAGGAGACCTGCAAATTTACTTCCACTTGGCAATATCAAGCCTCCTCTGGACACACTTGCTCTTCCACACAACTGAAATATGAGAGATTTCAATTACCTAGCTTCTTGCAAACACCAGATAACAATCTCCTGCTGCCTCCGTTTTACTTGCTTGGCCTCTTTTGCCATGTGATCTCCACTTAGGTCTGCTGGGGTAGCGGCTGGATGTGCTAAGCATGAAATGACGCTGTCCGGAGCCTTTCAGTAAGATCTTTATTTTAGGATAGAAACTCCTTCCCAGGAGTGTTCTTCCCCCGATGATTTTAGCAACAAAAGGAAAAAGAAAACACCAAAAAAAGCAACATACCTCTAGCAGACAGACTGTGCAGAAGATGAACATTTTACAAAGCAATGTTTTTGTATGATTAAAACATTACAACTAGTAACGTTCTCCTATGCAGAAGCCATCAGTGAACATCATCAGAAGGACCAGAATAAGCATAACGATTTTTTCTGGATTGATTTTAATCCACTGTCACAGAAGCAGCATATACAACACTTCCTCTGACAGTATGCTAGCATGCGGAAAAACTCAGCTTTTTGAATGCTTAATTTGAACATGAGGCAACATTGCAAGCAGTAAATCCCACTGCCACTTCTGGACAGTCAGCTGGTTTCCACTGCGCTCTACTCTCTTCCTTTGTTTAAAAAAAATAAAAACAGCAACAACAAAAAACCAACCCAAAAAAAAGGTGTGTTTTGGAAGAGCTGCAGACCCACAGTACTCGTCCAGAGGCTACACTTAGGTCTAGTTCTAGAAGACTCTTCCAGCTCAGCTTTTAAAATGCCATGTAGGTTGCATCCAATTTAACATTTAGGCCAACACTTCCTCTCTCACAAATCAGACCCTGCACTGAATCAGGCAGGTCATTTCTGTCCCCTCACACCTGGAAAGCTTTGTCTTCCTGATTAAAATCCTGACTTGCCCAATGAAATGCACAAGGGGAGCTCTCAGCAGGAAGTCCTTCTCCTTCCCTTCCCCCATCAGTTTCTTCCTGAGGTCAGGGCAAAGGCATATCCTGGAGCTGCAGATGCCATTAGTCCCAGAAGTCAATATTTGCTTTGCACATACAGTCAGAAGAAAACACCAGCTTCACAAACAAGTAGGTAAGTGAACAAAGCACAGCCACACGCCTGACCATGGGGTGGACAAGATGCTGATAATTTCTGTCCCTTGCACACTGACACCCTGGATTTTTAAGAAACGCAGAATCCCATGCAGACGCTGACACGCACCAACTCCTGGCTAAGGAGTCACTATGGTGTTGGTGAACCTGGGTCATCCCAGGAACTATCTCTTTAAGGCTTACAAACCACGACCAGCCTCACACTGCTTTGGTTGTTGTGCAACACACTATAAATGCAGGAGAGAGGTGCTGAGGTAGCCTTCATGCTTGCTTTCTACCACATGACTTGGAATGAAAAGTTGGGGGAGTTTAACTGCCCTCAGCCCACCTTCTCACAGCAGAAAAAGTGAATCAGAGACAAAATAAAAGCCTACGGCAGGCCTAGAAAGGGAGACATGACACCTGGAAAGCAGTAAAGGTGAAGGCTGTGACACCCCTGCAGAGCCAGGTGGGCAGGGAGGAAGGATGACAAGCTGCTGACAGCATTATGTCACTGACTGCAAAGGCATCACTCAGGACTCCAGTGCTGCCCAGTCACCAGATGGGATCACATACTGACTGCTGGAGCATTTCGGGGTGAAGTGCCTCCTCCCAGCTGCCCCAGGGCACTATTATAGCGACACAGAATGGAGACAACAAAAAGTAAACTGGAACTCTGTGTCTCCTGCCATAAAGCACCTTGTAGACTCCTGGCCACATTGGAAATGTAATTCCGTGCACAAATGTAACTAGAAGGTACTTCCATGCAACAGGTCTGCTCCCTGTGCTGATCAGCGTCCAGCAAGCCTGCCTGCTGTAACAACAGAGCGCGCCATGAAACTGAAGGTGCTGAGCCATTTCCAGTTTATACAAAAGGAACAGAACAAGTAACATCCAGTTTCATATCCATTTCATATCCATTTCATCTCCATTTTGAAAATAAGAATGTAAAAAAGCAGGATCCTGGTTCCTATTGCTTACACATTGGACAGACAGACCCTCAGCTGGACTTCCTGATCATAGTTCAATGTGTCAAGCTTGCCTCTAAAAAAAAACCCCTACACAACACCTACTTATGTAGAATGCAGATATCCTATATATCAATGTGTATTTTCCCTTCAGAGCAGAACTGCCTTCTATTTCTCTGTCTCCAAAGCAGGCAGCTGATCCTGTATGCAGAAAAAGGCTGAAGCTCTTACTTCTAAAATCTGGAGATAACAAAAGCTTTCCCCATGTGGCTCATGAAAAAAAAAAAAAACAAACCCCAAACCAGACAAACTTATTTATGGCTCTGCTGATTCTCTGTGTTGCTAACACAAGCTACCACACTTGTATCCCTGGAAAGCTGAGGGTGTCTATCCTTACGCAGCAGACACTGCTAAGTATGAACTGCACTGCTGTGGAGAACTTCTTGTTTGCCGAGATCCTTGGAATCAGAGGAGTCGTCGTCTCCCATTTCCTGGTGCTCCCATTATTTGAGTGGTGAGAGGATACATGATGGAATATAGAGGGCTCCTCCTATCTCACACAGGAGGATTATAATAGATCAAGCACTCAACAACAGTTGGTTTTTTTTTAATCTGCATTGAATGAGGATGGAAAAAAAAGCCTACAAACTAGCAAGGTGTCCACTCTCACTGCACAGCAAAATTCCTGCTTCCAACACAGAGGGAAGAAAACCGACACATGCCAGAAGGCAGGTCAGCAATCGCCCTAGTCTTCAAGGCTTCACGTAAAGGCAATTCCATGCTAAACACCGCTATGCAAATGTAACCCAAAGGTTTCTGATTAGTGTCTAAGGGGGGCCCAAACACCTCTTCCATGAAGGTCAATTTCTGCACGGTAAAAGGACACTTCCACCCAAGTAAGTATGGTGCAGGACAAGGGTGCTTCTGCAGAACTCTGCAGAAACTCATTTTCCCCAAAACTCTCCAGAAGTGATTGTTACCTCCTGGTCCATGAACTTCTGTAAGTCTGCAAACTATACGATGTCTGTGGAAGCTAATGGCAACTGCCCAGTTTCACTTGCTATACAGGAGTTTGAAAGAAAATATTTCTGTTAGACATGCAGGGCTATACCGATCAGAGAAAGGTTGAAAGACACTACTGACAGTTATTTAAGACAGATATGACATCTTTTATATGACACTCCCACCCTGAGTAGTGACAAGCTGTGCCATCCAAGGCTCTCTCCATCACCTCCAGATAAAGCCCTGCAGGTACCCTCCAGGTGAAAGTTCGATTCTCAAACTACTGTTCCCAGTGACAAAGGAACAACAGCCTGAAGAATGGCTCTTCCTTGATATGGCCTCTGACAGATCTGCAAAGCTTTACCTGTCAGGGTTTGCCATCCTCCTGGTGAGGCACAAGAAAAGCTAGATTCAGGTCACACTCCTGTAGCTCTGTTGTATTACTATCGCTCTAGTATTAGCAAAAAGCCTGTCAGATTCACCTAGCAGGACCCTAAGCACGTCTCACTTCATTTGGCTCCAGAAAATGGCTTTCTAAGGAAAGTATATCCCACACTATTCAAGATTTTTCTCCTTCAGGGCTCTGTCTTTTCAGAAATGAACTTTCTGAAGAGGCTAGTAATACCCAAAACACCTCTCAGGACTGTTTGCAAAACTCTTATCTAGCGTGCTGTGTAAGACTGCTTAGATCTTGCTCCTACAGAAGTTTATAGGCACAGATAACTCAGAGAAAAAAAGCAAAATATACAATGATCATTAACATTTGTAACAAAACAAGATAAACCCCCTGATATTAACTGTTCCTGGGGATCAGGGAGATTTCTTCCCCAGAACAAAAGGGCTGTCAGGTTATGGACATTTTCTCTCATCTCTGAATCATAAAGTACTTCCCAGCCAAGAAACACTGCCCTGACTGGGCAATGACAACTGTTGTTATAGTCATACTAACACTAATATGTTATCTTCTTTTCTCCTATCTCATAAAGCAAATGTGTTTTCATTTCTTCTAGGGTGTTTTTTTTTCCTCAAGCCAGAAATAGAATTGCTCTGTTACCAATAGAACTTGTTGCACTCCAGTTTAAAAGAAGCCAAGACTTTGTCAGAGACAAAACAAATGTGGCAGAACATCCACCTCTTCCCTACCTGGTGTCAACAGTAACACAGCTGGCAAGTGAGATTTTTCCCCAACGCTCCCTGATACTTACCCTGTGTAAGCTTTATACATCTACAATCTTGACTGTGTGATGGAAGGTGGCATAGAAAGAAGTCTGTGTTGCTGAAGATACAAACCTGAAGTGCCAACCCCTCTCTATCTCTTGAGGGACATCTGGGACACTGCACTTGCGACATACAATGAAGCTATTTGACTACCTCATCCTACCTGACAATTGCAAAATCTCTATATCCTATCCATTTGAGCTAGGAGAGGAGGTAGGATAACCGGTGTGATACAGATCACCAACCAGGATCACCGATTTAGCTAGAAAGGCTGTAGGACCGCATACATTGAAATATAAGATGCCTTACCTTTATCACTGAAGAAAAAGTTGTAATAGTCCTTAGGATTTATTTTTTTAAAGTTTTCTTTCCTTCTCATGTTTTGGTGAGAAGTTTGGACTTCACAGCTGGGAAGGCAGACATCATCCCAATCATTTCCAAAACAGTTACGACCTCAAATGTGGTATCACTTGGGAGGGGTGAACCAATTCCATTAAGCATCCCGAACACCAAACGGAGTAAGCAATTATGCAGCACACAAACCAATTCACCAAGAATGGGACTGGCAACTCATTTCATACAGACCCCTTAACCAATAATATCTACTGTAACCACATCACCTCAGGTAAGAGATGTTGATTTTTAAAAGCTAAATATTTTGATTATTGCCTATCTTTTAAGATCATCAAGGTCCTTTAGAACACTGATATTTGCAAAAATTACCATCTTGCAGGAAAGCAGCAGGTTAAAAGCACAGCAAAGAAGAAAAACCTAAATGACATTAGCAGAGACCCTAAAATTGGACAATCATTTCAGTCCTGAGCAGGTGTGCAGTACTTCCCTCATCTCATTAGCTGATGTTAACCTTACCACCTCTTGACCAGTGCACTTCCTCCAGAAATATGCCCTTCCTCTCCACTGCCCCTCATGGATTCCCTTTGCCCTTTTGCTGAGGGAGCATCACTACAAATGACATCTCCCTGAGACTACCAAGACACATTATCAAAACATGATCCTAAATTAGAATTAAGAAAGGTAGCACCTGTCATTTTAATCTGTTAAATACAGAATTAACATAATTTTATATTAACATGATGCAACCAGTCCCCAGCCTGACCCCTTTAATTGCACACCATGCCTCTTCTCACACCCTTCCTTCCCTTTTACTTCATGAATTCTCCTGGGTAGGAATCCAACCATTGCTTTTGCATAGGGAGAGCCACACGTACAGCACATGGATCCGGAAACACGTAACTACGTAACAAAAAGGATCTTCATTCCAGTAACTGTTTCTTTCGAGGATACCACTCCAGACTCTGTAGCAGCTGAAGAACTACTTTAAAATTCAGATTATCCAACAAGCAACTGTATTTCGATCAACATCTCA
This sequence comes from Phalacrocorax carbo, assembly GCF_963921805.1. NCBI lineage: Eukaryota > Metazoa > Chordata > Aves > Suliformes > Phalacrocoracidae > Phalacrocorax > Phalacrocorax carbo. The sequence continues at coordinate 56,389,515 of NC_087513.1, forward strand.
GCAAAAGCACAGCAGTGCCCCTCTCCTGCTAGGCTGGTAGTTTCTTCTTGAGTGATTTTTAAGATCCAGCCTCTCACTACTGAACACTTACTGTTCTTAATTCCAGAAGGACTGCTTCTCTGTCCCATCTATTAGCATGAAAAGACCCTCCATTTCCTCAAGGCACTTTTACTATTTGATTCCTACCACTCCCCCCACCCCAAACATCACAGCAAGCCATGCAGAGTATGGCTGAGACATCATGACGCTGGAAGCTATGACATCACATACAAAACCCCCCCTCCACCAACACTGAAATCTACTTGTTTAGAATGAAAGTACCTGCCTAAATTCAGACATCCCTCAAAAAATTAGGAAGGAAGAAAAGCAGACACAGAGAAGAAAATTATCCTGTCCCACCCTTACCGGCCCTGCGAAGCCAGAGCAGCTGTCCCGGTGCCCACAGCCACTGCCTGCAAAGAGATGTAAATCCGTGGTACCGCAGTTCTTCACTCCCTTGAATTTACATCACCAGGTAAGAGGAATTACGTCTGTCTCCCGACTTCCTCCTACCATTTATTACAGCTGACAATCAGAGGGCCTGCAATATGTCTATTTATGCCCACTGCCTAGAGGATACTGCCATATTTCCATCCCTGTATCGTGACTGTTCCTTTCCCCCAGCCAGGCAGGAGACAGACTGTCTCTCCTCTGGGGCACCTCTGAAAAGACGCAGGCGTGGAGGGCAAACGAGGATGGCAGAGCTGGACCGACGAGGCCACCTGAGAGTCACGGCCGCGGAGAGGAGACAAGGCAGGTTACGGGGGAGGCATATCCCGGGGAGCAGCAGGAGGCAGCGGGGGACGGGGCAGAGGGCAAAGCCTGGGGAAGCAGCGCGGCGCGCACCCGCGGGGACGGCGTGCCCCAGCCCGGCCCGAGGCGAAGCTGTGCACAACATGAGTCACTCGCCGGAGCCTGCGTCAGCGCAGCAGGTGAGCTGGAGCCTGCCCAGGGGATGGGGGGCGGGGGGGAGGCTGCCCTGGGGGTTGGGGGGTCCTTCCTTCCCTCCCTCCCCCGGGAAAGGGGCCGGGGAGCGGCCGCGCACCCCTCAACCCACGCACCGTCCCAGCGGCTCCGGTGTGTGTCCCCCTCCCCAGCCCGAGGGACACCGCAGGGGAGAGGTGGGGTGCCGGGGGTGATGTGTGTGTGTGTGTGTGAGGTGTGTGGGGCACCTCAAAAGTGGCGCGACCATCACCCACGAGCCCGACCGTCGAGGGGGAAAGAGCAGTGCTGCGAGCCCCCGGGGGGCGAGGGGCGGCCCGCAGAGCCCTCCCGCCCGAGGGCAGGACCCCCCGCCGCCACCCCAGGCTCGGCCGCGACAGCCCCGCCGGCCACTCACCCGCTCTCCTCAGCGGCGGCGCCGGCCCGCCGCGCTCTCCCCACAGAGCGGCCGCCCGACCCCGACCCGCCGGCCCCACACGCCGCTCCGGAGGGCGGCGCGGCGCGCATGCGCGGCATCCGGGCGGCGGCGCGGGGCGCTCTGGGGGCTGTAGGCCCCGCCGCACGGCACCCCGAGGGGCGCGGGGGCCCCCAAGGGGGTCTCTCGGCGACAGGCGTGGAGCAGTAGCGGTGGCTCCCCCAGCCCCTAGCGCAGGAGAGGCGGCACGAAGCTGTGCGGAGCGCAGTTGGGGTGGCGGGAGCAGGCGCTGGGGAAGGCGGCGCTTGGCCCCCACCAGCCTCGGAGGCGGCAGCGGCAGAAGCTGCTCGGTTCTTTCCCATCGTTCAGGTCTAGATCAATTTCCCCTCCAAGCTGGGCACAGACCCGCTGCCACTTTACTGGTCGCATCTATCACGGACACGGACTACAGGGATACAGAATCACAGAACTGTCGGGGTTGGAAGGGACCTCTGGAGATCATCTCGCCCACCCCCCCTGCTTGAGCAGGGACACCTAGAGCAGGGGGCACAGGAACGCATCCAGGTGGGTTTTGAATGTCTCCAGGGAGGGAAACTCCACAACCTCCCTGGGCAGCCTGTTCCACTGCTCCGTCACCCTCACAGGAAAGAAGTTTTTTCTCATACATATCACGATAAACTGGAAGAGTGATCTGGCCTCACAAATCAGTGAAGGGCCGCTCTTGAGGCACCTCTTGGCAACCAACAACCAAGGAGAGGGGAGAACTACGGCACCGGCTGGTGCCTCTGCCAAACCCCACTGGGAGAAAAGAAAGCGAGGTCCCAAACCAAGCTCTTCTAAAGAGGAGCAGAAGTCTCCAAAAGGATTTGCATATAACGCCACGGTTTTCTAGGAGGGTGATGTTTTCCCTCAGTCATTGTTACTCTTTTTAAACTTTCCAGGAAAACAAGTCCAATGCTGCACAGCTGGCAGCCTCTTCCTAGCACAAAGATTTATTTCCAGGTGATGAGAAAAGATAGCTGTTCCTTTTCTCTGCACAGGGTTGCTTGGGTTTTTTTAATCCCACAGAGGAAAGAGGACCAAGAAGGGAGGACTGCCGCATCTATTTGTTTTTTTTTTTCTTGGCTATCCATTTGAGTAATAGTTTGAAAATTACCAGTGTTCGAGTTATCTTTTTCAAACAGATGGCTAATTAATTGTTAATAGCACAAGCAGGCAAAATATTTTAAACACCATAAAACTCATATAAATGTTTTGAATACCATAGGCTAGAGGCAAGGTAAAGCCAGAGAAATCTAGAGAGGGGAGATCACAGCCCGAAGCTTCCCACTTCTCAGACTACCTAATATAGACAAGCCTCATTAAAACATACTGTATTTTGAAATCCTCGTTAAACAACGATGGCCTCAAGGAGAGCACGTAGCTTCGCTCAATTAGTTCTGTTTTTCTTAATTCTCTCCAGAAGTCACACTTGAAAAAAGAATCAAGTAATTCTGATCATGCCATCTCTGAGAGTCTGAATAAATAAGAGCTAAAAGGGAGCTTTGTGTTGCACTCAAGCAAAAGAAATGGGCTGTAGTATAACAACACTAGAAGAAGAGGTCAGGGAATCATTCCAGTCTAAGTCAAAGGGGAGGAGTTTGGTCCAGTACTGAATGTCCAGTAAAAAACAGACATTACAAGCAGAACATTCAGGGTCAGAAATAAGACCAAAGCCCTTGAATTTCTCTGGCATCCAATGAATTCCAACACCTTTTTTACTTCCTTATCAGACAAAACTTACTTGCAGTAGAGAATGACTTCCACATGCCAGAGTCCATCTGCCATTCAGTATCAAGCACCTACAGCAAAGGACCTGGAAAAGTAAATCATAATGGCTGGTTCCTAACCTACATCTGTAGATATGATTTTCAGAAGCTACAGAGCCCCAGGTACAGTATTAAACCAGCAAGGGAGCACTGAAGGACCACCAGTTTGATAAGCCAAGAAGTTCTATGGTCTCTCCCTTTTATTATTCCTAATTTTTTGGCCTATTTGCTACCTAAAGCAGAGTTCTCTGAAAGCCAGGACAACAGCAGATGAGTAAGACAAAAATGGAAGTGGGCTCAGCTCCCCGTAGCCGTGGCTCTTCAACAAGCCATACAGAAATGTCAGGCAGCGCCTGGTATTGCTCTTTAAACAGCTGGCAGTGCTCTATAAGGAGCCATTGAAAGGTACTGCGATAGCTACCTTGTCACAATCAAGCGTTTCTCAGTAACGCAGCACACAATAGATGGAGGCTTGATTAAACAGCAGACAAAGAATGAAAAGCCCATCTAGAATCAAGGTGGCTGTAAGCTCTGGGAGTTAAATGTACTGCAGAGAACCAAAATAACATGACACAGTGAACAGACCTGGTTCAATAAGGCTTTTATTTTCTTCCTGTACCCACACACCTTTGCAGAATAATCCTAAAGTGCCAGCTCAATTTTCCCACCCATCTTGCTTTGGTATGGAATCAGCGCTGGTCGAACCTCCTCCTTCAGGAACTTTGCTACCTGTTCAAGAAAGATGGGAATGAGAAAATTAGCAAAAGAAAGGGTTCCTTTCTCCTCCCCATTCAGACCTGCTTGTCTCACCGGGGTCTCTGTTTCGCAGAGACACCTAGCAGTCTGATGCTAGGTGTCTGATGCCAGGGTCAAAAATGTGAAGCCCACAATAGAAGACAAGGAGGCCAAGGAAAACATGAGAAATGTGTCTGCCTCAGTAGTATGGGCAGAGGTATGTAATATGCACACTCTATGGCACACCAGAGGGTGCAGGATTAAACAACACATTGCGTTATGACCCGTGACATCTGTAGCCTCTTTCCACTAATTTACCTGCTGAGGAGCACGTCCAGTGAAGGAGGAGGGGTCCAACAGGCTTTCAAGTTGTTTATGGATAGGGCTGAAATAAGGATCAGCGCGGACACGGGCAATGAAGTCATTATCGCCCCCTTCCTGTTTCACAACAGCAGCTGCTTGCTGGGAGAGAACGCGAATCTTCTCGTGGCAATCCTGTAGGGACAGGGAGAAGAGGAGGGAAAAAGAAAAAAGTCATTCCATTGCTACCAACAGCACACGGTCATCCCGCTAACTTGTGCGGGAGGGAGAAACATCAAAGCGTACTGCACTGGACAGCATACAAATGAGACACAGCCTGGCCTGCAGTGTCTCATATACCACTGTATTAAAACAAGATTTTCTTCATCCTTCCACATCTGCCCTTTGAGGCTAAAACAGTCTGAATGACACATATATTCCCTGTTCAATTATACCACAAACTTACAACATTGGAATTATTTACACTTCCTCAAACTCCCCAAATACTCTTAGCAGTCACTCTAGAATTTTTTTTTAAGTTTTTCTATTCCCTGCTTGCCTGTTTTTTCCGAAAACAGACTACAGTAGCTGTTCCCAAAATATTCTATGAACTGTAACAAAGGAATTCCTTATTCACCACTAGTCATCCCCTGTATGGAACATCTTGGGAACATAACAACGTCAAACCTTTACAGTTTTGGGAAAAGGCAAAAGAACCTAATTTAATGAGCAGCAAGACTATATAAACCGTGGCTTACATAAGGACAGACTGAAGGGAAAAAACCCCTTACAAACCTGAGGGACCTTCAGACATTGTCTCCTAAACAACCCTCATATGACACCAAGACTGGCAAAACCCTTCTAACAATTTTTCTATAACACTTCCAAATCCTTTGATTTCCTGTGGAATCAATCTGTAAACACAAGGGAACCCAACTCTAGTCAGGGACCATCTGCAAAATCAGATGCTGCCACGCTGGCCCTAAAATATTCATGTGATTGCATTTACAGCCATGTAAGAATCTTCTCCTGACATGTATTATCCCTGATCCATCCTCAGTTAGGAGGAAAATGATCTCCTGTTCCTTGTTTCCTCCATCAAAAGGCGATCTTGCTCCAGCACTGACATGCCTCAGGTGAATCTAGATCTGTTTTCTAAATGTTTAGGGGAGGGAGCTGCTCAGTGGTGGGGAAGGGAAGTGAGTTTCTCTGCTATGAGGTGGGAAAGCATAGAAAATATGCTGTTCTGGAGTTCCCCGCACATGAAAACAGAACGTACTAACGTGAATAAGAACAGATTTTGTAAGTGTACTAAATTCTATAGATTTACAATTAAGCAGCACCAGAAAGGAGGTAGGCCAATAACAAACACTAATGAAATTCACTCTTCAGTCTAATCAAAATAGAGAGGACTGGTTAGGTAAGTATGGGATACTTTAGAAAGAGAACCAGCTGAAAAGATAATAAAACTTATCCACATGATGTGACCCTTAATTAGTTCAGTTAGGAAGCTTACTGACTGACCCAGTGACAAACATCAGAGCCACACAGGCAGAAAAAAAATGAAGGAAAAAGGATTTTTCTTGACTAGCATCACAGGTGAGTCGTCAGAAAGTGTTTCAGAGAACTAGAACCATATATCCTGCTCAAAATGTCTAGCAAACCCTTTCGCTATTACTATCTTGCAAGTTCAACTTCTGGCCCTGATATGGAAATAATCACAGAAGGAAAAATTACTATCTAAAGGTAAGTGAAAATAAGTTGTTTTATTAAGATGTAAATTTGATTATCAGCTTTAAACTGAATTGCAAAATTAAATGATAAGGAAATACAATCTAATTGTGTCTGGACTTATTTACTAAGGAAAACATTTAATTTCAATTTGCTTGAACACAGAAAACTGAATGAAGGAGCATAAACAAAGTTAATAATAAAAAGCACTATACTGAATCAGGGAAGAGTGACACATGAATGAATGGTTCAGAATGGTCTTATTTGCTTTTTCGTTAACAGCACTGATTCATTTTTTTAATTTATAAGGCAGCCAACTGCCAACATGTTCCATTTAAAGAAGCCTGGCCCATGTTCCAAGTTCCTTCAAACATTTACAAATGGAAAACGCCTACTACTATCTAATATAAAAATAGGTCTCCCTCTTCTCCAGGACAGCCAGCCAGATTAGCTCAAACACACAGTGTTCCTAACAGTAAATACCGATCTCCACAGCTGCTCTCTCCCCTCAGAGTCTGGCTCTGCAGCACCAGTGTAATATTAATAACTCTGTGGGAGTAGGTGGAGAACAAAGAAAGTTGAGATGTTCAGGACAAGAGCCCAGGTACTTTTGTTTCTCAGAAGTGAAATGCCAGGCAGTGAACAAAGGTATTTTTGACTGCATTTGTACCTGACGATTGCCCCCTGCTTTCACCATCGCCATGATTATATTCTCTGTGGCCATGAACGGCAGCTCCTGCCGGATCCTCCTCTCAATCACCTTAAACAAAACAAAATGAACAGAAAAAAGAAACAGCATTATAGCAATTCTGTAGACAACTGGGAGTCCCAGTGAAGTTTTCTTCTCCCTTTGAATCTCCAGGACTGGACAATGATGCAAAGATAATTTTTTTTTTTAAAACTTAGCTATGGAAATCCAGGTACTGAAGCTCATATACTTAGAATCTGTATCTTATAAGGGACATTACTGTGGAAGATATGTACAATGAATTTTTTTTTAACCTCTAGGTAAGTTACAGGACTAGATGAGATCTGCCTTGACAGTATCTTTTGGCGATAAGTTCTACAGATCTGCCGTGTAGTTCAGGGAAAAACATCCTTTCTGAGAAATTTTTAATTTACAACCTTTTGGCTTCAAAAAGTACCCTCTCATGTCTGTCCTGCAAACAGTGAGAATACAGCGAGAACAGAGAGCAAAATTCAGAAACCGTTTGAACTAACAGATAAAAATGTAATCCTTTGAGTGGGAGGATTTTTGTACGCTTTGGCATAGCTGCAGCATTATCAAGGATGCAACACTGCACATTATTATCTCCTGCTTTACCTTTGGATATACCACAAGTCCCTCGGAGATATTCTGCAGTGTACTCAGAATGATGTCAGCTGTGAGGAAAGCCTCAGCCAGACACACGCGCCTATGAAACACACATACCCGGGGCCCCAGTTAGCAATAAAGGCCATGTTCCAGTCTGCCTCAGATCCAGCTCTTTCGTTTCTGTAAATAATTCTGTAAATAGCATTACCGTGGCCTTAAAGCTGAATCTGTTCTCCTTATAGGTGCTTCTTGTGGCTTAAAGGTCACAACCAGGAAAGCTAAAGAACATCTTATAGCAGTAACTCTCAAGCTAGGGAGATGGGAGGGTTTGGGGTTTTGGTTTTTTTGGTCAGTAGAGAATGGGAGAGAGGAAGAGAAAGGGTGAAGGTGCACATAGAAAGCTCCATGATAATTCAATGATTACACAGCTAGGAAAGAGGGCAGCAATTTATGGAGCTAGCAAACACATGAGGCTATCTTTCCCCGTGCTCTGCATTGCCGTGTCTACTGATCCTACGCTCCAGGAGTAAGACATGCAGCACTGTCATGCTGTGTGTGGCTGTGCTTAGTGGGGAACTTTCAAAGTGACCCATGCATTTGGCGGGGGCTTCCTCCAAGAGACCAGCTCCTGATGGCAAAGGAGGCTCCTGATAAAAAAGAATGACAAAAAGGAAAGGAGGGAAAGGAGAGGAGTAGTGGGGACTGAGCTGTATCAGGCAAAAGGCTCTGTGTCACAGCACGACAATTACAGCATCACCCATCTGTGACAGCAGTGCCTGGACCATTCTAAACTGTGATCTTTTAAAATATACTAGTACTTGAAACTTGTGCTTCATTTAAGGCCCCCAATTCTATTGCACTGTCTTCAGAAGGACTTCACCGTTTTGTGGGTTGATTCCATTTTCTCTGGCTTGCTCTCCTTTCAAAACACCATAGCTTTAACAACAAAAATCCAAGGCACAGAATTTTTTAATTGGATTATGGGCAAATGACCCTTTCTATTAGATGAGTTGAAAATAAAATTTGAAACATTCCAGTACATCTCTCGACACTTGGTAGCTATTGGGAAATAAACACACCATATGAACCAGTATCCAATTTCTTAAATTTACATTGTTTTCTGCTGCCTATGCAGCTCTTTTCTTAACAAGACTAGCAGCTGTGGAGTAAAGTCCTTTTGGGAAAAGATCGTCTATGTCTTCATTAAATTTTAGGCAGACGTTATGTTTGTGAAGCCATTTTTAAAATAGCATTCTCATCAACAATCTGAATCTATAGCCAAAACCACTGTTGTTCATTGTTCTGCAAGTCCCATATCTTAGAAATCTGAAGATGAATCTAAGATTCTAGGAGATCAAATTGAGCAACAGAAGACTACTTTGAAACTAAAATGTTTCGAAGGTAAATATGAGCTTTATGCAAATTTAATACTAACTGGAAGATTGAAGAATTGAATTTAATCGCTATAAGTCACATGAAAACAATTATAGATAACTTTTGTTCATCTCAAAATAGTCAATGAAGAATCAGAAAATGAAGCGAAGTTTGCTGAACAATATCTAAAAGACATGCACAGGTTTTCATGAAACATTACTTAAAAAGTTACGTTTGTGCTCTTTCTTTAGGATCTGAACTCCTTCTTGTAAAGAACAACACTTTACAAAGGGATGAAAATAAATTTCTTTAGATTATTTGGAGGGTTAGGGGATTACAGACAAAATGTTGAATTATTCTTTAAGAAGTGAAGAGGAGCAGGGTCAAGAAACACGTTCAAAACAGACAGGGAGGAAAATTTGAGAAATGTAAGAACTGCGATAGTATGCTGTTGAAACTGGAAGACTACGAGAGAGATTTATTACTGTGGCTTCTGCATCCCTCCCTCTTGCTGCTGGTTTACTTTGCAGAAGATCTTGTCGTTAAAAAACCCTAACAGTTTTCATCCAATCTCAGAGAGGAAACCAGTTTGCAGTGTCTAGTTTCTATTGAGACTTCTTTTCATGAAGATAGTAACTTGTGATTTTAGTTTAAAAACAGTATTTTCTAAATATATCAAAAGACCTTCCTGCACAAGACCACCTGAAATTGTTGCATTGCACGATCTAAACAAACCTGTTGGCGCTGTCATCCAACGTTCGCTCAAACCACTGCACGGAGGCTGTTTGGAGGGGATCCAGCACCAGAGTCATCAGGTGTCGAGCCAGGCTGCAGCAGCGTTCTGAACGCATTGGATTCCTCTTGTAAGGCATAGCGCTTGAACCTGTGAAAGGAGAAAGCATGATGGGAAACAGGACATAGAAATATTCTTGGAAGAGATGAAGATGCTCCCTCAGATAAGAAAAACGTGTCAGGAATCATGTTTTTGATTAAAGCCTCGAAACATGATGATTTTCTAAGGACAAAATGGAATAAAGAAAATTACACCACCACACTGCCCCTTTGGATCAGAAACATCCAACTGTGGGGAGAAAAAAAGCAAGAAGACATTTTGCAAGTCTGCAAAACAGAAGTACTACTATCACATAAAAAGCACAAATGGACTTAATTTTTATTGCAGTATTTAGCACCATCTCTCTAGGATACCGATGGCAGCTTTAGCAGGGTTCAAGACTCCATCTGCTCAACAACATTGTCCTTCAACACTGCTGCCTGCAGCTCTGGTGAATGGATATCAAAACCAAGCACGGACTGTGTAACGATTCAAGTAACAAATACAGCTAAGGCTTGATATGCTGATCCAATCCTACGCAACTGTTTCAGGTGCCTGCCTGAACTTTCTTCCATCCAAGAACCAAAACTACATTTCCTTCTCCCCTTCTACCAATGTCAGAATCACATCACCGGTATTCCTCTGGCAAGGTTCCAGCCTAGTTTCATTGTTCCAGATTTGTCTGTTTATAAAGACTAAAATGCTGAGTCAAGCTAAAAACCTACAGCTCCAGTTAGTGTTTTCCATTCCTCATGAAGCTAAGTCCTCCTCAGACCCAAGTCTTCCTCTGTGGGAAATATGTGTCTGCTTCTGCTCTTCCCCCAAACCCAGGAAGATCAGAAATACAAATCTGATTTTAATTACTTAATATCCAGAAACCTTTGTATAAAGTGCATTTTTTTCCCCTTTAAAAAGGACCCAAAATACTAACAATGTCAAACCCCAGTTAATTTAAAGCAACTTCTGTCAGTGACATTTCTAAGTTTGCTTAAAAGTCTGCAGCAACATAAATGAAAAGGTACATACACTGGTCCAAGAAATGTCTCCCATCCCTTACCAATCTGGTCTTTCTCAAAAGGCTCCTCTATCTCCTTCAAGTTGGCCAAAAGACGAATGTCAGTACAAATCTAGAAAAAGCCCAAGAAATCAAAGAACAGAACCAAACTAACACACAACAATATATACTCCAGTTAGCATTCTTGGAGAAGGGTTTGCATCTGTGTCTGAGAGTAAATTGGGGACACAGTGAAAATTTTCACAAAAAAAATTGACACTGCAATCATACTTCCCAGCCTAAAAATCCCAGTCAAGAAAGCGTAAGGAAAAAAGGTGTCCACTGTATTAGAATAGAGCAGAACTCCAAGAAGGGCAAATGTTTGCAGGGAATGGAAGAGATATGTGAGGGAACAGTGAAAATGCATAACAAAATTACACAGTGATTTGCAAACACAGATAATGCATGCTCACTGAGCCAGCTGGCCTACAAAACTAAACCAGAAGAAAATACCACAGATCACTTTAGCCCAAGAGGAGGAGGAGGGAGGGAACAGAAATAAATCAGTGAAAAGAATCCACAAGGACAGAGAGAACACCACCATTATCAAATAAGCAATTAACTAGGAGCAAATGGTGAAATTTCTAACTCCTAGGAAAACAACACTAGGAAAGACATTTACTCTAACTGGATCAATTTAGCATAGATTAGACTCATATCTGGTGTGGGATTTGTTAACCCATCTTAGAATCTACTCAGTAAACTTACTTTATTTGCACACTGGTCTTAAGATCTTTGAGATTTTATTATTAGGCATGTACCCAGCAGTGAATTTACATGATCACAAAGAGGACAGCTGAACAAGGAACACCAATTAATATTCCTTAAGAACAGTGTTGGGCACCACACGCACCTACTCCTCAAGATCTAAAATGTTTCCCCTTCTTCCAAATGTATACAAACAGGATGCTCACCTTGTGTATAGATGCCCCAAGACTGGCCAGCACAGACAGGACTTCAATATCCACCTTGCGACTATAGGTCTGCCCTGTGACCATATATGCCCTAAAAATAAGCACAGAAGTTGAGTGCTCCAGACAGATACAGCGGTACTGCAAGACTTTGAGCAAGAAGTGACACGGCTCAAAGTGGAGCACTGTCATTCTGCCCTGACGAGAACAACTTTGGATTTGGGCTGTCAGTTTTGGGCAATATGCAGATGGGAGAGAGAAAAGCAGAGGGAAAATGGAGAGCCGTGCTTCAACAGGGAGACAAGAAGTGGCCTATTTAAGAGGTGAAATTTCCTGTGGGAAGCTGCAACTGGGAACGGAAGATGGCAAAGAGAGATAAGTCAACAGCAGCACGGATGTCAGTTTGGCAGCTAGGCGAATCTGGGCCAACACAGACAGCAGGAGTCATACTTTGTTAACATCAAATTTAGGTGATGAAGCATGCTTGTTACATACCGCTTAAAACCTGCCTTTGCAGTCACTAATCTGTCCAGCTCTTCAACCTCAGGGTGAAGAAAAAACCAAAACAGAGCTCAGAACGGAACAACTCAGGAAGGTCAGTAACAGCTTTTCTCAATCTACTGTCAAAAAACATACTTTCGGAGAAGCGCCCCCTCCCCAAATTCTGCTCACTTTCACACTGGGCCTTGTCAGGAGGCCGCAGAGGGATTGCGGTGCCCTTGTGAATTTGATGCCAAAATTTCCATGTTACCCAAACAGAACAGCATTCCCGATGGGAGAACTGCAAAGACTGCAAGTCTATGCTCTGGGCTGTCTGACTTACTTTACTATGGTCTCCCTCAAAGAGCTGCAAGAAGCTGGCTTGAGTGCCAGTGGTGCCTTTTACACCCCGAAAGCGCAGGTCATCCCGAGCCCGCTCCAGGTTCTGCAGGTCCATGCACAGGTCCTGAATCCACAAGCAGCAGCGCTTCCCCACAGTCGTGAGCTGTGCAGGTCTGAAAATAACCAAGAACAGAAAGCGACTCATTGACAGTTTGCACAATAACTCCAGAAGGACCACACTTTGCTGCAGAGTTTACTGGTAAGACCTTGCAGGTTGGTCTCTCTGACTCCTCTGAGCAGAAATTAAAAAGATCTGGCTTATGCAGGAAGAGGTAACAGCACATATATATCACCAGTAAGTGGCACTGAAGATACGATCGTTTCTTTCAGGAATTGGATGTAATTACATCAACAGAAAACAGTAATTGTCGTTTCTGTATGTGTTAGAGGATTAAGAAATAAGTGGGAATGGGTATATGAAGGTGTTTCACTACAGCAGCTTTTGAATTTCTTAAAAAAAAGGTGACTGGAGGCCCACTAGCCAGAATATCTAGAACTGGTTCCACAGCATTTTTCCAGAACTCTGTCAAGTGGAAAAGCCTCCGTCAGTGCAAGCAACTTCCCCGCTCCCTCTTCCCTGTCTCCTTCCTCCCGGGCTCCCTCCTCCGCGACCCTCCCCCGCGCCTCCGCGGTCGGAGCGCCCCCCCTGCCGGCCCCAAGCTTCAACCACGCTGTCCCCCGGCAAATGCTTTGAAGAGAAAACGGGGGTATTACCAGAGCCTAGAAGCTGAAGTATTTCAAGTTATCCACATGAACTCCAAAGGCAACCTCTATACTACTACAAAAAAGCATATGCACGCGAACAAGGTGCTCCTGATTAAGCTCAGACATAAAAAGGAATCATACACCATGTGGAAGCAGGGTTGGGTGACCCACGAGGAATACAAAGAAACTGTCCCAACACTGCAGGGACGGGGTTAGGAAAGCCAAAGCCCACCTGCAGTTCAATCTGATGTGGGATGTGAAAGGCGACATGAAAGGCAAATACAGAAGCAGCAAAAGGCAGGCTAGGGAAAACACAGGCCTGTTTGTAAATGGGGCAGAGGCCCTGCTGACAGAGGACACAGAAAAGACTGAGGTATCAATGCCTTCTTCACCTTAGTTTTTTCAACTTTGCCTTGCATCCACTTCTTGAATACTCCTTTGTACTCCTTCCAAAAGCTAAGATAAAACTGAGCCCAGGTAATAATCCTCTGAAAAGCTGTAGATGAAGAGGGACCTCAGACCAGAGCTGATCAAACAGACATGGCACATACAGCAAGACAATCAGAGACCTGACCTGATGCTCTCACTGTCCTTTGGGAGAAATTGTGAAGTGCCAGACATTGAGTCTGCCACGACCTGTGCTTAATTTCCCTGCTCCTGGTGTTCCATACCACCAGGGCAGAAGATCCAGGCTTACCTCACGGTGTATGTTTAACACCTCTGAAAGCAAACTGTCTTCATGAAACAGCAGATTAATTTACCCCAACAACAGACTTATATAGATCTTGTTGTCCTTTGATTCAGTAGTCTGCCTAAAAATATTCTATTCCATTCCATTCTATTCCATCCCATCAGCAGACAATGTCAGAACTGCTGCACAAGAAGTATAAGTTTCCCAAGAGACAGAAAACAGCATCATCCTGCTAAACAGAAGAAATTCTTCCTAATTCTCTCAGGGATCCATATAAGGATGTATGAAAACCGATGGATCCTGAGTCATCACTTCAGATGAAAGCTTCAGCTTTAGTGACAGTAGCTGTACTACTAGTAGCTGTAGTAACAAGTAGCCAGTAACAAACCTTTCCAAGCTGCAGCTGAAACTAACTTAACTGACAGGAAAACAAACACAGAAAATGTGACTGGAAGACAGGCTTACTGCAATTCCTAGTCATTCTTTTTCAAACAGCCCAGAATATACACATCTGCGTTCGCCAGGGAGTCATTCCTTATGAGGCTGCGTTAAAACTGCTGACAGCTAGGCAAAGCAACAGTTCAATTTCCTGAGATGAGGCTGGAGTTAGGCACATTCTCCTTTTCTGAACCACCAACAATGTCTTAATGATGCCCAGCAGTACCAACTGCCACTGGCCAGAGATGGCAAAAAGAAGGATGAAAGAAAGCACTACCAGGTCGATTTAACTAAAGCACGGCTGACAAAATGAAAGCAAGGCCAATAGCTACTTACTGGTAGTGAGTGAAGCCCAAAGTAGGCAGGTCAGCATACTTCTCAGCAAAGTCGGCCAGCCGGCTGATCACCCTTGCGAGCTAGTGAATGCAAGAAGGATAGAAAAGAGGCAGAATGAGAGAAAAAAAAAAAAAAGCCAAAACCAACCCACAGCAGGAGGAAGCATGCTTAAGCCCAAGAACATTGTGAGAAAAAGGGGAGGATTTTTTCATTTCTTCGGAGCATGCCCATTATTTTTCCTTGCTACAAAACTGAAGCAGGAGATGATAGAATTGGTTGGACTTCCGCTCAAACTAGTCTAGTCCTCATGCTCAACACAATCGTGCCCTTGGTTTACCCCCGGATATTTTCTTTATTCCTGGAATTGGTCAGAAATAAAGCTGATTGGGATATAATTGGCACATGTACAGTCCAGGGCAAACTGGGTGCCAAGACACTGGCCAGACAGACAACACTACTACTATACTCTACCTCAGAAAATTGTATTATGTAGTTTCTTGAATATTGACACACTCCTAGGAATATATTTAAGGGGATGCCTAAGCTGACCCTGAAAGCAACACAGTTGTTTTCTGAAACCAGCACCTGTGCCACAGATAAACAAGAAATTGCTTAGAATTCCCATGATGGGCGAACAAGCTTTGGGGAAAGACTTGAAAAAGGAAAGGAAGAAAACTGTTCGCTTTCTTGAGAGTAACTCTGATAGACAGCTCCCCCTAGCTTCCCAGAAAGGCTTAGGAAAATACAGGTTAAACACAGGCTCTTCATAGGACATCAGTGCTGCTCACTTCTGAGGCACTGTGCACAACTGCCTTCTCACCTTGGGTAGCAGCAGGTTAAACCCATCACGGAGGACAATCAGATCCTGAAACAACAAAGAAAGCAAGCTTGGGCCATGTTTGAAGGACTAGACACAATGGCTTCTCTCAGAGAGGACGCTAATAATTAAAATATGCTTTGTCTGCTCAAAAGTCTCTTATAACTAAAACTCTGCTTTTCTTCTTTCATCAGAACTTGCAGTGAACTTGCTTATGCCAAAAATGCTCCTTCTATACTATCCATAGAAAGTCATACTGGGCAGTAGAAGAACCATGTCCACTAACTGGGCACGAATGACTACTCTGAGATACTCCTGCTACCCACAGAATGGCTAAATCATTCATCCCAAGCGGAAAATGCAGGCACTATAGGCTGAAGACAGCAGGAAAGTAAGGGGGATTGGTCAGGCAGCAGTCATCTTCACTCCTTCTTTTGAGACTGAGGCACCCCCAGGTGCCAAGTGTCACAGGGAAGGCGGTATTACCTAAAAGCCAAACAGGCCTGTAAAAGAGTAGGGTAAAAATAATCACGAGCAGCTTCTTGTATGACAAAAGCAGATGTGAAGTTGCAATGACTTGGGCACAGGGGAACAGCAATAAATACCAAGAAATTAAGACTTTAGTTTGCACTCAGTTTTAGACAGGTTTTCCACAAACATTTTACAGTTCTGTAGAATGGCGATACTTCTTTTTTCACTTAACACATTTATCCATTCTCTTGGCCACAGAAAAGCTTTGTTTACCCTGAATTAATACAGGGGTTCCAAGGAGCAGTTGAAAGCTCATGGGCTGCACATATCACAAGTGGCCTTATTTTGTAAGTCAGTGAACTCTTGTCCCGTTGCCAAAACTGACAGATCACACATTTCTGCACGTGTTTGCAACTCTCAATCTCTCATCTCCTTGAATACCTAACATACAAGCAGAGCTTAGGGAACAGTTAGTTTCCAGGGAGATCTTGCTTTATATCAAAAGAAAGAGGGCAAGAGGAGCTTGCCTTCCTAGGATAGCTAGGATAAAGGGGAATTAACTTCAGCAGTAAAACTAATAAAAACACCTTAAAAAAAAAATCTTTTTTTATTTTATAAAGAAAAGCTTAAAAAGAGCTATCAAGTAAGCATCTCTAGCTTTGTCTCGCCCAGCCCTACAGGCAGGAAACCAAAAACATTGTATTACCGTATTATCCCCTACGTAGCAGGAAGTTGCTCCGAGGTGAATGATGGCTGCAGCTTTTGGACAGCAGTGGGCAAAGGTGTGAACGTGGGCCATCACATCGTGACGCAGCTTCTTCTCTTCCTCCGCTGCCATCTTGAAGTCAATGTTGTCCAGATTTGCTTCCATCTCCTGTATCTGCTCATCTGTGATAGGAAGCCCAAGTGACTGCAAGGGGAAAAGAACTTTCTATTTCTTTTTGCCTTTAAGAGCCCAAATTGAGACAGAGGATGTTAGACAATTCAGTCCCATATGACATCTCACGGACGCACGGCAATTTGGCATAATCAAGAGCTGTAACAGCAAATGCTTTCATTCTACGGTTGTCCAATCTTTTCCAAGAGGATAGGACACTGTTCATGCTTAGGTGTTCCTCTTGGGCTTCTTACTTTACTCAATCGTGTAACATCCCTGTGACAACTACAAAAATTAGACAGGTGGGGAAAAGTGATGTAAAAATAGTACAGTTTTAACTTCTTTAATGAAATTTACCCTTTGAGTGGGTATAATCCAGCTAACGTGACAAGATAGCTCGTGTCAGGAAGAACTCTTTGGACCACAACTAGACCCGAACAACTGTAAACAGCAGGCTTAGAACATATGGAAAGGTACATATATTTTTACCTTTCCAGAAGTCCTAAAATACTTCTTCTCAGACTGAATCTGGAAGCTTAGGAAATTGGTTACTTGATCTGGAAGCCAGAGATAAATGCTCCTAGTTCATGTTCAAAAATATTTGCTAAACTTTTTCATCAAGCTGACTTAAAAACAGATTAAGATATCAAACAACAGAATTATACACTGGTGTAATTCTTGCGCAGCTCTGCCCTTACACGATGTAACTAAGCTGAGAAAAATGGCTTTTCCTGACACTGAGGGTTTACAAGTCTCACAATGGCATTAGTGCCTTTTCTATATTAAAATGTCTTGTGTGTTCATAATTACAAGTCATCAACCAGGAAGCTTCAATGACACAAAATATTTCAAAAGCTCGTTCTGCTCAGAATCAAACTGACTAACAAAATGTTTTGCAGATGTAGAATCTAGAACTAGAGAAGACAGCAAGTGAAGCTGATGTATCTTCAAGGTCCTCATGGGAAAATTAGTATCCACACAACTTAAAATATGATGCTGCAAGGGTAGACACAACCATGAGTGCCCATATGAATAAGGAAAAGCACCTGGCCGCAGACTGCTGTCTTTGAGTTGTACTGATGCAGACTGTAACTGCCTGAAAGCACACAGGCAACTCAGCAGCCAACACAGCCTTGTGCCAAGATAAAAATCTCATGCCTTGTTCACACATCCATGATCTGTCGGGAAAAGCTGACCACAGTATGCAGTCGCTGACAGCCATACAGACAGGAAAGAAATAACCCCCAAGAAAGGGGACTACTTGTCATAGGAATACATGCAAGGTATGGCAGCACCAAGGCAAATGCTGTTCTCATGTGCCCACAAACATCACGTGAGGCCTCTTCCTGATTACTTTTTGCTGATATTGACAGCACCTCAGGAGAAAAGCAATCAGACATCCTTCAAGCCTGTCTAACTAAAAAAACTAAGTAGAAAAACTACCTGAGGGAGATTATAGGGTTTTCTCCAAAGAAACTAGAAGTCAGTGACACGCTCTCTGGATTGTGCTTTTAAGGTGACATTCCTCCAAGCCTGTTTCAACACTTTCCTATATGTGCCGCTATAACAACCATGACTGTTCATTCACCTCTATTCCTAAAGGGCAGAGCAAACCAGGCAGATGATACGGAACATCTCCTGCAAGCAGAAAGAGAACTCTAACAAAGAGTTAGGCTGCTCCTCTAACAAAGAACATATAAGAGAAAAATATCAAAACATAAATTGGACAAAAAAATTAGATTGGGAGGTACTATAGGCACTTATACAGAGAAAACATTCAGATTCTACATGTGCAAAACATTTTATCAGTCAGTTTAATGCTGCAGGATGTCAAAGGTACTTCTACTAGAAGGAATTGCTCTGTGAAATTTGTACTTGCTTTCAAATAACACATTGTTTAGGTCAAGAGTTCAGGATTTTTTTTTTAAAAAGGTATTAATAGAGGTATTATAATACAAAATAATTTCTGTTAAAAAAATAATCTAGAGTTTTGGGATGGGAACAAACTCAGAAGCTTCAGCTCTTAACCCAAACTTTAACTACTATTAGTTGGGAAAAGATTAGTTTCAGGAGCACTCTCTTCTTAATCGCTCATTTTGCCGAGTCTCTTCTTTTAAACTACTGGCATTGTCTGCTGTAAGGAACAAAATATAAACTGTAAAGATTTTCTTTCTAATCCAGTTTCCAGTGGAATAACTTTTCAGTTCTTATATCACATATTCCAAGTGGACTACTCAAAAATTTCTCCCATACTAGAGTGAGTATTGAGACCATTTACCGGGCCCAGTACTTTAGGTAAAGCTTCCTCACTAATCTCCGTGTCTCCTCTCTCACCACTTCCCTGCAGCTTTCAGAAAACCTGTGGTTAGATCTTCTTAACGTTCTGATTTACTAGAAAAAAAGGAGTATTGGCCATAGTTCATTACTTTTTTTTAATGTACACAAAAAGAAATATCATGTATCTTCAATAAGGATGACTGGAGAAGCAACATATAAATGGCTTGAAAGTGAGGATAAGTATTGTAGTAAATATTGCCTATACTTTGTTCTTTTTTTTTTTTTTTTTTTTAAATAAAAGGTACCGAAAAAGAAATACTATGTGTCTTCACTAAGGAACCTGAGGACACTGCTTATATCTATAAGCAACTGATCACTGACAGAGCTAACAGGTGCTGAAAGTAGCTGACTCTTCCTCTTTCAGTCCAGAACTGACATCAGGAGACAAACTCCTCTGGAATGAGTAGACAGATTAAAATAGTAGTCTCCCTCTTCCCACTACGAAAAGGGTGCTGAAGAAATCGCAAGATCTGTCTTTACTTTCTGGGAACAAAACTCTCGAGTGGCAATGGGAGGGAAAGCAAGGGTCACGAGACAGGGGAACCCCAAGTTCAGGTCTTGGGAGTGGAAACCTAGAAGTCTCACTGGGTCTTTCAGCAGCTTGCTTTCTCCTGTTGGGCAAATTCTATAAAGTATTTTGTTCTCTAACAGTAGAAAAGATGATAATTATCTGCTGGAATTGATATGACAGTGTTTAAATTATCATGCTCTGAACATACAAAGCTCCTTAAACATACACTTAGTGTGACATCTGTACTAGATGAGATTTGCAATCTGCTCACTCCAGCACCTCAACTGTGACAACACCTAGCACACGGCCTTTCAGAACACAGCTCCTGTTTAACACAGCTGTGTAATTACATCTTCAGCTTCTAAAGCATCATGTTTGGTGCAGCATATTATTGATGTAGGCTGCTGTAGTGTTATGATCCTTGAAGAGAGAAAGAATACTTGTTTGTTCTCCAGCATGGTGCTTCTCCACCCTTATGCTAGTAGTAACAGCCAGATCTAGTGCTTGGGTTGCTTCCTAACAACCCCAGTACTTCGGAAATGGAAACTGAAGGTTTTTGCAAAAACCAAATGGGCAGCGATTGAATCTGAAAGCTACCCTGTCAGAAGGCAGTGTTTTTGTGGGGGTCTTTTTTTTTTTCTCTCCCACCCCCCAGAACATACTAGTGTTTTCACTGTCAAAAGCCTGATCCGAGTCTTCCTCTCGGGGTATTCCAACAGTCACAAGGAATCACGTTAGTCCATCTTAAAAAGTGACTGTGTCTCAACTAAGTAGTATTAACTGGCTATATACATACCCTTGATTAGGACCAAATTCAAAGAAAGGTTTAGCTTAAACCACGTTTAAAAATGTTAGCTCCGCAGAGTCTACTAACACAACAGTTTGCAATCATATGGATGTACTCTCAGTCGCTGCTTCCTCATGACTGAATAGATAGTAATCTTTCATGATATCAAGCTTTTTGTGCAGTTCTTGGCCTGTCAGAAGCGTGATAAGCATTTCTGGGGTCAGCATTCTGCTCACTTTGGCCAAAAGTGATAAGAGCTATATAAAAACAGCTGGCTCCAGATGAGTGGGGTGGTCCAGTTGGCACAGACCGACAGCGACCTGATTGAACAAGAGAGCACGTCTCATCAGTCACACCTCCTGAAAAACAAACAGCCAAGCGCTGGAGAAGGACACTGATGTTTGCTCAGAAGGCAACCCCCCCAAAAAACAACCTGCTTAGCAAAGCTTTTACAAACCTAATTTCACAAAAAAAGGCAAAAGTGCAAGGGGGAGGGTATGAGCTAAGAAGAGGTGATTTGCTGAGGGATGACAGGTATAGAAGGATTGCGTACCAAGGGTTGTGCAAAGCTGGGCTTGCACACACACACCACCCCCTTTGCCCCGAAACACGCGAAGCAGCGCCTGAAGGTTGTTCTGGTCGGTCTCCCCTCGACCACCCCGGGCAGTCCCAGACCGCTGCTCGGCCCCCCATTCCCCCGGGGCCGCTCCGGCCAGGCAGGGCGGGCGGCCGCCGCCGCTTCCCGCCCGGCAGCGCCCTAGGAGGCGGGGGCACAAAGCAAACAGGCGGCCCCCCGGCACCCGGCCCTACTACCCGGGGAGATCTCCGGAGGGGAGCGGGACGGGGCGCCGTCCCGCTCCCCGTTACCTTCTCAGCCTGGGCGAGGTAGAGCCAGAGGCGGCGCCAGGTGCCGAACTTCTTCCTCTCACTGAAGTTAAAGCCCATCTCGGCGCTGGCGTAACGCGACACCAGCGGAGAGCGATAGCGCGCCAGAGCGTCCTCCTCGGCGGCGGGAGCGGCCATTGCAGCGGCGGGGGTCGAGGCAGCGATGGCGGCCGCCCGCCGGCGGCGGGGGATAAGGGCGGGCGGGCGGAGGCCCCGCCCCGCTGTCGCGAAGATCTCCCCGCCTCCGGCGCGCAATACGGCGGCGCCCGCCGGCGGGAAGAGGCCGCGCGGGGGCTGAGGGGAGGGAAGATGGCGTCGGGGCCGCGGCGGCGGGAGACACGCGTGGCGGAATAAACGTGCAGAAACCACGAGTATTAAATGCTTAGCAGCCAAACACATTTATTAGTCTTTTTCTTTTTTTTTCCAGGAACCCAAAAATATTTTGTAGTTATAATGTAAGCAACTGAGTTGCACATAATACAATCATATCTTTCAAAAAATAAAAATAAAATAAAAACAAAAAAGCTGTTTAAAAGCCCCCCCAAAAAACCTTCAGAAAACTTATAAGTATTACACCATCTCTCAGTTTCAATGAAATGACGACGACTTAATTCCTTATTACTCTTTTAACTTGTCACACTCCAATAAAACATCACCCTTTTTGTTTTTTCTTTTTTTTCTTTTTTCTTTTTTTTCTTTTTTTTTTTTTTCCTAAATCCAGCATGAGAAATACAGTACCTGCTATGGCAAAAATACACATAAAATGCAACATTTCAGCTTATTTGTACATTAGTAGAGTTTAAACATTTTATTGTTGGTTTTTTCTTTTTAAGTGAACCAGTGATTTTAAGTACCACTATACTAAAAGTAAAATAAAAATATAGAAAAGGAGGAGAAGGGGGGGCAGCCAGCCATACAAGAGCACCTTCTAAAGTGCTGAGTTTCTGTGTCCATGGAAAACCCTTAGCAAGTTCCAACATCTGAGAGCGTATGGGATGGAAATTAAGATAAAACCTGGATATGCAAGACATTGTGTCATCTCCTCTACATTCTCCCCATTTGTCCTGTATCTTTCTTTACTGCACACTAGGAGAAGGAGGGGAGAAACCAGAGCTACGGCAGGAGTTTAGTAAAGGAAGCCATTTCAAGTATAAGAAAAAATAAACACTTATAGGTAACTTGCAAATAGCATCAATATACACACAGCCACTATTTTTATTATTACAATGTCTGCTTCTGGGGGACAGTGTTTCAGGCAAGAGGACTTTAGCTGTACCTTCCTGTTACCTATTTATGTGCAAAGTAGAAAAGCTGCCTTTTCTAATCCAGCCATTTTGGACATCGCTGATTTTCTCTTCTGCAACCTCCTCCCTCCATTTTGTAAAGAGAGAGGGAAGGTGGCATTATTTTACCAAGAAGACTAGATGAAATGATTCTATTTCTCCATTTCTCTTCCAGACACACCCTTCTCCCATTACTTGTCTGCAATGAAGAGAAACTTGACAAACATCTGATGCCCACCATTAGCCAGTTTCCTGAACAGGTAGAAGGCATTTACCTTTGTAAACATAATCCCTTATGTTTGTGGAACTCAAAGCAGCATTTCATATCTCCATCCAAGCAGTGGAGATTAAAATAGATCAGAACACTCCCCCGACACTGCTTTTCCTCCTCCCCTCCTCCCCCACCTCCCGCCCCCAGAAAGATTACATTTGGTTACTTTTGTTAGAAGGTGGGGTTTTTTGGTTCTTTGGGGAAAATACTTAGCATTTAATTCAAAGTAAACATTACAGAATTACCATCAGCAGAGTCATACTGCTGTTTGTTCTGCTTTCTAGATGAGAAAGAAAAAGCATCGTGCATCAGATATTCTGCATGTTTTAGACAGGGTGCAGCAGAAATCCAAGATACATAGGCATGTAAATCCCACAGGTGCACATGCATCATTTCAGCTTCTTTCTCTGCAGAATCACTGTATACGCTTCACCTTGAGTACTGGCAGGGATGGAGAGGGTGGCATACGGCAACAATGGAGAGATGTTCCTAAGGCCACGGGGAGCAATGCAGGACAGAGAGGACCAGGGAGTGTCAGATAGGAAGGTTTCAGTTACAGAAACCATATTCTTGATATTTCAAAGGCCAAATTCCAAAAGGCATGGGCTCATATGCACATCCCTGAGACGCACATCCAAGAAAGAAGAAACAGCGACCATGTGATTGGAAAGGGGAGAAAGTAGCAGAGGTTCCCTGACAGCTGTGGGATATACCCAGTGAAGAAGACCTCTTCCCCCACCACCCTCCCAGATACACTCTGGGAGAGCTGTAAGGCATATACACAAGCAGCATCTACTATCATTCCCTCTGTTCCTACGTTTTACTGGGAGGTGATGGCTTCGGTATATCACGGACAAAAAGAGACACTGCATTTGAAGTGTCACTGGTAACACACTGAAATTAATTCAGGGAAGGAAACAGGAAGCTACTCTGCCCTTCATCCCTGGAGCAGCAGCATAAAGTGGCAATGTTCTTCATATTACAGTCCCCTCTCTGGAACTACACACCACCACCTCCCCTTCCTGATGGCAGGAAAAGATGTGTCCACTTGAAGGATGACATTACCAAAAACTCTACTTAAAGGCAGGGAAACGTACACAAACTGAATCCAATTTGGTGATCTGGTGAAAGAAGCAGCAAGTTCCAAGTACTTCAGTCAAGTTTGAAGCTTATCTAAAAGTACGTGTGACCTGTAGCAACACTGGCATATATATAAGGGAGATCAGAAGGTAACTGGCATAAAGACAGAGGAGTATAAGTAACTGAATCTCCATCAACTTCTGTTGTTTAGGATCTGAGTGTCTGATGGCTTTAATCATTAAATAAGAATAAAAAAGGTTATCTCCCTCCACACAAGCAATGAAAAAGAATGAGCGATCTTACTGTAAAAACCTTGTAATACTTCTATTACGCTTTTAATCTTTAAAGCACTTTACAAACATTTACTAGTTGATCCTCACAAAACCCCTGTGAGGTAGGTAAGTATTATCATCACCCCCCTGCTTTACAGATGAAAACACAAACGCAAAGAAGTTAAATGACTTGCCCAGGCAAGCGAAGAGTAAGGGCCAATGTTACAATTCAGGAGTTCCATGCTTCTGGTCCTGTGCTCAAAACCACTAGTTAAACATCTTTTTAGAAAGGAGATAACAGATAGAAAGAAAAACCCATGAAGTTTAGAAGAAAAGGTAAGATTTAAAAAGGTTACATCAGAAGGGGAAATGTACCACGAGGTATTTTTGTGAGTAAGTTTAAACTTCAGATTTTTCTTTTTTTTTTTTCCTTTTTTTTTTTTTTTTCCTAAAAGGCAATCTGACAGAGTGGAACCCTGATAAGATCGCATCTGCAAGGCAGGCACAGATGCGAGAGTGATCATCAAGTCTATTACTTATTACAGTACTGTGAATGTCAACAAAAAAAAATTGCTGCATGAGAACACTGAATACAGGAAGGATAATCTCTCAGTTCATGATATTATATGTAAGATAATGCCAAGGATAATGCAGGTACCATGGTACACCATGGACAAAGGAAAAAGTCAAGTCAAAGGGTCCCTATTAAGATGACGAAGAGGGCAGTGAGATTTATATTTTTTGAGGAGACTGCTCCCGGAAGCTCAGCAGGCTTCAAGGAACACACAGAATTCACAATGACTGCATTCTGGAGATGTGAGGAAGTGAATCCTTTTTTATGACCATTATGATACCACCTTACAGTAAAAAATGATCATTTCTTTTAGAGAGCCTTGTCTATGGCCAATGTCAGTCTACATTCCCTAAAATTTCACACACTGCCAACATTAATGCTAAGTCACCACCAGTAACACCAGACAACAAAGCTGGTGTTGAAAAAACGCAGTCCTCATTATCATGCTTTGATCAGCACTAGAAAGTACCACCTCCATCCTCTTGTCCATAGCTGTGCTGCGACTGTATGAGACATGCCAGAAACAGCAGCAAAGACAATTTTAGGGAGAAGAAAGCGTAGACATCAAGGACCAGCTGTGTTCCAATTCTCCTGGAAGAGCGCAAGGACTGCTGTAATGGAAAACGAGCAGTAAATCCAAAAAAGTGCCTGCGGCACTGTGTTTCCTGAGCTTGACAAGGGCCAGGACACAGGAGGTGGTAGGTAAGTTTCCCAGGTAGAGCTGGTGTCCCATTCACCCTATTGGCCCTGGGTTAACACTGCACGGCTAGAATTCACAATCCTGTGCAAGGATTAAAGCTGGTTTTGTTTTGCAGCCAACATTAGTTTTCCAGATCTCTGCCCAGTTACCTAATGGCCAACTTATGAAAAAGAGAAGTTCTTATCAACTCCTTTTTGTTTCAAAAGTCATCACCTCCCCACTTTCCCAAACTATAGTGGATATACCATGGACACAGAAACTCCTAAACAGTTTAGCAAAGCTATCTTTGTCCCCTACACCCCCTTTGCAGAATGCATAGTTTACAATTCACTTACAAAATAAAGAAGCAATGCTGACCACATATGGGACCTTTTTTTTTTTGAAAAAAGAACAAACAACCTCTTCTTAAGTTCAGTATCAAAATTCACATTTGCATAATAATACATTTCAAGGCCATTAGAGAGGAATGAGAGCGAAGCAAAGAAAACTGCAGAGTCTCTCCTCTCTTTGTCTTCCTGAATAGAGCTGAGGGATCCCACTGGAGTTTCTTTTCATGGTGGGAATTATGAAGGGCTACAGCGACAGCTCTTGATCTTGTACACCTCGTGTTGGGTGGGACGAAGAGGTGAATTTTTAGAAAAAAAAAAACAAATGGAAGGAGACACTGCAGATTCCCATGTTTAGCTACAAACAGCTTTGAAGAAACAAAAAATTACTTCAGATTTTTTTTTCCTTTTAAACACTTCTACCTCACCATTTCAAAATCTCTTTTTTTTTTTCTTCTTGTGTAATACCCTGTTCATTTAAATGGCAACGTTAAGTGTGCTGGAAGTTGAAGGGTTGAAAAAAAAATTTTTCCGGTTTCTCTTATCAGGACATGGACAGAGAGGGTAAAAGTGTGCCTGCACCCACTATTTAACAGAAGCTACAAAACATCATCTTCTCTACATGTATAAATTTGTCTCAAACATCACTGTGTTTCAATTCTCCAGTGCTTACAAAAAATAAAGCCACACACACTCACACTCATGCACACAAACAAAGAGAAGCCACATACTACATATACAAACCAAACCTGCAACAGCAGACTAGCCTAAAACTATCAACAGCTTCTGTGCATCACATGACAACATCCCTTCACACCCCCCCACCCCGATCTCTACCACATATGAATACGTATTGTGCAGTGTAGAGACCAGCCCAAAGATGCTGCTTATCAAAAGGGACCAGTGGGCTGCAATCTCAATGTCTGACCTCTTGAAAGAATAAATTGACCATTGTCTCCCCTCCAGCCCAGCGGTCTCCTCAATTAGACAGTCACTATACTCACAAAGGCACATTCATAAATACCACATTTAACTTACTGCTTGTAAAAACATAGAAGGAGGAAAACATTAAGCGCTTATACCCCAACCCATCCCTACTGACCCAGCAAGAAGTATCACAATAACGTATCACTTGGTGAGACCTTACTCTACCTTTAGAAGGTACATATTAAAGAAGTCTTCCAACACCTCTTTTTAAATTTTTTTTTGCATAAATGAATGCTTTTTTGTTTTTGGCTTACATATTTTGGAATACAGCACACTCACTATAAAGCTCTGTTGTAAGGCTACCCCCTAAAGTAAGGCTGTTCTACCTTGGCTTGCATTTTCACTTCATTTTGCTTCTTCTCCACATGTCCCCAAAACAAAACAAAAAACCCACACAGCGCCTTATATAGAAAGGGTAAACCATATCTGGCAGGGAGAGGGAGGGGAAAGAAAGCACATAATATCATAACCATGTCACTAAAATAGCTATTCTAACAAGCTGTGCAACCTGCTCTTACTGCTCAACAGTAAATGATGAAGAAAATGTTAATTTATGGTCGTGTTTCATCTGAAACAGGAGAAACTTCTATTTTGCCTCAATTAAATAAACCAAACAGATTAAAAAAAATGAGGAAGTTAGTTCTGCGAATGCAACAACACATACCAATACCCAAGAGGAGGCATATAATGCTCAAGGAAACATTTGTTGCAAAGCACTGCCTCCTTGTATTGCGCATTCATGCAAACTTCTCCAGTCTCTTCCCCTCTGCCCACCACAGTCAAGAATGTTTGCTGCAAAAATACTTAACACAGGCTGGCACAATGCATTCTTCCCTTTTTTTTTTTCCTCTTCCCCACCCCCTGTATTTAATTTTTTTTTTTTTTACCAGAAAGGCTGTCAGAGTCAAGTCAAGAAAACTCCCTTTCTCACTACGAAGTCAACAGGAGCCCTAACACTGCTGAATGTCACCAGTCCCAACCGTCACACATACAGGGCAAAAATGGCTCTTTGCAGAGGGCACTTGATTTGCTAAAAGCTTGCTTATATAGCACTGGATTCTGGGAGACTTTTAGAGAGAAAAACACAACAAACTTTCCTGCATAGCTTGATGGAAAGCGACACGCACACAAACGGTGGATGCAAACAGATGTCTGCTGTGTGCCACAGATGAAGCTGCATCTACCTTGGCCTGACAATAGTTTTAAAAATAGGCTCCAAACCATCAGGAGCTGTGGCGCTTTTTATAGCACAGATGAAACCTTAAATCACTTTTCATATAAGGATTAGAAGCTATAGTTACTACATCACAAAGTTTAAAGTCTCACATAACACCACAAAATAGAGAGCTACATTTTAAAACAGGACCCTGACTCAGTTTTAATAGCAATGTAGACAAACCCTTGAATTCTACTGTAGACAAAGCTCTGCTTGGCGAGTCATTGCAAAATGGACCTGTTTCCTATTATCTACTGCAGAGGAACTTTGGTAAAATTCAGCAACACCGGTATTTACAGTGATGGGACACTTATGCAAAACATTGTGAGGGACGTGAACTGGCAAGGCTGCTAAAAATCTCCAGTTAGGCTCCTGTTGTTTAGCCAACCAACAACTCTGCTCCAGCATAGTTTTTGCTTTTGTCTGAGGTTTGGATGTGAATTCAGCACAACAGGGAAACAGGCTCTGTCTACATCAGGAAAATTTCAGAAGTTTCTCCCCATTACTGTTAACACCCTTCTGCCACAGGTGGAAGCCTAGTACTGGAAGTGAAGGAAGAGAGTTTGGGGTTTAGACATCTATATTTTGATCACAGCGGAAATGACTGTTATCATCTAACGGTATCAGAGAACTGAAATGGTATTCTGTGCAAAATCAATTTAGACAAACCAATAGATTCTGCATATGTTGTTTCAGACTCAGGAACAAAGTTGCACTTCAACAATATTTGTTTGGATTTTTTTTTTTTTTAAAGATTTCAACTTTTGTTTTCTTGGCATTACTTTCCTGCCCACAAATATCTGCATGCATATTTACAATTTAAAAAGCTGTTTCTGCTAGGGGAACCTTACCTCCTTAGAGAGAAAAAACCCTACCTTTTACTCAATCAGGACTCACACCCTGAGGTGCTAACCATCCACCACAAAACTAGCATTTCATTCCACTTGAGAAACCTGGATACTAAGGTCACATGATTTACAGTGAATGTGGTACATGCAACACAGATGTTTGCTGCATTGGAAATACAACAGGTCCTCATCTGCTACCTTGGCCCCGATCCAGCTAAGGTTTACTTACACAACGAGCTCTTTACCCGTGCAGTACTTATTCATTTCAGGTCAGTGGGACTAATTCACATGAGGATCACTAGATTTCCTGGACACACTTGGCCAAGTTTGGGTATCCCAGACACACATAAAATACTCCTTTTAAAGTCAACAGGAGAACAATATGCACAAACTGAATTAGAAGCCTAAGAGGTAAACATAAACTATGACGAAGGAATAAAAAAAAAAGTCTACAGTACTGTTTGGATGCACTACCAAGACTCAGTGGAAGATGTGGCAGCTTTTTTAGGAAGAACGAACAGGGGAAAGATTCTAAGGAATAAATATTTAGAAATGTCATGGCAGGAGAAAGAAAAACAAAAAAGAGGCTAACCTAATATGAAGGTCCAATTGTTATTTAGTCTTTGAGGTGGTTACCCCAGCCAGTTTGTTGAAAACATTCTGTCTATACTGCAGAAGAAAAATATATGTGGCTTAATATTCTTGCTCATTACACAAGCCACTTAACTTGAAGCAAAATAAAAAACTTGTAAGAAAAACCTGACACCCTGTGATTGGAAAACCATCCCAAACCAACAAAAAACCCACTCTCTCAAGACTGCTGGGCAATCACCCAGGTAAAAGTATAAAAACATTGGGAGAAAATGGCAAGTCTTCCGAAGTACCTGGTATTAAAACTGCTTTCCAAAAATCAATGTCAGAGGTCTCAACACAGGTTTCTGAGCTGTACCCCACCTTTTTTTCTTTTGCTTGCTAGACTTTATTGTCACTGCTAAAATGAAATACTTGAGTAGAGCAAGTAATTACCAAATCCATTTAAAAAACTCTCAGCTTGATACACACTGAAGGGTACGGTAAGCAAAGTGGCTGGTAACAAATGGATACATGCTTAGAAGACTGCTGAAATGTGCACTTTTTATGAATTAAGCACTGAAGAATTCAAAACCAGGGAAAAACCAGGAATGCTGAAACCACCTGAGAAGTATGTGTACGTTTAAACTGTATTACCTGGAAAACCAAAACAAGAACAAAATGATTAAGAGAGTTCTGCTTATCACTTGAGAAAGTAAAAAGTGTTTCTCAGTGAAAGATGTTATGCTTGATTTTAAACTGGAAAGAGATGCCCATAGTCTACTCCAAGATGTGCTTTCCCCAGTCTGTTTTCCTCGTCAATATGTTTAAATGAGGTGCTGCCACTGATCCCCCTCCCTGGAACAGTGTTGTAAAAGCCCAGAAGTACCCTAATATCAATTGTTGCTAACTTTTTGCTGTTATGAGCTCAATGGTAGCAGAATATTTAAAACATTAAGTGATCGTTGTCCCCAAATGATGAGTCTAGTTAGCACAATGCTCAGAAATCACCTGCAATGGTTAGGAGTGCCATGACTTAGCCAAACTAGCAACATCGTGATTAGCTACATATAATTTGGAGAACTGTCAACTGTAGTTGGAAAATAGTAAGATTAATGTGGCTTTAACAATTTAGTAAAACTATCACAGAGGAGACAAGTCACTAACCTTTAGCAGCCCTGCATGCTTAGAGAAAGGAGGGGCGGACTGTTTGTTGTACAACAGGTTTGGACCTAGCAGGCTGCTGAAGCTCCAGACTGTCAGCCCTTCAGCAGTCAGTCACAACCCACTTCCGAGTGACTGTCAGGTTCTTGGGCTCTTTTTGACTAAATCCTATGATTTCCTCTCTTTTACGATACTGCTGATTTGATAAAACACGCCTCTAGCAAAGCACTCTGTTTCTCCATAAAATAAAAAAATAAAATGAAATCCCAAATTCCCTAAATAAACCCTCCTTTACTGGCCCATGACAGGATTTTTTTTATTAAGCAAAGACCATTATTATTATTATTATAAATGCATTATTTTCAACACACACGTACACACTCAGATGTACACTCAGGGCGACATGAAAACACTGGGCAACTGATATGAAAAGGACAGGAATTTGGCATCTGATTTTTTTTTTAAATAATAAAAAGTTATCTCAACTACTGTTACGTAACTCATTGCACGACATGCTCACACAGCACGCTCTTTTTCCTTAAAGAACGGGTACATTTATTTCCATGAAGTGACTATACCGTCTCATCTTGCCTCATCTTCCCTCCCTTCCCCTACCATAGGGCATGTGGGTGCATGTAAAAAGGCACTAGCGTGGTTTTTGTGGTTTGAGCCTAGCCATTTCAGGCAGAGTAAGCCCCTAACCCTTAGAGCTGGGAGACAGAAGTTGGCCATCCCAACACCAAACTCTGAAGTTCAAGACTGTAAGCCCTGACAGCCAGCAGCAATAGGGTGAACAGAAGAGTTTAACAGATATTTCCCTCATATAAAATAAAACAGAAAGACTGGGAGGTGGGGTGGGTGAAGAAAAGCAAGCAGCAAATCTCCAATGGGGATTAAAACTGACCAAATAGCTGAAAACAGGAAAGTTGGTTCCTAATGTAGATTTTACTGGAGTTTTCCCACATTCTCTCCTTTTTCTGTACTGAAAAAGGCAGGATAATAAAAGTACTTCATTATGGGGTATTCTGTCAGCACTGGTTTTCTTTAGCACTATTTAAAACTGGTTTAAAGAAGCACCATCATGTATTTCCTGCTAGTTGTCCTAATTGAGGACTCTCTCAGTTAAACTATACTGCATTTTAATTAGGTTTATAGTTTCACTTTGCTTTTAAAAAGGTGCTTGGAAGAATATTTCCATTTAATTTCAATCAAGAGGGAACAAAGTGATAATTTCCATTCACACATTTCTCTTCTCCATGCAACTGCACACGTCTGCATGAGTAACAAAGCACTATAAGTGATAACCCTTCTTCTCCCACAACTTGTTTAAGATTACAATGAATTTCTGTTGCTGATATTGAGAAGTTTTCTTAATGTATTTTAATTTATATAGTCTTCAAAATTCTTGATCCCCCGCCTGACAGTAACATTTGGAGATTTTTTCTTTTTTTCTTTTTCTCTTTATTTATTTTTTTTTTAGCATTTTTATTTTAAAGTAAAAACTTTCAAACATTTTGAAGCTTCAGGAACTTGTAAAAGTTTATCAACAAGAAACAGCCATCTATCTAGGATAAGATAAGGTTAAATAAACCATCTTCAAAAAACTGGCTTCCTACCCTAGGATTCCTGAGAATGCTTGCAAATTTAAAGCAGGAAAATAAAATGTTAAAATAAAAACAAAAACACTGTTAAATGCTCCCAGAGTTAGTCTTCATCTAAAATATATATATGCACTT
The DNA here is from genome assembly GCF_963921805.1 of Phalacrocorax carbo. Lineage (NCBI taxonomy): Eukaryota > Metazoa > Chordata > Aves > Suliformes > Phalacrocoracidae > Phalacrocorax > Phalacrocorax carbo. The sequence goes on from NC_087513.1 coordinate 56,421,735, forward strand.
TTTGGTCTTTTTTTTTTTGTACGTTTTAAATTTTTTCCCTTTAAGCTTACAATGGAAGAACAATTTAGCTTTTCTTTTTAAATATTTCAAATCCCTCATTATGTCTTGTAAACAAGAGGGGCTCTAGCACCCGGCTTTCACCGTAGTATCGCAATGAACTCAACTAGCCCAAAGTGCAGGAAAAGGGACCTTAGGGCAGGTTGGGAGAGAGAAGTAAGGGTGGAACACAGCAATGAACCAGCATGTATAGCAAATCATGTGACAGAACGGATACTGGCTTACTCAGGCCAAAGGTGCTTCACTAGGAAGTACTGCTGGCACAGGACTTTTAAGACCCTGCTCTGCGTGTCCAAGCGTGGCTGGTCTTCAAGCAGAGACTAGCAGAAAAAAAGCTTTATGGATGTGCACGCAAGGGGCACTAGCTGGCAGGAGTTGGAAGAGAGCATTTTGTTTCTTTGCACACGGTGGGATGGATGAGGGAGGAGACATGATAGAAAAGTATATTCAGAAGGGGCCAGAGTATGCTGCACACTCCAGTTTACTAACAAATACAAACCTACTCGTACTTTTTTGTCACGTAACACTTTGCATACAAATCTACAGGCATGTGTATATGCAGCATTTCCCTCAGTCAGTCTTCCTTGTGACATAGGGTTTACATAGAAAGGGCGAATTAAAAAAAGCCACGCAACTCCCTAGCCCTTCCCTCCCACGCACAGCTCACAGGCATACACACACACACACGCGCGCGCGCACACACACCCCCCCCCCCCCCCCACATTACTTGAATCTGCTTTTGCTTCTCCCCACCCAACCCACGCCTAGAGTTAAATGTATTAGACATTGTCATATCCTTCAATGAAAATGCTGAAGAAAGACTCCCCTATCCTAACCCCCAGGTAATAAAGCTTGAGCACTGCTCCTGCTGTGGGCTGGAATGGACAGGTACGTGCTGGTACAGAACATCGGCACTTTGTTAGACAGTATAACGGCTAGACACCACCACGTGGAAGTCTTAGCACTTACGAAAGAAGTACCGGCATCTCTCTTCCCTCTTCTCCTGGCCCCACCCTCCCCCCCAAAAGACTTCCCACTTGTGTCAAGGGATGATGTTCTTTCAAGTCTGCTACAACTCTTTTCACAACAACAGGTCTTAAAAAGTTTTGTTCCCAGCGCACACATGCACGCACACACTGGCTATCACTGTGGATTACAGGTCACCCTATCCTGCCCAGAGTACTACTACACTGATGCTAAAAAAAACCCCAAACCTTTCCTTAAATACAGAAATTAAAAAGCAACAGTACAGAAAAAGTAAAAACAAAAAACAAAAAGGTGCAATACTTTTTTTTAAAAAAAAAAGTCTTTGCTAGTTATATACCTCCCTAAGCAAAATCACATACACAGGAAAAAACACAACACAGAGAAACAAAAGGAAACATTTGAAGTACACACTGGTTTAAGAACATTCGTAAGTAAACGTTTCTGTCAGTGATGGTCTGGCACTGTAATACACCAAGGCCTGGCACAGGTAACGCTCACCGTGAAGGACGCAGAAAGGAGTTAGCTGCATGTGCTTTCAGGAGATGAGGCAGGCCAGCCAGCGATTTGCTGACACAATTTAGTTTTTGTCAGTTTTAATACAAGCAGTAGATCAGTTCAAAGGCTAATTTGGTTGGGCTGGACTTTCAAGATTTTGATGGATTCTTCAAGAATGAATATGGGTGCCTATTTATAGATTTGGGGGGGAAAAGAAACACTTTTTTTTTTAAAGTACTTAAGCTTGTGAGAGACTGAATAGGAAACATTTGTCTTAGCCGCACAGAAAATGGCAACGTTTTTCCTCCTCTTTTCCCCTCCTTGGAAGAAAAAAAAAAATGGCTTGCATTATATAACAAACATTCTAGGGTTCACTCAGTACAAAAGCCCCACATGCAGACATAAATAAATAAATACACTGCTACTCAAAAGACAACATTGGCTCCGCTCTCACCAAATCCTTTGGATATGGCAGTGTTCTGCTCTACAACTGGGTTAGAACAAGGGCTAGGAAGCAACTACCCACTCAATATGATCTGCAGACTTGAGATAGCACCCTGCTAAAACGAATTTAAAAAAAACCTACTGACAAATTTTAATCCAGCCCAACTGGATTCTGCTTCAGCCACAGGGACTCCACCATGCCTGTCTTGTTTTAGGAATCAAGACCTGCAGATGGCCAGCCAGCCCGTAGACCATCAGCAATGCAGCGTTTCAAGATTATATATAGAGAGAAAAAAATGCACACACACGAACATGTGCACACGCACTCACACAAAAACAAGCACACGTGGGCAGTTACATGTGCCAGAACACACTGGTACTTATCAACCAGCCAATCACAAAGTGTTGGGTTTTCTGTTTTTTTTTGTTTGTTTTTTTTTTTTGTGTTTTTTTTTTCCTGTTTTGTTTTTTTGTGGGTTTTTTAATTTTTAAATTTTTTTTAAGTTTTTTTTTCTTTTATAGTGAGGCTCCGTCAAGTCTTCCCCCCACCCCCACCCCTTTCTTTTGAACCCCTCCCCTACCCCAACCCAACATGGTAGACCTAAGGACGGAAACACACCCAGTGCAAACAAAGTTAAAAAGCTATTTTTTCAGTATATATGTTTCTTAGCAACAACTTCCGTATAACATGAAAAAGTGAAAAACTAGAAACTAATTTTTTTAATTTTTTGTGTTTAAATTTAAATGGTATGTGTACTTGCTTCACATTGTCTTTCTAAGTTGGCGTTCATGATTCAAGTATTTCAAGAGTGATATGTTCTCTTTTTGGATTCATATTCCAAACGAAAAAACTGAAGTTATATAAGGGAGGCAACTATGTGCTCAGAGAGTCTGTCAATGACCCACCTTTTTTTCTCTCTCCGTTTTCTTTTTTCCTTTTATAAATGTATTTATTGCAAGTTGAAAAAACGAAAAGGTCAAGTTAGTGCTGCTGCTGTTCCAAAAAAGGTCACGAGGTCAGAGTTGAAAGTTCTAAGTTCAGATTGAATCCGACCCTCCTCCCAGAAGGTCTCCAGGTAGTAAGGGAGCAGGGCTGCCCATTCTGTGTGGATCCTCTACGCTTGGGACCCCCCACAAGCTTGAAGAATAGTTTGGGGGCCCCCACAACGAAGCGCCAGTGAGATCACCCCCACTGCTGCTGCCGCCGCCACCACTGCTCCACTGCCCAAGCCCTGTTGACCCACCAAAGAGATTCAAAGCAGGTCCAACTGGATCTGTCTGGTTCTGTCCTGTCTCTAGGGATTGCCAGCCTGCTGTGGGTGCACTTGGGGTTGCTGCAGGTGTAGGGGGCTGAGCTTGTGCCAGAAAGCGACTAACCTCTTCATCTGTGGCAAACTCAGCCAGGATGGTAGTGTTTCCCAACACACACCTAGAAGAGAAGTTACAGGGAAGAAAAAAACAGTTAGAGCCAGAAGGTAAGGGCTCAAAGCTCAAGAGCTTCCATTTTATAAGGTGGGGGCACCACGAAAACCAACCAACCCACCCACCCACCCCCCTCCCCGCAACATTCAGTTGTTATGCCTGCAACAATACCTTTCTAAATTTAAACTAAGATCCTGAACATTAACACCAAGAGCAATAAAAGTGACTATACAGTGTAGCTAAAATGGGAAATGCACATATGCCACCTTTCACACAAAACAGAGGAAGAACAGGTTAAAAGCCTGTGAAATTCAAGGTAAGTACAGTTCAAAAGTTTTCACTGAGTTTAAGGACTTACACCACCAGCCCCCCACCCCCTTCCTCAAGATTTTTGTCTCAAAACCTCTCGTATTTTCAAAACATACCAGAGCCACAGTCAGTTCCAAAAAGCTTAAGAACAGCAAAATTAAGATATGCAGCTTTTCAAGCAAGCTATTTCAGGTGTACCTCAAAATTATAGCAGATTCTCACACATTTTGTTTACGCATGTAAGAATGATTTTTATCTGAAACAATTCACAAGCTTTTATAAAATAGTAAAAGTTGTACAATAAGGTGCATACTGGTCACAATTCCATCCTATTTGCACCTTCTTAGTTCTGTATGTGCCAGTTTATGCCAGCAATCAAAGTAACACAAACAGAAGGCATCTTTGTTTCTCTTCTTCCTCTGCCAATGAATAGAAGATTCCCTTTCAACCACGGCGCTTGAAAGAAGTTTCCAAATCATAGCACTGGACAGATGTTACGTGTCCATGACTAATGCAGTAACCAAGAATGGACACAGGGATTGCTTACATGTGCAGTGCAGTCTGGGCCTTGGCCGCCTCCTGTTTGGTGTTGTATCGGATAAGGGCGGTGCCCTGTGTCAGGTTCAGATGGAATGTCAGCAGTGGACCATGCTGCATGCAGATCGTCCTCAAGGTTGACCCATCAATCTGAGAAAGAACAGCCAGGACCAAACAGATGTTTAACTATTTCTCCAAATAAACTTCAATCCTAATTTGACTCAGTAATCAAAAGATAATCTGCTCTCAGAAAGGAAAATGGGTGAAAGCAGTGGGAAGAAGGCAACGGTGACAGGATTTAATTTTCAAACAGAATCAGTACGCCTTGATTTCTCACAATTACAATGACTTTGCTTTATGGAATAATCTGACTTTTCTTTCCTTCTCACTTGTAGCTTGAGTCCATTTTCCCTGATCTCCCTGAGTTTCTTAAATTGTCACTGTCCTTACATTGGCAGGTTTTCCGGTAATTACATACAACCTGTACTTCTCACCATCTTCAATCATTAGGATTTGTACCAAAGGAACCAAAATTTGTTAGTCTCCAGCACTTTGATTTCAGTAGAATTTAGATCAACTACTATTTAAAAGTTCTTTGCTAAACTGGAAATAATCACCTTTACAATGAGGGTTTTTTAAAGGTTTTTTTGCTGCTTTTTTGCCTTTGTGGTTTGTGAAACAGTAAGTCACAGAATCAGTCAGTGATCTTTCTGCCAAACCCAGCAATGTTCATTCCTCCTGAAATAATGCTTTCGCAGCAATTTTTGCCTACATTCTTTCTGCAGCAGTAACAGCTTGTTTCTTACCTCCAGTAACTGCTGTTCTCCAAGGTGTTCTATACAGATAGATTCCATTCCTGGTATGCCACAGGAACTTGCACACGTGAATGAGATCCATGTGTGCAGAAACTTAAGGAAGTGCTGCTTTCTTCCTTCTACCTTCCCCTCCCCATTATATAATACAACCTCAAATGAAGGAAAAGGAAGTTGTGCGTGGGTACAGATATGGATGAAGGTAAAACAGAGAAACTTGAAGATACTGTCCCCAAATCCACCTTAACCTCTATGCTTCCTTCTCTTCAGTGTACTGACCCATGACGAATAGAGGATTTGTTATGGAAGAGAAAATTGTAATCTGTTTCCTTCTTTTTTCTATTAAACTAAATGCCTCCAAAATATATTCTTCTTCCGTTAAATGATTCCTAAAGCAGCATTAAGCTACCTTACACAAGGGAGACTTAGAACCGTGCCTCTTCATCATACCACTGCTCTTTCCTTCACATCAAGGAAAATGCTCTTTTCCATGAAAGGAGTACAGTTTGCCATTTTGGGTGATCTGCAGGAGACCTTAGTTCTTCCCTTCATGTTGATATTTTCTTAGACTGTACTAGAAGCATGGTAAATTACCCTGCTGAACAGGGGACACTCTGTCTAGACCTCAGGGCGCTGCCGATAATCATATAGGCTTTTCCTAAAGCCTTGAACACAAACTAGTTGCAATTGGTGAAAGCAGGATTTCCACAGAATTTGTTCTGAATGGATGCAAGCTCTGAGAATACTTGCAGGAATAACCTAACTAGACTATTTTTGGCAGGAGCACTGGAAACATTCTGTGGTTTCACTATGGAAACACCAAACTGAAAACTGGCAGTTACACCAGCTTTCTTACTGACAACATCCCAAAGAACAGTCTCTCTAACAGCTATAAACAAATCCACATAATGGTCATGCAACTTATCCTCACTTCTAAGAAAAATCTTTCTGTTCCAATAATTTTTTTAAACTCTAGGTTATGATGTTCATGTAGCAAAACCTGAACATCATAAAGTTAGCTGAAGAGATTACAATAGAAAATCCGATCAGACTTCTGCCCAGTTTAGTAGAAAACATCTTGCATATGCTGACAAATCTGCTTTTGCCAGATTTTATTCAAACAACTGAAGAATATACAAATATGTATCTTGGTAAAGCAAACAAGTTCCCAGACACAACAACAAAAAATACCTGTGGAGTGAGATTGTGAAGAACCAGCCAGTAGCTAGGACGAACTGAGCCACCATCACTCCAAGTAGATGCTGCAAATTAGAAGACAGAGCAATCAAGACAGATTTGGTACAAAACCCCCATTTTTCTTTACAGTCAGATCTTTCAATCTCAAATTCAGCATTATCAGCCCTGCTATCACATGAAAGCCTAATCTCCAGTTCTGAAAACAAAACCACATCTTTCCTCGTATTTCACATCAGGATTCACTTTTTACTAGACTTCATCTTCTAGGAGTTTCCCACCCACAGAAAGCATCTAGTCTCGAAAGGCCCCATGCAGTAGGTATTCCCTCCTGGCAGCTCCCAGCCCTCTTCACTTATCCCCTGCAGCAGGACCCCAGATTCCACCCCTCACCCCCCCAATTACTGACAGTAAATTTCCATTTCAAGAAGGAACTGGTTTTTATTCCTTTTACCAGACAACTGCAACTTTCTTTCCTCCAAACCATTAGTGCTGTAAAACGTACACTCCTCAGGTCTGATCAATGGTGCTATCAGTTGATTCTTCTCACCAGAGGCAAGCCTTGAGTCCTGTGCCCCCCAGCCCCTGACCGATCGGGATGCTGTGCTGTTCCATGGAGATGATGGTTTAGGGTTGGTCAGGCCAGGAGGAGGGCGGGGCAGCCCTGTAGTGTTCCTTGAGGAAATATGGTTTTTCCACATCTTGTTGGAGAGATGAGTGGGATTGTGTCCTATGGGATCTGGGGACCATGTTGATTTGTAATCACTGAATTTTGCTAGAAGATTAAATAAATTGTATGTATTAGAGAAACTTATGAGATTCAACTAGCCCCTTTAACTGAACTATCACTGTAAACCCTTTGACTGCATTTATATCAGAGACAAGCACAAAGCAAGGAACCATACAACAGTTAATTTACCATACCAAAAAAAGCTGTGATATGTGTAAGTTAGTCTTTGCTCATTTTATAAATGCTGACAGAAAAAAAAAAATCCTAGATCATTTATGGTAATGTAGCTGGTTTGCATGTATGTTCAATCATTAGTAAGATGAACAGTAACTTTTATGTCCATGCTACATTTCATTTAAGAATTTCTTACAGCTTTGGGCACTACTGACCTTTAATGAAACAGAACTTTCTTCAGGCCATAAACTTGCAGAGAACTGAAATGAATATTACTCTGTCTACTAAGCTAATGCTACCTCCTAAAAATGTCCTCCTAGAAGATCAAAGCTTTCTCATGAATCACAGACTTCATACAGAGTTGACACAACAGTAACATGTAAAGGCGGCCACTGAGCTGTGTAACAGCTGGACTTCTAAATCTTGATAGTGCATATTCATTTTTTTACTAGAAATCAATACCAAATGCCTATTAGGAGAAGTTAAAACCAGTAGCAGATATCCCTAACACATTTCAATAACCCTTTATATGAAGTCCAATAAAAGAGAAAAATAAACACATTCCCAAAAACATCACTATCAGCGATGAATATTTGGGAGCTTAAGAAGGTAGACTGCAAATTCTCCCACACCTTCTGACACCAAGGGACATTTACAAAACCAAACTCAAACCAAACCAAACATTAAAATTGCTCAAGTAATTTCTTTTTTCCCTTGTTCTGTAATAAAAAACAGTGATCACAGACAGGGAAATCTGGGGGAAAAGGTACTTGTGCCATGAATGATCTTAATCATGAATTATCTTAATGAGGACTCATGTGCACGTGTGTGCCAATATATGTATTAAGCTCTATTCACTAACAAAAGGTAGTAAATTACTTATTTGAAACAAAGGGTGAAAATCCAGGTTTACAATATGCCAGGAGGTCATGAAATAATACATTTGGGAATCAAGACCATAAAAAGCTTTCAGGAAGTAAAAGCGTACTTCATTTTACAGGTGGATCAGTGTATTTCCACAACAGGGTAGCTGTCAAAATAGCAAGCTGGTTTCAACCACTAACCTATAAAAGTATATGAAAGTGCTTAAAAACCTGCTTTCGCTAGACTCAGTTTGTTTTACAGATATGTGAATTCTAAATCCCTAATTCAGATAACCAGCTTTCTGGCTATAAAACACTGCTGTGTAGTTTAACAAGATGAGCAGAAAATGGTACGTGTGTCAGGCAGTGGTTTAGTTTCCTCAATTCAACTGTGACTTCAATAATTTTTTATCTCTCGGGTCTGTCTTATGTATGAGACAAAAATTAAGTAGAGATAAGAAGCTGATACATGTCATTCCTCTCCCCAGGCTAACAAAAGAGAAATCTTTTATGTCATTGGAATGTTCCATACACAGATATTGGTTCAAATCAAAGTCACCCCACAAACTGGCATCAGAAACTTTTTCTCAAGGGCTAAACTGGATTTCCAACACATTTTGTGAAGATGCTGAGATAACATATGAACGTAGCTTTTATTCAGTAAGATGCAAAACCCAGAAAGTCTGGGCCACATGCAGCTTTCAGCTATGTTCATCACTCCTGCTATTTACACACAATTCTTCAGTTTTAAATAGTTGTCAAGACAATGATGTCTCAAAGAGAAAACTCTGGCATTTGTAAGAAGTTGCAAATCCAAATGGCTTGTCTGAAGCAAGTATTTCCAGCATTCTACTCAGAAGGGAGTGCAGAGACCATTTTCACATGAAAGCTTTGAAGACCTTCTTACCAAGGATCTGAGGAAGATATCTAAATTACTATTTACAGGCCAACCATTAAATGCCAGAGGACTAAAAACCCTTTCTCTCTTCAGGTTTCAGGAATGATGAGTGCTATAAAAGGTGAGGCAAAAATGCTCCCTTCACAGCACTCCATTATTCTGAAGTTCAAATGAATAAAATCACTCACCTTATTACACTAATTCCTCAACCGATACATACAGGAGCAGGTAAGCTTAAAAAAAATTATGACAGTCCCCCAACCACTTACACATGGCAACAGATTGTGCATGTGGGTTTTGTTTTTTGTTTTTTTTTTTTTAATTTTGCATCTGCTGCTCACTGCTACCCTATTCTTTAACTAAGATTTTTTTTTATCAGGGGTGGGAGGAAGGGCAGAGGATCTTAGTCTAGTTTTTAAAGTAACTACAACAGAGTATTTTATCGTCAGGAGGAAAACCATCTGACCATCCACTCAAATCTTGATTTCCAAGCTTCCTCAGAAATTACTGGAAGTCTAAATATCAAAATGGAACAAGAATGATGAAACTAGTATGCGGAAAATTTTTGTCAAGGTAAGTTTTGGAGCCTGCATACCTGAAGTGCTATGAACGTTGGTGAAGGAATTGTCAGAGGCACTGTAGGGCCAGGCACCAGGTGAAGGCAGCGAGGTGTTGAGGGAAGAATTAGACCCTATCAAAGGGAAAAGGAGAGAGAAAGAGAAGAGTAGGCCAATTTCATAGTTTCTGTAATACTGTTAAACCTCAAGAGAGCCATGATTTGTATTCAATCCCAAGCTTTTACATGGTACACAGCCATGGTGCAAAGGCACATAGGCTTCCTTTCTTAGTCAAAGGCAGTAAGACTGTTACCCTGTTATGACAAGAGCATCAGAATATTCTCAAATAGCAGAATGACTTAGATAATCACATACTAGTTGTTCACTGTTTTACCTGTGGTGTTGTCCCGCAGAAGTTGGTGGTCAGTATCTACAATGGGAGATGTGGCTGTCCCCCCCAGCACACTTCCAGGGGTCACGTAGGGGTCAGATTCAGGGTCAATGTTTTGTATACCTTTCCATGGCACTCCTGGTTGGAACTCTGGGACAAGAGGGAAAAAGGAATTAGATGCAAACAGAGCAATGTCATTTACTAGAAGTAACTGTTGAAGATAATTAGGAGGATAATTAATTGTCTTCTACACTGTTTCTCAGAAAAATCAGACTTTTCTTAATTAAAATCTGTTCCACATTTCTTTTCACATATTCCATAGCACTATCCCTGGTGTCTGAATACAAGTCTATACAACAAAAAAGTGGTGCAAGTGCATATGGTATTCCTTTAACTATGCCTGCTTTACTACATTCAGATGAGCCTTCAATAGTTTCATCCTTCCTTAACACATTATATATTTTTTCAAGATATATAAGATCAAAGATTAGATTCTGCACACATACTTTCTCTGCATGCAGAACCCTTTCCCAAGGAAAGGCCACCTACCTTAAGAGTTTGTAAACACAACAGTTGACACTTTCCACTGTAGGTATACACACACATTATATGTGTTACCTGTCAATACTGAGGTAATGCTAAGGTGAGATGCCTTGTGGTAAAAGCAATGTATATACTTATTGACATTTTTCATGCTTCACAATGAGACAGAATATAGTTATCATCCTTTAGTTTCCTTTCAACTATAGCTCCAGGCATGCCCGATTTTTAAGACAAGAGAATGAGTTATACAAAGTATTACCATAAAAAATTCCAGTTAGTGTAAGAAAGATGAGTAACTTTGTTCCTTCTCTGAGTAAATGTTCAATGAATAAAGCACTGTAGTCAATTTTGGAAGCAGTGATAAGAAAGTAACACTGCCAAACACAAAAACATGTAAAAAAGCTTCAAATACGGTGTGACAATGTGGGTAAATGTGAAAAGAGTGCCAAGGTGGCAGATTCATCTCTTGTAGATACAAGTCCAGAATATGGAAATGGTACCTTTATTCCCAACACAAACTTCTGAAATAATTAAAGACAGAATATTTGAGTGTAATTAAAAATCCATGACTGAAAGTGGGATTGAGGATGTGCTCTCTGGTATTAACCCATACAGGCTGAATCTGGCATGGAATGGTTCATTTCAGTCACCTTTGTAATGAAGAAGCATAGTCAAGACTAGGACTTTCACAGACAAATACAGAAGAAAATGTGATACTACTGGTTCAAACAAGTGGCACAGCAAGGACAGTATTAGATTGTGATAATGAACTGGCAGAGGAATCTCAGAGACGACCTAAGAAATGCTCCACTGGGTCAGAACGGTAGCCCATCTAGCCCAGTATTCTGCCATCAACTGTAGGAGAGATACCATTTAGGGACAGAACACAAACCTGGCCGCTATGTGTAGGCTACTGCCCTCACACTCTCCCAGCATCCATAGTCCTCCTATCTAGGATGTCAGAAATAGCCTCTATCTGCTATCACCTGCTTCTGAAACTGTTCTTCCATCAGTATATCCAATCACTGTTCAACTGGCTAGTACCATCTATCTCCAGAAGCTCTAAAAGCAACACATACCAGAAGTTCTCCACTCCTTATGGGGTGGAAGGAGGGCAAGCTCTCATCTATTTAAAATTTATATCCTCTTAAGTCCAGCATTTGCACCATGGTCCTAGTGTTGCAGGATTCGCAGAATTACAATTCTGCATTTATCTTGCCCATTGCCTTCATGATTTTGTAAACCTCAGTCACATCTCCCAGTCTTTAGTAACTCAACAAAATAATTTAGGATACCAGCTATCAACGTTTCTAATGGCATGAGCAATCAGCACTGCATCAAGGAAAGAACCTAGTCAGCTACTGCCAAAATACTGCAGCCCCCTGACAAACACAACCACTTTATGCTTAAGGAACAAGCAATGCAGCTCTTGGGTCTAGCCACAAGACCTCCTCTGTTGAGATGAAGAATCCATGAACCCAGGTTAAGACCTGGAAATAAAACTTGTTTGCCAAAAACAAAACAACACAACAAAAAAATCAAAAAGAAATAAAGAAAAAGGAAAAAAAAAGGATAAGTCCAACCAAGTCTTGCCTTTGTAAAGATTTCTGAGGATTGATGAGACTAAAAATTAAGTGCATAGTAAGCTCACATCAAAAGGTTAAGGAATATTCAAACAAGCCTCCAAAGATCAGGTGTATTGTATATAAACACATTCACTCATAAATATAATTCTGGTATGGAGAAGAGTTTTCCTTGAACTTCAGCATATTGACAAATTTCTGAATTATCTTTTGTGACTGAAGTTATTCTCATGCACATTCACAAACTCGCCCTACAGACATGTTTTTATTATTTCTAGATTAAATAAAGAAAACATGAAGTGCATTTCTCCACTGATATTCAGAAGGTCCTCTCAAAAGTTAAAACATAAGATTATTAGGAAAACCATGACAAACACATTCAGGCCAGTTTGCCTAGAGTATATGACTGAACTGCTCCTGAATGGCAAAATTTCAGTCTAGTATTACCTAGGCATGTGAGTCTGTGTGACATAACCAAAAGATGTAGTTCTCACCAATGCAGCAAAACTTGCTCTCACCTCCAGCTGTGATATCAGTTTGATTGGGCACCACTTCATTTATCTTTGTGCTGAACAATACTGTTCCCTTGAATGGCAGAATTTCTGCAGCAGATGGCATTTAGGAGGAAAACGTGAAAGGTGTAGTCAGGGTGAATGCTAAATGACCACCGTATTCATTCAAAGGAAAAATGCACCTGTTGCAAGAGGTTCTCGCTTGTAAACTCATTTTCGTTAACAACTTATTTTCCAACACTAGGACGAAAAACTGTATCTCCACACCAGGAACTGACAGTGGGCCTCATCTACAAGCTTGCAGAGAAAAAGGACCTACAGTGTAAAACCATTTTGGGTCTTTATTCTTCATCGGGGGTGTTGAGAAGGTGGATCATGATTTCAGCTACGTTTTCCTTCTCAAGTAAGCCAATAAGCTAGAGAGGCTATGAGATAGCTTAGGTGGCTGATGGTTATGGGACAATAACACTTGTACCAACAGTCTGTGGGCCTCATAAGAGAGGACTAGCAATACAGCAGTAACTCCATAAAAGCCGCATGCCAAACCCCCTGATCTATTGCATGTCATCCGCAATCACAGTCACGGGCTACTCATTTACACAAGAAATTAGGGATGGTACTGATAATCCCAGTCAGAGTTTATGTTCAGGATTTGTGAACTCCAGCTATCATCTCACACTGGTGAGGCAGCCAGCAGCAGCAAAAATTTTACTTATTACTGACAGTGAGACTGCAGGTATCACTAAGGAAGCTCTAGGATATCAATGAGGGGTAAAGAGCAGCTATTCAGCTTCTCACTTCTGTATAACAGCCTTCTGGTACCAAGAATCTTGCCAGAGCCAGTGGCTGCTCCAAAACCCGGAAACATGGCAGAGGCGATCCTCACATCCCCCTCCTAACATTCCAAGCAATACTGTTTTTCTCAGTATTATGTAGGGGAACAGTGACTAAAGAAATAAGTTCAGCAACAAGTCTATGGGAGAGGTCCTGAAAAAGATTATATTTTGGGGGTTTCTGGCATTATGAATAGTAACCCCAGCTCAGGAAGCCCAGTACTTAACAACCAGGCTGACAGAAATTTAATACAAATACACCTCTACAGAGAGCAGTCAGTGGTATGAAATGTTTTGGGTGTACAGAAGTTCTTGAGATAGTAATTCTTTAACTCTGTTAGCTCATCAGAAAACATTTTCTTGCCAGAGTTAAGAAACTGAGGAGTTCCCCCATAAAAAGCTTTAACTACTTTTTGTAGGTTTCCTGCAGTTCTATCTGTCACACAGATTCCTAGGCTTTCTGATGCAAGGTCTGGGCTACTGGTTGACCCAAGAGATGTACCTGCACCTTTTCTTTTTGTGCTTGAGGGGATGCACAGCAGAGGATTTGCAGTTAGGAATGTTTTCCTAGAATGTTAAGAGTGTTCTAGGCAGAGAAGAATCACAGCATCCACTATTTGCTGAACAGCACTGGTGATTAATCCATGTGACTTCAAGGACACCACTCTATGTTTAATGAATGATTTATGTAGAAAATTAAGTGCGTGTTCAAATACGTATTTTTCCTAGATACTTGAGTTTTCTAGCTGAAAGATAAAATTCTGCCAGTGAAACTCTAGAAGACTTAAAGAATTTGCTACTGCCTGTAATCCAAACAGCAAGAAACGTCTACTCAAGCCACAGGATTACTGAGCAGTACTGAAACATAGCCACACTCTTCTGCCCTTTACACGACAGGAGCAAGGAGAACTACAACACTGTAGCATACATGTTGTGTACATATTGTACTGATACGGCTGGCAAAAGAAACCTGGCAGTCTGCACTGCACTGTATCTGTAATCAACCACCACAAGAAAAGTTCATGCTACATGAAATACAAAAGGTCAAGAGAAGAAAATCCTTTTCCCCACCATCACAAAAAATAAACCTTCACATCTTTTGCTTTCTGATTCCACACTACCAATTTTACACTGTGTCAGCTTAACACAATGCAAATAAGGAATCAATACAAGGAAGCTGGTATTGTGCATTCTATGAACAACTGTCTTCATGAAAACTTCTGTAAGTGTAAAGTCACCAAACTATGGAATATAAGACTTCACTGCACAAAAGCCAAACACTATTCAGACAATTCAGCAGTTAGTTCATATTTAGCCCAGCAATTTTTACTGGAAATTCAACATTTATGTTCCAATTTAATGTGGAAGAAATTTTAAAAAATTAGATGGGTCAAGCAAATATTTTCCTTGCAGTGGTTATTTGAAAAGGATGATGACGAAAGGTCCCAGCACATCTACTTTAATGACAGGACAATTCCCCTGCCCTTATGTAATACCTGGAGGCCAGCTGGCGTTGCTGGATTTGCTTCCAATCTTGTTCGTTGGTGGAGATTTGGCAGGTAACCAACTATCACCAGCAGGGCCCGCATGGCCACCTAGTGGGTCGCCCTGAATTATGTCAAACTGGTTGTAGGGCGATCCTCCGCGAGCCTTTCCAGGGGGCACTATTGCACCTGAAGCATTAAAAAGATACATTCACACTCAGGAAAGGTTGAGATCTTTATGAGTATGGAATACTAAGAAATATTTAAGATGCATACTGGTGAGGTAAGATATTAACTAACTTGATGCATAGTTTCATCTGAGCTATTTCACCTCTGGCAATATGATACTGTAGGAGCATTCCCAAAATAGCCAGTCCCCTTCTTACCATTTTTGTGCATATTGGCATCTTGTGAAGCCACAGAGGGCAGCCCTTCCATCATAGTCCACTGCTTAAAGCGGGATTCTGTTCCAGCCTCTTTCCCTCCCACCATGCCATAATCCATGCCACTTGAGCCAAAGCCTGTGAAACCAACAAAATTCTACTGTCATTCACTCTTTTTGGTTTAAATATCTTCAAACAGGGAATCATAAGAAATTAAAAAAAAAAAATCAACAGTAAAAAATGAAATATTCAAGGGGCAACTTCCAAATGAGCTTGTTCGGTCAGTATGTCACACACTTTCCTTATTAGGTTTGACTTCTTCCCATGCAATGAAAAACAATGCAATTTGATCAAGAGTCAACACTTGCTGTAACCTTTGCTCTGGTGCTTATACATAAATTACTGATTTCTGGACCCAGACATAACTGGCTAATACGGTAACACAATTACCATATTATGGTAACTATAGGCAATGCACCAAATCTCTTTCCACAGAGCACTTACCTGAACCGTATCCAGGTATTTGCCCTTTGGTCTGTAAATCTGAGAGACCCACATTCAAAGGATTGGGTACCATGCTGTCTAAATGTGGCTTCGGCCCAACAGGGTGGGATGGTGAATGCTTCATACCAGGCTGCCTCTGCTGCTGCTGCTGGAGGGCACTCACCATACGAGCAATCTGCAAACGAAAGAAAAAAATAGGGATGATTTATCCTATACTGTAACACAGAATTCCAGTTAACATGAAGAAACAGTGACTTGAAAGAGATCCAAAGGACCTTGCTCTCTGAGAATTGCAAACTGAAGAGAGCAGATGACATTACTAAAGCCAGCACTGTCTTTGCTGTAGACTGCATTTTCCCAGCGCACTTTACAGTTTGTATGATTGACAAAAACAGTGTCACACCTGTTGCTCCTGCTGTTGTCGCACAGCCTGAGATAACTTCCTCTGGCTCTGTAACAGCTGCTGCTGCTGCTGCTGCTGCTGAAGGAGGAGCTGACATGCCTACAAGATAAGTGGGGGTGGGAAAAGTAAAAACACAGAGCTTATCGAGTGAAATATAATTGCCAGGAGCTACTCACTAGGAAATGCTTTGCTCAGAACTTAGCTAAACCGTTTCTCATTCCACACACTCAAAAAAAAAAAAAGGACAGCGCATCAGAATAAAACGCATCAGAAGAATACTATATCCTTCACTTATTTCCAATTTAACATCATGCAACAATATTACTAGTACCTGCTTTATTACCATCACTATGACTACAAGGTTGAAGAAAACTTCATCAAAAAATCAACAAACAAGTGATTTCTGTACAAAGACATTGCTCAGAATCATTACTAACCCACTGCAACATTCACAATAATTACACAGGCCTGTTCAGTTTATCTGCTGCCCTCTAACAGGGCTGTATTTTCCTGTACAACAAGGAGGGAATGCTTGTACAAAAATAACACAAGATCAGTAGAATGAAACAGAATTAGAGCAAACAAAAAGAAAACTCTTTCAGCAGACAATATGTAAACAGTCTGTTTCACAAGATTACTAGCTACTTACTAATTGAAACTGGGGAATCTGTGGAAGCTGGCTCAGCATGGCAATCTGTTGTGGAGAAAGCTGGGGGCCCATATTGAAAAGACCAGGATTCAAGCCACTGTTGGGAAACTGTTTGAGCATGGAGGCCGAAACCTGCATGGAAACCAGTTACAATCCTCAAGAAATGCACTGCTATGAGAAAAGATGATGAAGTAGAAGTATTTCTATAAAGGAATAGGTATGACACCAATCTTAAATGGTGTTCCAGGAAAGACATTACAGATTTATTAACACATCACATTTAAACATGCACAATCTATGACTTGAGCAGAGTGAATTCCTCACTTGATTGACAATATACAGGATTACAAGCGCAGATGCAGACACACAGACAAAGGTTCCTCCCCCAACCAATTGGTCGCTAGAGACTGCACTAAATTAAAACGCTGATATATATGCAGCTAACCAGTAATCACAGTACTGCATTATCACGTTAAAAACGTACTGCTTGACAAGGGAAAAGAAAGGCATTCAGGCAGTCACTGGAGCAAAGAAACAGTGCCTCACAGAAAGAGTTAATTTATTTGTATGCTGAATAAGCTATAGTAAAAGAGAGGAGTAGGTGGAGAAGAATCCCCCCATTTCTCCCTGCGTTATTTGAGAGTTACGCAAGTAGAACTCAAGAGAATCTCCACAAGTCTTCATCAACTCCAAAGCAAAAGATAAACTTGTGCATTTGGAGACCCTGAAGTCTTAGTGCAATGTAAATGCAATGTGTAGCCCTTCGTCAGGCCTCTCTCTTTCATGGGGGCAGGAAGGACAGGACAAGACTGCTTGAAAAAATTAAGCAACCTGTCATGCTTGAGGAAAAACTGTCAGCTTTCACTTTTTTTGCTTGTTGTTTTTAAAATACTTTGCAAAAGCCTGTGTAAGACACAGGATTCCTGAATCCACTTTCAGGCTTAAAAATACCGGTAGCAAGCATTTACCATCAACTGCCTTGGAATAAGAAAGAAGGCTAATCCTTCTGCACTGAGTTTTAAGAACTTTCATCTATGAATTTTAATTTTTTTATCTTACCTAAGTTTTTGATTTCTTAACATCAAGTCAAGTCTAAGATAATGTATAAGTAACCTCAATGATGTGCTCTGAAGGCCGTAGCTCTACTTTTTACAAGTAACCAGTTACTATAAATTCCTTACCTGGGGAGAAAGAAATTGGGGAGGCACTTGCGCCCGGATATTGGGGGAAGGATTTAGTGGCTGCACTGGTGTGTGCATGCCCCTCGATTGTGCTGTGCTGTTTCCAAACAAACCATGATTGCCACCCTATAAAATTAAAGCAGTAGTGAGAAGATGAATCTTTCAGGATAATGGATTTCTATGCTATTAACTACATATTAACAATGAGGCAAGTACTGACTTAAAGAGAGTACCCTTATAATTACTGAGATGTTTGCCCTAAATCAGTAATATCCTACCTGGGTCAAAAGTGCTGTACTACATCGTCATGAAGCAGGCTTTCTCCTCTACATTGACAATTCATGTTCATCCTCTTATTTCAAAGCACAAATCAAACCTAATGTTTTATATTTTGCACTTTATATGTTGGGAAATGGAAACTTCGGGTACAAACAACATGCTCAGAAAAACTCCCAAACATTCCATCGGCTTAAAAGGATGGCAGGGCTGTGTCAACAAGAACTGTGGGCCACCATTTTAGAAAAGTCAGGTACTTTTTCCGAGTAGGTTGTTGAGATATCACTCACAAACCTATTACTTTCTCTGCAGGCCTTTCACTAACTGAAATTAGAATTAAAGTTTTAATAAAAAGTTTTCCTTCTGATGTGAAAATTTCAGCATTCTGGATTGGGATGCTTTTCTTTTTCTTTCCCCCCCAACTAAATTGAAGAGCAGGAAAATTTTGAAGTGAGAAAAAAAATGTATGTGGGTTTTTTTTTTTCTCCCAGTGATTTACTTTTCTAACACAAGAATACTTGCTGTTTCTTTTAAATTTTTTAATGAGAAGTATTTACTGTTTAATAAGCAACTTCGGTAATAATAAACTCTACTGCATGAAAAAGACCAAAGAAAATTTGTGATCATGTTTCACTACTTCAGCCTCTCAGCAGACTGTCTTTATTTGTAACATCTTTCAACAAAGGCCACGGGAAATGTTATGGAGTCTTCTACACTAACAGTCCCATGCTGTTGCTTCTAAAAGCTGAAGCTTGTACTGCAAAAAGTCCTTATGGGCCATCATTCTGTCCTTTCATTTTCAAGACCCTCAGAACTTCTCATCTTCTGCTGAATATCTGGGTGTTTATGATCCTTGGATACCTGAAGTTCTAAACAGTACATTTTCCATCCATCAGCCATCACTCTCTGTTCTCCCTCTCCATGCTAGCACTGCTGTATCCAACATAAATCCAATTTTTTTCCAAACTGAGATTGTGCAGACCTTCTCCAAAACCTTTCCTTCCCTTACACACCAAGATTTCATAAACTTTGCCTCCCTTCTACCATAACACTGGGCATTCTCCACTATCCTTTTGCTGAAACAGAAGTCTCTCAGCCTGCTTCTATACTGGCCGCATTATGGATTGCCTCATTCACCTACATCACATTTCACCTTCCTAATATATCTTCTCTTTCACAAGCAACTCAAGATGTCATAGTAAGCATGTAGAAGGATGAACAAAAAAGCCCAAGAGACAAAAGAATTTTTATTCTGGAAAGAACTGACTGGGGTCAACTACACATTAAAATTTTTAAGGGGCTTGAAGCTGCAGCTACACTTTCAGCCCTCCCTAAAGCTCAGAGTTCTGCACACCAAATCCAAGAACGTGTCTGCAAAGTTTGGACTTAATCTGATGTTGAACACTGACCGTGTCACATAGAAACAGAAAGACAACACAAAGAAACACCATCATGTTAGGCATGTGACTATGTAAGCTAGTCCAGTTGCAATACTTAGGTTCTATTCTTTCATTTCCTAGTATTCCTGAAACATTTTCTTCCAGCATAATGAAAAACATAATAGCCATAAATCCTTCAAAACTGCAGTTATCCACTTCATTTCTTCCCCACCATTCCCTTGTATAGAGAACAAAAATACTGCTACTTCAAGAGATTTTAAACACTGCTAACTCAATTATTTCTTTGGGCTGTGGGGAAGGGAGAAAGGAATAGGCACAATGCAAAATGATTGCAATTTTTTTAAAGGCACACTTCTACATAGAAGGTCATTGGGGTGTAGTATGCAAAAATTCAGTATCGGGGTGGTGGGGCAAATCAACAGCCTCTCACTGGGTTTTAAAACAGCAGTTAAAATAGAAAGGTTGTCACCAACTTCATGACTTCTGAAAAGCACATCTATCTGCTGCTGCACTGTGAGTCAGGAAGTAAGAGGCCAACAAGAACAGATGGAATACATTTTGATGATAGGAACCAAAGTGGATTGATTCTCAATGGCCTGGTAATTAAGCTAAAAGCTGAAATTTCCATTAACAATATTTATTTATTTAGTAGGAAAACAAATGCAAGCAACCGACTAACCAGGATTAAGCCCAGGTTGCAGCCTTATAACAATGCATCTTATAAGGTGGCCTGCTTACTTGTCTAGCAGCGAAGTTTTGGGGACTGAGCCCTGAGCCGATTGCCCCAAGGCCGACGTTGGATAGTGTGGAACCAGAGGGAGACAGCTTGTAGCTGGGAGAAGGGGAGAAGGGAGAGCAGGGAGCCTCATCCCCAAGGCACCCATCTTGATTGGAGAAAGGCAAAGTCAGCTGAAGCAGCAGTTAGCCAACAGCAGGAGTTGGTTAGTGAAGCAACAGAACGCAAGAGGAGAGAAAGAGGGACGGTGAGTGACTAGGAAGAAGCAAAGTTAATTTGTAATAGCAGTTACAAGGACAAAACTTCTCACTCAAAAGATCATTTGACAGTTAAGATTTTGGTCCAAGGAGATAAAAAATTCCTAAAGGTTTCTCTTTAGAAATACATTTTGAACTCTCATGAAGTTTGTTTCTGACAGTGGCTATTAGCACTACAGAAATAAACCTTGAATGAATTCCTAATGTTAGCACACACCTACGAATGTGATTTGTTAGGAATGCATTAGCTCTGCTAGTGGTATTTATTAATTAGGCCACCAGAGGGAGTTGGCAAAACTGTTTTTGGGCCTGTTATACCAAAATGGAGGAGTTAAATTCATTGACAGTAACATGCCTTCAGAATTTTTAAACCAAATTTCTTTTCCATTTAAACGTGATAATCTTAAACTGTATTAAAAAACCCCATAAGCATTCTGAATTTGTTGGACACTCTCCAATTCATAATGTGAAGCAATTAATGCCCGATAATAACAGTGAAATATTCTATTTAAAATAGGCAAGAATATGAAAGAAACACTACCACAACATACAACAGATGTCACAGAGAAACAGATGTCATACAGAAGCTTACAGTACACAGACATACAGCATAAGGGCTTGCGGAATTTAGAAAGGGTGTTTCTAATAAACGACAGACATGAAAGCAGGAAAAAAAATCTGAAGACTGTGATTACTTATGTTTACTTAGATCTAAACCGATTTTTTACAGTAGATGATTGTAGTCCATAGCCAAAAGAATCATTGTGATGATTCTCTAGGTTCTATAATGAATTTCATTGCTACTAGTAGTTTACCCTTCCATGAAAAACACAGGAATTTCTTTCTGTCCATATTAAGAGCAGTCTGTTCTAGAATAAAAAGCCTCATTCTCCCCAGATAAATTAGTTTGTCTATGCACATCTGACACTTCTGTTTTATATACACATTCATTCTACAAACCTAACTCCCACACACCTTTTATTATTGGGTTTGTCCAAGGTTACTGAATTTTTAGCAGTTCCAGAGGAACAGGGGAAAACCAGGACCTCGAACACAGAGGGTGATATTAATTTATCTAAAGATATTTCTCACCTTCTCAAAATAAGGCCCACTATCTGTGGTTCCCATGTCTTTGGAATTAGGTGGACGGAACCCAGACCGATCCTTTCTCATCATGTCATTAAAATCCCCGAGATTCATGGCTCGTTTGTCTACCTCAAACTTCTTATCTGGGAGACCACCTGTAAAAACAAGAAAGGCAGCAAAATTAGCGCCAGTTATCTCTACCACATTTCATGACAGCAGGTTCACAGCCAAAGAAAGTATCTTTAAGATCAGGGTACAAATTAGATCTGTCTTGAAATTCAGTGTGGCTACAGCTGCTATTAAAAGATGCTGAAAAATTAAAGTAGGAAGTTTCATTTTTACAACTGAACAAGCCAATTTAGAGAGTTTAGTGTGAATTATTTCTCAAAATTTACATACAGATAAAAACATATGCATTCCTACAGCAGCCCAGCTCAGCTAATGACATTAATTTATACATCATTCTCAATGTCTTCCAAAACTCACACTGTTACTTATTGGTATTCAATATCTATAGAGACACCACTATTTAAGTTTTCCATATATTCTACTTAGCCTTTACTGGATTTGGCATTGAGAAACAATTTCTCAAACTGCAAAACCACGCATATAATTTGATCACAACTCTCCTACAACCACATGAATTTAACTCTTGAACACCACAGATCACCTGGTATAGCATAACCTCCATACAGGCAACCAATCTCCCTCAGCCCGTATGCAATGGTTACACAACCAGTAACAGACACACTTTTCAAACACTCCCCCCCAGTCTCCTGCCATTGTTTAGTGAGTAATCTGGTGGAACAGGAGGAGGGGATAATGACAGATGATCAAACTGTAACATACACAGTAAACAAGACATCATCTTTCTCTATAAACTTATCAGCCAAGTGCTGACTGTAGGAAGTTTTCTACCTTACACACTGAGCTGCTGCCAAGAACAATTGTTTTGGTCATATTTGGCACCTGTAATTTATCAGATGCATATTGTTATGTTGAAGTAGACAGAAAACATCTTCGTTTTAAAATATAGACGTGATGGAAATGAGCTTTACTGGTATTTTTAGTTTTAAATTATTTCATTCAGTAGCACAGATGGCCCTTCCCAGAACAGTTTAAAAAAACCTGTCACCACAGTTAACCAAAATCTATGACACTTCCAAAAGGAAGTTGGTAATAGATAGCCTGCCCAACCACTGACAAAACGCTAAGTCTTTATCAAACAGAGCAGACAGCAAATCACCCTGATGCCTTCAAAGAAAGCTTCTCAGAGTCAGCATCTCTTCTTAATGTCCAATCACAAACTATTAATATTCATAGGTGTGCTGTGGCCAAGAACCTATGAAATCAACCACTAATTACATGGGTTTTTCTTGCTGGCACAGCTTTCAAAGTTGATCCAGCTTCATCCCCTCAGATGCCTTCAACATCACTTATCACAAAAACACTTGACAAATCACCTACATATCTTGGCTCGTACCTGGAGTCACACTGACCTGGATGAGCTCATCCCTTTCTAACATATCCTAAAAAGCTAGAACTGGCTCTGCAAAAGCAGTCACAAAATGTCACGTACATCTCAATCCTGTCAATATCTACATCTAACAACTATACACAATGCCAGCAATGCACTACCAAAAGGCCTGTGCGCTTTAATTCTAGACAGGAAGCCCTGTCCGTTAGTTGCTTGAAAAGAAACTGAAAGTGAGACAGAGTTGCGTCACTATCTGAAATGAAACTGGGTCAATGCCAACACAAGATCACTAAGCTGCAGAAACACCCTTTTGTCTCTTCAGTTATCCTGATGACCCAATCAACTCCTCAAACATGACTAAATGATGCCTTATAAAATGGCTTGCTAAATAACATGTAGAGCATTAAACAGCACCTTTAAAGGCTTCAAGCAGAGACATGCATGCCACTTAGTGCTGAGGCAGCTACTTAAACCTTAATACAAACGAGGCCTTGCTAAGAGAGATGATAGCATTCATTTATATTTATCCCGTTCACAGAAAATTCTAATGCAACCTGGAAACCTGTCACATGATTCTGTCTTTTGCACTTGACAACAAAAGCCATAAATAATGCAGGTGGCCAAAGACTAGCTTTACCTTACATAGTACAAGATGACTGTTAAAATCTGAGAAGTTTGAATTTTACCCTCTGCAGCAGGCAAGAACACTTGTGCACAAATGCACATGTATTTCACATACATGCAGAAATGTAGAAGAGGTTAAAAGTCCAACAATCTTCATAAAAGAAGACACTCCATCAGTTCTTGGATTTCCCCCACTATTAACAGCTGTGAGAAACACCGTGAAAAATGCCAAATGAAATAAGAGCTTAGAAGACGACATTCACACCCCAATGAGGAAAAAACCCTATAAATACATGTCCCCCACCACATGCACACGGCTTAAAAAGAAAGAAAACAAATCTGAATTCTATACAAAAATGATGTAACTTGATCCTGTACTGGGAGATAGGACACAGAAACTGCTGTTGAGAAAAGTTACCTAAAACATTTGCAAACAAGAGACTCAATCTGGTGAAAATACATCCATCCAGTGGGACAACCCAAATGGGAAAAACCCATTTCAAACATGTTTTCTGCTTGACCACAAAACCAAAAACATTTTAAAGATACTGGTTTTACACCTTTGCCTTAAATTTACATCATCTAAGCCTACTGAGCAAGAACCAGCTAGATATTGAGGTGTTGCAACTGAATGCTAAATCAGGTTATGGCTTTGTAATATATTTACAATAGACAGCTGCATGAATTGCATTTGAATCAAAAAAAATTGGAAATGAATTTCCCATTCTTTGCAGGTGATTTGAGAATTCCGTGATCTGCAGAGGTTGCAACTAATACATTAAAAAATTCAGAAGACAAAGGTGGTTGTTAAATAGAGGTAAGGAAAAGATAAAATATCAAGTGGTTCTGACAAGCTATTTACTATAGCAAACTCCATGCCTCGGGACTTACATATTAGGAGAGATTTCAATGAAAAAAGGTTGTATCCTGTTTTCTGAGTAAAAGAGTCTATACATTGAAGGGATTTGATAGAAAAATAGAAGAGGAAGTAGATCTGCCTCAGGCATGCTGTTGATCCATCTCTTTTTTCTCTTGGTCAGGAAACAAAAGTGTCACTCCAGCACCTTGCAATGAAAGCAACACATTTTTCAAAGAAGGAGACTGAGACCCACATAGTAAGAACTACTTACTGACAACTGGACCTGTTGATGATCAGAGCTATGGTGCTCTGTGCATACCAAAGCAAAAGTTTTCTTTGGTATGTGTGGCCTCCAAGCACAGTTTTAACTCCGAGATCAATGTACATTTATCCATAAACTGGGAAAATTTCATGCTAGTAGTTATGTAGTTAGTAAAACCTGGTATGTTGTAATCCTGACTGAAAACCACTTGAAGAACATGCCTACCTCATAAGTAAGTCCAACTTTTAAGGTTTAGATGTAGACAAAGGCTGAGCAAAACAGCTTATAGTTTTCCATAAATAACTGCCATAAGCAACAAGAGCAAAACTGCTAAACAGAGAGGCAACAGAAAAGCCTTAGGAAGATCTGTTACATTCTTAGTCTTTTGAAACAGAATACTAACTATAACAAATGCCTCTACCCAGGATCAAGGATGCAACCATGCTGGTTTCAGCTGGGAGAGTTAATTTTCTTCACAGGAACTAGTATGGGGCTATGTTTTGGATTTGTGCCAAGAACAGTGCTGATAATGTGGAGATGTTTTAGTTGTTGCTAAGTAGCACTTACACCAGTCAAGGACTTTTTCAGCTCCCCGTGCCTGCCAGGTGCACAAGAAGCTGGGAGGGGACACAGCCAGGACAGCTGACTCCAACTGACCATACCAAACTGATCTATACCATATGACATCATGCCCAGCATATAAAGCTGGGGGAAGAGGAGGAAGTGGAGGGACAGAGTTATGGCATTTGTCTTCCCAAGAAACCATTACACATCACAGAATCACACAGAATGGTAGGGGCTGGAAGGAACCTCTGGAGATCACCTCGTCCAACCCCCCTGCTTGACCAGGCACACCTAGAGCAGGGGGCACAGGACCGTGTCCAGGCAGGTCTTGAATGTTTCCAGGCAAGGATACTCCACAACCTCTCTGGGCAGCCTGTTCCACTGCTCTGTCACCCTCACAGTAAAGAAGTTTTTTATCACATTTAGGTGGAACTTCCTGTGTTCCAACTTGAACCCATTGCCCATTGTGCTGTCATTGGGCACTACTGAAAAGAGTCCAGTCCCACCCTCTTGACACCCACCCTTCAGATATTTATAAGTATTGATAAGATCCCCCCTCAGTCGTCTTTTCTCCAGGCTGAACAAACCCAGGTCTCTAAGACCTTCCTCATAAGGGAGATGCTCCAGTCCCCGGATCACCTTTGTAGCTCTCCACTGCACTTGCTCAAGCAGTTCCCTGTCCTTCTTAAACTGGGGAGCCCAGAACTGAACACAGTACTCCAGATGTGGCTTCACTAGGCTGGAGTAGAGGGGAAGAATAACCTCCCTCAACCTGCTGGCCACATTCCTTTTTATGCACCCCAGGATACTGTTGGCCTTCTTGGCCACCAGGGCACAGTGCTGGCTCATGGTCAACTTGCTGTCCACCAGCACTCCAAAGTCCTTCTCAGAGGAGCTGCTTTCCAGAGGGTCAACCCCCAACCTATACTGGTACAAGCGGCTGTTCCTCCCCAGGTGCAGAACCTTACACTTGCTCTTGTGTAATTTCATCGTGTTCCCCTTGGCCCAGCTCCCCAGGCCTCACTGGATGGCAGCACAGCCTTCTGGTGTATCAGCCACTCCTCCTAGCTTGCTATCGTCAATGAACTTGCTGAGGTTACACTCTAATCCTTTGTCCAGGTCATTGATGAATATGTTGAACAGGACTGGACCCAGTACAGACCCCTGGGGAACACTGCTAGTTACAGGCCTCCAACCAGACTCTGCCCCATTGATCACAGCCCTCTGGGCTCTGTCATTCAGCCAGTTCTCAACCCACATCACTGTCCTCTCATCTAACTCATACTTCCTTAGCTTGTCTTTGAAGATGCTATGGGAGACAGTGTCGAATGGCTTGCTGAAGTCAAAATAAACAACATCCACTGCTCTCCCTTCACCTACCCAGCTAGTCACAGCATCATAGAAGGCCATCAGGTTGGTCAAGCATGATCTCCCCTTGGTGAATCCATGATAGAGCACTGTTTTCCTGCAGAAAGCTAAACACCTGCCTGCTGATGGGAAGTAGTGAATGAATTCCTTGTTTTGCTTTGCTTGTGTGAGCAGCTTTTGCTTTACCTGTTAAACTGTCTTTATCTCAACCCATGAGTTTTCTCACTTTTACCCTTCCAATTCTCTCCCCCACCCCACTGGGGGGGAGTGAGTGAACAGCTGTGTGATGCTTAGCTGCTGGCTGGAGTTAAACCATGACAAATGGGCGTACTAAACCTAAAGAAGTGCAACATGTAAAGACTAAGCATGCAACCTTTCAGCACCATTTCACTGGATATTCTGAGTGTCAGCCATCTTTCCTCAGAAGGTCTGATGGCCATAACAGCCTTGAGAGCTGAAAGTTCTAAAGGATCCAAAAGCTTAATTTGGAGATAAAGAAGAGAACTATAATCAGCATAATCCAGGCTACCGTCCTCTGCATTTGTAAATTCTTAGATCTCTTCTTTAAGAGCAGCACCTGAAAGCAATTTTGGGAAAATTAACTACTTAATCCTCTATGAAGTGTGATATACATTTTAAGAATGTAATGGATTCTAAGCTGAGAGACACTGCAGCTATTCAGATTGCATTAGAATACCAAATCTAAAGCTGATATTACATGCAAGTAGGTCTTGACTACCACAACTCTACCTTTGGTACCAAAGATTAATGGACATTCCCAATTAAAGAAGTTTTTTGGTTGAGAAAATCCTGACAACTACAGCATTACACGTAATATTACAACAGAGACAGATGAGGAAGTACTGAAGCTGGTGACAGCACCGATGCAGAGACGGTCAACATCAGAGCAGCCTTCTTCCAAGGAGTAATATTGAAATAATTTGGTCAACAATACTAGAAAGGCACAGAAGAGGTATGGCAGAATCATAATGGCACAGAAACTGCAATTATAGCACAATGGCCAGTTTCTCAAGAACTGCTTCCTGTAGTCCCTAAAATCTACTATTCAAATCAAGAACAAATATTTACACTGCTTGCATTTGCAGGGTTTGAGCTTGTGCTGTCTAATTTTCCGCTGCTACCAGAAGCTCCCACAGTGTAGGTTCAATTTCAATCATATGGCCATTGCATCACTAGGATAAAAGACATTTTAGAGGAAAGCAGTATCTACTACTAAATTACTTTCTGGGGCAGGGGGAACATATTGGATTAGTCAACTGTATTGACATCTGTAAAAACATAAAACTGAAGGTGGTATTTATCTGAGAATTGAACAAACAGCTCTTGCTACTATATCCTTCCCTACAGTCACTATTTGATGTTAAGACTTAAAAAAATGAAGAAATCAGACAATGAAATAAACCAAAAGTTGCCACAAAGACAGGATCGATGCACCAAACTGTAGATGTACGTGATGCTGGAAGGTGAGATTACTTAATGCTTAGCACACAGTCAGTCATAGACCTGAACACTAACTTCTTTGGCAGCTAATGCCTCAGAAGTAAATAGGATTCTATACTTGATGTTAGGTATGGCCAGCTTGCATCACAGGCCCCACAGTATTTTAACTTACAGCAAAGACTTTCAGAACATATTTTGAAACTAACTGCACTTGACTTGTGAACACTGATTTTAGTCGATCCAGAGATCCCACAGACTGTGACCTGACATGGAACTACTTTTGCAGGTGGTTCTTCAGAGATACCACCACAGGATCATCAGTAATTAATTCAAATGACAGGGAATACGCAAGTCTGCCATAGGAAACTTAGAACCACCAGCAGAATAAGCACTGATTCCAAGTCTGTCACCTCCTCCAGCCAGACCTCCCCTTCTTACCAAGTCCTTTCCATCTTTTCAGCAGCACTTTGTGCCTGTGTGCATCCATGTTTCAGCTGAGGTAGAAACTTTTGCTATTATGCAGAAGTAGCTGGAAATAAGCAGCTTGGCAATGAAACTTTTTAAACATGGAACAGGTTAAACAGTTACTGTGGGTCTCAGTGCTAATTACATGAGATTGAGAATCAATGGTGTCCACACCTCCATAACAAACCTGATTTGCGCTGATATGGGGACCTCTTCCAAACACAGAACCACTAAACACACCCTTCTCTGAAGCCCACAGGGCATACCTCATTTACAGAGGAAATTCACTGTTCTAAATAAGACCTTAGAATACTACTACTACTTTTACTATGAGCCCTTTGGAACAAGAGTTACAGATCTCTGGCTTTTGATGTGGTAACTGGGAGGAATCAGTGTCTGCTGTGACATTCCTGACAGTTAGGGAAATGCGATGGACATCTCTCTGCAAAATTACTGAAGAGTTTGTACAGCAGCAAGGTCCTTTAAGCGGACAAGATCTGTCTTTGCAGCCAGGGATATGAGGTGTTATGCCTGATTGTGCAGATTCTGAAGAATCAACAATTGAACAGAAGTAGTCCCTGGAACAGGAACAAAGTCCCCTTCCCCTTTTTAAGTATCAAAGACTATCCTAAACAAGTTTTTAGCCTTACTAAGCTTTTAAAGACTTGATAACAAATAAAATTAACATTTGGAACAGCAGATTGGGATCATATCTTTTTTTAATAGATACCTTAGGAATACTGTAGGGAAAACAGCTCAAATGGAAGAAGATTTCAGAAAGGTGTGGTATTTCCATTGCAAGACAGTGATATTGAATATTCAGAGACGATTTAGAGAAGAACAGAATGCAAAACTAAATCTAACTTCAAGATAAAAAAAAAATTGTGAGAATTGACTACTTAGTTTGCCAACAAAGAAAGTCATAACAAATTCCAAGGTGATTAAATGGCATTATAAATGGGATTAATCCAAGTGGTCAATCCTAACTCTCATTTAGGATAGTATTTTCCACACAGTCCATCTCCCTTAAGCTGTGCAGTATTTGTGGCGAGGCTATGAAGAGTGAAAAATCTACTTACCACTGAGCAATACCTTATAATAGCCTGAGGCAAGCAACTGAAGAAATCAATGATAGAAGATAGTCTTTTCCCTCACATCATCTCCATGGAGCTGTGGTAATTGGGATGTCGAACTGCCAAGAGTTAAACCAGTCCTTCTCTTCCACCAAATGAAAAGGGACCCTCACTTTCTTGAAACAGTTATAATGAATACAAACTACATGGATCAAAACAGTCTTATAGGATGTCCCTTCCACAAGTTATAGCTCCATCCTGTACAGGTATACACCCCAATCTTGCATACCAGCACCAGCTGTGTAACTATTCAAAGGCTACAGCCAAGCTATCCGATGCAATTACGCTACCTTTCTATTATGAGTGCGAAAAGTAAGGATCCAACATTTCCAAAGCACAGCATGTCATCCACGTAAAAATACTACACGTGATCTCGTATTTCAAATGCATTTAAATTAAATCATACGCACCTACAGACAAGTCCATCTTACTGCCTGGAATGTCCTCAGTTTGACTCTGAAAAAAAAAAAAATCAGTTCTGACTTCTATGAAATGCTGAGGAATGTTTCAGAAAGCAGCTGTTGATAGTTAAAGGTGGAATGAAGGAAGGACATGCTTCTGCTAATAAAAGTTTTATTTTAAACTAAAATCTAATACAAGGATTCCTGGTATCACTCTGGACATACCTCACCCTCAGCCCCCTAATACTGTGTGTGGCAAGTTTACCGATATGAAACGAGACACATGAATATATTCGACATAGAAAGATGGACAGACAGCTGCTCTGTGAAATAAACCTCTGTCCCCATGTTCCAGTGGTCGAGAGACGAAACACTGAAAATAGTGGCCAAAATGATACCTCATCCTCATGACCTGTCAAGTCATCAAACCTTGAAATGTGCTGCCAAGTTATTCTTAAGTTGGCAGTCTGGGACAGGGTGTTCCCATAGCTTTCAGAAGCATTTATGCTCTAGCAGACTGAATTTAGGGTTGGGAGCCAACAGACATTACAAGCTAATCCTAGTCATGTCAGTGACAGTTTGTGCAGCCCTGGGCTCTCACAGAACCTCTGCATTATGATCTTTTGCTAGACTATATTACATATTATTCCTGCTTCACAGGATGACAGCTGGCACAATATTCTGTAAAATGTTTTACAAATTAGCATGTCAGAAGTTCTTAAAAAAATGATATATGTAACTATTTTTAAGGTACTTCCCTGCAGATCTGTTTTTTCTCTCCATGACATGCCATTTATTTATCCACTTTACCAATCAGTCTTTAAGTACTAATGAATAATGATCCCTTTTTGTTCTAAAAAGATCCTGCTGCACAGTATTCAAAATATAAATAGCCAAGACAGACACAGAGCTGTAAATCTCCTTTTCTGATTGGCGGCTGAGATTCAGTATGAATAGCCTTGGACTAGTCACAGGTGCCCAATGGTACAGCCAGGAGCCAAGGCCTCTACCTGGAGACCTCTGAACAGCATGATATGAAAATAAAAAATAAAAAACCAAAACCAAAACACCCCCAAATCCTATTACTTGCAAGGAAACTGCAATCTCAGAACAACAGCTGTCATAATGTAATTTTGAAGAGTCAAAGTAGATCTTGTTTTTTTCTGAGAAGCCATTCTGACTAGCAAGGAAGTGCTGAATACCCAGCAATTACAAGTATTATAATGAACATGCCAGCATAACAAATGCAGATAAATAGGTAGTTACACAGTGTGAAACAGCTGGTCTTGTGACTTATTTAAAGCTTACTGCTTTTTTACTAAGTTGAATTTTATATTAAAAATAAATTTACTTACCAGCAAGCCCATATTTGAAAACTGTTTGGATAACGGGTTCATCCATGAATCACTATTTCCTCCTTTTAATGAGCACTGAAGAGGAAAAAAATAAAAGTATTTTTAAGTGACTTCTTGATTTCTTAAACTGTGTTATCCTTGAGATGCACAAGTGTCAAATGAAAATTCTGGTATCAGAAAAACTAATCTCCTGAACAAATTACCTTTTTGCATGGTTGGAAACATCTACCAAATACTTTTTTCTTTTCTCTCATATAAAATTGTTCATTGTTAGGTATACCAAACTGGATTAATACTTGCTGTGTAGAATGTTTATCACACCTTCAGTTTAATTCTGGAATCTGGAAAGCTTTGAATTTTTCTCCCCCCTCTGTTACAGTTTAATACATCCTTTCAGCCACCAAATACAGTGATAGATTTCTCCCTTGGCTTTCTTCCCTTTAGTATGGTTTCTCTCCCATGGGCACGGTGCTGACCTAGCTCTCAATTTGGCTTTACTGTAATTTACAGGTGATCAAAACCAAAACTGAACACAGTTCAACAGAAAATATATTGGTAAGAAAAGTTATTGAACAGTTGCTTTGGTGGTTAAAATAAAACTTTAAGTGAGAAAAAAGTTTGAGAATAATTTTTGCAAAATAGGAATTGTAAAACTCCATACCATGTCACAACAGTATTTCCATGTATGAGGAAGCTGGTCTGCACTTGCCTTTTGAGTTTGCCCTACCTATTTGATTAGAAGTAGACAAAGCATAGTCCGTCTAATATTAATACAGTACAAAGTGTTACTGTACTAGAGAACTAACACAAACAAGCCTCAGAAAGCAATTCACTCAGGACATAGCCAAGCTCCTGCTCCTGTTTGAGGCCAAAGGTCAATAACAACCAACACTAGTCAGACCTAAATCCAACAGTCAATAGAAATAAGAAGCGCATGTGCCAAAGGGACTGTGGAATCCAAACTTCAGCAGACTATGCAAGGTGAACAGCAGCAGTCTGACACAGAAAGATGTGTCAACAAGGGATGAGCAATTCCTGAGATACTTATTCCTGTTTCATTTAGTAATGGCTCTGCAGCCTACATACCAAAATAATTTGACATCTACTCGCAGATTTATTAGTCGCAGCAGATGTAATACACTAAACACAAATCCAGAAACCTCACATTTTTACACTCTTGTAACAGGTACCTTTCTAGCTGAATTTTGTAATACCTTTTTAAAAGAACTGTTACAATGCTTTAACATATCAGTCATACTGCTTTCAGACCACACAACAGTTATGAATCATTCAAGCATTTTACCTTCATTTGTGTTTTCTTTCCTCCTTGCCCCCAGCTTGTTGAGTTGTGGGAGGAACTGCTTCCCTGAGAGCCTGCTGTGTTCCAGACTCCTCCCTCCTCCTCCTCTTCCCAGCTGGAATGACGCGTTCCTGTCACTGGCCCATCATTCTCTCCCCAGCCATCTTGCATAGATTTAGAACCTTCAGAAAAAGAAAAAAAAAAGGTCAAAAGCAGTCTACAATACCATGCAGCTCAAGACTTGACACTGCAAGATTAGCGTCTTCACTCTATCAGCTGTAAAAACTTGTGCATGAATCCCAAAACCAATGAAATTCAGTGGCATGTTAGCATGTCATGTTTTGCAACTATTTTAAAGCAATGTCAAACCCTTAAAGTTATAATAAACCATAGGGACCTCTTCTGTTATACAGATACAGCCGCATTTTGATTTCTTTAAAAGGCAACCTATTATTTTCTAGTGTAAATGAAAGACTTCAACGACACTTAAAAACCAAGGAGGACCTGAGTACTCTGGTATATGTAACACAAAAGTAGTGTAGTATAAAAAAAAAAAAAAAACAACCTCTACTCGAATCTGTTCTTGCCAATGCCAGTAAAAAGAGTTATTAGCAGTGCTGTTTAAGTAGAGATACCATTACAAGAAAGCTACAACCATTTAATCAGTTCAGACTAAGGACTTTTCCCTGTTGGCTTCTTTTCTTGCTGTTATTGCCTAGCACCAGCTGTCAGGGAACTTAGAATTCTAACCTCTACTGACAAGCCAACAAGAGCCCAAATCTTCATCTTGCCCACAGTCAAACTGTTCTTCCTGGTGTAACTCTTCATTCTGCATATTTATTCCCTAAGTATTTATCTCCCTTAAATAAAGATTTCCATCATCATCACCTTTTTCATTAAGGATTCTTCAACTGTCTGGGGTTTGAATGTGGAAATCAGGGATAAGGATATTAACACACACAGCAGAAAATCTGAGTACAAAAATAGTCAGGAACTGTAATTAGTCTATCAAGGGGAACTCTACCTTGATCATGCTGAAAATAAGTAGAGCAGCATTTCATGGCAGTTTAAAGGCTACCTTAAAATCCATCATAAATAACTACTCAGATACATCACAGAAAACATAACTTTTAAAAGTATATTGTGTACCAAAATTGAGGGCTGCTCACTGGTCCAAGTGCAAAAATCTACCTCTTGACACTTTAATCATGCTACTTAAGCAGAAAAGGCTACACTTAAGGATTATGACTGCAGAGTCAAGAACTTAATCTGGAACTGTCATATATGGAGTAGTCCCTGCAGCTTTAATTTATTTCTGACCACAGTGTTTAAATATAGTACTATAAGCCTGCTTTTTACTACATGGCCATAGATTATTTTTCTGCATTGACAGCTTTCAGGTCTGAGATTCTTGGACGTGAATCTGGACAGTGGTGTAAAGACAACTTGTGAGATTCCTGCTTCTTTTTCTGCCTTTGTTGAGTGACGAGGCAAAGGAAACTTTCAAGATATAGACAAAATAATGATGTTACAGAAAACTGAATTTATTTCTACTTCTTCTACAGAATTCCTATGCAATGCTGCTAAAACTATGTAAATCTGGTTTGTTTTTTTTAAACAGGTGGGCAATGACCTATGCTTCCCTTCTTTGGCTCTAAACTCTAGTTTTATTTTCCTGTCATTGCTAGTTCCTCTTTCCTGCCCTTACCTTCAGCCATAAACTATGCCTTTGCAGCGTCTTTGTCCCAATTTCTTCTTCCAACTTATCCAAGACATTAAATATCTCCCCTTACATCAGTGAATAACATAGCTTTCTTCTTTGTTCCTTCTGGGTGCCAATTAGAAAGGTGTCGAGAGAGCAATCTCAGAACACAGGAGAATGAAGATCTCAGCTCTTAACACTAGTGACCTGCTACACCCCAACCTGAAACAGCCACCACAGGTAAACTCCCTATATTTTCCTCCTCTAGAGCTAGGGAAAGCTTACATACAGATTAGTCTGCAGCTCCTTGGATGTCACATATGCAG
Organism: Phalacrocorax carbo; assembly: GCF_963921805.1. Taxonomy (NCBI): domain Eukaryota; kingdom Metazoa; phylum Chordata; class Aves; order Suliformes; family Phalacrocoracidae; genus Phalacrocorax; species Phalacrocorax carbo. Next base: position 56,456,732 of record NC_087513.1, read on the forward strand.
ACCCCTTAGGACCAGCAAGTGACGATGCATAGTCTTTAAAGACTATCTTAAGTATTAACAAACCCATAGAATTTGAAATGGATCATCAGCATTTCAGAGACTCTGATTTTGGTCATATTTTGGCCGATTTTTAGAGATGGAAGAAGAGATCCATTTAAAGAAGTCTAGCATCCTGAAAAGTGCCAAGTTTGTGTGGCAGGCACAGGAAGCACTACAGTCATCCAAGAAAGGCTGCTATAATGTTAACACTAAGGAAGCAATGCTTTTTTCCCAGTTCTGTTTCATAAATTGCCAAACTATTTAATGGGGGTGGGAGGAAGGGAGAATGACCCAGCAGCATACCATCTGTATAGAGCATTTAATTCCAAACAATTACACGTCCCAAAAGCAACTTGTAACTGGAAACAGTTTCACAGCAGGTACCTCAGCCAAGTTCAGTAACAGTCATGTATTATCAATATTTCCTACTTGAAACTTTGTATCCGAACGTTATTGGCTTTGGCTACAACACTGCTATGTTGTATCAGCAGATTATTGCTTTTGTTTGTTGTATTCTCCTTCGAAAAACTGAAATAAAAATTCTACGAACAGCTTACATCAGCAGGTATAATTTCCACAGAAATAAAAATCTTAATACAGCAAAGTTTTAACTTCAAAGTAATTTTTTAAAAGATTTCAACAGCATCTCATTCATGGAGAACGCAGCTGTAAGGCAGGTAATATCCAGAAGATAGTCATCCCTTTAGGTTCAACCACAAAAGAAAGTTAAGAACTTAAGAGTTACAATATTCCACATTAATATAATTTTTAAAAAATCAGTTCAGAGGCAATTTGCATTACTGAAGCATGGATTACCATGTAGTGGCCTCCACCATGAAATTCAACTGTGCTGTGCACTCCTTTTTCTGATATGATCGGGAAAAGTCATTTATCATGTCACAAGTTTATATGCTAAGTAACACATGGGCAGCCAGAGAAGAGGAGACATATTTGAGAAAAAGACACTCACTCACATGCTCTAATGTTTCAACGCTTCCACAAATCAGAGCTGCCCATTTAATTGCTTAGTTAAGAAATTTTTCATTACCTTAAAAGTTCCCGTTATTTGTAAGCACTTAAATCACTCATCCATCAAAATCTCACATGACATTCACAACTGCTTCTAGGCCTCAGATAACTCCTCTATCGGTGACCTATCAAAAGGCCAAACACTAAAAATCTCCAGGACCACTGCAAAGAAACTGGTATCTGGCCTATACTCACTAGATTTCATGGCATTCGGGGCGTTGGAAGGTGCATTCCCCCAGCCTGTGGTCGATGCTCCTGTATCATCTACTTCACCCCACCCAGGACTGGTTTCATTTGGCTCACCCCAGGCGGACGTACCATTATCTGGAGCAGGTGGAGTGCTTTTGCTCCAGACTGCACAAAGGAGAAAGAGTTTTCATTACAGACCATTTAGACAACAAACTATTTACTGCAGTGCAGCACCATGTCATTAATCTACTGCTTCATTCTTTCTGTTGAGGACTTTAGATTCTGAATAGGGTGGGTGCAGCAGAACTGACAACTGTTCACATCAAACTTAGAGCAGGCACTGACCTCAAGGGATGAAAAGGAAGAGAATGCTATAATGAGTAGTAGTATTCTCCCAGGTTAAACATGAACCCCACATCTAATGCTGTCCTCCTATCTGGTGAACTTTTGTGACTAATTAAAAGCACCAGACTAACTCAGGGTTTTCAAATACTGAAGAAAGAATAAGGACATATTTGAAGTACATATTAAAACAAAATAATATTCTTTAAAGCATGTCTGAGTCAGAGGAGAGATTACATAAAAATAACATCTTACTATATTTCCAAGCTATGTAACTTTTTCTTGTTGTTATTTCAAAGCAAATATTTTGCTACGTACTCTTTATAATACTGGAAAGCCAAACTGAGCTAAAAACCTAAATCACAGACTTGCTCCATTTTAGGTGTTAACTGAGTGTTTCAGAGCAACAAGTTTTTGACTAAAAATAAGTAAAGAATTTATCTTAATTTCTTTAATAATTAAATATTTTTAAAATGTGATTTAGTCTGGAGAAAAGGAGGCTGGAGAGAGAGACCTTATCACTCTCTGCAACTACCTGAAAGGAGGTTGCAGTGAGGTGGGTGTCAGTCTCTTCTCCCAAGTAACAAGCAATAGGGCAAGAGGAAACAGCCTCAATTGCACTAGGGGAGGTTTCGATTGGATATTAGGAAAAATTTCTTCACTGAAAGGGTTGTCAAGCACTGGAACATGCTGCCCAGGGAAGTGGCTGAGTCCCCATCCCTGAAGGTATTTAAAAGATGTGTAGATGTGGTGCTTAGGGACATGGTTTAGTGGTAGACCTGGCAGTGCTAGGTTGGACTTGAACTTAAAGGTTTTTTTCCAACCTAAATGATTCTATAATTCAAACGGTTCTTCAGAGCTCAGACTGAATATGCAGATTTGTCAGCTAACATGCATTTTCTTTTACTGGCAAGCTGACCAGTATTCAATTACAGTTGCTGAGGCACAACAAATAGTGGGCTGATTGATTCAAATTTTAAAGACACTTTAAATACAGAACCAAATACTCAAATAAGAAATTGGTTTTCTTTATGGAATAAAACTATTAGGAATTGGAGACTACACAAGTATCTCTTATGCATTAAGGTTACATTTATAAATAGGAGCTTGCTGAGAAAAGGTACAAGACTAGTACCTGATGCTTGTGATTTGCTAGTCATTGGAGTAGGCAGGCTCTGCTCCCGTGGGGCCTGTCCTCCTTGTGAGTTCTTGTCCCACAGGTTCACATTCTTGTAGTTATAACTGCTAGGATCTCCCCACGCTGAAGTGCCATCATCAATATCCATTTTTCGACTGATTGACTGTGGAGAAGGTTCTTCCCAACCACTAGGCTCCTCCTCTTTGGGGGCAGCTGGCTGTGGTCCGCTGTTCCAGTTTGGGTTTGGAGGTCGCCCGTTACTTGGAGTTTGGGGCGGTGGACCCCAGGAACCAGAGGCCTCCTGCTGTTGCTGCTGCTGGTGCTGTTGCTGCTTGTTCCAGGAGTTGGGCTGTCGACCCGTCTCATTCCATGTTGAATTTCTTTTACAATCATCCCATCCACCCTTCGAAGCAGCACTTGTATTTGCACCATTACCCCAAGTTCCAATCTCATTCTGCCCACCTTCACCCCAACCAGACACTGGCTTGTTTCCTGCACTTTCCCAGTTGCTATTTTTTGTTTGGTCAACTTCCTCTCCCCAACCATTCTTTCCAGAAGACCATCCTTGATTAGGTTGCCGTCCACCCCACCCCTGATCCTTACTAGAGCTGTCATTCCAAGAGGAAGATGATTTTTCTTCTGATCTTCCTCCTCCCCAATTAGAAGAATTGGGATTCTTATAGTCATTCCATCCTCCAGTATTTTTGGGGTCCTTCCACTCCGTTGGGGTTGAGAGCTCACCCCATCCAGACTTGATTTGATTGCTTTGGCTGGGTACATCACCCCAGCCCCCTGAGTTCTTTGTCTGTGTGGCAGAGCTCTCCCACCCCTCAGTTCCTTTATCAGACTTCCCCTCAGGCCGTGGCATCTCTTCAATATCCCACACGGTATCTTGCTTAATTTGAGTTTGGCCCCAGCCGGTGTTTGAAAGCACTCGGGGGTCCAAATCCGTCCTGCTCAGCAAAGTCTGCAAGACTGCCTGGCAATCAGGATGCGTAGGCCTATATGATCGGCGTCCAGAATTGTGACTGTCACTACTTCCTGCTTTGTGGTTGCTTCCAGTGCTTTGACCTCCAACCTCACTTCCTGCAGAGCTGGAAGATCTTCCCCAACAGGGAGCCTGGGAATTGCCTTGGTTTTCAGGAAGAGGGTGGCCTTTTTGATTGTCCCATGCTCCAGTGCTAGAATTTGGTTGGTTTGGACCACTCCATTCTCCAATCTTCAGTTCATCAGACCCAGACAGCTGTTTCCATTCTCCCTGAGAGACCCCAGATGTTAATTTGTTCCCTTCACCCCATTTGCTTTCATTTGCATGCTGAGGGCCAAAGTTCCAAGACCCACCACCCGTAGACCGGTTACTGTTATCCCAAGAATCACTTCTTGACCCATTAGGTTTTTGAACAGAAGCTCCTTTCCAGGAGTCCTCTCTATCCTTTCCATTGTTCCCATGGTTTCCAGAATTGCTCTGTCCAGAGACTGTGTCAGTTCCAGAAGACCCCCTAGCTGTACCCCAAGATCCAACACTCCCAGTCTTTCTTTCTCCAGTGCTTTGTGAAGGGGTGTCAGTGCTCCTGGAAGGGTTCCCCAAGCCCATTTCAAAGGGCATTCCCTTATTCTCCATAGGGTTTGGTGAACTTAAGTTCAAGGAGTTAGTGTTTCCATTTTTTGGTCCATCAGTGTTATGAATTTGAGCCTGTTCTCTGCCAGAGACAAAGTTAACACCCGCATTTTCCATCTTTGACTGCTGTTCCCTAGAGGTCTGACCTACTGTGCTAATCTGTGCATTGGAGCTACCGCTATCAGATTCTGAAGTCCCTTTCCTAGAATTGCCCTCTTGAACCAGTGCCGGCCAAGCAGAGGGGTTGCTATTTGGGTTAAAGTTGCTGAAGCCAGAACCGGGACCGATTCTATCTTGTCCACTCAAGTTCCTCCAATTACCTAGTCCATTGTTACTCTCGGCAGCAGGGTTGGAAGATTGAACAGATTTAGCCTTGGGATCAGATTTCCAGGCCCCAAGATTACATTCGTTTCCAGCGCTTCCAGACTGGCACTGGCTTCCTTTTCCTTTGTTACTAGTGGTGCTTCCTGGCAGAGCATTCTTCTCCAAGCCAGGGTTCGAGGCACTGTTGTTATCGGTGGTGTTTTCGGAAGAAGACTCAGCATCTTTGCTGGCAATACAAGGCCACTCTTCCATGTCAGACCCGTCTACAATCACCTTGTCCCAGATGTGAGTTGGATTGGCGTTGGTGCCGCTGTTGGAGGAGGCTCCAGGACCCCAAGTGGAATTTGCATAATTTGAAGCAGCAGCACCTCCAATTGCTGAATCTAAAAAAAAAAAACAAACAAAAACAAAACCCCACACCCAAAAAGGTCATTAATAATCAATATTATTTGCAACACTGAACATTACATTTTTGACGCCACTGATTACTGTTTTCATTAATAAGAACCCTTCCCTCAAACGTGTAACAAAGTTGCTCTGGAAGAACATCAGGCTGGAAAACACCGTTGAAAATACTGCTAAAAAAGGTCTTTCAACAAACTCCCCACAAGCATTTTGTGGGGACTTGAATTCACTATTGACTCACTACTTCTGCTGGAGTCCCACTCTAAGTTCAAAATAATAATAATAAGCCAGTTAATGAACCTGCATGGTCATTACTGATACTGGTTGTAGACTTTTCAAATACACCTTTAAAATCATACTATATATAGAACAAGAATGCGTATGTGCACGCATTCATATGCATGTGTGTGCGCATGCAGTCAGCTGTTGGTCTGCTACTCAACTGACTCAAAGCAACTTCAATTTATTACAGATCAAAAGATAAAAAAGACTGAAAACAAAAAGCATCTATGGAATATATAAAGCTGAAGAAGTCTATCCTTCAAATATTTTTTTCAAGTTGATTTTACTACTAGGAATTTCTTTCAACCCTTTGCAAAACAAAATTATTTCCAAAAGTTACTGTAAATCAAAAGAATCCAAAGCTACACAAATCAATTTCTACATAGTAACATGCAAGTCGTATTCAGTACGTAATTATCCCACATTTGTGTCACTGCTATATTTATCCTAGAAACCACAGTTTGTGGTTTTGTGAGCAGCTAAGATAATCTCTGCCACTGGATGGAGGCTAGTAAGAGATCTCGCTTTTCCTTCTCTTTCTCTCTCACCATCCCTACCTACTTCAAGTTCTCCAAGTTTCACCTCTCATTTGTGAGAGTTCTGATGGCAGCCAAGTCCTTTAATTAAATCAACTGTATTCACTAACTCAACACAAAACTGTCCACTTTTTGATGCGTTAGATTTTTGGTGGCTTAGCACATTGTCCACGGTAACTTGCAAGTTCAACGAGCTTTGGAGTCACTATGAGGAAATTAGCAGGATGAACGACAATGAATAGGGGCCCTCTCTTTCATCTGTGCTGAACTCTCATTATGTTCTATGTGGTATGACTTCACATGGAAACGATTTCTATATAGTTTTAAAGTAGACAAATTAACATAGTACCAGAATGGATGAAACCTATGTCAGTATTGGCAGCATAATGTCTGCATATATGCAAGCATGTTATCATCAGGAGGTTGTCAGCCAAGATTCCCTTGCCATCCACATAATTACCTCTGATCCTCTAAATAATTTAAGTCCATTAGTACTTCAGTGTTGTTCTCTATATAGGGTTCCACTCATTTTTCTATGTATTGTTAATACCAAGGGACCCTAAACTGCCCTCACCACAAATTCCCAGTGATGAAGACTAAACACCCTCCCTTCTGCAAAACCATGTATCCTAATGTATTCGTCTCATTCAGTTATCCCACCCAACCAGTTTAACTTATTTTGCAGAGCATTAAGAAAGTTCATAACATCTGCATCAGTATTCATACCTGAATATATAGTTACTACCAATACTTTCCTACATAACAGCTTCCATGAAAATAAGGCATAATGACCTAAAAAGGTGGACTCCCCCACTCCAGTTCCTACGTTACATATTCAGAAGTGAAGACCGCCATTTCTGGTTGCTAATACTTTTAATAGAAGATGAACAGACCAGCTTTCAGTGCCTGTCTCAGGTTTTCAGTTCATTAGCTTAATGAATGAACATCCACTGAATGCCTTCCAGATTCCCCAGCAAGGTTAGAACTCTCTTGTAAGCTTTGAATACTGATGAACAAAAGTTCATCTTCATCCATTAAACCCTAGCCACCAAGATCCAAAAGACCAAGCAGTTACCAGGCACATTCTGCTCCTTCTGTTGCCTTAACCTCAACTGCAACCTTAACAATAGCAAGGTAGTGTGACTCTCTACCGGTATTTATATCTGGCTATCCTTTTAGTACACTGAATAACCCTTTTTTCACCCCCTCCCCAATTAAAAAGCTTTCTGATTAGACTGATCACAGGAATAGCTTAAGGAGGACAGCCAAAGACAAGTTCAAAAGACTTCAAGGTTGCTGCCTTTTGAACTTAGCAATGATTCAGCAAATTAATGATGCACAGGCCGCTATGCACTCAGCAAGATCTTCACATAGGTGATTTTAACAAAGCATTTCACATTTCATCTTTGTGAAGACATTCTAAAAGTATTAAGATTGGGGTGCTTCCTAACATAGCGTATGAGGACAATATAATGCACTGTTTTCCAGAACCAGCCTCCCCTCGCTATACTTCAGTGGCACAAAATTTTGGCAATTTATGGTTTTGTCTTAAGATAATGGGTAAGGGCTCTTGGTTCTTAAAACAGACTCTTCCTTAAAACATAAGGAAGCATTCTTCCTTGAAACAAGTTTCTGATCTGACTAAAATGAAAAAAAGTTACTAGCAAATTACTACTTTTAAGGATGAAAGTATGGAGCTGAAATAAGTGAAAAGTATTGAAATGGAGTCCTGAAATGAAGATGCAGTTTTGCTGTGAGAGATGGTAGTAATTCTTAGAGGGTATTGTAACTACTGAAAGACTTCCACCAATAAAACTCAAGCTTTGTTTTCCAAAACTGTATTGCACATCCTGAATATCATTGGTATTAGAAGAATTATATAGACCACCCTCCACCCCAACCGCCCCGTACTACTACAAGACAACAGTAAATTTGGTGTCATCTTTCAGGTAACTTGACTTTTGTCATCTTACAGAAGCATTTCATTCTGGTAGAAAAAGATCCATGTGAAGAAGGAATATCTACTGCCTTTTTGTATAAAGCCTCACCAACATAATCTATAGCTATCTGGTGAATATAACAATGCAAAGGAGTAGGTAAGCTGCATTGTTTTCCCCTTTGGGAACCCACTTTTGTTTACACATGGGATGAATTAATCACAGTATCATGTACATAAGTGTCTGACAGAATTGGGCCCAATCCAAAATCCAATCTGTAAACTGCCAGGATCTCAGATGGAGTTAATGATGTGCAAGACAGAGCAACACCATACTTCGTTAAGCACTTTGATGGAGCACCCTATGGACAGCCCTGGCCTTCCTCTTGTCCAGCCACTCATTCCCACTCCTCGGGCACACCTACTCTCACATGCTAGCACATACGTTCCCACTGATATTCAGTGAGCTGAACTGGTAAATCACCCAGACTGAAGTTAGCTTTAAAAAACAACCTGGGTTAATTATAATCCAAGTCAGCACCCCAGCCCAGTTAATTGTGCTCTGGTGCAGAAATTTGGATGGGGTGAGGCAGGTCTGAAGGACCCGTTTCTTTCTTGGCAGCACTCCTGGCTTACATCAGGATAAAGCAACTAACCATTGGCATAAAAAGTTGCCACAATCAATGAAATACAACCACGTAACATCTGCGTTAACGCATCATTAAACTACATGTAAAAATATGAGAATCCATAAGATTGAATTACAGTCTCAGAAAAACAAATATTAGGTGTCGAATTAGTTGCACAGAACTTAAGGAGCCTCTAAAATACTTCAAAATGGTCCTCATATAGTACATCCAACAGCAAAAAAAACGCTGTTCATGAGAAATTTTGAAAACTTTTAGAATGCTTCACCACCATAAATTCTCCTTTGTCAGTCTACTACAGTCACTGTAAAGGTATACCAACGCTAGCAGGTACACCAAGGCTAGGATTTTTTATATAGGCAGAAGACTTTGGGTGTGTTATTTCCTTCTTAATCTTTCAGGTGTATTATCAAAATCTGCCATCTCCAAGATATCTGTTTTTAAACTGATTAGCTAAAACCTTGCCATTGTAGTTTGAAATTCACTCCCCTCCCTTATTAAATAGGGAACATGAAAGACAACAAGATAAATAAACTGTCAAACAGAGATTTGCTACAAAGGATTTAAAGTACTGAAACCACAACACAGACAGAATTATTCATTTTCCCAGAATCCTTGTTAGTAGGACAGCCATTCCATCTAGCTTGCTTGATTCTGGAGTTCCAAGTCACCTCTGTTTTTACTTCTGAACCATAGAGAACTATAAAAAGTTTATGCTCTCCAAGACTGTGGTTAAAAAAGAACAACCAAACCCATCCCCTTAATCTGGCATGGCTTTCAAAGGCAAACTCAGACAGAGTGGTATCGTTATTTTTTTCTTTTGACTTTCAAGCATTTATTATTTCTTTTTAAAACACCCTTTCTTAGAAGTCAAGTCATCCCTGACTTCTATAAAGAAAAATTTAGGTGATTTGAGAAGGCAGATGTCTTGAGTAGAATTTTGTTTGTTCTATCATAACTTAAGAAGGAAATACTACACTTACTGCAATTCCCCAAGGGTCTAAAAAATTCAGGAGCAGTTATAATTTCCCAATGCTCATAAAACAATTAATCTTAAAATCAATTTATCTTCTGGAATTCAAAATGAACAGAAAAGCAAAACCAGGACAGTCATCATTTTTATAAAAAGGCTTATCTAAGGAGAAAAACAAGATTACTACTGAAAAAAGTCAGGAACAAAAGGGCCATCTTTCTACCTCATCCAGGTGAGACGTGACAGACACCTGCCATTTGCAGACCTGATATCTACATGTCTGGTTTACCAGATCATATAAAAAAGTGACCAGATAGGAAATTCATGTCATTAAAGAAACCTAAAGAGCTATGAAGAACTACTCAATGACAATCATAAAACGCTGTTTATCTGTACATTGTGTTTACCTTGCTGAGGTCTTAAGAGCATTACAGCATCCAATTCAAACCACCCAAAACCTATTTTACAAAACAATTAACCCTCTTTCTTGTTCCATCTAGTAGTAAAAATTGCACCCATTGCTGCTAACAGCAAAAGTCTATACACTACAATAGTAGAAGTTCTCCAAAAGCAAGCTGAGGTGTTTTGTTATATGATGATACACTTATGCACAATTTCAGCGATCCTTTTTCTGCCGTGCATACACACGTTCATTTAATATTATTATTACTTGCCTGTTGCAGTCCCACTGTCGCTCTGCAGCAGTGCTCCTGTCACTGGTTGTGCGTTGTTTGGGTTTGTTCCTGGTGCTGCTGGGGGAGGAGGCCCTGCTCCACCCCCAAGGAGCATACAGGATGGCGGAGGGGGCTGCCCACGTTTCAGTAACACTTTGTGGTCCTGCTGGCAACGGAATCGCGGCGGCACCTCCCGAGGCATGTAGCGGGCGGCGCTCGGCGGTTGTCCGTTCGGCACTGCCACCCTTTTGGCATTGTTGCCACCATTGACTGGTGGCGATGGAGAGTTGCCAATTGGGCTGGCAGCCACTGGTTGGCTTAAACTTGGTTTCGTCACTTCGGGCACTGAAAAACAGGAAGAATGAAAATCAGAAATTTTTCCACTTAAACCTGCGCTAGCTACAAGAACTCACTGTGACTCTTTCCTTTAATAATTTTATTCTTCTCTGAAATATTGTTCAACTTCAACCATATTAAAAGACAATTTAATTAAAGAAGCAGGAACAGGCAGTAGCAGCAAACCTCTTGCTTCCATGTGCAACTCTGCACCCCAGGATGAAACTCTGCCCTCAGGAAGTATTTCACTCTAAGTCCCAAATTTCTTGGAAACGTAAAGTTGGGAAAGAATACTACCGGGGGCAATGAGTCATTTTAAAGTATGAGCAGTCAAATATAACTGGTTCCCCCCTGAGCTCTCTTCCTTGCTCTTCAACTAGTTTTTGGATTGTTATGCATCACCCTTATGGGAGTTCTGAAATCAGTTCCCAAGCTTTCACCTGCTTACTAGGCTACACGGCCATCACCAAAAGGAACAAGGAGAGGGGGAAAAACCCGTCCTCTTGGATTCAGAGTTGACAAATCTGAGTTCTCTGTACTGCTCTCAAATAAGGCAGTAATAGTTGACGCACACCCAAAAGGCCGTCCTACATACAGTGTTTGTATTGGACTTGCCTAAAGTTTCCCAGCTGGTCACCAGGTGCCCCTATAAGCAAGGACAAGCTGCTTCTGAGGGCTATTATGCATTGGAGAAGAGGAAAACCACAAACAAATCCTCAAGGATTTAACGCCATCACAGAATTTGCTTAAGAGACTCTAGACTTGTGACCCCTTACTCACATTCTCCATATGCTTTTTTTGAAACAGAGCAAAAGAAATTCCTAGCCAGGCATCTAGGAGGTGTAATTGCTAAGACAGACTCCAATGGCAAGGAAAATTTAATACATCTACTCTAGCCTTTGTTGAAGATTAAGACAAGAAAGGGACGCCCAGAAACCCACCCCACCCCACCCCCCCCAGCAAAGTGAACATAATCAGTAAAACTTTTCTTCTTACAAATGTGAGATCAAAAAAATTGAGTCTCTTTTTGGCAACATGAATGCCGTTATTCTCCATATTTTATTATGGGTTTTCAGATTTCTCTGTATAGGCTTCACTACCCAAAAACCAAAAAAGGAGTATTGTTAGCTGTAAGATCAAGTTATCATCTTTACTTCTCTTCTATAAATAATGGCATTTTCCCCACACAATTTTTAGAAAACTGACACACAGATCAAGATTAAGTGAAATGTATTTTTAGATCAGCTAAATAAGTAACTTTCAAGATGCTTACACTCATCAGTTTTGCCTTATCCATTGGACTTTCAGGCACCTGAACATCTCTGAAGTTTCCAAAATCAAGTCATTTTCACTCATTTTTGTATCTCACAATAAGCACTACTTTTCCTGTCTTCCACTCCATTTATATAGTTGTCTTCGGATTTTGGTTATTTGTCTAAAACTGTTGCAAAACTGAAAACTAAATATTTCAGCTAACCTATTTTATCCACAATCCTCATTCCCTCTTCAAGTATTTTGATGTTGACAACATGGACAGTTTTAGGTTCTCCATTTTAATCACCTCAACTCTTATTTCTTCTGAATACACATCTTCAGTATTTAATCTTGACTCACACTTCACCTTCCCTTTCCAACAGTTTTGATCAAGATCCAAGTCATAGCTCGAGTCAATCAGAAACGCTCGTTAGGATCATAGATTCTTACCTTTGGTTTTTTGATCTGTGACCTGTAAATTAAGAGCAAGAATGTAAATAGAGTTTTATGAACCTCAAAACAAACATTGAACAGTCTGTGCTAAATCACAACCTTAATTTATTAGCACAAGAACAGTATTTGTTGTTGCATGAAAATTATCAACTGATGAACTACAAGTCTAAACAGTATTCCTAGTCATATGCATGAAGTTTTTAAAAATACTACATCTCCTATAATACCTTTGCCTGATGCAAAAGTTCCTGGCAGAAACAGTAACTAATTCACTCATGATAATTTTTAGTATTCACCTCCCACCTCATCCCAAACATGGACTTCCAAAGCACAAATAAACATGTGCTATAGCACTACAGTTCTTCCAGATTTTGGAGGCAAAGTGTTACAGTTAAAGTGTAACAAAGACTTCCTTCTATGAGAGTATCCTTACAGCATTTTTACATTTTGTACATACAATTGTACATACATTGGGGCCAGCAACGGCAAGTGTAGCAGTCTGACTCTCTGCCATCTTCCCATTTTACCTTTCCCATGACATCTCTTTCCAAGGAAAAGAAATCCCTAAACCGTACTGGATTCATTGCCACAATTACAAGTAGTACCAGCAATACCCATAAAGCACCAGGCTTCAAAATCTCTTGAACACAATAAGAAGTTGATTACTGAAGTGAGCCATCACACTGGCCAATGTACTCAAAAACAGGTTTTGCTGTACCTCTACCAGATTTCAAGCTACAGTAGAGACAAACATACCACTGGTATATTCTCTGGAATCATGTGTATTGTAGCATGTTTTGAACCTGTCGATCATGAGTTCCACTACACAATAACGGAAAAACCCTAAAGATCATCATGTGTCAGGTTCTATGACACCTATTCTTAAAAGAAATTGCTGAACCAGTCCATAATTCTGGAAAGCCCACAGTGACAGTATAGAATAATGAAAGGACAAGTAAAAAGCAGTTTATTGTTTAAACCAACCAAGCCAGAACTCCTTTGTACGGTAAAGAATAAAACGACAAACGGCACTGAATTGCTATGGCATCATTTACTTTGCAAATATGAACACTGCAATATGCCAAGTGGAACATTCACTGTAATACAAAATCTTAAGCATCGTAACTTCACAGAATTATGTCATCCAAAAGTCTCCAAGATACTAAAAATGCACCTGTACCAAGCCAAACATAAATTTTAATTTCACTTATGAAAAATCCCATATGCATCAAACTAAGTCTTCTTCTGAAGCACAGTTAAAAAATCTGTTAAGCACTTAGTGGCTCTGATGCTCCACTACCAAATGAAAAGGAAGAGGGGGCGAAAAATTATTCATTAATCCAATCTGGTAACGCTGATCGGTTTACTATGGTCAACAGTAAACGAGTAACTTGTCTACTTGGAAGAACCTCATTATAGCAAATCTTTAAAGAATTCTACATGATAACCACAGTTTGCTTTAGTGGAAAAAAAAAATTACTTCTGCCTATACAGCATCTCTTTCCGAATCAAAACAATCTGTTTCTTGTTTCGGGGTTTGTTGGGCTTTTTGGTTTGTTTTGGTGTGGGTTTTTTTGGTTGTTGTTTTGGGGTTGGTTGGTGGGTTTTTTTTGGTCTAGAATGCAAAAGTTGAGAAAATGTGACACACTCAGATTTACAAATGTCATCTCTCTGTGGGAACCTATAAGCATTGACAAGGCAGAGGCAGCTCTAGCAAACGGGAAGGTGGAGTCAAAGTCAGCCCTCTGACAAGCTACCAAACAGCCTCTGGGACACCAACCACAGGAATTTAGCCTATGAATTTGCTTGCATAACCTCTGTTGAAGTGATTTTTTTTTATTACTATTTTTTAAGTTTCAGAAGATCCAGACAGAAAACAATTGTTTCATGTTATACAAACTCTGTCTGAAAATGGAACCCCCAAAATCATTACTGCTTATTTGGTGAATAACACCACAGTCACTAAGGTCAAACACACATATTTATGCTCTGTCCATTCGGTTGCCTGCTTTGCTATTCCTAGATACCTCCAAGTATTACTGTTAAGTTTGGTCTCTTGGAGATTAACTTACTTAGTGTTTACCCTTCCTTAGATTTTGGCAAAATATCATAACATTCAATCATAGTGAATAGCTTAGTAGGTGAGGGACCACACAGGAAAACTGGCAAACCTCCTTTGTATTCAAAGCACTGATTCCTCAGTAAACACTCACAACGCTTATCAAGATGATCAGTACAACCTTTTCAACTTTCTCTTGTATCATTCAGTATCAACATATAATCCTCAAGCCACTAGTCTTTATTTACCAGGTCTGCTCCTCCTGGTTCCTACATACACTTTTTGTACTTGAACATTAAAGAGCAGCAACACTGAGGCAAAAAGACACTGAAGAAACCTTACTCTGTAGCTACTGATCTTTTGCAGTATTACTGGGGACATATCAAAACAATGGGTGGATAAAGACAACAGAAATACGCCAGTTTATTCGAACCTAATTTAAACTGATAGACTCAAACTGGTGAAAAAGTCAGGTTTAAAAAGACCCCAGATGAGCCAAAACTTAACTGAAACCGATGCTGGCTGTTCTCAGCGGAAACCTACAGAATCTAACACTGAGTAGCGTCTGATCTTTTGTCGGATCTGTTGTTACTGAACCAACTGAAAAACAGAGAAGGAAAGTAAAGCCTTCTGTTCTCAATTACACATAATCATTAAGGTTGGAAGGGACAGCCTCTTGAGATCTAGTCCGCAGTTCCCACCCCTGTTCCCCACACGTCCCCAGGAGTCTCCCCAACTCAAAGTCATCAAAACCAGACTGCACAGGGCCACGTCCAACTCATTTCTGAGCACCTCTGAAGATGGAGGCACCACAACCTCTCTGGGAAACCAGTAGTTGCCCAGACACACACGCACACAAAAAAAGTCTTTTTACAATTAAGTGGAATTTCCGGTATTTCAATTTGTGCACAATGACTTGTGCCTTGTCACTGGGCACCACTGAGAAGAGCCTGCCTCCATCTTCTTTACTCCCTCCCACAAGGTATTTATATACATCAATTGATATGATCCCCCTGAGCCTTCTCTTCTCCAGTCTGAACAGCCCCAGCTCATTCAGTGCCTTCTCATTTGTCAGATACTCCAGTCCCTTAATCACTTTAGGGGCCTCTTGCTGGACCCACTCCAGGATGGTTACAGCTGTCTTGTACTGGGAAGCCCAGAACTAGTCAGAAAGGATTTTACCAGGAAAAAGCACAGATAAAGCTGCGAAGGGCTCAAGCTCATATGTCACTAACTCCTAGAACAATCTTCTAGATTTTCAGCAAAATAGAGAGTTTCTAATATATCAAGTGTTCAAATCCATTTTCTGAGTGAAACCAATTTTCAGTGACTTATCAATTCTCCACAGCTCAGGCTCGAACTGATCCACTTCAGCAAAAGAGCTATTAGCTACAGAAAATGTAAATCCTAACTAATACTTCACAAAAAATAAAGGCAACCCTCAGTACTAAATATTTCATATAAACTTCCTTAAGAACTTACAGGAAAAAAAAATCTTCTTGCTCTAGAAAATATTTAGTCAATTTTACTTCAAGAATTGCAAAAGCTTCACTGAATTTCCATCCTCAAACACCTCAAAACAGCAGGAGTTGCATAGATCAAGAGAACCCATATTCAATTACTTAAAACATCTTTTACTTCACATGACACACTAAGGAGAAGAAATGTCTAAGTTAAACAGTTACGTTCCAGAAAAATTATGCAAAAAATAGTCTTTAATGAAGCATCACTCTAAACAATCAAGTTTTTAAGGTCAAACACAATTAAATATCTTACCACACCCAATACTATTTATGTTCAGCTGGATAAGAGAATTCAAATACAAAAACCTACCTTCTGAGCAGATTCCTTCTTTTTCTTATCCTCTTTCTTCCTTTTCTTGTCTTCCATTAACTGTTCTTCCCTTTCTTGCTCCTTCTCTCTGCCAAAACAAGAAAAACAATGGTATAAGCACAATCAAGTTGTATAAGAGCCACACGTACTATATCCCTTTTTCTCCCAAGAACGAAAGTCAAAATACTAGATTCCTCTTATCATCATGTTTCATTCGCACTTGAGCGTTTCAGTCTAACTGGGATAAGAAAGGCACCTTCTAGCTCACTGCGGCCACAATCACACCACTTGCTGCACAAAGGAAAACTCCTTTATTCAGATCAGGCCTCTTATGGCAGGACCCTATATAAATTAACTACATGCCTAATATTAGAAAATATCTTCAAGACATTTTGGCCAAAGTACCCTTTTAATTGGGTTGTGCTATTATTTAATGAACAGTCTCATGAATCTTTTCATATGGTTAAAAAAGGGAAGTGGTAATTTAATATAAGATGGTTTGGTCTGATATGACATTTATCTTCACAAGGGGAAGAGATTATTGTATTGCCTGTAGCTATGTCACTTGTAAGAGACTAGAAATGTCATATCAAATCAAACCCATCATTTATTATACAAATCACTAATTTAATTTCTAGCCTATTGTACCCACCCACAGAATTTCTGTGATGAAACCTGTAATATAAATTACTTTCCAGGGAATCTATTTTTTCTACAAGAACATTCGTTCAAAAAAGGAAGAAAAATATGTGCAGCTGCTATTGTTGTCAAGCTATCATCTTGTTGCTATGTTTCGTATCAAATGTGAAAGTACCAGAAAATGGTTAATTTACTGCATATATGCTATTGGGTGAGCTGTTTCTATGGTGAATCACATTTTCGTTAACCAATTCTGTTCACCTCCTTGAAAGTAAATTTAAGACCAAGTTTTCAGCTCTCTTGGGAGTAATTTCTTTTTGCAGGGAAAAACCAAGACAAAGACAATTGATGTAAGAAGATGATCTGACAGATGAGGGGTAGGATCAGAGACCAGAGATATGTACTTTACAAATGGGAAACAACTAACAACTGTAACCCATGACCTTTCAGAACAAGATTTTATAAAAAACAGAACAGCTTTATAAACAAAATTGGAGTTTGTAATACTACTGCACTATTTCTTAGATTTATGCACAAATCAAAGCTCTTTTTTGACCACAGTTTAAAAATCTTAGAGTTGAGTTGGCTTTGCCGGCTTTTCCCTCCATTGCATTTATATGGTACAAGTAATATTTTTGTTTGCATTTTCACTAGGTGCTGCCAAGCCAGAGTACAAAGAAACATTTACATAACTAATCAATTCATACAAAAATGTTTTGAGATGTTATGTGTTGACAGCTTCCTGATTGAGGACTTCAAAGAACTCTCTTAAAGAGAAAAGGAGCTATGGGCAGTAATAAAATGTATTCCTGGTTTCCTAATGTTAGGCTCTCCTTCGTGGCTGGAGAAAATGGATAAGGGCAAGATCAGTCCTTAGTAACAACATCCTGAGGTTATTACCAAATCCAATTCATACATAACAGCAAGTTCAGTCTGCATTGAACGAAGTTTGAGGCAAGCTTTCCACATCATACAGAACAGCATTTTATGCACTCTGTCTGGTATTGCTTAAGCCAGGTCAGTTCTTGCTCTGTTTTGTTCTCCATAAAATGTCACAGCACACTTCCCAGCCCTGAACTCTGGCAAGGAAAAGCCCCACAGGTTTTTAATTTTTACTAACAGCACAAGACATGAAGAACTGGGAGGTTAGTATATCTCACACTGTCTGTCATGGCATTGAGACAAAATTTTCCATTTTCTTTGAGCCACAGACTGTAAGCAATATGAAAAAGCTCTCCAGTGACACCCTCCTCTTTCAAAGTTACTATAACCTCAAATTATGTTTACTACTTTTGTACCGTCAAGCTGTGTGCACCTTTTGGGCTGTAGTGCCAGTTACAAATATACCATTTCCAAAACACTTCCTTGCAGCAGGCAAGCTTAAGAGCTGTCTTAACAGAGCTGCTGAAAAAGGGTAGGATCAAACTACAAAATGACTTCCAGTAACTGCCTGGCACACAGACAGCCTTCTACTTAAAAGCACCTTCCTTAGTTTTGTGACCAGAAGAGCAGGGAATGGAAAAGAATGAGAAAAAGGCCATATTCACAATCAAAGCTGAAGCTATGGCTTATGACGACATGTAGCACTAATAATAAAAGCAGCCAAGGACAGAAGATGCATAGACTGAAAGTAAACACCTAGTTATGGTCATCTGTCTTCGTAGTAAGATCAGGACACGAAGATTGCTACAGCCACTGCTTTGTTTTCAGATATATACGGACAAGTAGCTGCGGTACTAAGGCTGCAGAGAAGCCCTTTGTTTTGCACGACGACCTCCCCTTCTGCTCTTTTAGTAGAGATGTGCATTTAATATTCTATTGGGCTCCTCATCAACAACTACAATATAGCAATAATCAATACTTAGTAATTTAAGCTTCAACTCATGTAAGCACACACCTAAGGTCCTCTGAGGGGGAAGGGATCTGAACACTTGGGCTGCATCACATGTAGAAGACCATAAAGTCCCTGACAAAATGGAATTGAAACCTTATAAACATGTAGGAAGGATGAAGTTATACTCTCCAAATGACAGAGCAAGTATTGATGCTACAGACACTAACAATGTACCACTATGTTGAAAGTTCACTGAATCTCAGGGGGAGGGTCGGGCAGGAATTGCTTATGCCATTTTGGGTATCACACTTGCCATCTTCCCACTTTCACTCTGATGGATTTCACTATTATTTGAAGTTTTATTATCAATGGTTTGCTTTTTTCCATTGTACGCAAGACACTTGTTAAACACAAACTTAACTTGCAGCGTTAAGTGTTCCAATAAATTTAACATAAACAAAGCTTTCAAGTACCTCATCGATTCATTCAGCTGCCATCACTCCCTTTTAACCTTCTCCCTTTAGCTAAAACATAATTCTTCCTGGCCTGGTCAGGGAAACAGAGGGGTCCATCATGTACATTCCAGCAACCAGCTGCTTACATTGGCAAGATGAACACTGCGAGAAAATCCATCAACTCAGAACGAGTGAATTTAGAGTAATACAATGGGGTGTGGTTCCGGTTTTTGTTACCAGCACATAGTAATGGGAACACGGACACACCACAACCCTGAAGAGGAAGTTTGTTAAATAGTGATCAGCCACCAGCTGCTTCTCCAGCTTTCTTCAAGCATGTGTCCATCTTAAAAATATGACCTAATGGTACTTCAGTATTTCCCACAACATCTTAGAATCAACATTATTGAAAAGTATTTTAAAATTGTATCACAGACTTTGAGTATTTAAAGTAAGGCATACTAACAGCCTGCAAATGAAGAGAAACTATAGATTGTAATCCAAAATTTTGTGTTTTTATTAAAAAAAACCAAACAAAACAAAACAGTAGCTGTGATGTAGTACACTCAATACCTTAATTTCTTATAACAACCTCTTCTGGCTAAGACAAAAAGCAATCGTTTCAGAGAAAAGAAGGTTTTTCAGCTACTTAACTAGAGAAGTAACAGAAAGTTCTTGTGAAGTCCAAATTATTAAAGCGTGTAGTCATTTAAAAAGAAAAAAAAAAAGATATTCAGGAAGTGTGCCCTTCCCCAAAACAACTGACCAGTTTTGGAAAGTGTTAATTTTCTGCAAAATCCTAACTATTAATTTTTTTTTTTCCAGGAAACTATTTTTAAAAGACTTATTCTCACAATATATGGACTTGCGGCATGTGTAGAGGACAGAAGTTGTCTTCAAAGTTCTTGCTATCAAACTGAACTGCAAGACGAGATGATATACTCTCTATTACATACTATCCGCTGGCAACATGCTTTGATAGGCAGAGATAAAGAGCCACACAGAGTATTAGTCTATGCAAAAAACCCACAACTCTATAAAGTCACCCTCAAACTAAAACTGCACAAATAAAAATAAAAAAGAACCACCAACCCAAACCAGTAAAATATAAGAAATGAAAATTCCTAGAAGCTCAGGAGTGGCACTTTAGTGTATGCAACTCTTAGTCCCCTCCACAGGGCTACAGGACAGTAGCGTAACAGCGTTTGGGAGTTCCTCATACATGAAGATGCGGACTAGGTACCAGTACTGTGAGTCATCTTCCCTCCTCTTGAGCCCACACTTTACTTTCAGTAAACTGGGTTTAGCTATACTATAACACAAGAGTGACAGTAAATTTCTATAGGCGCATCCTGTTCTCTGCATTGTAATAAGCATAGGATGATTTACAAATATGCTTCCAAATTGTGAGCCAACTTCTGTATATTCTTCCAGAATATGGGGGATTCCGAAACTACACTTGTAGAATCAGCAACTTTAACAGAATAAGCTTCTACCTATACAGCTAGAAGATCACATTAACACCTGTTAAATTCTCCCTAAAGGCCTTAGCGATAACTAGCCAGAGCTAATGGCCATCACCATGATTTGCATGCATAGACCAGTCTCACTTCAAGCCAACACTTGAGCTATTAACTCACTCTTTCTTACAGACAGGCCTTTAGTGATCCAAAGTATCAGACCACAAATATATTTCTAATCATTCAGAAATAGACAAGACTCAAAACTTGAGGGCCCAACCAGAAATTTCATCTACATTTAAGGTGTCCAAACTTTGGTCAATATTTAAAGCAAGAAGAATTTCCAATGAACTCTAACTACAGGCATCTAGCTTATTATTTCTTAAAGTTTCCTCAGTATTTTGGTAAATTACACAGCCTGGATATCAGCAGAATTATGCATCACACATCGGTGTGCCTGATACATTGCAAAACACCTTTATAACAATCTCAAGGCCAGTTACACTTCCAAGGCAAAAGCTCCTCTCAATCTACACAGGGGCAAAACCTCTTGCAGAAAAGTAGGCTGTCTTCAACAGTGCTATTTCCTAAACAGCTTGCTGCTGCCACTAGAAAATCTAGGTTTCATTTTCTTCCACTTTATTTCTCTTCATCAGGCCCTGTCCCTGACCTTCCCTTGCTTGAGCCTTCTCTGGAACTCAGATGATTGTATGGCAAGCAAATTTGACTCACAAAAACTCACCTGGACCACTCCCATCCATTTTGTAAATGGAATTACCTTAGAGTATTACCAGATTAACACCAGAAGTAGCACACACAAGAAGCAAGGAATCTTCTTTCACAGGAACATGTTATATTGGTTGCAGTTGAGAAACTGCACCTTATTGTATGGCAATGCTTCTCCACACAGCACCCAGTTAAAACTTTACAGATTGTATCATAGAAAGATCTACCAGTAAAAGTGAGTGTATTTCCTTTTGAAACAGGCTCCTACATTAATATATCAAGGAGAACGTGTTTCCTCTGGACTGTATTTAGACCTTTATCCCATACTCTGCATATGTGACCTGAGCATGGTCACCCACATCTGTGCAATTCTCATAACTGTAATTCTCTTATTAACTGTAACGAGGGCTTTATTGGTACAATCCTCTAGCAAAAGAGTATTTATAAATACATTTAAAAACATAAGATGGTTAGAACTAAGGGTCATGAACAATGAAGTAAAAGCATACTACAAACTCCCAAATGAGTTCTTGCATCTTGAGGTGCAGGACCTTCTTGCTGCAGCAAAGAGTACTGGCAGTCTGCTGCTTCAAATGCTCAAGGTGGATGAATGCTTTTAAATCATATCAGGGACTAAAAATGAAGCAAAATGAGATGCACTGCTACTGGAGTATAGAAATCTTTACAGTCGTACTTCTACTTTCTTTCAACATAGCCCACTTAGCAGACATGCTCCATTATTTCAACAGTACGAGGACAGTGTGGTGTGTCCAAACATGCACGCGTGCTCCAGCATATTTAAATAGGACATCAAAAACAAAAGCAAGACATAACACAGCATGGGATAAATCCCAGGGTTGACAGACCCTAAATTCCTAAAGGTAAAATTACTTTCACTAGACTAAGCCATGTAAAGAGTTATGGTCTTGCTAATCAAAAGATTCAAAATGGGATTAATTCATTTTATAAAAAAAGGTTAAAATGCGTAACATCACAGCCACCTTTCCTGTTCAGCACTGTTTGCATGCATGAACTAGACAGATGTAAGCCATCGAAAAGCCGGTTAAATAGGAAATAGACATTTAGATAGTCTTTAAGCTGAACTGACAAAAATTAAATATGAAATTACTTTAGGCCAAATGAATTCTGATGTTTACAAGGAAAAAACCTGATCCTTCAGGGTAGCACCCCTGAAGATCCGGAGTATAAAAATTTCAAGAAGAAAAAAAGAAAGTTACTTGTTTTCTTGAAATAAGACTGAAGTCTACAGCATCATTGAACAACTGGAATACTGAAATAAGAGATAAACCATGCAGTTTAAAAACAACCAGTTAGTAAAAGAACAACTGTCCTACACTTTTTGAATGAAAGTGAAATCAAGATATCAGACCTCCGACCTTCAGTAGAGTCTGAAATTAAAACTTTCCTTGTTGTAACATATATGTACATAGCATAACACAGGTAAGACAAAAAGTGTGTCACCCTCCCGCCCCCACACACACCCCCAGGCAAGCTTCAAATTTTATACAGACACAATATACGCTTCTCCATGTATTTAATGAAAAGGCTTTAGAAAGTGTGTTTCTAGAAGTGCTCTGTAGAGCAGTGTTTTCAAAAGGCAAGACTATCACTCATCAAGGAGTTAAGAGTAAGCTGCTTTTTTCTTCTCTTTGGCTGAAAACCAGAACAGCGTCACAGCAAGAAGTTTGCTTACTTTAAATAGCGTATCTGGAAAAACTGATATGCCTTTATCGCAGCAAAACATCGGTAATTTGAAGGTGCTGTAGAAAATAACCAACTTTAAAACACTGGCGTACCAACTTCGCTAGAAGTACACTTTTCTAAAGAAAGTCTCCTTATAGACTGCTATTAGACTTGTTAATAGAGTAAAATTAATTCTTTGTGAAGTGTTCTACATACACATATATATATGTGCACAGTGATTTACATAATAGGAAAAAAATAACTCTGTCCATAAAGAGCTGTTACCTTGAAAGAATGGACAGTATAAGCCCTACAATACAACAACAAATGCTCACAAATAAGGAGGTTTGTTCTCAACACTTCTGCAACTTGGAGGGGGTGGTGTCACTTTTAAGAGTGTCCTATTAATAAGAAAACTTGGATTGTGTGGGGGAAAAAAACAAACAACAACCCCAAACCACAAAAACAATAAATGGTTTTAATATTCCATATTTCTTGCTTGCACTCCTTTTATAAATTACTCTTTCCAGCTCTATCACTTTTATACATTAAAAGAATGACTTCCTGGTACAATCTAAAGTTTCCAAATGTTAGCCACAGTTGATAAAAAGGAAAGTTTTAAGGAAATGGAGAGCTATAGCCGAAGTTCTAGAATGTAAGAACTAAGTGAGTTTTCTCCCCTACTTCAGCCTTCAAATGCTTCAGAGTTCTTACAGATCACTAACTATTATTTCATAGCATGCGCTCTCATGCATACCAAGACACAGATAAAGTGTTTAGAGAATTGTGAAATGTGGTAAAAATAGCCCAGGAATGGCAAAACATTCAGTTAGAAATCTGCCTGTAATTAAGATGTCATAACAGAACATTCATTCAGCAAGACACAGTTCTATTCAGGACTTCAACGTTTTACGTGATATCAAATAACCTTATTTTCCTCTAAAACTACTCACACCTGTAGAAAGCTCCATTACCTACAACTGTTTACCAAGAAAAGTACCTTCTGAAAGCCACCAAACACACATAGATAAATGAATGCCTAACAAACAATATAGAACAGTAAATGGATAACAGCTACCACAATAAAATCTCAATAACGAACCTGCCTCTGCTACAGGCTGAGAGATAAACAAGTCAGTTTTTTTGAGAAGGGAAGAGCTGGCAATCCTCAAGAAGTACAGTTAAGATCTCTGTTCCACTACAGATGATCTGTCTTGGTAATATGTACTATTTCAAACCTTAATTCTTGCTGAAGCCATAAATTCAGCAGGTAAGACGACAGACTACCTGGCAAAACTCTTCTCTGTTATCTTCCATTAAGTCCTTTCACTTCTGCAATTATGGGCAGGTATGGGGGAATATCAAAGCTCTGGGCAGAGCTCTTACATGCTGAGGGAGCTGCTGCTGAACTTCCCTTTGCATGTGAGACACTTCTTTTCACACCACCATCCAAAAAGAACTTTTTACATACCTCACCGTGCATATAGAAATTCTTCAAGAGTCCTACTTTGCAACACAAACGTGGTTTGAAAAGAACGCAGGCTATCTGGGAAAAGTGCCAGATGTCAGTTAAAGGATTGCTTATTAGTCTGTAAGTGCAGTATACACAAGTATTTGCCAGTATTGCTTTGTATTAAAAGGTTAAGAGATGTAAACTCTACCAGTTTTATAATCCCAAATGGTTTGCATGTCAGGAGAAAAAAAATCCTTTAATTTGAAAACTAACAGAAGGAAGGGTAAACAGAACCTTTTCCCTAAACAGTCCTTTCCAGTTTGCCTTTTGTTTTGTTTTTTATTTTACCAATTAATCTTTTGGAACTAAGTGACACTTTCTGCACTAGACACATGATAGTCTTACTGGTCTATCAGTATCACAAATAATTCTGACTGAAGGGACCTCTGGAAGTTACCTGGCATCTGCTCTAACCCCACACTCCAAACAGAGCCATCATCATGCAGGTGGCTCAGGACCTAGTTGCATTCTGACTGCCTCCAAGGACAGAGACATATCACCGTGGAGAGCTTATTCAATTATTTTTATTTTCTTTTAACTACACCCATTGCATTTGCCTCCCCCAGTATCTAACCAGAATTTCTTTTATGCAACTTGTGTTTGCTGTCTCTTGTTTTATCACCATGCACCACCTCCAGGAAGAGTCTGGCTCTCTATACCCTCTCATAAGGGAGCCGAAGACAGCAGTAACATTACCCCCTTAGCCTTCTATTTCTAAGGCTGAACAACTCCAGTTCTCTTAGCCTCAACTTGTGCAAGATGTGCTCCAGAACACTAATCATCTTAGTGGCCGTTCAATATGTGTCTGTCCTGTAAGCCAAAGTCCTGTAAGGGAGCCAAAACTGGAACACAGTATGTCAATGGTGGACTTTTAAGTGTTGAATAAAGAATAATCACTTCTTTTGACCCACTGGCTATAGCCTTGCTAGTACAGCCCAGCATGTGGCTAGTTTCTTAACAGCAAGGACACCCCGCTGACTCACATTCTACTTGGACCTTCGGGTGTTTTTTCTGCAGAGCTGCTTTCTAGTCAGTGGATGCCTAATTTATGCTATAGCACAGGGTTATTTTGCCCCAGGTGTACTATTTTCCATTTGCATTTGCTGAATTTCAAGGTGTTTCTGTCAGACCATTTTCTCCAGCCTACTGAGCTCCCCCTCAACAGCAGTCTTGCCCTCCAGAAGTATCAACCACTCGGCCCCATTTAGGATCATCTGCGAACGTGCTGAGGGTACATTGCACCCCATTGACCAGGTCACTAGTACAGACATTGAACATTATCAGCTCCAGCATTGCCTCCCACAAAGCACCATATTGCCCAGCTGGCAGTGAATTCTGCATCTCTGACCATAACCAACTCTGTGTCACTGACTCTGGCAATCCAGCTCTGGAATCCTTTTTCAAAAAATGTATTAACTTAGAGCAGAATGAACAAGTATTTCTGTATTTAGTGATCCAGTGAGCAGGGAACTAGTTACAGCTATGTCTTCTGCAGATCTGCAGCAGAAACCCCTAAATGAGCTACCCGCCACTTCAGGTGCCTGTATCAGTACACCACAGCATTTTGCAGCCCAGATCGACTCCACAAGTCAAGCTCTAATGGCAGCTTTATCAATGCCTCGCTGGGGCTTTGAACTGGTTACAAATTGTGACGCAAGTGAAGCTGATGAGCATTACTGTCACCTTAATAACACATTCATGTAGGTATATGGATAAGTGCTATTAAAAAAAAAACCAACCTGTTTGCTGTTAATCATCTGACTGCAGTTAAAAAGCAAATGCTAACTCCTGACTACAGTATAAACTTAATTTTAACAAAAGCAGCTCTGTACCTTTTTAGATTACAAACTTCTGTCTTAAATGCCAAGAATAGAATTATTTTTAACACTTAAAAAAGTCTCAAGAAACTGATCTATTTGCTATGGCAACTATGCCACAGTAAGCACAATTATGAAATTTGTTTTAATGTCAGAATGTGACATTTCAGAAAGAATACTAAAAAATATAATGTAGTTTAATTAAATGAAACATCTTCTGTCAGAGCATAATTCGTGGCACCAGCACAGGCCATGCAGACAGTAAGGAACTGGATCATACAGAATCTTCACAACAGAAGTAGTTACATTTAAAACAAACTTCAAAAATATCAGTCATAATCCAAGAAATGTTACATTTGTGTTTCCCAGCCATTAAAAAAACCACACCTAAAATATCCAAAATATCTGGAGATACAGGACAGAATTTTAGGAGAAGGTGGAAATAAAGAAAACATTAGATAACACCACATTACAGTGTTATTGCTGTAGTTTAATACACTTTAAGATACTGAAGGTTTTCTTTTGTGGTATGGCACTTCAGGAAAGATAAAGAAAACATTTAAATAAACATATGAGCCAAGCAGTTTCTATTTAGTGACAGTTACATTGAGGGGGGAAAGAAGAACAGGACAGGACACAAGGGACCAAAATGAACCCTGATAGAAGCATGCTGCTTAAAAGCAGCTTCTAATGAACGATGAGGTGCTTGGAATTCTACCTGCCTGGGGATATTATAAGAATACCCTCACAGCATCAGAATGGTATAATTTATACTTCATTTTATAAGCGATCTGATTGTTTACTTTTATTCAGTTTCCAAAGAAACCTTCTAAATTCACTTGCTATAAAAACCAAAACGCTTTATGCAAGTTAATTAATAGCCTGACAAGCATATTACATACCTCCAGATCTGTATAATATTGTAAAATTTTCCATTTACGGTGCTTCAGGGCACTACAGTAATGAAAATAACATTTATCAAACTGTAAGCCATTATTTTAATTATACTAAATCAAAATACTAAAGCAAGAATGTATTTCATTTTATCAGTGGGAAGTTAAGAACAAGGTTTTCCACACAAAGTTATTATTCATCTGTTGCAGGCCAAGCTGGAAGAACCAGCAAGTTAAGGTTGCTTGAACTTCTAATACACTAAAAAAACAACTCTTGCAGCTTGCTCAGATTTTCTTGGCAAAGGTATTTAAGGTTTGTGTTTTCTACTCCAGTTGCTGCCTGAGGCAGTATTTATTTTTAACAGGTAAGAAAATTCATTCAGCTACTTCCTGAAAATATTCAGTTACAAAGTTTCAGGGCTGTCATGATCCATATCAGGAAGTCTAATTTAAAGGCAGAAGAAAAAAGAAATATATTTTGCAGGACTTGGAAACGCTCTATAAATCTTACCAAATTACTGTCTCTTCAAACAACTCTGGCTGCATAAGTTCAGTATATTCAGCTGGAGTTGAGCAGGTAAATTCTTGATACTCAACTACTACTAAGCACGCTCCATAAACTAAGGCTTAGAACTAGGGTTAAATGAAGAATTCCCCCCCAATTACTGTTCTTGAAGACTACAAACAATTGTTTATCCTCAGCAGCGACAAACACTATTCCTCTTCATCCTTATTCCAGCTGAACTGAGAGCTGAAGCAGCACTAAAGGCAAGTAAAAAGCCCCCAGGAACAAGCTGTACAACCAGACTGCAGTAAAGCAGGACAAAGATTCAGGAGCTTTCAATTGGAGTCCACCATATTGCATAGGCACAAACCAGTACTTGCATTCAGCTATCCCCTCACACTTCACTGGACAAGTTGGTTCCTTCCTAAAATACTTCGAATAACAGTTTTGAAGCCCCTTATTTTAAACCATATTTATGTGTTTTGCGCAATGAGTAAAATGCAGATGTAGCATCTTGTATGAAACAAAAAAACTGAAACCCTGTATCTGCATGCATGTAGCACAGCAAATAACTTCATTTAATGCTATTGCGCCATATGTAATTAGACAAATGGTTAGCTGGCGAAGTCTTAAACAGATGTATACTTCTCAAAAGTTCATCAGTATCTTGTAATTTTAATGACAGTATATAATCATAACCTTCCTGTGTCAGATGAGGGAAAAACCACACAAGAGATTGATATGTACATTGTTAAGTAATAGCCAAATACTAGATGCTATAAGAGCCAACTATCAATCTTGGCAATCGCAAAGCTCAAATAGAGACAGCACTCAGTCTGCACTAAGAACTTGTTTACCAGCTAAATACCATGGATTAGTGAGTGAGTTCTTAGAATGCAGTAAAGATGATATACACTCACTTCACAGTGAAGCTGCAGTTAAGCACAGTGTATACTGAACTTGAATGAGAAAGAGATCTGTAACAGGCAAAATTCAGTCTGGTCTGTGACTAGGTAACACATGTTCAACTTCTCATGCTGATTCTAAAATGCAACTGTTGCATCCACTACCTTCTCACCCTCCGGTACTTTTAATGACATATTTCCTTAAGAAATACCAGCTATGTTTAGCATCTCAGTGAAGTTGTACACTTTTTTTTTTCTCCATTTAGAGTTGACTTGGGGGGAGGGAAGGATGACATTTAGTAACACATACCACACAACACAGAGCTTTCCCAGGATGTGTTACAAAACAAGACTGCATGACCTGCTCAAGGTTACAGAACAACTCCATTGCTCACTCTGAATTAAAAACTGGTATCCTCCTGACTCCACCTGTATTTTCACTAATAAAATAATAGCACTACTGAACACTTGCACAGCTCCTTTCATCACAGCATGTCAAAGGTCTTTATAAATATTAATTAAGCATTGCAACAACACTAAGAAGTATGTAAAACTTAATTCTGCACATGAGTAAACCCAAGCAAAGAATAAATAACCTATGTTCAAAGTCAGAGGACAAGTCAGCAGTATGGAGAATAAATGGCTCTTGCAATTAAGGAGCCCTCCATTAGAAACAAGGGCATAATTAATATTCCACATGTGATGTGAACTGTACAGCCCTTGGCTCCCCATACATTACTATAAAGCCTCTGCCATGCTCAATCCTGCAAAGATCACACTAAGTTTCAGGCAGCATTCTCATGAAGACACTATGTTTGGCTTCGTCCAAACACAGAAAACAGTTCTCACTAGATCTTTAGTAAAATTACATTTTTCTTGTCTGGTAACTTTCTTAGAGAAGACAGGCAAGAGTGTGATATTTTTCAGTAACTTTACAAAATTAACAAGTAGCATCAAGCCGAGACAGAATTCAAACATGAATTCAGACTCCACAAATAAAATTAAGTTCCTAAACGTTCAGTCATGTACTCTGGTAATTAAGGAAATAAAACACCAATGTCTTAAGAACTCAATATCCATTTTCAAAAGAAATAACCTGAGTCCAAAATGAATGTTTTCAGCAAGCTATAGTGTAGTCATCGCTTCATCAAGTACTTCAGTGATCTTACAGCTTAATGTAACATGTCCACTTGCTACACATCACTCCTTTACTCTAACCAAGGACCATAACTATCATGAGACACCAATCTGTAACACTCATAGTTCTAGTGTGAAAGCCAACCATGCTAAAACACACCAAAGTTGATTTGCTTCTGTCCTGCCACATTCACAGATTATAACAGGAGTGAGATTAATTTTTTAAAATTCTTTTTCATATACTGAAAAGACCCCAAAGGTGACATGCTCTGAATTCCCACAAAAATTTCCTTTTAAATTCAGTTTGAGAACCTGGCATTAATATGAACGCAAAAAATACTTCTGCTTTGGAGAAAGACTACTTAAGACAAAACAAATTAAGTTGCA
Source organism: Phalacrocorax carbo (assembly GCF_963921805.1). Lineage (NCBI taxonomy): Eukaryota > Metazoa > Chordata > Aves > Suliformes > Phalacrocoracidae > Phalacrocorax > Phalacrocorax carbo. Next base: position 56,486,774 of record NC_087513.1, read on the forward strand.
CTAAAAACATTTGCAGATTCATTTAACAGTGAACCCTGTGTTAGGAAAGGGGACTTTGTTGTTACAATGTCAATAAAGAAATTAAATGAAAAATTTCATATTTCATATTTTAGCCCAGCATCTTTTTGGTGTTTTGTTAGGTTGTTTGTTGTTTTGTTTTGGGGTTTTGGTTTTGGTTTTGAAACAGCTCAAGCACAAGTTCCCACCAGAAAAAAAAGATTCAGTGAAGGCTGACAGAGTTGGCTGAATAAAAAACAGGTTTTTGTTTTGTGTTTTAAATTACAAAGTATGTTTTTCTTCTGACTACAGAATGAATGTCTGGATCTAGTTGTTTGGGTTTTTGCGTTGGTTCCCCCCGCAAAAGGGCATAATCTGGCAGTAGAAACTTACTGTCTGGGTGATGAAGGTATACATCGCTATTATAATTTTATCTCAAGTTCTCTTACAGCACAAAACCAGAGAACAATTCAGTATTCTATGTGATATATGGCTTTCATCACATATGGCTATTTTTCTTCCCTCTTACATGGGACAACAGCTAGTTAACATAGTTTATGTTATCATTCAAGCATTATGCCTTCAACAGAGGACTGATGAGATTTAACAGCTAGGCTTCAATAAATGGGGTTCCACCCCTCACCCCCAATAGTTCTTTGGAAATCACCGCCCAAAAGTTGCTGAGTTTTCCTGGGTTAAACTAATTGCCCAACCTTCAACAAAAACGTCTTGAAGATACAGATCAACTCATTGCCACTTAGAAGGATGACCAAGTTCAAGACCAAATACTGCTGAGATGTGTCCAAATGTACTTGGAACCAGAGAGGCAGCAACCTTTCAGTCTGCAGCCACAGAAGCTTTATGTGAACAATGGTATCAGTGTGCGCTCTCCAAACAGATCTACTACAGACATAATCATTAGGCAAGAAATTCTCCAAATCTGGAAAGCCAGACATACATCATACTTTTGTTACAATTCAGTATTTCCAAGTTTATGCTTTGGTTCTAATGACCAACAACATTTTTCAGTGCACTTGGTCAGTTCTCAATAGTTTTATTATATATACAAAATTGCCGATTCCTAGCTTTTATATAGTATTATGTATAATGAATATCCCATGTGAAACATGTAATTGCATTGTAGTGTATTATCACACTTTTAAGAGACACTTCATAAGTCATGGAGGACTGTATGTAGACAGAGAAAGGTGTTAGGACTATACTGTTAAAGATCATGGTTGTACTTAAGGTCATCAAGATTCCACTGTGCGTGACAAAGTCAGGACTTGACACGCCAGTAGTACAGAGATACAGTAAATACTGTATTACTAAAATGCCCTATAAGACTGCTATTCAGTATTTGTTACTTAAGGTATTTACAAATGATAAACTAAAATCTGGTAAAGCAGCAATGCTAAATTTTAAGCCAGGTGTTTCACAACAAAGAAGCTTAAACACATTTACCACTAAGTGTGTAATTAAAACAGATGTCCTGTCACACATCGACTTTGGCGTGCATTTTAAAATATACTCTTTACACTATACAAATTAACATAAACTTCCTCCCTCCCTACTTTTGAATGAAGGTTTAAACACTGCTAAGTTACCTTGATAAATTAAATCAAATCAGCTGTCTCCTTTAAATGGCTTTTATAATCAGATGTACACCACCATTCATACGATGAAGTGATATTTGTAAGATGTATACATGACACTGAAGTGAGCAGTTTTGTTAGCAGACCATGACCTCTTGTTCTGTGGCTTGCACATGCTGTTGAGGTAGACAGGCAAGGATCAGGTCTCATTAAAGCTTCAATTCAGATGAGAGAATGCAGACCCTGCTCAAGAAACCAGGTGAATCATGAATGCATTGAGTCCTTTCCTTGCTGTATTGCTAGAGACATTCTGAAGGCCAAAACATTAAACCTAAGAGTCATAAAATGTGAGTAAATAGAAGGTGTGGGGTTTACTATGGAATTTGATACACTCTCAATCAATAAAAGTGAACTCTATTCTACTGCGGTTTACTCAAAGAGATATGCTAGACCCGATATCTACTTTTAAAGCAGCAAGACCTCAGGGGCACTGAAAAACAACTGTGTGTGACTCTTAGGCAACCCTTGCATGTGTTAAGCACACAGATTCTTTGCAGAGCCTGGTACGGAAGTGTGTGTTTGCCAGATGTGTGCTTCTCACCCTCCTTACTCCAACCAGCTGGCCATCTTTTTCAATAGATATTTTCCATTCAAAAGTGAGATCGATAAATTGTTATCCAAAATATCACAGTTCAATACTTCATGTCATGATTCATGTGACTAAGATGTAAGCTGAAATTATTAATTGGCACACAGAATGAAAACTAGAGAATTGAAAAGAAACTGTGTGTTGGAAACAGGAAAACCAAAACCACCACCACGGTACAAGTGCAAGACATGACTTGTTTTGAACTACAAGAAACTTAAAATCCTTCCTCATGAAGTTACTCAAGCAGCCAAAAAATTCAACCTCTCCAAACTTGTCTTCCGATATAATCACTTGAGTTTTGAGGACATAAAGACGACGTAATCATTTTGATCTGGCATTCCAAGAAAATTACTACCTAAGATCTCAAAATGGCAGAAAGAACCAAATATTCTCACCAAGGCATGCAGCATCTACAAAAAGCACTTGCACTCTTTATTGCCTAGAATGTTATTTTTACCTATCAGCAATTATGAATTCTTCATTCACATGGAACATGGATGACTGTCCTAAATTAACAGTATCATGTCAACATTCTCCGGAATCCAGGGATTTGCTATTTGCCCAAGATACTGTCAAAAACAGTATGGGGAAGATGCAGACAACCAACACATAATAATAAGTAAAAGTTGCATTGCTATAGTCTTTCCTAAACTTGAAAAACTTAAAATTGCTGCTGGGTTTTTGAAGAACAATTAATTGCAGAACACTTGATTTGACATTAGCTGTGCACCCTTCTTTCCTTTAGAAGAACAAATTCTTAAACAATAACTCCAAAGGCCAACATTAAGTTTCTAAGCATATAATACCATACGTCTACATTTTATGATGACTGAACATCTATCAAGGAAAATTCCTTCTGCTTTAGCAATCTCTTAGGAAAATACCTACAATATACTTCAGAAAGGTAATCAAAATCAGTTTCCACATATAGCACAGAAAAAACCTCACCCCCTTTTTTTTCTTGTCTACAAGCACAATGTATCGGCAAATAATATTTGTACGGAAGCGTAAAGTGCCTCACTACCAGCAAGTTTGCAGCACCTTGAACCCTTTAATTTCTGATTTCTCCTCATGTTTTTAATTACTTGCTTCCATTAACTGATATGGTAGAGAAAACCAAGAATTTCTAATTAAACTTCTCAATACTAGTTTTGGTTGAAGGGTGGGGGCTTTGTTGGCGTTTTTTTGGGGGTGGGGGTGGTGCTCTTTGGTTTTTAATATTTTTAACTTGGCTTTCGACAAGCTATGTTTGCAAAGATAGAGGCAACTGTCAGTTCTCCACAGGATGCATTGTCAGGAAGGATATTAGAAGTTCAGTCAAGAGCTTTGTAAGGTTACAGAAAACTGCAACTGCCTACTGATAAACACATTTTTAAAAAGATACCGCTCTGAGGATGAATTAGGTTAACACCAGAAATACTACTGTTTCTTCATATGTTTTTGCTACAAGTAAGAACTAAAGCAGAAAATTACTGGAATCCATGGAACAAAACCATCGCAAGTAGGAGCTACTGCATTATAATAAAGTACTGTCACCCTAAACCCCACGCCTTCCTGATTTAAATGGGAAAACACAAGCCTTGGCTGAACTTAGTAGTGCATCTTACCCGTCATCTGCACAGATGACCCGATACCCCCATATAGTGGTAACTTAGAAAAAAATGTATAGATTTCTCTTCTTCATTCCAAATGAAATGGAAGAAAGTGTGGAAAACAGCATTCTGCGGGCCATACAATCATACCCATTTAACAGCCTATTTAAAATTAACTAGCCACAGTGGTTATGAGGTAGAAACAAAAGAAGCTCTAGGAAATAGTCCACTAATAGGCAGAGATGATTGCCACCTCTCACATTCAATAATCGGATAAGCTATTTTTGATTAATCCATTTTTGTAAGTCCTGATACTGTTCACTATTCCCTAGCTGTGTTTTTAAAATAAACTTTATTTCACGCCTTCTGGAAATAAAGTATAGATTAAACTACCTAGTCTAGACATGAAACTCTTACTAATTGCTAAGTAAACAATCATTTCCTTATTTCTTAAGCAAAGACATTAGAAAGTTTAAGTGAAAACTGTTCACTGCATCCTCAGGCATTTGTCTCAGCTAAGGATAGTCTCCCACCAGGGAAAGAATTTCTTTTAACTATGCTGTTATTTCTGTTGAACTGGTGTCTGCCCAATCTCGGCAGTCGCTCATCTGAGAATTTTTCCTGTTCGTATTGAGTGTAGAGACAATATTTCTGAAATCTTGATTGAGGGTTATTATTCCTTGTCTCTTCCCAGGAATGATAATTTGCAGCTTAAGTGATGAATTTTACTTGCTGCTTATGTCATTCACTGATACAGTACCAGATCAATTTCTAACTTCAATCACATTTAAATATATCTTGCTTTTTAATACAGGGGCTTAAAGTAACTTTGAAATTTTAAAAACCAGTAAATAATCAATCTGAGCACTGGATATATGTCTCACTTGAAAAAACCTAGTGTCCATTCATACTCAAAAAGAAGGAAATATTTTTAAATTAACTATACATTACTATCAAAGGAGAACTGTCTCTTGTAAACAAAGTCAGCTCTATAATATCTATATTCTACAATGCCTAAATTCCTTCACCACATGGAAATCCACATCAGAAAGTTGCTTCAACATGCAAGAATTGTAGGATGACAGGAACTTGCAAGCCACATACAACATGGCTATGGTTAATCTTCCAGACATGCACCCCACAGTTTTTCTGCTATGGAAGAGTGAAATAAATTATAAAGCAAGAGGTAATCCAGAAAAGAATCTAAATGAGGAAAACACTGAACTGGCACCTAAGAGATTACCAAAGAGCACCATCACAGTGGTACACAGAAAATAAAGATGTAAACGCACACGGTGAGAACTGAGGGGGAAATTACAGTGATACAAGTGAAATTTGCCATTTAACACATAACTGAAGTTGACTCGTCTTGTTAAATTCTCAACCCAAAGAGTGTTTGCTACTTTTAGGTAGTCTTTGCTTTGTTGCATTATGTAATATTAATAGCTTGTTTTTAATGAAAACCATGCATTTCTCATGTTCAGCAATGATGTCAAAAGACACAAAGAAATGCATAAAACTTAGAGGCTATCATTTTCAAAGAGTAACAGATATTTTTTTACTTCTGAGTGGTTAAAAATAAGCACTCCTTTTCAACATCAGTTCTAACAGAGAAATAGGTACATCAAAACCATTTAAAGCATTCAGTATTAGATGCACAGAAGTTCTGCATGTTTCCAGTGACAAAAACAATTTTTACCTCTAATGACAGTAGATCTGAAGACTCCTCCTACCCATAATTAATAGCTATCTCTTCCTATCTACCACCGATGAATTTTGTGAAGTGTGGGACAGAGCAGCTTAATTTTTTAGACACTATGCAAAACCAGTGTATGATACATGACAGGAATCTAAGATATTCACTGTTCCACAAAGAACTGTACTTCTAATCTATTCAGTTAAACCCTCTCTCTATCCTCTTTAAGAAAGGTGGCTCTGCATAAAGACAGGTCAACTCTTCGCTGCTATATAAAGTTGAAGGTTAAAATGCATAAGCTGGTGTGGGAGACTATTTCCTGCTAAAAGAAAAGCCCTTTAAACACTAGAACCCAAAATCTGATTTGTCAGCTGATTGATGCTTCCATGTCTACTGCTAGTGCAAAGCATCTATCTTTCCATGAAGCCACTCTATTGAAAAAACTGTCAATGCTACCTAGCAAAAAGGTTAGCATGACCTGATAGTAAGTGATACAGAATTCAATCACTCACATAAGCATGTAAAACTCAAAATTTCAGGTGAAGGACCAGACCTTTAGTTTTAATAAAATCCATCTGCTATGCTGTAAGTGCCAGGTGGACTTACAGTGGCAAGTGTAATGTATATGTGGCTGACTTAAATGGGGAAGTATACCAAGAGTCACCAACTTTTTCTTATGCTCTTTCTAAAGAATATATTAAAAAAACCCAAACATTGGGCACCACTGGTAACAACATCCTTAGTTAACGCAGCCTTTGATAAGCTTGCTCTTAACTAACGTGTTGTTTTAAAAAGAAGGAAAACTTTATTTTGCCACAACTTAAATTAGCTCAGAATGAGACACACTCAGCTGGGTCTCCCACTTACCATTGCAAGAACCTAGTCCATAACACTGTTTCATGCCGTGACTGCGTAGCAACACTACTCTAAACTCAGCCACTCATCACTACATAGTTACAGTATTTCTGTAAGACCTGCTGGGAAGAACTATACAATTTAATTACAACGTATTACCAGCTGTAATAGGTGAATAAAGCAAAAACTGCCACAACAATGTCAATCCCTAAAGTGGCCCAGGCTTGTGCAACAAACCTGATAGACATCCAGTTTTAATGTCTTCTGAAGCCACGACCAAAGGGAACTGGGACTTGTAAACTCTCAAATAGCTAAAACTGAAAGGGAAACTCAGAAAGCATTTTCCATCTGGCTTGGTCAGCAAGGTGCATAAAAAAGGAGAGCATGTAAAAAAGTAGACCACTGTAATGCTCAAATTAATTATTCTGATTTTTGTCAACCACCAATGAAGAGTTTTAGATGCAGCCTCAAAGAGCACACCACTCAGCAACAATTCTTTCCAAATAGTGAGATACAGTCACACTGCACACACCAGGAGACACTGGGGCACTGTTGCAGAGTCAGGGAAAAGACAGAAAGGACGGCTCAAGTGCTTCAACCCATGAGAAGTGAAATATTTTATTGTTAAGCTTTCAATACTTGGATTTCTTTTTGGAACTATTTAACATTTTTGTTATTTTCAACAGACAAAAAGAAAATTACTTCCTGGTAAAACACTGATGTGCTCTTTTGTTTTGGGTTTTTTAGTTTGTTTTCTCTAGCTAGGTTCCATGTTAGTAATTCAGGATAATACCCTTACTATGCTTTTGCATAGGGCCTCAGTTAGCAACAAGTGGCACACAGATAAAACAAATGTACCTGAGGAAAAAAAACCCAAACTCTACTTTGCTGCTAGAGCTTGGAACTAATGACATTTTCCCTGGGAAAGAAAGTCTCTTTTACTGTGAAAATGGATTTACTAATCCCTGCCAAGATTTTTAACAGTACCAAAAAATAACTTGTAATGGTGGTGTTCATTCTACAATAATATTTCAGATCAAAACCTTCTTCCTAAAGGGAGCTCTTCAAATAATCAAAACTGTCCATACATTCAGTAAAAGCTACTCAAAGCTAAGTTTTTACTCCAGGAAGGAAGAAAATACCAGTCAGCAAACTCACAGCAGGTTTTCACTTCTTTTATACTGCACTGGAGGATAACAATGTTTAAAGCCTCATTAAAAACTCCAGAAGTGTTAAATATAGACTGTGAATTTCAGTTTAATAAACAGTTACTTCAGGAAGATTGCCTCTGAACTAGGTTTTCACTTCTATTTTAGAACATCAAAGAAAATAATGTACTTTTCAGGGAATTTTTTTTAATAAAGTTAACATTTCTCGAGGTAGTACACAGAGCAGCTTTTAAGCACTGAATTCCTCTACCCTTACCAAAAGCCCTCAGTCTGACCTCAAGACACTGCACTATGATTTGTTGTGATTTATGACCCGGCTACATTAACCATACTCCTTGGTAAGTGGAAATCCACAACCACTGAATGCAAGTTTTAACACAGAATAGAACTTTTAGCATTTGCAGTTTTGAGAAAGGTGAAACATACAATTCCATCTTTTTACCAACATTATAATTTTACTTAAATCAGCTTTGTTCCCATAAAGCCATAAAGGAAAAAGAAAGCATCATTCTATTCACAATTCAATACAGCTGTGTATGACTGGCTTCAGCCACAGGCCACAGGCCAGGAACTTCTGAGTTCAAGTCTGGCTCTGCCACTGATTTTCTGTGTGGCCTTCAGAGAGCCCCTAAATTTCTCTGCTGCTCCTCTTCAATCTGTACGGTTACCTTACACAATGGCACTTGTTTTGTTTGTGCAGGCTTCTCCCAAAGAGAAAACTTGCCTTTACTTTTCTAGCAATTTTTACTATGGCATTAGTGCCTAAGGCCCACTAAGAAGTCTCCACATGTCAGCTGATAGTCACATGTCAGCTAGTAGTTTTTAACTACATTAACTGCCAACATGGGCGTATTATGTATATGCATTACATACATACATATATGATACACCCACAAATACCAAAATATCTAGTAGGTCGGAAAATAGATTATTAGTTATTTCAGAGTTTGTTAAAATACAGGATGGGGAAAAGAAATTATCTGCTATAATTAAATTTACAATGCAGAACAACCTACAGTCTTGTTCTTATTAACCCACTGAGCCAATGAAGCGGTCTGTTTTTTAACAGCTTAACATCAAATGCACAGGGCACGCAATGCTTAAGCTCAAACAATTACAACAACTCATTTTAAAATATTACTTTAACAATAGAAAAATGGCCTAGGAATGTGAAGGGGGAAAAGGATTTAAGCTTAAACAAGTTACCTAGCATGGACTGAAACATCATTTAAAAGGTAAGTTTTCTTAAGAAAAAGATCAAAGGAAGTTATATAAACTTAAGCTGACCAAATACTTGCAAGTCTGTTGCAGAAGAGCTTCATTTCACATTATCTGACAGGAGCAGAACGTAATGCAGACTGACACTAGCTAACCTCAGCTTTTGCTGAACTCTAATGATCCAAACACACAAATACAGCTCACCACCTTTGAAACAGTATACGCTTCCTTTAAATCCACCCCTGGGAAAAAACCTTGTCCCCAAAACTTTTGTACCAAGACAGGCTGACTTTCAAAAAAATTAGCCTGTTCAGTTATTCATGGCCTAACCACAGAGAGTTAGCTTAGAGAGCTAAGCAGCTGTACCTTTATGGTATGTTAAGCTGCCAATGTAAATCCTGGACTCTCAAAAGCTTCCACCTTTTGCCTTTTTCATCTTGTTTTACCTGAAGTCTGGTAAGAACAGACTTCCTACAGTTTTTCTGTATCAGGACATAGAATTTATTTGTAGAAAGTGGTAAATGTAAAGCAAAGCTGTCTCCCAATTAACAACACAGAAGAGTAAATCAATTCAGAATAATGTGCTATTTTGGAATAAAAACAGTCACTCAGGACTTAATCAGAAACAGCCATTCCAAAATAGCTACCATGCAGAGATGAGGTGGTTAAATGCAATTTCAGATGGCTTTTGCAAAAGGAGGACTAAACTGGTTCAAACTGCTGAAAAATTACCTGCATGCAAGATGTACAATTCTCCCATCCCAGGTCATTTACTAAAACTTTCCACTGTAATTCAGTGGTTTTCAAAACATTTGTTGAGTAAACCCTAGGAAGTTAGAGAAACACCATCATGAAGAAGTACATCTAAACAACTTATTAGGAAGATTAAATCTTTACCCTAGATGAGATTTTGTTTTTAGTTTCCTACTTCACACTACCATCAGGGTGTTTCCATCAGGTGAAGCAGTCATGAATACTACAGCAAGGCCAGCGTATTGGTTAGCAAGCATTCCTGCCAGGGTAATGCAGACCTGCTCTGAATAGGATTACAGGACACAGGTAAAGACAAAATAAAACAAAAATAACCCTAATGCCTTGTCTACTTTCTCTCTCTCAGCATTGTTCGGTCTGGTTGAGATGTACCAAACAGATAATCTGAACATTACCTGGAAAAAAAAGGAAAATTTATTTTACTCTAAAACAAGGCTATTAAATTTAAAATTCCCATTAATATTACTATAGCTGACTTCTGCAGCACCAGCTGGAGCTGTCTTTTACACTGGGTTAAAAAAAAAACTTTGGGGGTTTTACTTCAGGTTAACCAAGTATTTTTACAGGCAATTCAAACCTAGTCAACATTTAGATTCCAACCAGTGCACAGGAACTTGTAATCACATCCACAAAGAAAAACCGAACTAGATACAGAATTACATATGTATAACCTAAATAGGATATCCTCTATTTCCAAGCACTGTATTTTAACCAGTTCTAATTTAAGTTTTGGGGTTTTTTTTTGGGGGTGGGGGGTGTGTTGAATAAAACAGTGGGATAATTACACTAATAGTACCCAAGTAACGTCTAACAGAATAGGAAAGGTTTCTTTATACAGTCTTAACTAGAATATAGAAGCATACATTTCTAAAAATTCACATGGGGATCAAACTATCTAATGACTATTTTCTGTTTTGCAGGACAACCAGTTTTTGATGCGCATGAGTAAGCTAGGAAAGGATGTTAGCTCATTTTTGTTCCTTCTGCCATCCCCTGCATATAGAAGGTATCCATTTTCATTTTTATTGTCCTCAAACTCTCTCCAGTAAGAGGGAAAATGGCCTGGAAAAAATCCAGCACAAGTTACCAGATTAGAATTTCCAAGCATTAGAATACCAAAATTTGCCGGTATGTTGTGATCAAATAATCCTCCCAGTGAATTGTTCAGCAAAAGGCTGAGCATAAACATGCTGAATATTTAGCTGGCAAAGTGACGTATCAGAATGTATGAGTCTCACTTCAGTTGATGAAGTTCTCAGTAGTAGTCACCCTCTTGCCAAAGAAAGCTGTTTTGTAGACAAGTATATCTGGAGTATCAACACAGAATTAGAACCATGTGTTTTAAATCAGACCCTGAATCTAGCATGATTGCTTAACTGAAATTATATATAATTAAAAATATAAATGCTAATACAGAAGCTGCAACAAGACCATGAACACTGTAATGTCTTCTACTACAAACAGTAAAATTTAAACCAGGGAAAACAGCATAAGAAGCATGCAAGACTTATTTTAGGGAAGGTTTAAGTGGCACTGGACACTGTGTCCTAAAGAAGTGGATGGCTCCGGCATAAACCAACTTCACAAATGTAGACTGAACCATGATGACAATGCATCTGTGTATATTTGCCACAGAGCACATGTAAAATGGGACAATTGAGCTCAACTCTTATTAATGGTGAAGTGGCATTAAACAGAATATATATTTAACCTTTCCTGTTTTCTTATAGGTCAACTACCCCAAAAAGTTCAAAATCTATGAACACTATGGTGTGTACATACTGACAAAACCCCAAATTCCAGCAGGCTCACTGAAGCTAAAGTTTTCAATGTTCTCAGGTACACAGAGGCTATGCCCAACAGCCACTATGCAATTACAGATGGACAGTGGCTTATGATTGTGCTCTTCAACAAATGCTGTGCTTTAAAAAGGAAAAAAAATACTGAGAATACTAGTAGTAGTTTTCCCATTATTTTGTTTTTCTAAAAAATACTGCTCTGATTCAAAAATTAAGACAATGTTGCGCTCAAGTTCCAATCAGTTTTTGGGTTGAGCTGTTATATCCATATCTTTAGGAAGCACTAACCCTGCATTTACTAAGCACTCTGGGAAAGATGAGCACCCTCCCCTTATTTCTTAACTTAAGCATGCATGGTGGGGTTTTGTGTACTCTTAAGGAATTAAAAGAATGGCCACCTTAATTTAAAAACGCTTGTACCTTTCTGCTTTTCAGTTGAAGTAACTCTCCTGTTCAAAGCACATTCAACTATGTTGGAGCTCAGTGTCAAAATAATGTTTTCCTGACAAATTAAACAACTGCTTATTCATAGAGAACATATGTATCTAGAAAAATATATACAAAAAAGCTGAGGTGTTTTTTTTGCTGAACTATCCCCCTCTATCGTGTTTTGCTACTATTATTTAAGCTACCTCAAAATTTGTTGACCTCCCCGACTGTTCAAAATGCTCTGAAGTTAAGGCCCCACAAGTACCATCCTAAAAAGAGAAGCACTCTGCTGCTGGAATGAAGTAAAACACGGTTGTGTCTTCATACTTAGGTTTGGTTTTGTTGTTGTACTCAATTCCAAGGCTACATTTCAGTTCTACAAGTCTCAGTTTAACACAGACTTGTATTAATACACATGCTTTGTACTTCTAAGCATTTTTCCACCTATAGATATTTTAGATAATTTTCTCTGCCTAACATACACAAGCATCCATGTAATTGAGACACAAATTGTAGCACTGAGAGGAATAGTACTCAGCTCTCATGTTTGCTACCTGTGGTTTTTAACAAGACACCCCTCGGTAGTTTCTCTCCAGGTATATTAGCACACATTCTTCCATGCTGTTTAACCCTTGTGGTTTGATCTGTTCTGCCTTTAAAGATCATCTCGTGTTTTATTAATGTATCTTCTCTTACATACCTGAAGTAACTCCAGGGTTCATATCTTGGTTTATATTTTCCCACGTACCTAAACAGGCTAATTAGAAGTAGTCCTGGAACTACAATATTTTGAAAGAGGATCAAGGTTTGTCTTTCCATTTGCCCATAGTATAATATCCAAATATCACATCAACCAGCTCTTAAGACACAACTTTTCAGAAATTATTACAAATATATAATTCTAGTAGCACCAGAGCATTTCAGCCCTGACCTATACTGACCAGCATACTGTAAACAGACAGGAAAATAACCTTTAAAATGACAACAGCCATAAAGCCTTATTAGGAACTCCTTTCAGAAGTGTGTTGGTGCCACTATGTATAAAAAAAGTCAGGGTTTACATATATTCATGCTGCTTACAACATATATATTCTGTCTCTACAAAAAAAAATAAAGAGAAACTGTTGTCTTAGTTGGTTGGAAGCCTATGTATAAAGGAGAAAGAATTTAAGCAGCGAGAAGTGCTAAATGTACAGCTCTGGGGCTGGAATTCACAACAGATACGGAAAGGCCCCATTTCTCTTGTGCCCTTCAAAACAATCATGGCACCATCACAACAAAATACAAATATTTTCAGTATATAGTATTTTTTGTCTCCATGATGCCTCCACATTTGCCTTCAATGTTGAATTGGCCAGAAAGTGTTATCTTCACACCCAACTTTAGATGTCTTGTTTGACCACTATTTAAATATGGCACATATAATCATACCAACTAACTTCCAGTGTTACATTAGCAACTAAAGCTCCTGTTTCTTGAAATAAATACTGGACTTGCTTTGAGCAGCAATAAATATTTGTATTCACCTAAACCGAATTTTACATCTGTTTATCAAATTAATTCTGCAGCAATAATTAAAGCTAAATATTTAAAGTTTAGCCACTTAAAATCTAAGCAGCTTCCTCAGCAGGATTCTTCTAAGTGAACAGACATCTTTTGCCCTGACATTACACACCATCCTTTACAAGACTCTCAGGAAGGTTACAAAACTAGAACCCAGATACCTATACCTGATCCCCTTGGTAGGACATGAAGTGCAGCTTTTTAGAACTAAACATCGTATGTATCTTGTCTTCCTGCCTCAAATCTTGATCTGTTTAAATAGGAAACCAATACTTAATAAGCTGAAACAGCTCTCTGGAAGGAGGTAGGTTTCTTCTTAATCAATTAAAGCAAAAAAACTATAACCCTCCAACTTTTCAGTTATAAAACAACCGCCAGCTGAAGACAATACCAAATGTGCAGATTCCATATGTTCAAAGTAAACTGTAAATTAAACTTCTCACCTTCCATCCTGGACACCAAGAGAAAAGTAGGTCCATAATGACTAGAATTAAAGAATTCTGCTTTAAGGTGCAAGCCACAACAAGTTTTTGCAGGGGTGCTAGGAAAGGTACGGAGAAAAGTTATCTTCCAACAACACGCTGATTCTATAGATTTGTCTTCATTTATAGATTTGGATGCTTTCTCCTCTACTCAGTATCTATTTAAGAGACAAAAGTCTCAAAAGGTTAAGTTTAGCCGAAACCAGTCAGCACAGCCTGTAAGATCTTAGGACGTTTCTTTTTTTCTCCTTCCCAGCAGGAGAGAAAGAAGCTAAAAAAAGATGCTGCTGAAAGTAAGCATACTGATTTTTCAGTCACTCTTCCCTGAATTTTTTTACCCCATTAGACCTGCAGACTCCTGTATATTGAAACTTAACGGTACTAAGGCTTTTCTTGCCAACTATTTCTCAAGAATGTCTTAGATGTAGTGCAAAAGAATCCAGGGACTCTGCTGACTACAGTCTTCACTGTAGTTTTCAACCTACTAAAACAGTGCTTTAGAAGGGGGCTGAGGTTCCTATAGATACCAATAACAAGTTATATACAAATGCAAAGAGAAAAATGAAATAAACTTCCAAGCCCACTGTTATCACTAAACTAAGGAAGCAAAAAATGCTCCCCCACCCCAACACTTCTGCAAGCCTCAAACTGATCTAGAAATTACAATTCGCATCAAGACTCTCAAAGTTACTTTAAGTAAGTATTTTGTTCCCTTTGTACTGCAGGAACATACCAAATGCAAACAGTATTGAGAATTGCCCAGACTCACACTTTTAAAATCCTATGGTTTCACAGGCTACAGAGTCCTCAACACACCCTGCACTAAGATTTGATAGGTCAAAGACATATTTATATGAGAAATTATTTTAATTGGTCGTTCCTATTCACAGTGTACTGTCTCACAAAGCTGCTTAATTTACTCTGTACTGGAATCACTTCATAGTTGCTTTTTGTCTGATCCACGACAGCTTCTACAGCTATGAGCAGTGCAAATTATTAGCAAATATCCTGCGTTCCATCTTCCTAACAACCAAGCTATACTAACACGCACACAGTTTGGAAGTGTACGACATAGACAGTAATGCATGCAGGCAAAACATACGCAGGGAAGGAAAGTTCTTTTCTCAAGCAGATTCTGGGAAGGCTATGTCCTACAATACTGACAACCCAGGACAAAATTTAGGTTTTCATTACTTTCCCTGTTCAGCTATCCCATGCTATTAGCAGTTATCACATAAAACTACATAATTGATGTTTTGGTCCAGTAAGAACCAAATCTGAGATTACTACTACTTTATATTGCATTTGAAAACAGTTCTAAGGCCTAATTAAGTTTGTCAATCAACAGGTATATTCAACACATTCTGGCTACATCAGGGTCTCCACTAAGCCCAAGAAGGCTTTGAATAACAAAAACCATCAGGGTACACCAGGTTCAAGACAGAACAGATACATACCCATAACACGAGGGTGGAATTTAATTTAATCTCTAAACAGGGAGAATGTATTACTTCATACACATACTGGGTTATCCATTACTACTAAACTCTGTAAGACCAAAATTATCAGCACAATTCACTATATCAAATTTGAGTGGAATCCTTTTCATCGGCTTGCTCCAATTTAAAATAAAAACCCACCTTTAACTTCCAAGAGAAACTTAATATACTGCAGAATTATTTCAAATATTTGCTAGCCACTGGAGGAAAAAAATGCCCTGATGCATACTGCTACAAGACTATAATGAGGACAGCCAGACAGATTTGGATGTGTTTACTGAAAATGTGTCTCCTCTGTTTGTATTTAAGTCTATGGATGTAAGGCTGCAAAGAAATACTAAATATAACCCCATCTTGTAGGTTTACAAATTTGACCTGCTAGCCATAATCAATCCACTCATACGCTGCAGTGTGAAAGCACATTCACATCATTATTGCCATAATTATCTGCTGCTTAAGTATCCAGCTACAAAAAACATCACAGTAAAAGGCCTATCGGGAAGGGGTGAAGAACAACGTATACAACCACAGCGAATTTTTTCTCGTTTAACCTCACAGAAAGGAGCATTACATCACACTCTTACAATGCAGGAGGAGGGGCCTGTTCTCAGAAAGCAAGCTTCAGCTATTTCCCTTTAATTTTCTGCTTGGTTATGGAGGGAGATGCAAAAATCACTTGGATTTAAATTTTTAGTAACGTAGTAGAAGAAAGACGGGGGGAGGGGGGGGCAGAAAACACAGCTTTTTACCTACATTTACTACCATGCAGATGGACACCCATTTTATGAAGAATACGGAGCAAAAGTCTACAAAACGTCAGTGGCACCCAGCATCTCTCATCTGCAAGCGCGCATTCCTAAATATCTGGGGGGGCCCCCTCCCCCCATTTTATCGGTGGCCAGACCCGTTAAGCAGAGATGGCTCCCCTTACTTCTGGGCACGGCGGGTCCCCTTTTACAGCCGGGGCTACCAAGCCGGCTTTAACTCCCGACGCCGGGTTTGGGGGGCAGGACCGCAGGGTCCCCACGACGGGGGTGGAGGTGGGGACGGCCGCGAACGGACCGGCCCGGGAGGGAAGGGGGAGGGGGGGAGGGGAGCGGCAGCCCCAGCCCGCGCCGGAGCCCGCCGGCGGCGGCGGGGCGGGCAGGAGCTCTGGGCTCGGCTTAGCTAGGCTCGGCGGGGCTCTGCCAGCGCAGGGATCCTCTGACCCCCCCAACCCGGCACTCTACCTGTCCGCGTGCTTGGTTTTAGGGTGGGTTTGGGGTTTTTTTTTTGTTTTGTTTTTGTTTTGTTTTGTTTTTCCTTTCTCCCTGGGGAAGGGTGGCCGGTGAGAACACTTCCCCATCTGTCCCCCGTCGGACCCAGCAGCAGAAAGAACGCAAACCCGTTTTTATATATGCAAATTTTTGCAGCAGATTTAAGAGCTTCGGGTGCTGTGGGGAAGAAATCACTGTTTAAGAAGCCTCCATTTAACTAAAACAAGATTTTCAGTACTATCTCGTCCTTCACCGGTTTGGAAAAACACGAACGATCTTCTGTAATTTGCCGAAGTGTTTTAAATTACAAATCTCTTCAAAATCCACAATACGCTTCTACGGAGACCTCCTTCTAAAAAGCCCTAAAAATCCACTAAAAGTGCTTCACGCATGAAACCAGACCACATCTGAAACAAGTATTTGTGCTAGAAAAAATAAAACACACCTCTGCAAAACCACGGATGAAAACGGTCAGCTCAGGCTCTTAAAAATCGACTGATAGGTAAAAACAATAATAATAATAAAATATAAATGTACCACTAACCTCATAAAGTGCAGCAGTGCTTAAATCCAGCGAGTTGAGGCATACAAGGTAGAAATGGAAATGAAAAAAGATCCAAAAATGATTTTGTGTTTGTTTTGGTGGTTTTTTTTTATTTTTTTTATTATTATTTCAAATGTTCAGAAACCAGCAGAGACTCTGTCGGCCATTTTGGCTTGAACTCCCTCCCTCACTCTCTCCCTCTCGCTCGCTCCCTCCCTCTCGCTCCCTCTTGCTCTCTCTAAAGGAAGAAGCTTTTTGTGACCTTCAAATAGAGGCAGGTCATGTGACTCCAGGCAGGCTGTCAATCACTATGCGAGGGCCGGCCTACTTCCCGCCTTAAAGGGACATCGCCCTGCCCGCACCGGGGGCCAACCTCTCCCCGCCGAGCCACGCCGCTCGACTCGCCTCCGTTCATGGTGCAAAGGCACTACACAGAGAGGGTGAAATAGATGAGCGGTAAGAATACGGACAGCGACTCAGCTGGAGCTTTTCTTGTTATAACTTGCTCAAAACAAAGCAGCTGATTCTACATTAAGGTTGCAGAGCCAATAAACGGGGAAGGAAAAAGGTCTTAGTCCCGCTAGCCACATGCACTCTTCTGCGGTGCACCAGGGTACACTTGACCCTAGCACTTACCTCGAGAGGAAACCGAATTTTAAGTACCCCATCCCATCTGAAGGACAGGAGGTTCATCCTCAGTCCACAATGAATCCAGACTGTAACTGGACTGTCTACATGATGTGCACACATAAACCCGAGATCCAGGTTCAGAGGCAGAACACCTGCAGGACAGCAGGGCAAACTTGGTCTCTCCTCTCGCCGTGACTGTTCTCAGTCTCAGGCTGCAACCCAATCACGAGGCAGACACTCGAGAATCTCTTCCCACAATTTCCATAGATAAATGCTCCAACAGTGAAAGAGAATCCCAGCACGTTGCAACATTAAAAAAAAAAATCTTCAGGATGTTTCCAGATATTACCTTGAACGTGTAGAAATGGTAAAGAAGGTAGTTCAGGAACAGAACACGGTAATGCGAGTGTGATCCTGCTGTGAGGAGACTTGCTCCTGAGCCAGCCCAACACAGGTAACAGATGCTTGAACCGACTGTGTAATGTAACCATGCCCAGTGGGATGACTGACAGCAGCTTGGGAAGGAAGCTCACGGGAGCACCCTCGGGATTGAGCCCTTAAAAAGGCCCAGGTTTTTAATTCTGTACAGTTCTGTACTGTAACTCCATAGAAAGTAAGAGACCATGCTATCAGTGAAAAAAAGGCCACAGAACGAAACTAACTTGAGAAGTCACGGGGGGGGCACTCCATAGGAATGAATTTGGCAGGGGGTAGAAGCTGCCCATGTTATGAATGAGAATAAAAATTGTTAGTGTATATTATACTACACAAGTCACTGGCTAAACATTATGTTTCAAAAAATAATCAGGAGACCGTGGATGGCTAATAAGGCCCAGGTTTCCACACACTTTGCTCCTACTACCCTCACAGTAAGGTACAGAAACCCTTGAATGGGGATTCCCCCAACGAGGGGATTTCTTCAACAGGACTACAGACTGCACCCTAACCTCCCCCTACCTCTGTCTGTGCAGGCTCACCAAACTCTGGAAATAGCTAAGGGGTGATGCATTTACGAGTACTTAATGAAATAAAAGCAGTTAAATGCTAGCTATTCAGGGTGCTCTGTCTAATCCAGAGCAGAGAATCGGCCCAGCTTGAGGTGCTTTGTGGCAGGGCTCACCCAAACATGGTAATTTAAGAAATGTGGTGAAATCTCAGGGAATGTATTCTTATTTGTGGCAAGACCCGAAGAGGACACCACAATTGCTCTGATTATCTAAAGACAAACCCCAAACCAACCACTAGGCATCTGATTTACAGAAAGTTCCATAAAAGCAAATATATATATAAGCGTATTTATTAAACAGCTATCCCCCTTCTGAGAAATTACATTAAGTATTGTAGCTGCACGTTCTATTCATGTTCACACCGGGTATGACAGTATGCACTAAGATACAAATAATTTTACTCCCTCTCAAAAGCCAAATTGTTCTACTCAGACTTATAAATACTCTTAAATTCAGCAGGGCTTGCCAGCTCTTCATTCTGACGTCCTGGAAGCTTTTACTTCAAGGAGTTGATAATACCTTGATGACTTTAAGCAACCAGCGCTCACTTCAGTTGCTGCGTATCAAGTGTAAATCACTGCTACAAAATTTCACCTTGTCGATGTTCTATTGACAAAGCTTTTTTTAATTGACAAAGCTTTTTTAATCAGAAAACTTTTTGGGGGACAAGCAAATCACCAGTCAACTAAAAATATTTAGAGAGGCCAGTATAGGCAATTCTTAAATAAACGTGGCCTGAATAAAACACCTTGAGTTTTTAGCATTCTGTTAAAAACATATGGGCTGTAGGCCTAGGTTTTACCTTAACTGGTTTCTCTTCCATAAAGAACCATGGACTCCACTTGACAAGGTGAAAATTACCCATGTTTTGTCTCCTTTAAAATGTTCTTTGGAAGCAACTTCAAAATCCTTATTTTAATATAAAAATTAATTAAATAAATGCTTTGATAATTTTTTTTCAACTAAGCTAACAATAGAAACATACCTCATTCTTTATGTATTTCTCCTGGCATCTTGGTTAAGACGGCTTACAAAAAGTTTTAGTTTTTTGTTTTGGTTTGTAGGGGGAGGGAGGGAGTGGTAGTGGTTGTGGTTTTCGTCTCTTTTTTTTTTTTAAATGCAGCATTTCCCAACCAAAGTTGTGGAAGAAGCAGCAGCACAGCTGGAGTAGAGCATAAAAATACAGAGCATATACAAAACCTGCACATGCCTTTTCAGAGGGCAATTGCACTTTAAAACCTAACCATTAAGCTTTCTGATGCTAACAGCGCTGTTAATAGCTAGTGTTAATAGGTTATATCCTTGTTATGTGCTACTAACTTATCTGATTACAAACACTTCATTTCTAAGCACCTTCCAACTGAGGATCATAAAGCACTTTAAAAACTTTAATGAAGCTTCACAGTACTCCTGTGAGGACAGTATCCAGTATGAGCTGACATATACATGCACACATGCACGCATTAAGAGAGATGCTTACAGTCATGGATTCTCTGCACTCATATCTCAACTGAGACAGGAGAGGAGTGGGGTTTTTTAATTCACATTAAGCTGCACTGTGGTTCCAGTAACAGCTCATCCTTTCTGATGACCTTTTGATAAGAATCAAGAAATTAGGCTTCAACATTATGTAGACAGGCATGCTCCAGTGTCCACTAGATGAACTGAGGTATCAACCGTACCCTCTAGTTGTCATCTCAAAAAGACGACCTGGTCTGTCTGATCTGTAGATCCTTATTTAATTTTAAAAATACTTGAGTTCATCCAGTCCTTATGCAAAATGCCCTGTCTCATGAGCTGGCATTTTGTTTGGGCTCAAAATCCTACAGTTTGATGCCACATCTCCCTCATTTTGAAGGCTACACCCTCACCATCCTACAACATTGGACTCCACCCACTGGGCTTTCTACACTGCCAATCTACATGTGGCAATAAATTTAAGACTTTTTTTTTTTCCCCTAGAAAGTTCTTCATAGCTGGTACTGTGACAGTAAAAAAGTCAATTCAGCTCCTCCCAACACAATTCCTCAGCAGAAACCTCAAATATTAACAAGTTTCTCATAGCATGAATGCCTTCTCACCAACTGTCCTTTCTCCTGCTGGTGAAGAATTTGCTTCCGGAAGTATCAAAGGCAAAAAGGCAGATTGTTTTTATCCCCCCCCCCCCGTGAACTGCCTACATGCCCTCTACCCTACTGCAGCTCATCAGTTAGATTTCCCCAGACCTCCCTCCCCCAACCCCAGAAGGTGGGTGCAGTAACAGATACAACATAACTGGAGGCCTATTCTTCCCTAGCTCCCCAACCAGTCACCAGTGGTCCAGCTGACCTGGATTACAATCCTAGCAAGCACAACTCTTCAAGTTAACAGGGATCAGAAAGGTCCCTTTGTCTTTCCCAAGATGAATTTAAAAGCATAACTCTTAGAGTAGGGACATGTATGTGAGGACTAGGTTACATAGTTGCACACTGTCTAATAATAAAAAGCAAGCAGAGACTGCCGCCCCCCCCCCCAAAAAAATATGGAACAGAATTAGGAGTCTTAAGTACTACTTGTGTGCTCTAACAACTGCCATATGATTTATTTCAAAAGAACAATTAAAAACATTTAAGGTTAAAACCAGGAGTTCAAAGCATCTTGCTTCCTGGACTTTGCAACAACTAGACACTTGATGAGGCATCTCAGTCCTACATAAAAGTTAGTTCAGAACACTTTTAAATTATTTTCCCTGAACAGACAGAGACCCTGAATGCCCAGCACTTCTGAAAAGTGAAGACGATAGCTAAATCTGGCTGTATCAACATACCTTTTTTTTTTTTTTTTTATTGAAGTCCTCACAGCAATTGCACATAAGCCATTGTGCAAGAGACATGACCTCTCCTGCTGGAGTGCAAAACTTCAAAATGTTCAAGCATTCTTCAAGGACAAAATACTCACTCCTAGTGAAAACTAGGATTTTGTTTTGGGGTTCCCCCCCTTCACATTTAGTGAATAGTGAGACATTTTATGCTGCAGACTGTGAAAACAGAGCTGCCAGGGGTTTTAACTATAGCATCCAAAAGTATAACATAATTCTTTCTTCAGAGAAAAATACCATATTGAAAAATGTCTGACAAAGCAAAAGCTTGCTCAGTTTCTGAAAAGGTTACAACAGCTTTTGCATCCCTTACACAAAGGCACCTATCAACACATTTTAGGAATGGCGCATACCATCATTATTATTCAAAAACTTACATTGCAACAGTGCTTTGGAGCCATACTGTAGCTCAGATCTCATTCATATCTTGCCAGGAACAAAAGAGAGAATACAAGGCCTGAAAACTTCACAGCATATGAAGTTTAACAACTCTAAATGGCTGCAAGGCCAAGCCAAAGTTGTGACCCTATACATAAATGAAGTGCCCACAGAAAGATAACAAGTCAGAAGGAAAACTTCATTCACTGGCTTTGCAGACACTTTCCCACCTAATTTTTCCTCAATCTGCTACAATACTTTCCCCAGCTGTTCAGCCTACAAATAATCCATCACTATGCCTCCACTTCTTCAATCTCCTCAAATGCCCTTTCCAAACTGGAGAAAATATGAGGTTTTCTAGCTGCCTTTTAACGAAGATGTTCCATGAACACTCGGAACTGAAAGCTCATTTCCTATTAATCTCTTGTCACACATCACTGAACCTCTACTTTACCACACTAATCCAACCTTCCTGCACAGCCAGTTCTCCTCTGATGCCAAGGCTCTACCAGTATGTTGTGCACTATGTAGACCTCTTCCCGTAACTTTTTTTCACCCCTTTCAGTACCTGGGCAAAAAATAGCATGTGCTGCAGCTAATCCCAAAGCACGCATGATGATTAGCTATTAGCAGATATAACCAGAAGAGTTAATCTTTTGTTTTGTCCTGAAGCCCTTCTTGTAGTGGGGAAATTAATTTTGGTCTCTCTTCCGGGCAGTTACTGAAGTTTAACATATTGGCAGTTACAACTATTTCAATTTTTCACTCCTCTGCCCCACGCGACCAAAACTAGACAAGAAACTCCAACTTAGTTGGGAAAGATACAGGCACAGAAAGGAATTGCATGACACTTAACTACTCTAGGAACTGAAAGAATTGACCCCAAACATTATCTCCCATTCAGTCAAGTCCCTCTCTAAATGCTGAATGAATTTTTATACCCATATCCTCAGAAATTAAAATGAGTACTTTCCAGTAACATAACATACCAGGGAACTTGTACAAATTAGAGTTCTTAGAATTTGATTAACCTGCTCCTTACTAACATCTCAGAAGCTTCTTGATTTTGGAGACTATATAATCCTATCCTAACAGGTCTCCCTCTTCAGTTACTAAAATCCTATAAACTGCCAAAACATCCGTGAAATAGGAAAAGTTTGTCCCTTTTATGTAATTCTACCATGCCAGTGAAAAGACAGTACTTCTTTCAAATAAATAGATGTTCAGGGAAATGGTATAGGATATCGCTCCACCCATATATACAGCAAGCGGTTGCTTTCTAATTGTTATTTACAGAATGTGAATTACCATGCCAGTTAGATGATTGATTCAGCTGACCTTCCACCAATAATCACTGTTACCATGCATTTCAAAAGGAGTAATAACCTCACTGGTTAAATCCTTCCTTCCCCTTGTTTAAACCTTGAAGCTTTAAACATTTTAAAAACAAATAGCAGCAAGAATTTTACTCTGACCATCTTAGAATATTTAATGAAAATCTCATCTTTCCTGTCTATAAACATTTTACCACAACAGGACCCTTACATCCTTCTACCAAAATTCAGTATATTCTGCTCACTTTGTTTCAGCCTGCTCATGCAAAGCAGATTTCTTACAAATACTTATGGGAGGTCTCACAAAAGACAAGATTTTTGGACTGAAAGAGTTAAGTCTTATTCTAGTCCATTTTTTTTTCTTTTTTCCCCCCCCACCTAAAAGGAAGCAATATTGCACTTATTCTTTTTAAACATATGTTTTTTATGTATTTGTGGTGAGATAGACCAGTACCTCTCTACAAATTGTTCTAACTTGCCTTTAGTTTTAGTATGGGGCGTTCAATCACTGGCCCGGAAGCCTCTGAGCAAAGGAATTTCTGGCATCTTGGTTGGAGCTGGCACCAACCCATTTTCCTTTGTTCTCATTAAAGGAACCATAATATGCTAAGTTAAATTAAAAAAAAAAAAAAAAACCAAAAAACCCACACCAACCCCTCCCACCCCCAAGTAAACGCAGAATACAGACAGAATGCATAGTCAGTGGATTACTGTAGGAAAAGATTTCCCTAATTTGACTCATTTTTCTAATAAAAGCACTATTTATTGCTGCAAAAATCTGTAAACTGATCTTTCCAAGTGACTTGAACATCTTCCCTAAGTAATTTGCCTTCATGTAGAGCCCTTCAGTTTGAAATGTCAGGAAAGGAACAGCTAGCTATCCATGCAGAAAATTCTACAAGCTGTAGCTGTCACAAATATTCAAATGCATGCACTAAGTTAAAAACAGTATGACTCCCAAATATGGTCGACTTTGATGAAGGGCAGAGAGTTCAGCGAATTCCATCTACCTAGGTAGGAGTAAAAGAAATCATACCAGCTCTCCAGATCAAGCATGCCAGAGAAGCAATCCAGCTTAAGAGCTCCAAAATATCTCTATAAACAAGTTTTTAATTCATACCATGCTGACCACAGAGCACAGTATTTTTAGTCATACAAAGTAAGTCATATCTTCTACACAGAATAAAGACCTTGCTTTTTTTTCTTCCCTCCCCTTCTTTAACCAATAATAGTCGCTCCCTGAAGGGTCTAGATAGGAACTGCAACTTAGAACCAAGTTCTTTGACTTTAAGACCATTTACCTTTTTTTATTCTTTAACCTCTGGTATCTCTAAGCTGCAGTGATTAGTCAAAATTTCTACTTTCTGGATGCAGGAAACAATGAGAGCACAAACTCTAATGTAACATACAACCGTTAGAATTATTTTCCCTTCCCCTCTTCATCTCCTTGAAAGGAAGACTCCACCATTCATTCAGGTGTACACACAAAAAATACCAATGATTTAATGAATTATTTTATTCTTTGGAGAGAATGAAGCAGGGAAAAGAAAAAGAGCACCAAGCAACTGAAATAGGATGCAAAAGGAAAAAAAAGTTGGAGGACTGTAATTCATATACACTTATGATGCCACTGACCTGCTCTAACAGTCCAAAAAGTGAACCTTTGCCAAATCAAAATGTGTGGCACTAACTTGGTGTAGATACCACAGAAATTCGGCTAAATTAAAATGTATTTTTTTTTACATTAACAACCTAGACAAAACACCAATTTAGATGGGGCTCAAAATTATTAACAGCCCTCAAATGATTTTGTTTGCTGTTCTTTAAGTCTGTTATCCCACCCCCACATACGGTGTCATCCAACAGCTGCCGTCTAAACAGCAATGAAATCCTGAAAAGAGAGCAATGTCCCGCCATCCATATAAATGATACATCAGAGGGCAGTTACCTCAGGCAGCTCCTGAGGAAGTGGCAACTTAGGAGAGGGAACAGCCACTAATCAACCAGACCTAAAAAGGACTTCTTGGACAATGAACTTGAGATGTCAATAGAGTGTCTGGTAGATAGTTTGCTTCCTGGAAGGGGACTAGATGACAGGGGGTGGAGGGGGCCGTGGTGTCTGAAATAAAGAGGCTCTGGGATTTTAGGAATTTGATCAGTATGCGAATGCTCTCCCCTTCAAAGTACAGGAAGCTCCTTAAGACAGTGGTAAATCAGTATATCCTCCTTTTCCCTGGCAATCAGAATTACTACTAGCTGTAACAACTAGAGAAACTAATGGTATAAAAGATAATATGACACTATCTGAGTATTTTGTGATATTGTATTTATAAATCAAGCAAGCTGGAACAGACAACAATACTTTTCTCTTGTTTTGGTAAGACAACAAGTGTAATGAAGTCTCTTGATCAGAGGAGAATGCAAATTCAGAAGCAGGCTTTGTGCACTTCCTACACAGGACAAATACAGAACTGGGAGGCAGGGGACAGGACAACATGACCCAAACAAACTAGCCTGTTCTTACACCAAGAAATCTGCAAGAAAACACTACAAAAACCTAGGGAAAAACAGCGCCAAAGTATTCATACTTAGAACACACACTGTCCATAAATCCTTTTCTCTCTCAATATTCAGCAGCAGCGTAGGTTAAACACATAGGGCTAGTAAGTGGGAACTTAACTTCCAAAGCTGACTTTTCTCCTGTTTGATCTTTCATAGCTCCCACCCCCCGCCCCAAAACAGTCATCTGGCTTCTGGTTTTCCACATACTGAGAAAATACTTGCAGAATAACAGTACACCAATGTTGTAGGTTAGTTTAGGTACATGGAAAGGCTGTATCTGTTCATGACAAAATAAAAATACAGTGCTACATGCTTTCCTACCTCCTAATTTATGGTTTGAAAGGAAAAAAAATAAAATCATGGAGGAGGTAAAATGGGGAATCTTAAAAACCATGAAATGACAACTGAAAATATTTTCAAGACTAACTTGCAGAAGCGAACACTTAAAATTAATTACTCAGACTAATTAATACTCAGACTAGACTTTTCCTGTGGGTAATACCTCTAATTTTAAGTACAAAAATTTCAAAAGATTTAAGCATAACATTAAACTGGTAAAATATGGGAGTCGATGAAACTTTTGGCATTTTAAAGTGCTGAATTTTTAAGTAGAAATTCTGCCTATTTTTGTTACATTTTTCAGAAGTACTGTATTATAAAGGGTGCAAGCCAGCTTTTGTAGCATTATTGACCTACCAGTCTTATGGCTAAAACAGCTGCCTCTACAGATACAGAATTCACTGCTGTCTCATCCATTTCTACCTACTCAATTGCATGACAAAGGACAATTCTTTTCTCTGTGCCTCAGGGTCCCCTTATATACACAGGTAGAGCTGTCTTCAAATGCAAACTTGTCCTGCACGGACTCTGCAGGGAGTAAAAAGACTTCTATAATATGAATGTGATGAAAAAATTCCTTAAACCTTAGCTGGAGCAGTTTTCATCTGAAGTTTTAGTCTAATGGTCTTGCGCTCTCAAACATCCTTTCAAATCTCCAAGGACAGAAAAAAAAAAAAGAAAAAAAAAGTTAGAACCCTCCTGCTCAGATGCCAATACCAGAGCTAGGCTGAATTATCACCGGGACTGAAGCATATTCTGACGCACTTGCAGAACTGCAATACCTTGTGACAGAAGTGGCCTGTATGGCCACTACATACATAGCACGTGTCTATGTGGTGGCTTGTTAGGATGTCGGACAGAAGACTGAAGTGTCTGGGGGCATTTCTCTAATGGGCTACTTATGTTACGCACACATAGAACAGTCAGCAATGGAAAATCAGCTACACCTTTACTTTTGAACATAATTGTTGATTTTTTTTTTTTTCAAGGAAAGACATAATTTGCCATGAATTTCAACAGAATTTGGGATGACACCCAGATTTAGGTACTCCAAATCTGAGTTGATAATCTGAATTAGGATTTGGAGGCTACTTTGAAAATTCCAGCATGAACCTTCTGGAAAAAAATCTTCTGCTTAGGTTGGTACTGTCAGTAAATTTAAAAAGTGCAATGGTATTCAAGACAAACCTTGATGCCTTCTGTAATATGGAATGTCCTTAAAATATCGAACAAAACCCCTTTTATGCAGGCATCTTTCTAACTGTTTGCTTTAAATTGGGTAAGAACAGTGTTTTATGCTACAGGAACAGAAGCTAATATTAAAGAAACATTAAAGTACATTAAAGAAATGCTTAAAGAAATACTGTAGTACTTCGTAACCATGTCTGGCATTCTCGCCAACCAAAGCAGACATCTTCAGGATGTACCACTGCAGCCTTTCTATAAGTTTTCAGTGACACAATGCAGAGTAAGGTTGGTTGTTTTATGCCACTGTGGCAGTGATATTTACATGTGCACCCAATATTAGCAGGCTGAAAACAAAGACAGACTGGCCTATTAAGCGTCACCTTAATTTGAAGTGCAGAGAAAGGCTGATAGAGCTTGTTTCACTTATTTTTAAAATGACAGAACTAAATGGGGGCAGGGGCAATAATTCTGCTGCAAACATAGAAGCAAGTTTTAATGAAGACTGAGCCAGACTTTCAGACATACACACTGGAAGATGAAAGGCAATGGACATAAACTGCAACAAGGGAAATTCTTACTGAACATGAGAAAACTTTCTTCACCATAAGGGTTATCAACATTACAACAGATTGCCCAGAAAGGCTCTAGAATAATCCTGAGAAGCCTGATACAGCTTAGATCTAACCTTCAAATCTGGTCCTCCTTTGAGCATGTGGCTGGACAAGATGATTTTCAGAGGTCCTTTACAATGTAAATTATTTTATTAGTTTATAATTCCGGTTTCCAGATTAGACCATTTTAGCTACCGCTTTCTTTTAATTGTAGTGTCACACAAAGGGTAGATGTGGTGCTTGAGGATATGGTTTAGTGGTGGACTTGGCAGTGATAGGTTAGCGGTTGGACTTGACGATCTTAAGGGTCTTTTCCAACCTTAACGATTCTATGATTCTATGAAGACATTGAATATTCCTGCTGACATGTCAAAGAATAACGTAAGAGAAGATTACCAAATTTAAAATAATTTTGTGATCCTCACTGGTTGCGATCTCTTCCTGGCATTACTGCAGTTTTGGAGGGTCTCATTAAAAACCTTGCCTCAGGATATATACATTAAACTATCAAGCCAGGGAGAAGGCTATCCAGCAAGTCTAACCAATGTCACTTTGTAAATTTTAGAAATTATCTTGTTTTGCTATCTTTCTTACAATATGAATCACTTCCAGATGTACAAATTGCCAGGATAGTTGAACATTTTTCTCTCCCATTACTGCAAAACAGCAGTCAGCAGTAATAGCTTGGCTTACCTTGCTAGTAAACATGAGCATGAACTTGGCTCCCTTTTTATCCAAATAGCTACTGTCAAGCAGACTTCTCCATGTGTCAGTCAGGAATAGTAAAACATTTACATTTTTCTTATAAAAAGGAATAGTTTTTCATTACAAGATCCCTTTCACTAATAGATCAAGGTACCTAAGTTTCTGGTGGTGACAGCAGGGGATAATTTCTTAGCACAGGCAGAGTTGCTAATTAATACTGCTAGAACTAGGAGCACAACCTCAATTTAAGGACTAGAGTATACTCTTTTTTTTTCCTACCCCAAAAAAGGTACAAAGAGAAGCTGCTCTCTGCTTATCAACAGAAGTTTGACTGTTTTGGAAAGATGTTTCTGGATCAAAGTTGCCTGTTAATCTTTGCTTTAGCAGTGAAAAAGTGAAAGCCTTATTAGAAGGCAGCGAGGTAAGGCAGTAAGAAGCTACTGCCATGTAAAATGCAAGTATTTTGGGGGGAAGTAACATTTACTCCTTAAGCATGGTAATTCAGGTCAACCTCTTCATAATGGATGAAAATGTAAGAGAACGGCTCTAACAAAATGTCCGCCTGCAATTAAACATAATGATACTGACCTTTCTCCGAGCTTTTCCTTTGCGAGGGAGGGAAAGGGGTTTCTTGACAAACATATTAGCCACCTAACAAAATTATGTGGCCAAGTATAACAACAAATGCTTATGTCGCATACCAGAGAGCTATGAGGAGCAAGGAATTTACAGAGTATGTAAAAACTGAGAAATAACAATTTCTCAAGAAGTTCATTAGTCCTCTGCCAGAGTAGAAGCATGGTCCAAGATGGCCATTATCAGCTCCAGCAGTCCAGGCAGACTCACTTCTTTCGAAGTGTAGGTTTTAGAGCAAGTGGCAGCACTCACTGCTGCACAACCATGAGTTTTGTGACACAGGCACCAGGCGTAAACTGAAAATCTTTCACAGGACCTGAAATGAGTATGCCTGTTCCATATTTCACTTGTACTAAAGGATTTCAAATTGGGTGACTTCTCTTGTTCATAATTAGCTTCAATTGAAATCAATTATATTCATGTTGTAAACGATAGCTGAAGATTTCCAAAGACCTTGTATACAGTCTAAAAGGATAATTCCTTGCCACAAAGCTGACAGTTACCAGCAGACAGCAATTCTCCGGTATCATCCACAGTTCAATCAAAAAAAAAAAATCTTAAAATGCTGCAATTTTAGTACAGTAAGGCTGCTCAAAAGAATGGTTCAGTACAGCAAAAGGTGTGAGAGACTGAAGCAGGTTTGGGATTTTTTAATACTAGAAGGTACTCTTGCAACGCAGTGGTTGTATCCCTGAGTCAAACAGAATTGAAACACTGTTGCATTTCAGAAATAAAATGCTAGAAGTCATCCATGGATGCTGACTCCTTACTATTCCATTATGAAGCTGTACTTCAGCAAAGGAAATTTCACATGAAACTGGGGCTAGGTAAGAGCTACTGCTTCCATTGAAAGTCTCAGAAGTATCTTTTTATTTCTGTTCTTTCATTGCCCACTCAAACTTTGAGTCACTTGGAATGCAGTTAAACACCAAGAAATTGCTGGGCTTGCCTAGGAGGTTAACACTTGCAGAGTGCTCCAGCACTCTGGTACAAGTTAGCTGCTTCACAGGTCAGTTGCTGAAACCGTATCTTCTGAATACTTACTTCCTCAACAATCTCAGTACAGAGTTACCCAGATCAGGCTGCCTATGAAA
Source organism: Phalacrocorax carbo (assembly GCF_963921805.1). Taxonomy (NCBI): domain Eukaryota; kingdom Metazoa; phylum Chordata; class Aves; order Suliformes; family Phalacrocoracidae; genus Phalacrocorax; species Phalacrocorax carbo. The sequence continues at coordinate 56,517,229 of NC_087513.1, forward strand.
AGCAAATAAATTAACATGGCCAACTCTTCAGGAAAGCAAATTAGAAGCACTCAAAAAAAATATCCCATCTGCATAGCCGTAAAGGCAGTAAACTCGATAGGAAGTCTGACAAACAGCTAGAAAGGGAAGGAAGCATCTTCAGCTATTGCAGCTATTTCTGAAGTGAACATCTGACTCTACGTTCAAACATATGATCTGCTATTCACTAACAAGCTCCAATATTATTTCAAACCAACTAGGAGGACAAGAGGTACACAGAATCACTGCAGATAGAAGGGATCTCAGATTGTCAATCCCACCCCTTTACTCAAAGCATAGTTAACAACAGCAGGCTGCTCGGAATTCTGTACAGTTGGGTTTTGAGTATTTTAGAGGATGAAGCAGGCACAACCTTTCTGGGCAACCTGTTCCAAAGGTCTGACCACATTTCAAAGTAAAAAAAAAAAAGTTATTTTCCTTATGTTTGAGTGGAATTTCCTTTATTTCAGTTCATGCCCATTGCCTCTTGCCTCTTCACCAGGCACCACTGTGAAGAGTCTTCCTCAGTCCCCTCATCAGGTATATATTCACGGATATGATCCTCCCACAAGCCTTCTCATCTCAAGGCTAACCAGTCCCAGCTCTCTCAGCTTCTCCCATTTCAGATGCTCTAGTCCCCCTCTGTGGCGCTTCACTAGACCCACTCCACGATGTCCAACTAAATCCCTAACGCAAGGAAGCAAGAATATGAAGAGGCTATTTCAGATTTTTTTTCTTTTATTTTGAGATCTACAGCAAAAGATTTGAAATCAATGCAGCTTTTTGGAGTCACCTAAGAATACAAATTACTGATCCTTTTTGTGATTATCATTTGTTTATCTCTGATACCAGATCAATGACACTTCCAGCAAAGGGTAAGCAAGGGGCAGGATCTGTGTGGCAAGATCTCAGGTGCCACCTGAACACAAATTTATTAGTTAAAAAAATCCTGCCTATCACTAATCTCATATTCTCTTCCTAATAACGACAGTTTTGGAGGAGAAAGAGATAATGCTGTAAGGCATTCAAAAAGCTCTAATTAGAAATCAGGTCAACTGTAAAGTAATCCTAGCTGCCACTTGCACCCAAAATAAGACAAACACACACCAGGCTATGATAAATCCAGTACAACATCCCTTGTATTATTCACTACAATAATATGTTTCATTATATTACTGGATATCTAAAGAAAGAATTCAGAAGAGCAGAAACCTAACTCCTACTTTTTGTTTCTGCACTGATTCTTCTTCTGGAAATTTCTGAAAATTTCTACTTCAACAAGCTTTGTATCTCTTGGTACCACAGTAAGTTGGGCAGTCTGAATAGAAAGAAACAGCAGCAACTACTTTGAGAAGTTTGGCTCCCTTCCATGATGGAAGGAATGTGCATGTTCAGCGCTAGAACTTCCCTAAACTTATCTTGGCTACCTCAGAAAAGGTTTCTCACTGTCACACAGGCAGTAGACTTACAGTTGCTAGCATATCTAGAAGGCAAAGACAACCTTCAACACCAAGTTGAGTACTAGCCTTTCTGTACCAAGTGTACTTCTGATCAATAACTTCCTCCTTCTCAGGAGGAGGCATCCCCTTAGGCATAGGGGGAGGGAAAAAAAAGGAAGAAAAAAAAAATAATTCTGTGCTGTGAATTCCCAAAGACCATCTTCTGCTTGCTCCAAAAGGAAAGCCAGGAAGAAGAAATTATGATATCAAAATTGAATGACTACTGCATTAACTAAACAAAAGAATACGGAAGACAGCCATCACTGCAATACTTGTACGACAAGGCTCTGTTCTCCCCATCTGAACAAAAACCCAGGAAAAAACCCCAACCATTACTAGATTTCAGTTTGAACTCATATGAAAAAGCCCTTTTTATGTGCCTTTTGCTAATGGAAATCTGTCATTTTCTTCTCTGATCAAGCTTCTTTCCCTAAAGCACTGTGTACCAGCATCTTAGATTGTTCATCCTTGAAAGCACATTTTGTCTACAATTTCTGTCCCTTTATTAAAACTCACTCTGAAGTAGTAACATTTGTATTTCAAAGAGGACCAATCTACCATATGCTCACCAAAAGGTAGGCCCTGGTTCTACCATATTTCACATTATTCCAGTGAAGAAGAGCTCTATAAAAACCTCAGTGCCAAGCTTCCAGAATGAATATCCCTTTTACAACAACTTCTGATTTACCTTCTGAAACTGCAATGCATATTTCTATACTTTTAAATTTAAGGTAAGTCAGCAGCCTGCCTTTTTTTTTTAAGCCACCATTCACTATTATATACAGATATTTGAGGAACCAAAAGGGCAAGCACCAAACAACCAACCAATGCTCACAGCACATTTAGACAAGAGTGCTTCACACCATTTACTATGGTAAGGCCCTTTTTAAATAAACGTGTGACTCACTGTTTGTTTTCTTCACCAGGAGGTGGAGTCTTGCCATGCCCCTCCATTACAAAATCCTCATGTTCCATCTGCAAAGGCAAGCATTGCAGGTCAGAAATCGGTGGAGCAAAACGCGCATCACCTAAAGTGGCCCTTTTCCATATGCAACAATTTAAGACAGCCACTTTATTGCAGTGGCTGGTCCAGAACAGACCATGTACTTTCTTAGCAACATATGTACATCTCCAACCCCATTGCTATGGTATCATTTTATAGCACAATTTTCAGAAAAGTCTTACAAGGGAAAAAGAATTATTTAATGGCTATAGCAGAAGACTATCAGTCAGGGTATCTAGGTTCTATGTTTTGCTCTGTTAGGGACTTCCTTTGTCATTCTAAATAAGTATGGCTTCTACCACTTCTTCCTTACATATAAAGCAGGAATTTAAAAAAAATTTACTTCTATCAACATCTCTGGAGAAAAATCAGAATTTTCAAAGAAACTTATTAACCACAGACAGAAACTGCTGTGAAAGCAGAGTACTTGCAAAAAATAACTTTTATATGAAAATGAGACTTCCACTGCACACGCATAGCTTAGTTAGCAGAGTAAAAAAAGAGGCCTAAGGGAACCTCAAATAGATGCTGTTCCAATGACAACATAAGGTAGGCATTTCCTTTGGCTCATACGCTAAAAGATTCCAAGGGCACTAAGGAAGTTTTCTGTTTAATTGTTTGCTTTTAAAATACACTTTTAGCATACATTTTCAGTAATTTCTTTGGCCAGAAAGCATAATTACATTATATTTGATCATTAATTAATTGCATAGTCTTCATTTAATTGCTTCATTTGGCCAGAATTTCTTGCACAGGTAGCAAAATATTCTTTTTTTAATACAAAAATTCAACACATGCACTTAGTATTTTATATAAACATCCAGATACAGAGTTAGCAAAGCTCTACTTCATGTGAAGCCAGCAAACAGGCCACACTGCAATACTCAATAAGCCATACAACAAAGCAACTAAATCATGATCACACACAAATCCATGATCCACTACATTAAACTGCAAAGAGGAGAGAAGCACTACTCAGTCAGTAAAGATAATGTGGTTTAGTCCGTCTTTGAAGGAGCAAAAAACCCCAAACCAAACCAAAATCCAGCAGCCGTTTTCCCTTGTGCCCCTACCCTCCCCCCAAGCGAGTCAGGTTCACTCATTTGTACCTTGATCCTGTTGACAGGTCAAAAATACTGACAAAAAGCATTATCTGCATATTGACTTCTAAGAAGGATAACAGAAATTACATTATTTGCCTGCACAGACATGGCCCGAAGCAAAACCACAAATAAACCAAGAAACTGATGAACTATAAGGTGGAAATGACATCCAGAAGGCAGTCAAATATATGTAAGGTATTTGCACATTTGTAAACATGTACCCATACAACTCCTAGTCAAAACAGTATTTTCATTTAAAAGCAGTGTTTGAAAGCAACAAAATTTTGCATTACAGTTTTGTAAATAACTCAAATTATCAGTGTATTCCTACCATATCAGACACACTGAAACCTATTTGTACCTCGTCCATATCTGATTCTCGAGAGCTCTAACATTTGGACTCAGAACTGTCTAGCTGAAGAGAAAGGTATCATTCCACTAATTCTGTTGTTGCAGACGTTAAAACACAAGAGTGACAGCTGGTAAAATAGCTACAGATTTGTGGCCACATAACAAAACAGCATAGTTCCATGAGTCAGGGTAACTGTTTGAGAGTTACTCTTACACAGCCTGAAATCAGGAGGTATTTTAGCCTGTTGCTGGTATGAGAGATGTACAATTCATGTGAATGGTAAGCAAGGGAACAGTTTGTGACCAGTACCAGGAAGAAAGATGAAATACAACCTTTGGGAGTAAAGAAGCACTATGTACAGCATATATAGTGCTAAACTAACAAGATTCCCATATAAAAGAGAAATTCAATTTAATGAAGCTGTAGAAAAGGAGAAGTCATAAAAACCAAAGTATGAAATGGGAATTATTTTAAAACAAACAAAAATTTAGAAAGGACCAGGAAATGAGAACTGGAATATCTAGTAGAGTATCACCAGGACAAGGCAATTGCTGAAGTACTGCTAATAAAACCATTGGTTTAATATGAATTTTATACGAAGAATGCTAGTGACATAGATATGCATGCTAGATGATAATGTGTCTGGAACAGCTATCAAAATTACCATTTCAAAGAGAAGTGGGCAAATAATTAAGAACAACAAATCACCTGAGCTAGATTGTAGGTCCAAGGCACAATCTGCTTTAAAGCAATTAGAAAAACTCATCTACTTTAAGAAATGCTAATCAGCTTGCTCTACTTCAGACAGTATCTGAAATTACTAAAATCTGAGTTGCAAAAAACCTGAAGAAGATATGGTAGGATTATGTCAGCACTGAAAAAAAAAGAGCTGGGCTTCCTGTAACTTAGAGAAAGGCAATGACAAAGTTTGTCGTGAAAAGTTCACCAAGAAAATTAGTCAGAGTGAGAAAGTACTCATGAATGTGGAAACTGTTCATACACAAAGATTAATTGGTAGGTTTTCACTGATAAAAAAGCTAACAGTAAATGCACTAAGACACTAAAAGAGGACGTGGGAACTTCAAGAAACTGAGCATTAGTGAACTAGAAATAAAATACCTCTTTTTAGAATGGGGGAACAACTAGAACAGTAGGAAACAGTTGGCTGGTCAGGCTCAGAGGATAACGGTCACTGCATTGTATGCTGCGTGGAGGCTGGTATGAAGTGGGGTGCTGCAGGGGTCTACCCTAGGACAAGTTCATTAAACACCTTAACGAATGACTTGAAGGGCTGGTAGGGTGTAGTCTGGTCAGAATTTTAATACTTAACTGGGGTGAAGAGGTTCAGTCGACAAGTCCAATAGCAGGGCTGCCATTCAGATGGACCTAGGCAGCCTGGAGGAAGAGACCCTACAGGAACTGTATGAATTCAGACAGGACAAACACAAAACCCTGCACCTGAGAGGCCCTGGCAACAATACAGGCTGGAGACTGACTGGGGAGCAGTTCTGTGGAAAAGGTCTTGGCAGATCACAAGCTGATCGTGAGCCAGCAGTGTGCCCTGGCAGGAAAGGTCAACAGTATCCCAGGCTTTATTAAGAAGAGCCTTGCCAGCAGATGAGGGAACTGATTATCGCCTCTACTTAGTGCTTATTATTCCAGATATGGTCTAACGCACCTCGTTTTGGGGCCCCCAGTACAACAAATACATCCATAAATTGGATGCAGTAGGACACCAAGATGCTCAGGTGGCCAGAGTACTTGCCCTGCGAAGAGAGGCTGAAAGAGCTGGGCTTGCTTAGCCTGGAGAAGAGACAGCTTTGGGGAGACCTAACAGAAGCTTGTCTGTATCTACAAGGAGGTCAGCAAGGAGTCAGGTTCACCACAGTGGTGCACTGTGACAGAACAAGAAGCCGTGAGTTGAAACAAGTCTACACCGGATATGACTATTTTCACCATGAGGACAGTCAAGGATTGGAACAGATAGCCCAGAAGTTTTGTAGTCTCCTTGCTTCAAGGTTTTCAAGTCTTCAAGGTTTTCAAGTCTTCAAGGCCAGACTGGATAAAATCCCTCATAACCTGGTCTGACCTCACAGCTGACCCTGCTTTGAGCAGGTCAGACTAGAGACCTCAGAAGGTCCCTTCCAACCTGAATTTCCCAGCAATCCTATGAACACAAGAACAGATTCAGTTTAATGTTGAGAGGTAATATAGAGGAGAAAAAAACCCTACCAAATTCCGAACCCATCAAAATGCCAAAAATAAAACAACCATCAAGAAAAACTAAACTATGCCAAACAGTAATACAGATGCTGAAATGACTGTAGTAGAACCACGGTATGCCCTCTTTTAGAATACTGTCTGTGAGTTGAGACAGTGCAGGCTCAGAACCCCTCCACAACACACTAAAAGTGCAAGAGCTCAGAATAAAGAAAGGTCTGAGGCAGAGGGAAGACACTACATGAATAAAATCCAACACTTGGACTGCAGAACTCCCTCAATGCAAGACAACAAGTGACTGAGGCATACATAAAAAAAATCAGTTTGACAGTGTTGTAATAAATACCACCCCTTTGCTACCACAATACAAATAAAGCCTAACCCACACACACAAAAAACAACATAAGAGGTTATACAATTATTTGAAAAATATACTGTTAAGCAGACAAGAAATTAATTGTACAAACATAAATTGCAACACTGAATTTCACACGTCCTTGTGGATTTTGTGTTTTATATATCTATGTGAATGAAGATTTAGTTGTGTATTAAAGGATTACAAAACAATAGCAACACAAGCTTTTCTGTTTCTGGCAATGAGATCATTTTTACAAAAGGAAAGGGGAAGTTGTGTATACAAGATCATTCCACAGGCCTCATCCAGTGCAGCAATTTTTGCATTCATCTCTTTGCAGAACCTTGCCTCTAACTTTCTTTTGCTTGCCTGCATATGTTAAACAGTTTCATGATCAGTGATCTATATTTTTCATTTTGAAATCTGCAGGTTTTAAATTTCTGCTGGAAAATGCTACACAGTTTATTACTTTAAAAGCTTATTCTAGAATTTTTAGAACATGAAATATCAATTTTCCAGCTCTCTCTGGCATTTAAAAGTAGAAGTTGCTTTACTGGGTAGTTCATCTTAGTTCAAAGAGAGATATCTGACAAAGAGCCTTCTGAGAATAATTAATACAAACTGCCCCAGTAAAATTCCACGGACGTTGTTTACATTTTCCTAAAATTAGTTCTTAGGCCCAGCTATCTATTCAGTAGAGCTATTTTTGAGATTTTTAAAAAGTACTTAAAAATTAAAATATTTAGGTCTTATTTCCCAATGGCAATAGTAACAGCCCATTACAGGAAGGATGAGAGTATGGTATTTTAAGTTTTTGATTAAGTGACTACCTGAGGATGAACTGAAGAAAGATGGAGCACATTAGAGCCACTATTAGATTCTTCTTTTTCTCCTCCACCCAGTTCTTATAATACTCCTATGCACATTTCTTCCCCACAAGTCTCTCAGTTTCTCTTCACTGTACCATCACCGTACCGTGTCCAGCACGCTCTTAGTTCTTTAAGGAAGCTGGAGCCCAGAGTCCTCACTAAGTTTCAGCCATACACAGCATATAGCAACCACAACAGATCTGGATAACTGCAAGCGTTATGAAAAGGCTAGGTCTGTGGTCTCTCTTGACTTACACCATAGGTAGGAAATGCAGTTGTCCTGAATATGTAGAAAAACAGTGTAAGGTGGAGGTAAGACAAAACTCTTGAACCTATTGTATTTCTCCCAAGGAAAGAAGAAAAAGTGGAATAGCAGAGGATCTGAGACACTTTAGTTTCTCTTAAAAGGACTGCAGAGGGAGCCATTGATTCCAAGAGCCGGAATCAAAGGAAGCATACTCCACACCTGTTTCTCCTGGCAAGCGATGGAGAAGGCTTCAGGCTTCTGACAACTGGAAGCAGGAACCAGAAATAGTCCTTTAAACAGCGGGGGGGAAGTCAATAAAAAACTTGCATTTTTAAAAACAGGAACCTCAAGTTGTTGAACTCCGTATTTTATTATTCCAAAGCTTTTTTTCCCTTAAAAATCCAGGCACCTGTGAATATCCAAATTTTGACTGAAGTTTATACACTGAGTATTCTAAATAATAAAAGACAGATTGTTTTATGTAAGTTAAAGAAGCTACTCACATTTAGACACTCAATACTTAGTTTATTATGTCTAAGCTCCTTCTGGTATATTTTCTAAAAACCTATTACTTTTTTTCCAGAAGTGCAACACCTGTTACTACAGTTTCACAGTACTCTTTCTAAAAATATCTTCAGAGAGACCCTATTGGATTTGATTAATGCATAAACCTAATCTGGAGTTCCTAGATAAAGTCAGCAACGCTTTGAAGGGTCAGAAAGTTTGAAGGGCAAAAGCCTCATCTTTCCTGAAACCTGATGTCAGAAAGCACATTTTCCCAACAAGATTCAACACCTTCATTAAATATCGTAGCCCACCAAAACTGAACTGAACATAAGAGAAACCAAACATTTCTCAGGGAAAAAAGACGACAGATGCTTATAGAAACCCTATACTTATTTTGAAAAGCTATTAATTTTAAAGGGTATTTTGTCTTTTTGTCTTCATCAGCTATAGAAACATACTAATGCAGCTTCACCAGAGAGCTACTATCACTACCTTTTCCCACTCATTTAATAGTTCCTTTTCATAGCTGTGATTTTTTTTTTCTTTTCTATTTTATAAAAAAGACCACAACAAGCCACCTAGGCAAACAGGAGATGAAGAATCTCTCAACATTTTTCATTCGCTAGCATCTCAAGCACACCTGAACTGAAAACCTTTTCTAGTATACACTAGACTCCGGTGAGGACCAGCCAAGGTCAAAAGCTGCTTTCTGTAGGTTGTGGCAATTTATTTTCAGTGCTTTATGTTACCTGCTAATTTTAACACAGCCTACTGCAGACCCAGTTTAAGACTGATAAATTTGGTGTTTTGTCACAACTACTGCTTTAACACCAGTGCACCTTCCCAATCATCATCAGCAACAGAGCTACTCTAAACATGCCATCAGCATTTCTTTTGTCACACTAATACTTGCTTTAAGCAGAACAGCACAACCTAATCATTAAAATCCAAGCAATTAGTCACTAGTCACTACTGCTAACAGTGGTAGAAGCCCTATAAATGCCAAGCAGTTAGAAGAACTTGACAGAAATCTCAGAGACAATCCGAGGTCTAACAAATGTAATCAGTACTATAAATTAAAGAAAAGCTGAGTCACCTCTCTGCCTGGCTTCATTATAAGCACTTTGGACAAACTGCATTGGGGAAAATTTTACTCATTAGCAACAGATTAATTTCAGCACACAGGTGAAGGCATTTAAAAAATCACCTTAGAAATAGTGATTTAAACTTAAAAGAAAGAAAATAGGAAAAACAGCTCCTAAAATGAGAAAGAGCAAAGTTTTTTTTCTAAGCCACACAGAGGAAAGTCTTAGAGACAAGATATGCATTAAGTTATCTGAATTTTTGGTCTCTTTCAGGATTTTGTTGTCCTGTACAGTATTGTGATGTTACTAAATCTTCATTTGAACCTATTTCTACCAGTTTTTTTCCCCTCTCAGTTTCACCAAAGCACAGCCTTCGTATACAAAATATACCAACAGGAGATGTGAACCGTCTCCTAGCCTGCTCACTATTTTTTGAAGTTTCTCATCAGCATCTAGATTGAGCATTTCAATGGTATTATCATCACAGAATCCTGATTTTCCTGTTAGTAAAAAGAGAAGTGAAAACTCACTAATGTAATCCTACTGCTAAGTCGCATATCATATTCAGTACTCCCTGCTAATCATTTTGAACGTTAACACACTTAAACCGCATACAGTTACTTTTATAAATCATTATTCTAGTACCTATGATTGGTATACGCAGCCTAATGGTACTTTAATTCCTGTCTCAGTTAAATGTTACAACATCAACATGTTAATATATACCATCATTAAACTGTGCATCACCCTTATAGAACAATAGAACAGATTATCAACAGTGATTCAATCATTAAGATTAGAGAAGTTCTATAACTCAGAAGATGTAACTTCTGTTTCACCTAAATAAGCACCAAAGCTTCAGCAGTGGTTAAAAGACTAGGAAGATTTGCTTCTACCTCCATCACTAATCAATCACTTAAAGAAATAAAAATTACATAGAAAATGGGCCACAGGTTAAAATATTTATGTTATCTAATATTCTGTGAAATGCCCAGCAGCTTAACACCAATTCCCTGCTAAACCTAAAACAGTTTTATGAATATCATGAAAACAACAGACACACCAGAAATGCTACAAAGGTCAGGACCCTAACTACGTTTCATACTGTATAGATAAGAGAGTTTACTTAATATTTTTTCTTTTAAAAAAACCACATTACTTAGCTGCAAAGTATTTCAAATACAACAGCTCATCTATACAGATAAAATAATTCCTCTGAATCCTGCTCTGAAGGCAGTTTGAACTACCTACTTGTTTGCAGCAAGATACTGTTTTGCCGGTAACACCTTCAACCACCAAAGACGTTTAAGTCACACAAGTTATGGTATGACAGGATATCTAGAAATGCCATTTGAGAACTTCAACTCTGAAGCTGCCACAGTAACTTTGAGTAACAGTTCAGAAATCTCAGACACAAAATGCATAAAGCGTTTGAATGTAAGCAAAAGTACTCTCCTTTTCCTGCACCACAGTTGATGATGCACTCCATCCATTTCTTAGTGTGTTCTGTACAGAAATATGCACCCCAGAAAAATCTGAATTTAGTAAGACACAAGTAATTCCCATCTTTTATTTACCTATTTGTATTATACTTCAGCTAAAGACTGTTAGCATTTCCCAAGCCATTAATTCTTGCTAACTTCTGCAACTTTAAAAAAAAAAACCAGCTTTTACACTTCCATAACAAATTTTTTACACTTTCCATTGAGGGGGAAAAATCTGACCTGAAAGCCCTTGAACAGTTCACACACACCCCACTAATTTGAACAGCCACTTGTATGCAGCCCAATGACTCTGTTTAGCCAACTCATTTTACAGTTAATTTACTATTTATGGTGCAGACACACATGAACAAGTTATAGCAGTTTAAACTGACATCTGTAAGTGGCTGATATTTTGATGTACACATTAACCATTCTGCAGAGAAGAGAGAAAACATGTTAAGTGCTCTCTTCCACTTAGATTTGGAAAGCTAGATGATTAATTCCCACCAAAAGGCAACAGGCACGAACAATGAAAAGGATTTTAATGGCTCAAGAAAGCAGATGATAATCAGAGTTACTGAAAACTAAATTAAACTTCTGCACTACACATTCAGTCACCTTCAGTGCCACAAATACTGTTTTCTCCTGTTTGTTAGGAGTGACTGAGTGACATAAACCAGGCACACACAGAGAGGTGCTGAAATTATTCTGCCTTAAGAGATCTGACCAGACAGGCAAGGAAGAGAAAGGACAACTAACTTTCTTTTCTGTGTTCACAGAAATCTATTCTGTAGATTCTAAACACATAGAAACTACCAGTGGCCGAGAAAGTTCCTGAGCAATGAACAGATGGAGGCTGAGGGCAATTCTGTTCTAAGTATATATTAATTCTGCTTTAAGCTTGTCTTAGGCATCCACTTTTGATCACTGTCAAAATGGAGAGGGAATACAGGCTATTCACACTCACTATGTACAGCTACTTTCCAATTTCTCCAGTTAACAGAATGTAAATCCAAGCTCATTTTAGTCACGAGGGAGCCACTGAAAATGCTCATTGCTTGTACAGTTTTTTCCAAGTTTCTCAGGATATTAAAACTGTTAGATATGTGACAAGACTGCCAAACCATTAAAACTGACACTCATCTCCGGGGCAGAACCTGGGCTTTTCTTGCTCACATATATTACAACTTGTCCTCAAAACAAACTCAAACACCACAGGAATAAGCTATTTCTCTAGGAATCACACACAGAAACTCTGTATCTGTTGAAACCTACCAATATGGTTTCAGAGTACTTCTATAACATTTCTTAGCAACCTAATTCCATACAGGCTTACTGCATCTGTAGCCAACTTTTACATTCTCCCTTCTTCATAATACACTGTCTTGCCTACTACCCAAATGCCTCAGTGAACAGACTTTAAACAAGTGACAGGAAACACTGACATGCTTTTAATGTTGCTTTCACCCCCAGGGGAACAGATATTGTACAATGCCTTTTTGCAGAGTTCAAATGTCCTTAGTTGTCCACACACTCTTATCTACTGTAATGATGAAGACCATCACTCCTATTTTTAGTGTCAAGAATAAAAAAAGGTCTTCTCCACAAACACCACCTCCACTTCTTCCACACCCAATGAGAGGAGGAAAAAATTCTGAGGAACTGAAACAAGTACAGACCCATCTAGTTCAGAAACTGAAAATGAAGTTGTCCTTGTAGGGTCATGCAAATGTATGAAGTCAAGAAGACCAGCACATTTTACACCTTTCAATGACTCAGACAAACTAAGACTACAGATTATTTCAAAGGGTAAAGTAAGGTTTTACGGTCTGTGGCTCAAATTTCACCTAAATACCTATCCCCTCAGTCTGCCCTAAGATAGTAAGATTGAAAAAATTTATCAATATTTGCACACCTACAAGGTTTTGTTTTAAGTGGCTGATTATATAGAACTCTGTCACATTGACATGGACTACAGACACTGCCAACAACTCTGTAAAGCCAATACTGCATGGAAAGAGATCAAAGGGCAATATTCTGAAAAGGTAGAAACCCCTCATATTGTGTGCCAATAGTACACCTGCATGAGAAGAGACACTTCATAACCAAAGCCCCCAACTGCCTCTGCCTCCAAAAATCATAGTGGGACTATACCACATTAGCTCTCAAAAGCAGAACTGCTTTTATTATTTTTTTAAGCAAATATTATTTGCTTTTTTTGTCTGTTTTGAAAAGTGTTATAAACTGCTGTAATTAACTGAAGAAGAGATGCTATTGGTTGAGGAAAAAAACTAACAAGAAAGCATTTATGAAAAAGACAAACCTTTAAAAGAATGGAAAGGGTAAGTTTAAACAGTTTTATTTAAGACCGTTAGAAATCAGACACACACCTGTTCAGAGCAACAACATTCCATGCCATTACATTTCCTCCACATGAACTGTATAGATGAAAAGGCTGGATCAAAGGACTGTATGATGACAGTTCTTAAAGATCCCAAAGTTAATTTGGCAGATGATGGTATTTTCCAAGGGAAGAAAATACAACATTGTATTAACCTTCTATTTTGCACTTCAGGGTATTCTAAGATCAGAAAACAGAGAAAGTAATCTTTCAGTTTGATATCTATATTTGAGCAGTACTTACTATGAGTTAAGTAGGCTTCAAATGAGTAATCCACGTTGTCTCTGTAGAAAACAGTACACCCAACTGGCAAAATCTTGCACTTGGTCCTGAATTTCTTTTAAAATGTCCAAGCAGCTTAGCTATCAACAGCATTCCTCTACAATAATTCAAGTAGCACTGTTTAATTTCACATTCTTTTTTGTAAGCTCCTCAACAATTTTACCTTGTTTATAACTGCTATTCTATAAAGCCAGTAGACCCTGATAACGTACTGTACTGTTTATGGCTGGGATAGAGTTAAACTTCTACATAGTAGCTAGTATGGCACTATGTTTTGGATTTGTGCTGAAAACAGCATTGATAATACAGGAATGTTTTAGTTATGGCTGAGCAGTGCTTACACGGAGTCAAGGCCTTTTCTGCTCCTCAGTAGCCTGTAGCTACCAGCCAGTAACCTGGGGGTGCACAAGAAGTTGGGAGGGGGCACAGCTAGAACAGCTGACCCAACTGGCCATATGATGAGCTCAGCAATAAAACTGAGGTAAGAGTGTGGGTAGATGTTGGCAGGGGCTGCCATTGCTCAGGGATTGGCTGGGCATCGGTTGTTCAGTGGTGAGCAATTGTTTTAATTTTGCATCACTTGTTTTTTCCTGGGTTTTGTTTTCTTCTCTCTCTGTTGGTTTTTTCCGTTGCCTTTTTTTAAAAAAAATTATTAAACTGTCTTTATCTCAACCCATGTGCTTTCTCACTTTTAACCTTCCAATTCTCTCCCCCATCTCACTGTGGGGAGGGGGGAGTGAGTGAGCAGTTGTGTGGTGCTTACTTGCCAACTGGGGTTAAACCACATACCATAATTACAGCTCTTTGTTACAGTGCCTTGAAATTTTGAAATTCAAAGTTATAAACTCACAAGCAGGCGGTTTTTTTCCCTACGCAGAAAGGTCCAACTGTGTAGTGTTTTGTAGGAAAGTATTATTCAGTTCTTTTGTTGGCCACGGTGTTCAAGTTCAAGAGAAAAACTAACCCAAAATTTCTGCTCCCCTTGATGGACTATATTAATTTATTTTTAAAACAAGAGGAGTATGCCATAACATTTTTACAAGCTTTAATAATATGTCATTAAAAGGGAGGACTACTTTATTAACTTCAGATTTAAAGTAACTTCATTCTTTACTGAGAGATTAATGGATTATTTTTTTTTTAAATACATGATGTGCAAAGATTTTGGTTTTGAAATTACTCTCCTAAGGACTTGTAACATTTTCAGGTTAGAAAAATGAAGCTAGGAGAGCATGATGAAGCTGACATCAGTTTCTGTTGTGAAAGACCGCCTTTGTGCTCACACCAGTTCTTAAGCTGCCACCTTTCAGGAGAAGCATGAGTTGCCTTGTTAGGCAAAATCTCTCTCTACTTCTGAAAGACTGTACAAGATACTTTATACAAAGACTCTAGGAACTTAGTGTAGTTCTAGGTCAGCATTAGAAAGATTAGATGCTCCTACAACTCATGTTCCAGAAAAATGATGGAAACATACCCTCTGTATCATGGAACAGAAACATTGGAAGCTCCACGAGTAACCCACCAGCAGACATCAAAACAAATAAATACATTCCAAAAATATGATGAGCGATTTTAAAAAAAAAAAAAATCCAAGACAAACCAACCTACTTTCCTGGACCTAATGGAGAGGCAACAGCCACATGAGAGAACTGAAACCTACTCTGACTTGTCAGGTATTCACAGAAAGTACACTGAGGTTGAAGGTTCACCTCTTCATAACATGACAGAATTTTCAAGCGTAGCAGGGATTCATACTGCGGAGAAACCATCAAGTCTGAAAGGACCATGCACCAGGTCAGTACTAGACTGGAAAACGGCATTTTTTAATTACAATGACAAAGCATTTTGTTCATTTCATTACTGAATAGGCCTTCAGCCTGAATGTTTTAAATTATTTAGTGCCATCTGAAGAGAAATCCAGTTCTGTATCACTAAACAGTACTATAAGCCCCAGAGATACAGGCATCAAGGTTTTGGATGCTGTGTTAAGTTTAACTACCCAACTAAGATTTTCTTTTTACTATATTAATTCTAAATCCCACACAATAGGAGCACCAGCCTAATATATGTTTCTTTATTCTCAACATATATGAAATAAAAGCAAGTGAGTAAGTGTCATATACTTTTTAACCTTTCCATCACCTCTGTGTGAATGCTTCAGGATGAAACAAACAAAAAAAAACCTATAGCCAGTGCTGACAGAGTTCTGCAGAACAATTTAAACTGAGGGCAAATGCTAGTTTGTAATTAGACACCAAGAGGCAAGAAAAATAAGAATTAACCAGGATGAGAACAGAGAGGCAATAATATAAGGGGAAGATTCATTTTGACAGATAAGAACAGGGCAGCAACTTGAAAGGAAATAAAACAACAAGGATTACCAGATAACCTTAGGACAGCTTGATAAGTGGCACTGGACAGTGAGACTGAAAAAGTGGGACAAGCCTCAATGCTTGTGTCACTGGTTATGAAAAAGCCACCAGAGTATGGAAAAGTAGCCTAATTTCTAGACTACCTATTCGGTTCAATAATTATTTCTAGAAATACTATCAAAAACTTTGCATAAAAAAATTTATCTAACATCATACAGTGCAGAATCTATTCCCTTTTCCTATACTTATTAGGTGTTGAGCATTATTACAAATCCTGGGCAGCCACATTTTTTGTACCTAGATTTTCATCATACAAAGCATTAAAAGGGCTTTAAAAGAACTAGCCATTTACCTCCTTTCCCTTCTACAACACTAAACCAAAACCACAATTCATAAATACCCTTCTGTAAATCACTTAGGTCAAAGTCCTTCCCTCCCTGCAAATTCATAGGCTTTTTACTTTGAAAGATGAAGGAATAATAAGGAGAGGAGGGGGAAATTTTACATTTGACATGAGAATTTTAATTGCATTTTTTGAGAAAGAAGTTTGCATCATAATCTCACAACCCCTGCCAATATTGAAAGAAATCTAAAAAATACTTCAAATCAGGCAGAGTTTTAGCTTCCTCCTGCAATATTTTACAGCAAAGGAACAACTGAGAAACAAAGTTTAAGTGTTGTCTGTGCAGTAATCCTTAACAGATGGATGAAAACAGCTGAAAAGAAATCAGCCACAAACAAGAAGCTCAGTGCTTGTTGATATTTTCAGAGTACCAATGCTGTTAATGGAAAAAGCCTAGTAATCATTAGTGGCAAATTAACTACCACAAAATATAATTTACTAAAATAAAATCATAATCTAAACAACAGTAGAGGGCATGGAGTCCCAAGCAGAAATGTTGTGGGGTGTGTTTGCTTTGCGCTTTTTTTTTTTTAAATTTGTGAAGGGAGGAAAAGAGACCCTGAAAAGCCAGAAACCAGACACCCTGTCCCCCATCTATTTCATAAGTGAAAGGAGACTTTGCTGCATGATATTCACCAGCAGATCATATGGATAAAATAGACCCAATATTCCTGTCAAATAAGACTTCTACATCTGCCAAAGCCAACTAAGTTTTTAAAAACTTTACGCTCATTTGAAAAAGCTTACTTCTGTACAGGTCGTTTCCCCTCTTTGTGGCACTAATATTAGATAATTACTGGAATCAAGAACATGCTATTGACAGGTGCCAGCTGTCTTTACCACGCTGATGTAATTTTAACAGAAAGAGTATTTTCTGACAGTCTGACAACAAGGAAGAAACTGTGAGATCAAACAATGGAACCAGTTAAGATGAAAAGCCCTGGCAGCAAAACTACCAAGACAGTAAGTCTCTCCAAAAGCAGCCTATGGGGCAGGGTAGGGAGAGAAGGGGAAAGAGCATGCACAAAAAACCCACTCTTTACTGGAAAGCAATCCAGTGAATGACAAAAGGATACACTGCCAAAAAAACTAAAGGGTAGAATTATAGGAAATTCCCAAGTGTGCAAAATCGAGAGGAACAAGAGCACAAGTCAACTACCACAATATATTAAAAAAATAAGAAATTACAAGATGAAATGGAAATGTGCACATTAACAACAGTTGGAGGAAACAAACATTAAAGTGAGGACTGAGTCCATCAATAACTTTCCTTAAGCTTAATTACCAAGGAGTTGCCACTGGATTTCTGTCATTCATTTCAAGAGCGACAAAGGCAAGCATGAAGGCCAACTTTTGCAGCAGTGCCACCAGGCTGACAGGAATAAAGCAAGACTATCACTCTTCATGATGCCCGACTGCAGGGATTAAATTTTCTAATTATACCTCACGTAATGTTAATTAGTTCAAAGCACATAAATATTTAGTCTTTAAAGTGACCTGCTCAGCTCTACATGCGGCACAGGTTTGTTCCCCCTTTTCACAAACAATGAAAATCTCCTTTTTTCTTCGAGGCTTGGTCTTGATATCTCAGAATACTATACAGTCTAGGATGCTAGGAGATCTGAAACAGTTATAAAACCAAACCAGTTCACAAGGAATAACATATGATATGCCATTTGTTTTCCACTGTATAACGGAGACTTTGTGCATACCTGTTCATGTTATTTTCAGACAGGCACCATAAGAAAGTTAATTCTTGCAATACCCAAATCTTTATATCCTGATGTTCATGGTATCTCCACAAAAGATAATTTTTATGTCATCCCTGACACCCCAGAATACTTCATTCAAGTATACCTCAATCTACAATAAATTTGGTTCCTCAAGTTACACCCTTGTGATTTCAGAAAAGAAGTAACAATGCTTCTTAGTGGTTAGTGCTGACAGCATTAACAGACTGCCTCTTCCCATGCTACTGGGCAAGAATCTAAAAAGCAAAGTGAATGACATCTTTTCTATCAATTAAACATCCTTTTAACTGAAGACTATGGAAACAAATATTGATAACTGGTCATGGGATCTGTGGTCTCAGGTAACTGGGACTATTATTCTAGCCACTGCTTTTCCTGCAATATGTATCAACAGGAACCAACTGCCCTTACTTTGTCATGTAGCGGAGTCAGAAGGGTCAGTTATTAACACTCTGAGTACAGAACTTCATGTAATGAGCCTTACTCTTTTCAGAGATAAATTACGAGCTTGTCTTTCCATGGTGATAAAGACAAAACACCTTGATATCAATATGACAAAGATATCTCCAGAAGTTAGTATATTTACTTTCTTTCCCTCAAGTTCAATGTATATTTATGGAAAATAAGACAGATCAATTTTCAAGTCAAGATCAGCTTAAGACAGCGTCAGAAGTGATTGTTAGGTGACATTTTGGCAAAGACCCTTCTTGGCAAAATATAATACTGCATGGAAGGGTTTTGGCTACAGAGTCTAAAGAATTTTCCATGTCCTTTTGGTCAACTGCTTGTCATTTTAAATTCAGGTGAAATGGTAACAGGAACATTCTGCAAGAGGCACAAATGTAGGTTTCCCACATTTTGTCAAGACTAAAACTGAATGAGAGAGAAATTCTGAACCACCAGATGACCCCTGAGCATCTTGCATTCTGAAAATAAAAAAATAAAAGAGTTTCAAGCACAATCACAACAAGGCCATTTACTGCTCAAAAGAAATGCTTCAAGTGTAGCTGATATCAAGGCACTCCAGCATGCAGGCCTGGGCTTTTGAACTTAAGGTGGTTTTAAACTTATATTTTATGTTATTTTCTGTTTGGATCTTAAGATACAAAGGAAAAAGTATAAAAATAAATTCTACAATCTTTTCCTCCACCATAGCAGCAATAGGCTTAATACTGTTGTTGAAGTCCTACAAGTCTGAAGAAATAATTTCAAGACAGAAAGCTTGCCCACTTTTATTTCATAATTATTCTGAGGCAGCCAATAAAAGATGCTAAAAATCACCATAAGCAGTAATTTCATTCTTTGTATCACATGCAAAGATCTCTTTTTGGCTAGAAATGAATTATTCAGAACAAACCCTAAGAACGAGGCCTTAATCTGACCTCATATACCATACAATGAAATTTAGCGTCACTAAAGTAGCTGGAATGCACTTAAACAGTGTTTACTAATCTCATAACACCTATGAGCTGCAGACTCAACTTCTACAGTGTTCAAGAAAAGGCTTCAAAGGAGCTGCTAACATATGAAGTGTTCCAAGTCCTTCTTAAACATTCATAGGAAATAAAACACTAGAAGGTGACTCCTTAGGTATCATTTACAGGGTCAAAAAAATAACTTCTAGTAAAGGCAAAAGAATAGGTAAATTACTGACTTTTGAGAACAGAATGTAAACTAAGTGAGGTCCAAAAGGATTGCTGGTACTTAAATAGGGGTATAAAAAAAGCCACCTAGAAAAACACAGAAGAAAAGATCCACTGATCTGAACAGTAAGGATAACAATAATTGTATATTTAGCTTTTATTTACAGATAATGTTTTGGAATGCGTAAAAGGGAAGACATGAAAGGTCCAAGTAAAATATAAATGAATAGTTAATTATATTAGTGTCTTTGAAGCATAAACCTAACTTCTTCCAAAAAAACCTCACATCACCTGCCTGGAGGAGTTGGGGGGAAGGAGAGGGAAGAGAAAAAACAGAAGTCCTGACAAAAGGAAAAAAAACCCTGAACTATATTACTGAAGTCTTAAAAAAATATTTGTTAGAAAAACATATCTTTATGAAAATGGCTCACTAGATCATGTAGCCATTTGTAAATCAAGGACATAATTTTAATGATACAAGACAATACTGTGGAATATACTTTGCCTAACTTTTTCTAGGACAAATCCTTCAACTGTTATAGCTATAAAACTCTCCTGAGATCAGGAAAGAGAGGATAATCATTTACAGACTAAAGAAACATTGAAAAATACATTTCAGTGAATAGTCCTGTACACCACACGATGGGGAGAAGGACTAGATGTAATCATGAGTCTTTTTTTTGCTTAATATATACTGATCATATTTAGCTCTTATTAATTAATAACACTGAATATCAGATGTATGATTCCAAATCTCCCACTTTCTCTAAATGACAATTGTTTCAAAGCAATATTGCATATACACTTAGGTATTCAAAGTCAGCCCAAAAGATTTGTCTTGAAATTTAAGCTCACTAAATTTTCTGAACAGCTAATGCTGGAATAGAGAATCAATCTTTACCATTACACCCAGAACTCATTGGAGGAAACGAGTTGAGTTGCTCAAGACAGTTATCTCAGTCTACTTCCTGCCACACAGAAAAATAAATAAAAGCTATGTATCCATATATATGTATACACACACACATATATATATATAGGCACCTACCTGCATATACATAAATATGTACACACACAGATTCTGTTTGATGAAAAGCAAGCACCAGTAACCATACTAATAAAATCCGTAATTAATTGCACCCTGATGTTTCCTCTCATATGTCTATCCCCCACTGAACCTTGTAATCACATCCTTCTCAAATGATGCATTCAATACCCTGGATGGCTGCAGGTACAGCCACTGACATGTTTTCATTTGTCAGCTCCTAATCTAGTGAGCCTTCCTTCAAAGCTATTTAAAATTAATACAGTTCCTGAAGTACATGCAGGACAATTGCCAAATCCTTTCTCTAATAACTAATTACCTCCTAACTCGATGCCTACAGCTTAAAAAAATGTTTTGTTCTATTACAGCATAAAATGATGAGATCATCTCTCAAAAAAGCTCCAGCAAGAAAACAACAAATTTAGATTTTAGTCCTCTAGTTTTAACTTTTTCAGCCAGTCTCTCACACAAAACTACATGCAAGCTAACAATGATTCAGATTTTCATAAAATTTAGGAGTAAACTTTGTAACTGATCTGTTTAAAATGTAACACTAAGTCATTGAGATAGTCGGGACTATAAAATAAAGTTATAAACATATTAAAGAATATCATAATCACTATGTCATTATGCAAACCAAATTATGACTCAACATCTGCATCTTCAGTAAGTAAGCAAAAAGCAGGACACAACCAACATTATATTCAATGGCACACTTCACAGCCTCCTCCCAACAAGGCATGTTAGGAATCAGAAGTACCTCTGAAAGCAACATAGTATCCGGTCTCACAACAAAGAACATGCTGGCAAGTATAAGGAAACAAGAAGCACAACACCTTAAATATAGATCAGTCAGCAATCCACAAACACTGACACCTGCACCTAAGAGCCCACATGCCTAATTCTTTAAGTCAGTTGAGAGGGTAGGTCAGAAAGCTTGACAAGCCCTTCCAGTTCTAACAAATGGAATACAATCAAGGTTGGTACTTCTTTGTAAGAGTTTTCTTACAAAGGCACTCCTGGGAGTGCCTGAAGATAAATGTTCCAATCCTTAGCAGATGGTGAAAAAGCCCATCTTTCCAAAGGCCTTTTAAAACTTTATTTTTTAAAATATCTCCAAGGTCATAAATATTATTTACTCACATTCAGGTATTTATTAAAAATACCCCTAGCGGTCAATGTTCACTTCATGTATCTCCCATTTCAGTCAAGCAAGCTCTTTTTCCTCCAAAACACAGCGACATTTACCTCACTGACCTTGGGACTGCCTTCCTCCAGTATTTCTCCCTCATCAGTTTGCATGGGAACAGGATCTGTGCAAAGCTCTGCAGAAATGCAAAATACTGCCTAGAACATAAAAAAGAAAGATATATTTTAAAACCAATTATTTTTCTGCCTATAACACTATTATGCAAGATTGCGGTGCACATAAATAACAATTCTAGGCTATGACCTTTAATGTTACCATTCTACGCATGTTCACTGAATTTGTATGTTTTACACAAACAAGTAAGACAACTGTTACTCAGGATAAGACAAAACTCTACTTAATTAAGAGAAAAACGCACCTAATAGGAATATACTTTCTTTTTAATTTTTAAATAAGTCATTGCTGAGTATTGTGTTTACTCATTAAAGCTACAGTCCTTACTGACTGTAATCCTTACTGACGAGTAATCACACGGACAAGAGCTGAGCAATTCTTACTTACTAGGAAATAGCTTTTGTGCAAATATACGCTTCACAGATTCAGCTTACAGACAATCTAAAGGTTATTAGTCTAAAAAATTGTTAGACCTTCAGTGATCCACAGTACCTCTGAGTTCTTACTTTAGGGAATTTTTTCTTTACTCCATTTTAGAAATAAATACGTTCTAGGCTCAAAATGGTTCAGGGAACTGATAACGTCATTCATCTTTATGTCAACATTTCCAATCTAACCCAGGTCAATAGCTCCCAGTGTTTCCAATATTCAACACTACTTGGTAACTTATTTTTAAATTTGTTTGACAGTGTCAGTGCAGTTCCAACTAAGAAAGATCTACACCCTAGACTCCATTCTGAGAATTGTGAAGTAATTTATAGAAGAATGCAATACAGTTGGGAGACTTTAGTTACAAAGATTAGAATATCTTCTACTCCAGAGGGTGAGCCGTCTTTCAGAGGTAATGGATCAAATTATTCCATTGAGGAGATCAAACACACCAGCATAAATTCAGCAGGAATCTCTCACTCTGAAAATGCAAGATGTAAGCTATCAGATCTATAACATTCCAGGTGGAAACCAAGGGCTCGCATCAAGTCAAAAATGCTCGTAAAGCCATGAGCTCTTGGCCTTTAACAGCTGTCCCTCTCAAGATGTTGTAAGTCTTTAAATGTATTTTAAATGCTGGTGCAGTTTAAGTCTCTCCACTCCATTTTTGCACCTCAGCTACAGAGCTGCTGACTCTACTGTCACCTCACAGCAGCAACTCCAAGCACAGAAACTGACAACTTTGGGAGTGCAAATAGTAACGAGGTCAAAAAGGGAAAGCTTGGGAATTGTTCATCTAGATGCACCTCCTTCATTTCAAGGTTGAAGCCTGTCCATAAAGTAAGGCTGCCTGCACTGCCAGCATCCTCTGCATGTTGTGCATAGGTAGACCTCTTTCACGGCTGCTAAGTTGACATAAGGAATGAAGACTACATTCTACAAACATAAAGGGCCTGAAGCTACAAAGTGTTATATACAACTTATTAAATCTTATAGCCAACAAGCTGTTATGTTCAGTAACATATATTCTCATGTAAAGCATGGGAGCTGTAAAGACTTACAGCATAACAACTTCCTTTCCTGGGGAAAGAGGAATGAGGATAAAAGCAGAACTCTCACCCAAATCCTCACCAAATATTCTGCCTGCAGCATATAACCAGTAATTGTAGGTATCAAACGCTAAACAAGGATTGTATCATGCACCTAATGCTAATATCCTCCTGCATATAACAAGTATTTGTTGCTGCCAGGCTATTTTCTGCTCTGCAGCAGGAGGGGAGGAGGACAGGGCGAGCAGTCCCTGTCCATGGTACTTCACCACGCTCTGTTTCTGAAACCCACTCCAGAGCTTCTGGAGCCTGGAGTTTCTGAGCACCATTTTGCAATATCAGATTCAAGGAATTGGGAAGCTCTTTAGATTGTTAGACAGATAGTCTGGTGTCTAATGGCCAAAACAACTTTGGCCAGAAGGATTGCTCTGGCACTGAATTGGCTTCAAGTCAGAGAAATGAGCAAGACTGAACTTGAGCTACAGAAGCATTTTTTAAAAAGAAAAAGCTTAGAACATAAAACAAGACCAAACAGGTCAGGCCAAGACCAATGCAAGGACAAGTCACTGTTCAGAATGCTAGAAGAACTCAGATATGAACATCTAAAAAAACGGCCGTGTTTATCTTCTGAAATATCCCTTGCTATGAGAGGAACGGAAAGTGGCAATATTTGACATTGGTTTTTATGTATGACTCCTGGAAGATGACAAAAAACTACCAACCAGTGCATCTCAAAGAAAAAACAAAAAGTCAGTAGAACTAGGCAGTAAAATTAATGGAAAAGCTACAAGAACAAAGTATAAGCAAGCTCTCCCACACAGGACATACTGAATACACTGGAATTATCCATAACTCAGAGATCACAGTAGGAAATAGGAAAAGAGACATCTATAAAAAAGCAAATCTAATGGGAAAGGAAAAGACTTTATTCACTCACTTTTCATTTGCCCCGTAATTCATGTTTTATCAGCTTTTATGTTCAAGACAGATCAAACTATTTCATACAATGCTCCCTTAGAGTGAACTCACTCACATGGGATGGCAAGAAGGTGGAAGTTTTGTAATTTACTGGAAAAATTCACAAGGCAAAAAGAAAATCCACCAAAAATATCTTGCAGATGGTGTAGGAAGACCCTAAGCCACAGACTGCAAGAGGTGTTGCAAGAGGAAGTCTTGCTGAACACTACCCTTCTGTTGTATTTTTTCCCCATTGCATTTGATTCTGGCTTCTTTCAGGAGACAAATCATCAGGCAACAAACTACGAGCCCAGTTCAATACCATCATTTTTATGTTCCTTGTACATACATGAATCCTTGATTCCCACACGGCCACTGGCACAGAAGTGCTGCATTTCAAATTTATCTATTGCCAAAAGCAGGCATTTGGGGATTTCTGAATCCATGGGAAACTACCTACCTCTGTGGCAGACTTTGTAGCAGTCATTTACTACTGAGGATAACCTCTCAGCCAACAGAGTGACTGCTTAGTGCCAGCATGTGAAGAAATAAAATAGTTGTTCTATGTTGTTGACACCGCCTCTTCAGCTCACTAGCTTCTGAGCAGATGAAGGGCTGTAACGCACAGCCCTGGTAAATTATTTTGTATACAGAGGATAGACAGGCAGTCAGAATTTGTACCAGCATCTTACAGGATTGGAAAAAAGGCCAAACAACAATAGGCACTTATTTACTTATTTCCAATATTTATGTGATAAGCCAGCTTCCCAAGGGATAAAAATACCTAAAGTTTATAGACAGTCCATTTAGATTTTCAGACCCAACATCTATCAAAGTCACTCTTGGAAAAGGTCAAAAGTACGATAATCCTTCTGTTCCAATCTTGCGTATACCCAGCAAAACTACTTCAGACGGGACTGAAATTTGCCAATGTTTTAATTTTTCTAGAAGATACCAGGTGAATTAATCAACTTTGGCTTGAGTGAGGACTCCAAGGAAGGTCTGACAAACAGCAATGCACAGGTATGTCCACATAGGATGTAACACATACATGTCTGAAGTTAAGAACTGCAGCTAGTTCATATTAGCAAATGTTTTTACCTTTGAGAATAGTGTGTCATCACTGTACGATAGTTTAAAATGAGTTAAATAAAAATTGTTCTTAGGAACTTTAATGCCTACTGCAATATTGTCATGTCATAAAACAATATGACTTTGGGGCAATCCAGTTTGATATTTAGTCTTATTTATGTTCCATCTCCTTCTGCAGCAAACGTACACATTTCATTCAGTGGTATCAGGATGATGGATGCCACTACCAGTCAAATTCAGTGTAAGCAGGACAGTGCAGAGCACCTTATGGATGCTATCTCTTTGCTACTGCATTCTAGTGTGCTCTGACAAGTCACCATTACAGACAGTGAGTGGAACTTGAAGGTAGGTCCCAAGCTCTCTCACAAGAGCACAAAACAAAACAGGCAACACAAGCGCTCTTCAAAGATGGTGATCTTGTATATGTGGCATACTTGGAGAAAAAAACCAGTTAGAACAAGGCAGTACTGTAGTGAACTGTGTCTTAAATAAGACTCTGATTATTTGACACAATCATATTGATACATGATTGTAACCATTAGTCTCTAGGTGCACAGACAAAAAACCTGTTAATTTTTAACAGATGGTACAGCCATATTATATCCAACTGCTACAGCTTTACATTACATTGAATTTGTTAGGAATGTATAAAAGCAACATAAAATTTAACATATGGAAAAGAACAGAACTTTTTTGTCACTTTAAATGCAAGTTGAGATGAAAGCAAGAGCATCCAGAAGATAAACAAAACTTGAATGTAACTTCATTGCTTGTAGGAACTAATCATTAACCAACTCCAGTGACTTTAAAATCTCATCATAAAATGTATCAATTTTCAAAGAAAGCCAGTATACGCATCAACTTTAGCTGACAAAAACAAATCGCATCAGGCAGTTACAAAAAAAAACTTCACACCCAAACCCACAGGAAATAACACACTAGAAAGTATATGAAAACAGCAACATATCCTACAGTTGGTTAAGAACTAGAATAGGCTACTGCTCACCTCCAACATTCAAGAATGCAACACTGAACTTTGTTTGATTTTTACCTTTGACAGTTTCCAAGGGCTGCCAAAGCCCACAAGGATCCGTCCTGGCTACATTCAGTGCAAAAACGAAACCCTAAAACGAGACAAAAAAAATTTTTGAAGGTCAGCCAACTGTGGGCATTACTACATAAAGCATACAAAAGTGAAAGTCAGTTGTCTCCAAAGCTCAGCAGCCCTTACTCCCAAAGCATTTAGAAAAAGCCATATTCATCTTAATAAAATCATGTAGGGTAAACAAAAAGCAGTAATCACAAAAGAAGCAATACAGCCCCTCTCCCCTCTGTAATTTATGCAGTATTGAGGAGATGGGGGAAGAGCTACAGTTAGGGTTTGAGTTAAGGAGAGAAGTACCTTTCTCCTCACCATTCTTCCACTTCAACTGCCACCCCAGTCTAAGAAATTATTCTTCAAAGGCAGGAAATTTACTTGCTGAGCATTTAGTTGCTGAGCCTTAGGATCAAGTTTAACCAAATTCAGGTTTTTACAGAATAAAGTTGCACCACTGCTGGAAATGCATCTTTAACTACCTCAGAGAAAATGTTATTATACTGTTTATTGCTTATCCGTACGTATTACTCACCCATCACCACACAACCTAGACCAACAATCATTTTGAGACAAAAAAAAAAGTCCTTATACTGTGACCCACCAAACCATTTAATGTATCTTATACATGTGTCTATAGTATTTAGTCTGCTGGTTGATTAGCTTGCTCTGAATCTTCACTAAATACTATAGATACAGGCCTGACACTGAAGTCTAACAATGTACCTTGCATACTGCTGCATGACGGAAACCCACAGCTGATACTGAACAGGAAATTCCCCTTCCAAGGATTTACTGTCACTACCAGAGTTTCTGTAAACTTTGCCACTGGAACCACTTCGGGGGGAGGGGAAGCTAACATTTCCTCAAAGGTATAATGGCAAAATGGCAATGCCTCCTAAAATTAATGCCATCATTTAAACTAGGCATTGCAAATTTTATATGTACAGAAAGTGTTGTTTGGCAGCAAGTTACAATTTTCTCATCATTAATCATATTATCCTTTTCACAACAGTTTTTAACTGTTTACTTACTATGTATATGTACAAAACTGAAATGTTCGTTTTTTCATCCAGAAATGAACATCCAGGCAAAGCACTATCAAAGCAGATGTGCAACATGCTCAGTCTTCTCAATCACTCTGAAGTAGTTTTCCAAGTGAAAAATCTACATTAAGTACATCATCACCTTAATATTATATCCCAGAAGTATCAGCAACCTTAGAGTCCACACCCAAACTGAGAATATTTTTACCAGGCAAGGCACTTTAAATCACTGTTAGAAACTAAGGTTCTGGTGACAGAAGTGTAATAAAACTCGAACTCTTTATTACTTTTACAGTAAGTTAATGCATACTCTGAAATGAGTAAGAATCCATCACATTTACCACTTTTGTAATGCTTCCTCCATTGGAAAAAAAAAATAATATCACTGCTTTCATCTTAGCAAACTAAGTAAAGCAAGTCACATTTGCCTGGCTTGACTAGACAGGAGATTCAGGAAATACTTCTACTGAAATATATTTGAAAATAATACATGGAGGTAAACCACCCTGTTGTCTGTAAGCTTTCAATTTTCCTTATTAATTCCCAAAACTGAAGGGGAAAAAAAAAGAAGAAATGATTCCTTGACTGAATGTTAAACTATCATGTCCCTTAAAACATCTCAGAAATATCCAGCCACACCATTTAATACACTATTATTAATCTATGCAGTCAAGTACACAATACTTTATAGGCGGAGTCAAAGGCTGTTGTTGACTTAGCAGTTTTATCATGCATTTCTGACACGTACCTCCAGCCAATGACAGTATGAGCCAAAGAGCAAGACTAATGAAGTGTCTGGGCAGTTTTTGACACCATAGGGTCTGAAGCTAGAGAATAGGAAATATTGCAGAAGCTGGCCAAAAAACCAGCTTTTCCCAGAAAGGGGTTGTTGCAGGCTGGATACTGAAACACCGTAGCATTAGTATCTAGCAAAAACATTCAAAGTTCCAGCCAAACCACCACATGCTTATGGACCACTAATGCCTCCATGGGAAAATAGAGAACTGCTACTAATTATGCCAATAATCTGTCTTAGCTCATTACAAAATCTTATTCATGAAGGAGTATGGATTCCTATCCCTAACTGAAAAAGCCTCTAGTCAGTATCTAACTTTTAATAGATACAAGACAAGAAAAGACTGATAGTCATCCTCCTGTTACTCCGACAAATTTAGGCCTATGTTTCTAGAGCAATAAAAATGTTAATTAGTGAAGTCAAAGGGGCACAAGAGAGTAGAATCCACTGAAAACAGTTTGGGTTAAAGACAGAATGCAACATGTAGCTGAGTAGGACTGCAAAGATGTTACAGCAAGGGGAATCTCGGTGTCTACCACAGCCAGAATATAATTTAAATATCATGCATACATGTCCTCCTAATTCAAATCCTTAAAGTATCTACTTCTGCCAGCAGCCAGGGCTTTAGGATGCATCAACCTGCCTGCCTGGACTGCACAGAAAAACTTTTAGCCAGGACAGCAGACAGTTTGATTAGGTAGCCAGAAGGGAAAGGAAGGAAAAAAAAAAAAACAAACAAAAAACCGCCCGCAATTCATGCACCATTCCTCTGCCAGAACAAAGCCGGAGGGGACCTCCCCCTTCCCTCCAAGAACTGTGACAGTTCATAACCAAGTATTAATAAGTGAGTGTTGTAGTTAGCTGATTAATTCCAGCACCCAGACACACAGAAAAAGATCGGACTCAGTCTCTATTATCTTGCCATAGCAGAA
Organism: Phalacrocorax carbo; assembly: GCF_963921805.1. Classification (NCBI taxonomy): domain Eukaryota; kingdom Metazoa; phylum Chordata; class Aves; order Suliformes; family Phalacrocoracidae; genus Phalacrocorax; species Phalacrocorax carbo. Next base: position 56,546,589 of record NC_087513.1, read on the forward strand.
ACAATTCTTCATACCTACATACTCCTGGTTTACATATATTAAGTCCTGCCCTGACAGACTACAACTGTCTGCATGTACAGTGTAATCCCCCAAATAAACTGTATGTATTTCTAGTTCCCATACAGTCAAGTGCAGCAGTTTGCTTAGCTGGGTTAGGGAATCTATGAAGCAGCAGAATACCCTGTATAGTCAGGAGTCCTAATCTCAGTACTTTTCCTCACGTATTTTTTAGGGTGCTGCATATCTTCCCACATTTGTACACCAAGTCCTTTACTTACAGCAAATACCTCCTTTCTGGTCACCTCACATAAGCTGCCTCTGTAGGAACATCAAAATAAATACTCCAGGTGCACAGAACTGAAAAGAACAGGCTGCCAACAGGAAAACGTTTTCTTCAAATTCTCCCCCCCAAACTCCCATCCAAATCTGGAGAAACGGTAAACACTGGTAGCATGTGTGACAATTTCCTACTGACTATGAGATACGACAGAACAGTAGGAAGCTCTAAAAATATAATTTCTATTCACAACTGGGAAAAAACATGGGGTGAAACTGATTTCTTGTACAAGAACTAAGAGAACACACGTGTGTTCAAGGAAAGTGATTACATAAACCTGGAATAACTCCTGAATAGTAAATATCATGTGTAAATATTAATCCCATTACCTACCAATTGTTGGATATTTAATCCTGTTTTGAAAGGATAACATACCAGCAGCACTGAACTGGCTAACACTCAAGCCCATTTCAAATCATTCAGAATCCACCGCCCTGTCTTAACCACAGTTAGAATTAAATACTTCAATTTTGGTTTTGCAAAACATAACCGACTTCCAGGAATGAAAAGAGGTCCAGAACTACTGGTTTACCACTATACATCCAAGTTAACATCACTAAAAATCTAAATTATTCCAGTTGCCATTATTTAGGCACCATAAAGGAAAGGTTTGTTGTGAAGGTAACCAACAGGTGGCATGTTTCTAAATTCACTGCATCACCTTGTTGGCTGCTGCTCATGCTTAATGTACTACAGCACTATCTAGTGACAAACTGTTCCTGTCATTGGACTAGCTGCCACAAACTGAGTATTTTTTTTCCTGAGCTTCTCTCGTTAACTAAGAGTGTTCTGAACATTATTCCCCTTCAAACAGTACATCTGGAGACAAAATGGGGTCTTTGCTGCCACTGTGATTTAACTGTCCCTTTGCTAAGTGGGTAAATGTTTGACAGCAGCAAATTTTAATTTTAAACTTAGTTCTGACTTACATTGTGGAATGATTCTGATAAAGCAACCAAGAGCACACACTCTGCTCAAAAGGCCTCAAGCTGTCTAAAAACATCACCTCACAAAAACCAGCTGCTGACATAACTACACAAAAACATCACATACCCAATTAAGATATTGGGAATTTGGCTTAAAGTCATTCACAACTTCAAAACAATATAGAAATATTTCATGTTTTTTTTCATCTACAGCACACTGGCACTGAAACAGTCATTATTTACTACAAAAAGTACTCAGGACAATCCAGGTCTCACTGTGGTAGTCCTTCTCCACTTGACTTCACTTTTCAAGACTGAAGAGGGAAATGTAACCTGTAATCAATTAGAAATAATTCAGTAAAAGGAGAGATGCCGCTGGCGCTTCAGAGAGGATTTACAACTTCTTTCTTTCACATTGTTTAGAACCACCTCTTTGGATTAATTAGGTGGAAGGAAATCCAGGAAGGATTAGCACTTCAAGTAAAAATTAACTGAAGATATGACTCAAAACAAAGCAGCTGGGAGGAATGGGAAAAGGCAAAAATGCTCAGCCTCTTATTAAAAAAAAAAATAAACTCCAGAGAAAAGCATTCAGCAATGGCAGCTGAGTATGCCACAAAATCACTGTGGTATTCTACAACAAAACATGACATGGGATAAACTGTCCATTATGGTTAATTCTGCATTGGCTGCACAACTTCATATTTTGTTCAATATTAATTTCTCTGCACTGATGTTTTTTGTACTGTATGAAAAATGGTTCAGCTGTTAATGTAGATATGACACAGCCACTGTCAACGACAAGATAAATAACTAACTTGGAATAGGTATTACATGCATTAGTCTGTCCTGTTCTACGGGAACATAAGAGTAGAAGGACTACACAGAAGTTATGCCATTAACCTATATATACAAAACACAAGCCCCAATTCACTTAAGTCTTTTCACATCAACAGCCCAAATATAAATTAGCAAGCTACTTCATGAAATAGAACACTCCTGAAGATATGAGTTGGGTTTTGTTGGGGTTTTTTTTTGCTAGATGGACAATTACACAACATGATCTGCTCAAGAAAACCCAATCATTAGTGAGTTTGGGGGTTTTTTTGGTTCAAAAAGATCTCTCTTTTTTACTCAAAGTTAAGGAGGACATGAGAAAAAAGTGTGAAAGGATACTTTCTCAAATCACATTTGTGGGTCTTTTTCTGAGCAAACTAGTAATATTTCTTAACTTGTGTCTATATAATATTTAAGAAAGCAAAAATTTTATTCACTTTATCACCTGGCTACCAGATCATCAGTTTCAAAAGCAGGCTAAGGAATGGCAGCCCTGGACTGCACAAAAATGGTCCTAAGTCAGACTTTCTATTTAGAAAATCACGTTTAACTCTTGAATCTGAAGACAGCCTTAAAACGTGAGCAGAAGACAGAACATTGCATCATCACTTTCCCAGTGTTCCAAAACATTTACATAAACATTTAAGGTGCTGAATGTTCCTCCTCCCACTAAAGGAAAAATAAATTGAGAAGTGTATTTTTAAAAATTCCTTGCTTACACCTTTTTACCACTTTTTACTGCACAAAGCAGAATAAAAATTTAGTTCTTTCCTGCTCATGCTGATTTTGCTAAATAATCTGTTAAAGGTTACAGTGAACATAAAAGGTATTTGTCTCTACTTTACCTCAGCAGGCTATCGTGCACTACACATCTCTCCTCAACTGTAATCAAGGTTACATCCCAACTATAATCAGTCCAAGGCTGCCAACTGGTTAAGTTTTCCCAGAGTCACTTGTGCTTTGCCCCACTCTGTCTTTTCAGTGTGGCTAAAGCATATATATACACACACCCACCTTTACACACATATACACCTATATGTGTGTGTGTGTACCTATGTATGTATAAGCAATAAACATTCTCAAAACTATTTCTACTTTTTCTCTTCAATTCCTTTAATGCTCTACCACAATGTTTATGTAAACTATCGAAACTGATGCTGTCAGGAGTACTCTTTATCTTAACTGACCAATAGTGTCTTTTTGACAGTCAGCAGATTAGTAAAAGTTTTGGTGATGACTGGAGCATCTAGGAATTAAAGCATGATGAGTTGAGAATACTGGCTACTTTTTCCACTCTATATCAAAGTTCTACCCAGCCAACGTAATGAAAGAAATTTTTTAGCAAGATTGGAAACAAACTATAAAAAACTCATTCTTTTCAATCCTTCATCTTCTGTTCTCTTAGGGCTTGCAAACGAATGCTTTTCAGGCACAAAAAGGGGCTATCTCACACTGCTAATACTGCTTCTGCTTGATAATGGTAGCAATGCTTGGAATCCTAATCGTACACAAGTGGTCATCACCATGCGTATTACAACTGTCATGTAATTTAATGGTGCCCCGTGGCAAAAATAGGGATTCAGCCAACCCACTCAAAGCGCCAGCAATCCATGTACACTAGCATTCCCAATGATTCAGCACTGCTGGACCAAAACCAGTACAACAGTAGCAAGCCTTTATTTCGGGACACTTGCAAAATGACAGAAAATCTTCAGAATACAGAGGACTTGAGTTTCCTGGAAGAGAGGTGAAGAGGAGGGAGGATGTTATACTAGACCAGAGATTTTAAACATTTTTCCTCATCTTAAGCAAAACGTTATGATGAGAGGGAAGCCTATTTCTCAACAGCTCAACTTTAAACCTGAAAGCTATAAATAACTACTTTGCTGCCAATAATCCCAACAGTATCGCCCCATCAGATTGTTCATACCACAAAAGACAACTCGGGATCGAAGGTTTTCTTTTGAGCCACAAGTAGCAGTTATCAAGTCCTATGTAACAGTACATTTATCAAAACCAGCAGTAGTAGCTAAATTAAAACTGGTAAAGTAGTAAGCAGGCATGTGCACAAGAGAGGGGGAGGGGTGGCTTATCCACTGACACATTTAAGTGGCAACTTCAGCAGTTACAAGAGTTAAAGACAGAACTACTGAAAATCATTCAAATGGATCACAGGATTGGAAGGTACTGCATCTTTCAAACTCTTTAGTTCTTACCATCTTCCTGTATTATAACTAGAAGAGTACCGAAGTTTCCTCTGTTAAACTATCCTTTTGTTTTGTTATCTTTTACAATAAAAGCTGCATCGTTAGGAATGCACACCAGTGCGGCAACACTGGTGGCTTGCTCCCACCACAGTCAAGACACAGTCATGCACAGCCTGCTGCCTGTAGAGGAGCTCTGGATCACAGCACTACCCCCCGTAGTGCAGCTTTAGGTAGATATTTATAGCTAGACTGAGCCAAGATTGGGCCAAAGGGTTATGGAGAATGAAGTTTAAATCACAGTTTGCTTTTATTTTTTACTTGACTCTTTGCTAGATTATACCCTGAAATTTTCTAGATTAATGTTCCATATTTATCATGTTTCTAATCATTAATAACCAAGTTTTTTGGTTTATAGAAAGACATTTTGACTTCCTACTAACATGATCATATATGCAAAGAAGTCCAAGATCTTAACACTATCATTGTCAAAGAAAACAAATACTGAGTTGTTAAGCAAATAATTCTAAATTATAATTGCAAACACCAACTTTCAACATAGCCAGCTGCCAAGTTCAGCTTCATCAATATTTATAGCTTGACATCAGTCTGAATTGTACTTTTCAGCTATTTAGGCACCTAAAAAAGGAACAGGAAGCTAATTTTCCAAAGTCTGCTCTATATTCAACAATGTTTTTTCAATCTTCTTTAAAGAAACAAGGCAATACACTTTTTTATGGTTAAATTATTTTTAATTTGAAAACAAAATGAAAGTTATTAGTGATACAACCCTAATCTTCAACACTGCAGTCTTGATAAACATGCTCAGCTCAGTTAGAACTACCAAATGTGGAACTACTTGCAAGAAGAGTTTTGGACCTGCTCAAGTATGTGTGAGGCCAGGGCCCTAAATTTTCAGTCTTTTGGGTCTGGCACAAAAGAGTTATTCAGCATTCGCATCTAATTTCCTCTGAAAGTTGCATTTGAAAGATTGGTTACCTATCTTTTATTATTTCTGCCAAAAATATACACGTCTGCCTTTTGTCATGTATTGCAAGTAGGTAGCCAGTCGATTTTCACGGTCAAGCTCTCCCACCATATCCAAAAACCTAACTCTTCACATTTCCTCCTAGGTTTGAATGTTTTTCATTTTTATGTGTTAGCTTTTGTTCATCCTTTATTCAATCTTAAACTGTAGTAATAAAAATTCCCAGTTATTTTTTGAGTTAAAATTTTGTAAAACTAAGTTACTTTTAGTTTATTTGCATACACAGCTGAAGCAGGGGCAAGTTAAGCTGATACACAGTATCCATACACAAGGCAGTACCAGTTTATCTAGTTACCTAAACTGGTGAAAGTAACCTTATCCAGCGTTGGATAAGTACAGGGTTAGAGCTGGAGACAGAACAGACCAATTATGTCACTGTATTCTTGCCCTGAGGCCACTGCTATGTTCTGCTGTCAGTAGAGTTTTAACATTGGCTAATAAGCAATGGAAAAGTACTTCATACAATGAGACTTCTACCTTTTTTTCCCCTGAGACACTTGTCCACAAGCTAATTTACTTATCAATCAACAGGAAGTCTTTCTCAATTTGAATCCATTTTCTGCATTACATGAATTGCCAAGGACAGGGAAAAGAAAGTTGGCCTTTGAATATGCAAGAACCAGAGGAGTTAACTTCTGACAAAAGAGATTATCAGCCAGTTTTGGTTGCTTCTCCATGTACTCTAAAAATTAAAAAGGCCAAGCAAAGAAAGCTATAGACAGCTAATTTACTGCAACTGCATAGTTTAAGAAGTGAGTGAAAAAGCCTCCACGTGCAGTAACAAATATTTTTCCCCCTTCAAGTACCGTTCAGCAAAGTGAGTGCCATCAGAAACATAGGTAATGCTTCCCTAACATTTTATTAAATAGCAACATTGAAAACCAACTAAAATCTGCCCATGTTCTTCATCATGCTGTCAGCACACCAGCCACAGAAAGTAGATGAGCAGATCCTAGAACCCAAATATTTAACAAGCAAAAAGCACAGCTTTTAATTTAAGGGGAAAAAAAATCAGTTTAAGCTTTAGTATCCCACTTTGATTTGAAGGGCTAGGAACCACATGAGCTGTGCCTGCATGAAATCACCATAAAAAAGATACTTAACATGAGGGGCAAGGGAATACTAGCATAAAGACAGTATTCATCTTTAAGAACTTCCCAATGTGATAAAAATTTCAAAAATATTAAATATTGAGGTTTTTTTGCAATGACAATGAAAAATAGCCTGTATCTTGATGAAAAGTTCCAAACAAGCAATGTGGCTTTATTCTTTTTCATTCTTGCTCTCATCAAAAAAGAGACTCATTTGCATTTTTAATGCAAGAATAGACATCTGGTACAATGCAATTAAAATCCAACAAGGCAGAATCTTAGCCATTTGACAAACAGAAAAAGTCAGAAAGCTAATTTGAAACAAATTCCTCTCGTAACCCAAAGACATACGGAAGGATATGAATTTAAATTACAATGGCTGTAATAGTAAAACTTCCTGTGTGGACACACATTTGTGCCAAAGTACTCTTTTTTTAGCTTCTTACTTAGAAGCAGTTTCAGTTGAACTTAAAAACAAAACAAAAAACCCAAACACAAATTTTAGAATAAACATGATCCCATCACAGAGTTAAACGGCTACAATTACAGCAATATAAGAATATTGTTATAAAGACACAAACGTACTCAGGAAAAAAATCTCAACACAAAAATCCTAGAGAGCGTCACAAAGATAGATACTAAAAACCATGAAGTAGCTGACAAGGTTGTAAAGCAACTATTTCATGCAATGTGTTATGGCCTTCTTAAAGTGATTTTCAGCTGCTTCAGGTCAAGAATGGATCATAATTCATTTTGGAGTGAAGTATTTTGGTTTCTGTGAGAAGCTGAGGTGAAGGGACACATTCCCTTCCTCATCTCAGAGACAAAATTTTTTAATCAAAAGTTTACACTAATATGTTCTCTAGGTTTGTGTTAAAGACATCGTTCCTCGAGCTAGTTGCACCCACTAATATTAACAACTTACAGTTTCACAGCGTGCAAGCAACAGAAACCTTGGACATCTCAAAGTGTTTCACTGTATTAGTAAAGAAAGTGAATGTATAGGTGATTTAACCTTCTACAAAATCTAACTTCTGGAAAAACTTTTAAATCACAAAGTTATGGTAGTGCTGTATAAAAAGCAGATTCTACTGTCGGCTGTAGAGAGGAAATAAAATATACTCTATGGTATTTCAGTAGTCTCCAGAAAGGGTCATCAGGTTATTTCTGATCCAAAAAATGCCCCAGGAAGGAAGGTTTTCAAATGTACAAGCGAAGGGCTAGACAACCTGTGTCTTTTCAGCCACACGCAGCTCATAAGACATCCAAGTTTATAACTAGACCATGCTGACACAGGGTTGCCAGGTAATTTATATCTCTTGGCTGTAAGAAGCAGCAATAGAAGATGGCCTACTCCTATTAATATTGGTGGATCGCCCAAGGGCCAAAGCTTGTTTAGTCCACAGTAGACTGGCAAGTCCCTGGAGAGTTACTTCTTCCTCCTAGAGGTGAACCCCTTCCCCACCACGCCTGTGATACACCCATGAGATTTTTGCAGAGAGGTTACAGGGCCAAGAAAGCCGATAGCGACTGCCTTAAAGCAGCACAGATGTTTCTCAATTCTGATCATGTGCAGACTTAATAGACCAGTCTTAAAACAAAAATGCCAGCGTACAGCTTTTCAAACATTGAGCTTCTTGATTTAAAATCATACTTCCAATTTAACTTGTGAAACTTTCTCACAAAGTCTACTTTCGCCACATGAGGAACACAAGAGAACTGCAAGGCACAACCAATGTTTGTTGTAAGAAAAAAAAGAAAGACACACTCAAGTAGGAAAAAAACCTGCAACCCTAGGATACAAGATGACCAGAGGAACACAAAGAAGCATTTTCAACAAGCACAGTAGAGGCTAGAATCTGAAAATCTCTAAACTTAACAGAAGAAAGTTAAGGGTATTCATAAAAACCATGTTCTTTGTGGACTGCTATCAAATCAAATCGCGTAAAAGAATAAGTTTTTCCTAATACAGAACAGACTTCACTACCAAAAAAAAAAAAAAAAAGAATACGCTACTGAAGAACCTTTTGTCAGGTTGTTCTTCACTGTAGTACTTATATCACTGTCAAGAGCTACAACGAAATTTTAAAAATTAAATGCAAGTAAAAACTTTAATGACTCTTTTCTTTGCTACTCATTTAGATTGCTTAGAGGGCTTCCCCTCACACAGGCAACACGATATTAGGATTCTACCACCTTTTGCCTAATCCTCCGTCAGACTATCTAAAATTATCAACTCCGTTTTGCAACTTTGCTTCTTATCCTTTCATCCACTAATTAGCTTTTCAGCCTTCAATCTTCTGCCTGACAGGGTCAAAATATATTGACTACCGGTTTATACTTTACACATTTATTCTGACCAGTGCCCTATAGCATGCAGCATGACTGCTGCCTCATAGTACCTCCCATTTCTCCTGACAAGCAGTAAGTTTCTCCACAGACCTAAAAGCTAAACTGGGTAAGAGCTACTTTCAGATCCATTTTATCCTTTTAAATAGATACTTAAAAATTTTTTAACACTGGAAGTCTCAGATAGAACATCAGTTTTCTTCCCAGATTTTTTCACAGAGGAACTATTGTGTTTTTTTCTAATCCACGGACATTAAATCAGGAAATACATGCAAGATATCCGATTTCAGAACTACTAAAGCTGACAAGGCCCAGAAATGCAATCCGTACTGACTAGCTGAAACTGGAAAAGGTCATCTCCATAGCTCACTACATGGTAAACACGGAGAACATCCAAACTCTAACCACAACCCTTACACTGATGAAAACTTAAAAACCTCAGAACATTCCCCTACAACACGATGCAAACCATAAGTGCAAAACCACCCTCTCCCTCTTACCACTATAAGAAGGCAAAGGGAAAAATTATTTAACATACTCACTGCCTACTGTTTTAAAGGAGAAAAAAAAAATAAAATACACCAAACTCTTTTCAGTAAAGCGTGCTTAGTTCCCTGAAGAAAAAAATACTAAAAGAAGGTATGAACAGTAAAGCAGAGACATGTAAGGAAGTATAAGAGTTTCACCGTCCGCTGAAAGTGACAGCCATCAGAATATCCTTATTACTATTACCCTAGTCACCTCACAGGCAGAAATACCAACAGGCAACTACTTGTCTGACAGTGACAGCTGGCTCAAGTACCAAAAAGCGCCCCTATTTTTATTAGCAGATAGTAGCAGAAAGTTTAGTTTGGATTCAGGAGAAATTAAAACCAGTTCTTCAGTCCCTATTCCACACATTGTTTGCTGAAAGACCAAGCGAACTTAGCATATATATTTTACCTGAAAAGGGAGAAAGATAGTAAATGTTAGGCTAAGGAAGACTATCAGCAAGAATCCATATCTTATTCTACCACATCTAGTCAAACAATTTTAAACAATTAGAAATATATGTTACTGTTTGCTCAACACCTCTGTGTTAAGTTCTTGCTATTAGAAACGAAGACCGACATCTTGCAATTCTTTCCCCAAGAGGGTAACGTGTCACAAGTAAAATTTCTGAAATTGTAACAAGTAGATCATTAAAAGCAAATCCAGAGATAATTCAGGCAATCACATTTTATAAGTATTGAGGTGACAGAAAATGTTTAAGTTAGAAGAAAAACACTGGTATTTATTTGCTAGTATCAGATACTTCTCCCCTTATGTATGTGCTAAATATGCTTAATTTATAAGATGACAAGCAACGCCAGTTCTTCACAATGACACATTTACTGGTCCAGAAATTGTACACAGAAAAGGCTGAGTGAAAATTAAAATCTAATAATAAAGAATTGAATAGCTGTAAGCTGTAAGGTACACTGTAAGTAGAGGTATTGCAGAATTTGTAAGTCTTCAGTATAGAAAGAATTTGTGAATCTAATAGCAGCATTAGAGAGCAATTACTGGGAAAAGCCATTGCAAAGAAGCTGGAAAATGATAGTTAATCATTATTATTACTATCATTGCACAAACAAGACAATATCTATGTATAAAAAGACATTCTGAGAAAATAAACAATAATAGCAATAAGTGAGTAGGACAAGAGACTTTGCGTCCAAGCATTCTGCAGAAAATGGAGAATAAAGTAACTGAACCATTAAGTAGACTATTAATAAACTCATTCAAGTCAATAACTAAGCTCCTTAGACTTATTCTATGATCTCCAGTTCATACTGCTTAATTGTAAATCCAATCTCTTCTGCAAGCAGAAATACATCAGCTTTACTGGAGGAACCACCCTCACCCCCCCCAAATTAAAAAAAAAAACAACAAAACCACCACAAAACTCAAAAACCCGAGAGAACAAACCCCATTTGGACATGTTTTCTAATGACTTATTCTATAGCAGTCCTCTAATTCTTTCCATCATTCTGGACGCAGCTATTCATCCTGTTCTTCTAGATGCAGCTACCTCTATATATGACGTATATTATGCATTACTTCTGCAGAACAAATTTATTTCTGATTTCCTACACTACCTCAGAACTACACAAAATTATCTCCTGAAGCTCTCTCTTCTTCAAGTCATCCTTCAACATCAAGTTTTAATGATCATCACCAAGCAAAGTCACGACACACATTCTACCTAAATGTTTTATTAAGACTCTTCAGTCACACAAACTCTGGTAGATGAAGCTGGTTTTAATTCACGGTTTCAAGATTTTTATTACCAAATATTTGAGCTTGATATTTAAATGAAAGCCTAGATTTACAGCTAAATTTGCAGCTGAGCTATACAGAAACTGCAGTAACTCACCAATTCATAAGGCTGCCTAATAAAGAGACAGACTGTTTTATAATGAAGCATACACATTAGAATTTTACCAATTAGCCCTGAAACATCCGAGCTACTTCTATACGTATGTATAGTTTTACATGGAACTGTATATTCACGAAACATTTACATGCAATATAGCTAACCAAGACGAAAGTAAAAGGTATAATGATAACCTCACCTAGTTTCTATAGAGAGAGATGTCCCTGCACCTCATTACCCCCAGAACTCCACAGCAGAAAAGCCAACGTACACTTATACTGCTCTGGGCTCCATTCCCCCTTCCCCAGCCTCAACTTTTTGCAGAGTGATTTCTTCACTGCAGAATTGTCTAGCTCTACCCGCAACTTAGGTGAAAAGTCACACTTACAAACCACTCCCTGAGGTACATGCACATGGCAGGCCCTGAACTAAGCGTGGACCATGTAGAAAAACTTGACTTTAACTTTAAATTCAGGACCTCAGGTAACACAGCAGATGAGAGCAAGGGTAAAAGCTTCCCAACAGCTCGTATGTTCCAAGGAATCTGTACCATTACGAATCACCACAAGAGAAAAGGGAATTGTTGAGTAACTTCAGTGTAGACTAACTACAAAGCTGCTTGAATTTGTGCATGTATTTAACAACCCTGAGAATCTAAGCTATTACTTCTCCAACACTTGTAGCCAAAACTAAAATCCAATTCATCTGGATAGCAATATTACCGGAAAATACCAAGTAAAGCAGACCTTTCAAATACGGGGCTACACAAACCCCAAAGATCTACCTCCTGTTTCTCAGGAAGATTCAGAGTTTTTGTAGAGGATGAAAATGCAGCAGTGAAACCTAACAAGTCTTGGTTAAAAAACAGTAATTATGGATTGTAAAAAAAAAAGTTAACTTTATGCAGAGATAACTTAAGAAATATTCTTAAGCACAGTGAAGTGTTAAACATGGGAAAACGTAGTACTGTTTAGAGTGATAAGCACATCTACTTTAGCTAGGAAAACACTTTGTTGAAACTTGGTTTTATCCACCAAGCCTCAGCTCTGTCCGGTGGTAGATACTCCTACGTGCATTTTCATCAAGCTGATTTGAGCTTGTAAGATACCATGCTACATACAGCGTTATCCACAGCCGGTGAAGTGTCTCCAGAAACAAACATTCGCTCATTTTGCTACGAACAGCTCGGGAAACTTTTTTTTTTTCCCTTTCCCAGCCTGGGACACACCTCTGAGCACGGTCACTCCTCCCACCCACATACACACATTTTTACTAACATCATGTTCAACACATTCAGTGCGGCTTGCAGTGGTACCAACCTAACCTCAGCACCGTCCCCACGCCACACTAAAGCACTTTTCTCCCCAACCACAAAAAGGCTCCTGGGGGTCTTTCCGCCGCTGTACGTTTCGCCCGGCCTAGGCGGGCGGGCAGACAGCTCTTCCCCGGGCTCGGCAGCGGCCTCGGGGCGGCCCGCGCGTCCCGCCGAGGCCCTGTCGGGAAAACCGGAGGGAACGGGGGGACAGACGGACGGACGCACGCACGACGACCCTCGGCGGCGGGGCGCAGCCGCACGTGAGGCGGGCGGCGCGAGCCCAGCTCTGCCCCGGGACAGGCGCTCGCCGGGATGGAGGCGGCGGGGGGGTGGGAGGGGGGAAGGGAAGGCGGGGGAGCAGCAGCCCCGGCGCCGTAGTGGCAGCGCCCTTGAGCCGCCGCTCGGGGCCCCTCCCGCCGACCCGGCCTGGGCCCCCCCCTCCGTCTCCTCCCCCTCCGAGGCACCGCAGGTCGGGGAAGGGGGGGAGGGGGCGCCCGCGCTCGGCGCCAAAGGCCCCCTCAGAGGCGGCGGGAGTGTCCTCGGGGCGGGAAGGGCCCTGAGGGAGGCCAGCGGCCCGCCCGCCCTCCGCCATGGGCGGGGAGAGGAGGAATGGTGGGGCGGGAGGGGGTGTGGGGGGTGCCTGTCCCGCACTCACCGCTGAGGCGCCGCCGCGGTGCGCTGAGCCCCCTTCTCCTCAGTGCCGGGGGCGGCTCCGCCCGCCCGGGAAACACGGACCCAGGAAACAAACGTGAAGAAGCTTCGAAAATCGCCTCCCCCCCCGCAACACCTTCCAAAAACCCCCACCGAAAAAAAAAAAAAAAAACCCAAACTTTCCTCGCCGCCGTCTCCCTCCCCCGAGGAGCACGAACCCAAACACACCGAGACACGCCCCCGTACCGCCCCTCGCACCGCCCATTGGATGGCGCCCCGCCGACCCCCACGATGATTGGCCGCTCTGCCTGCTCGTCTTCTCCCTCCGCTCCCCTTTCCGCTCCTACACGCTGCCCATTGGGAAGAGCCTCGGAGATCTCTCCGCCCATTAGCTATGGCCCACGTCAATCACAGCGGAACACCCGCCTCTCAGCGCTTCCAATTGGGCCGTCGCGTCACTACACTCTCACTGATTGGCCTCACTTGCTGACTGTCATCGGTTAACATTGCCCCCTTCGCAACCCTCACTAGCTCCCGCCCCTGCTTCCTTTCTGCCAGTTGGCTACGAGATTTGCCCCTTAAATGGGGCACCCGCTCGCCCTCCCCTGCTTGTCCCGCCCTTCCGCCCCACGGATTGGGTCGCGGGTGGTACTCTCGGACACCCATTGGAGAAGGGATGCGCCCGTTGCACCACAACAAGCGCGAAGGCCCGCCCACCGAGCTGCTCTCCTTGGCGGCCCCTTCGCGGCAGCGCTGGGGCTCTCCTCAGTTCAGGCAGGAGGGGAAGCTACGCCAGCGTGCCTAATTCATTTGCCGGCCCCAAGGGCGGGGCGCTGTGAGGGGTACACGCGATAACGAGTGTTATCGCTCAGCTGCGATAGGCGCCCCCCCACCCGCGGAATGCCAACAACGCCACACTCCACACCGACACCAACGACATTTACCCCTTGCTCCGCCCCTCTCTTCACGGACACGCCCGCCCTGAAACAACTATTGGGCGGCGAAGATGTCAGTCGTGCGGCTCGCGAGGCCATTGGCGGGAGGCCGACGCCTCCGCAGCCAACTGGCAGCCGGCCCAGACGTCACCCTCCGGATGACACAGCAACCGTAGGCGAGGGGGGGGCTGGGGCCGCGCGGGGGAGGGCCGTGCCTTTGACTGGTTGATTTCGCTGTCAATCTCCCTGGAGCACGGATCGGGGCGGGGCGATGCTGCGTGCCTGCCGGGCCCCACGTGGCCCGGGCAGTTGCGCACGTGACGGGGGCCCGTGAGGCGCTGCTGCGGCAGTTGGGGGGGGAGGGGGTGCAGTCACAACGCCCGATGGCAGCGGCGCTGTACGCCCCCCTCGCCCCGCCGCGTTGGCCGCCCTCTGCCTCAGCACACGGACTTGCGGGAACACGGCCTTCACCTTCCCTTAGGGCTCGCCTCTAGCTCTGGAGGCAGCTCCCTGGCGGCCCCGGGGGTGGCCGGTGACCCGGGCTCGCCTGGTTATTTTTACACTTGGCGGGTGCAATGCGGGGTTAGGGCTGAGAGGAGCTCGGCTGTCAGCTTCCACGGAGCGGCGTTTTGCCCTCTGTGCTTCGAGAGCCAGCAGCGGTTTCCTTTGGAGCAAGGCATGAGGCTTCGGAAGCCACAGCGCTCCGGACAGCTCAGTCTGGCATAGCTACAGCCCCTTTGTTGTGCGGGCTCTCTGGGATGAAAAGGACATTAAAATTTTCAAATGGAGCAGGAAAACCTGTGAAAAATACTTTAGAAGCGACTACAGAATCATTTGTAAATATAATTGTTAAACACTGATCTTTGGTATCAGTGGAGTGCGCTGAGGCAGGAACAGGGCTGGGGGGATGGGGTGGGGGGAGACTGAGGCAGGAGCTGGCCTGTGGGTCCTGTCCTGGGAGTCTGTGTGAAGCCCAGGGTGAAGTGCAGCAGTGTTAGCTTGGGGCTGGATGGGTCTGCAGAGCAGGCATGGGGCAGAGCTGCTGGATCTCTGACAGGGAAAGAAGAATATGGGACATGTGTAAGCAGGACCTGGGTGGGACAAAGATGGGTTTAAGAGTAGCAGAGCAGAAGAGCATGGCCAGAGGAGCGTGTAAGTCTCTGAAACTGCCAGGGAGAGAAAGCAGCGAGGGGAATATATGGAATAACAGAAGCATGTGGAGGTTAAACTAGGAGGGGAGAGAGGGCATCCTTGCTTGTACCAAATTTCTATGCTCATTCTCATTATTCTCCGGTTTATCTGAAGACTGCTGTTATCTTAATGGCTGTCACTTCCTGACCTCACCCAGGGCTGCATGCCAGTGCGATGTTTTCATTTGATCTCCTCTGGAGAATCCTGTTACAACCTGATCAACAGAATACTGGGGCAGCTGAAAACACCACTTTGGTGCCGAACAGAGAACTATAGAGATGTCATGTGGTTGTCATGTTAGTGAACAGGTCTATGGGTGAAAATACAGTCTGTCTTGGAAGAGCCGTAGAGCCCTTCATAGGTTAGTCATTACCAGGAGGGACAGCTGCCAGCACAGCAAAACAATGTGTGTTGCTGGCACGGGCAGCAGACAAGACCCTTGTGAAGTCAGGCTACTCAAGCTAGTAAACAGCACTGATTCTTTTGATGGCTTCCCCATTCAGTAATGGGAATTGTTTTTTACATTGATAGGTGGGGGAGAGAGCCCTATTAATACGAATAAGACTTTATACTGGGTATGTTACTGCAGTGCTTTGAGGAATACAAAAGGTACTGTATAAATCAATATGAAACAGTAGTATAAATTGGGAATGCGGCTTGCCTCTGTTCCTCATTGTTTATTCATTGAGCAGGAACTATCTATATCCTGTCTATATCCACGTGTATTTTCCTTTGTGTAAGCAGAAACTGCTAACATACTGAGGGTACAGGTTGCACGTGCTGGGAGAGAAGGGTATGTCCAAGATGCTGACCTTGTCTTTGCCATAAGTAAAAAAAAAAAAAACCAAACCCAAAACAAAACAGTAACAACAACAACAACAAAAACCTAAAAAATAATTTCCCTGTTTAGATTCCCTTTTCCCTTATGGGTGTTCTTTTGCAGCTTTTCCTTCATACATTTTGCTCAGGGTTTTGCTGCGCTTGTAGCAGGACATGGAAAGGAAGGTGAAGCAATATAATTTATTTTGCATAAGCCTAGGAAAACAAGACATTTTCGTTTCAGTGGAGCAAAAGATACCAGGCTCCATTGTCCCTGTAGTTTCACGCTGCAGAACAAATTTGAACTGTAGAAAGCAAGCAGATTTTGTTGGTTTGTCTGAAATTATAGCAGATGACTCAAGCTCACACTTGGATTCACCTGTGGATTTGGGGGGATCACAGCTCCCAGGCTAGTTTCTGGCTCTTATAAAGTCCAAACACTTATAAACAAAATAGTTCTTCCTATTTTTTCATACCTCCCCCATCACCGCTTCTGTCCAAAAATGGGACCAAGCTGGCTAGTAAAATTGCATTTTTTCATCCACTGGATGTCAGTGTTACACTACCGCTGTGGTGCGTTTCCAGGTGCTGGGAAACGTTGGGCTTCTTTGGGGTGAGGGCTTTTGGAAGATCTTTCCTCTGTGGTGGACAAGTGGTGTGAAAGACCACTGGAGCTGGGGGGAGTGGGCTCACTGCAGTACGAATGTGCTCCCTTTGGCTTCTGCAGGAGCAGGCTGGGACCCTGCCTGCAAATGTCGTACAGGGGCTGTAGCCTGAGAGACAGACACGCTTCAGTGTTGGGGTCAATTCCACAACCTTTTGGGTCTTCCAGCTTCACCTCCTTATGCCATGAAAATACATGGCCTCTTCTTTTTTTTAAATTAAGTTTCCTTGTGATATTAGAGAGACAACTAACACTGCACCTGACAGGGATACAGTGCAGGACAAGGCTGCGTTAAGGGACTTCTCTAAACAAACAAGGAGCCCTGCCCACTTGGGACAATTCTGAATGCAGGAATAGCAGGGGACAAAACAGTAGAAGCAGCTTCGATATTTGAAGGTCAGGGTTTTTTAGATCTGACACTGGTTTATTATTTCCAACAGTGATGTAACATTTTTTTTATAGGCTTGCTAGGTTTTTTTTTTAAATAACATGCCTGAATGAACTCTGGATAGTCAGTCACTAAAAGCTATTGGTACTGAAAAACGTTCTCTGCTAACTCTGCCTTTTTTCTACTTCAGACGCTTTAAGCAGCAGCTGTCTAGTGGGCACAGAAAGTAACCAGTTACTTACCTGTGTTGCGATTAAGAGGTTATTTTTTTGGAAGCCACAGAGAAGAGTATGCTGATGCTCTTTATGGTGCATTATGTTTAAGTGTTTTGGTATGAAATGTGGCATTTAACATAGGATATAATGCTGTACTGTATCTGTGACTGAAACGCAGGCAGCACTGGAAAAGAAGACGAATGCTGTTAAGAAAATTATTTGTAAAAACATAATAAAAGAATTTATGTTCTTTTGTTATATATAAAGACAGGCTGATTAGATTATTCGCTTGCTTTTTTCTTTCCCCTGGAAGCTGCTTTTTTATCTATCCTTTTCCTAGAAGACTTCAGTGAAGTTTCAGCAGGTGTATGACATCAAAGTACCAAGGAAATAAAACATGAATACTTGGAAACATTTTGATACTGTTTAAAATACCAATTAGGCTTATTTAAAAGTATTTATCCTAAAAATTACTTTGAGGAAAGAGATCTGCTAAGATTCGGCATTTCCTGTTCCTTCAGTTGAGTGGGGAGATTTCTCAACCATTCTGCATCCTTCATGCAGCTTTTCAGGTAACAAGCAAGAGAGAGAGAGGGGAAGTAATACTTTCTATGCCTGGGAGCTGTAAAAATGGGGATAGAAAAAAGGAATTTGTATTTAAAATAGAGAAGAGCAGATTTCAACCCAATTATTCTTTCTTTTCTAGGTCACCTGTAACAGCAGAGAACAAACACAAAAGAGCGATTTAAGGACAAAAAGAAGTAATGAATACTAGAATTAAATGAAATAGCAGGAGGAAATTAGGGAGATAATGTCAAATGTGATTTTCAAACTTGTGCGTTGGTCAGGTGATTAGTGCTAACATTCCTGCTTTACAAAAAAGTGTGAAAAAAATACCCTTAATGACTGTTAGCGTTCAGGATCTAAGCTTTAAGTCCCAGTCAGACATCTCCACGTCTGTAACTGTTCTCAATATAATAGGCTTATTTTGACATTACCTATTTTTGCATGTCATACGCAGGAGAGACATGCGGTTGCAATAGAAACAAGAGCAGTTTATGCATGTCTTGGGCAAAGTGCTCAGCAGAAGTTTCAGTTTGTGGTGCTGTCATGCTCACATAATACTGTTGGAAGGAGAAGGGGAAAAAAGAAGGTTGTCAGCCCAGAGCTAAAGGGAAAAAATTACCAATATGATGGCAGTGTTCTTAAATGGAGAACAACTTATAATTGTATTTTGTTTTGGGTTTTTTCCTGGAGGCAAAATTAAAACAATGCTTGGTTAACATTATTTGAAGCTATTTTAAATATTGTCATTTTCAGCAAAACAATGTTAACATGTGGGTTTTTTTAATGGAAAAAAGGCAATTAGAAAGATGTTTTGAATAATACTGTATTCTTTTACCCAAACAGTCTTGTGTTTTGTCCGTTTTTTCACTATGTTGGCAGAGGAAGAAGCCTGCTTTGTGCTTTTAGTGCTGAAAGCAAACCAGTGCGCATACAGGGATTATTGGCTCGGAGTGGAGCGGTTACGCTGAGGGTAGCGGTCATGCGGCTCCTCAGACAAGATTTTATTTACCGTTTCAACTCCCCATTCCACCAACTTGGCTACAGCTATGTTAACAGCAGGAGCAGCCTGTGCAAAACTGCTTTGAGTCACCTTTAGCTGAACCTAAATGAAAACTAATGTATAGTTATGTGGAAGCAACTACAGTATTTTATTGTCACAGGTCCACCTTCATCATCAGGATGGCATTAGAACTTTACGGCTAGATGTGGGGTAACTGCTGCAGGTACTTTGTCCCTCCATTTTCCAAGGTTAGATCTACACTGGAGTTTTTATTTCTCTCAAGATAGCCAGTTTCATGTGTGGTACTCATTTATGTACCAATTTGCGTCACCCAGCCCCATCACAACAGAAGAATCAGGTTTGGGAGAAAGAAGAGGGCTGGGCATGTTCCTGCCGGATCCTTCCCTGTGCTGCAGGAGCTATGGGAATGTATATGCCCATGCACTTGCAAGAGGGCAATAAGGAAGCTACACCTGATAATATCACATATGTGTGATCGATAGTGATCCCACCCTTTCTTCTAGCCCAGACTCTTATAGGACAGCAAAAGCATATGGGGTTTTTTTATTGTTATTATTTTCTGGGAGTTGTAGCTGTATAGTAATTTAGGATGGCAGCTTTCCAACGCTTTGCTGTGGTTCTAATTAATTGGGTATACTGTTTAATTTTTTATTTTAACTCAAGCTTTTTCCTCATATTCAAAAGGTCTCCCATTGTTCTTTATTATTAATGAGATCAAAGCAAGCAGAACGGCTGCCATTTCTCCTTAGTCTGTGGAATTGAGACTGTCCTTAGTGAAAAGGCGCAGTGCTGTCCACACTCGTTAGCAGGACTGAAAGCAATACCCTTCTTTGGTCTAGTGAGCTGGACACAGACAGCGAGCAGGAATAATGCTGTGCAAGGAGAACCTATGAGAAAACAAGGAGTGGGGCCTGGAGAACGGGATAGACTGAAGAGTTACTGGAGGATGCGGTGGTGGAGCGTGCAGCTGTGGGGCAGAAAATCTTGGAGGAGGGAAATCAGTTTCCTCTTCTAGTGTGTGGAAAATTGTGCCTCCTTAAGGCAGCCCCGGTGACAAAGGAAAAAAAAAAACAAACCACAAAAGCTGCTGTCAGTTTTGATTAGTAAAGCTGCAATTTAACTGTTTAAACTCTCCTACACTTTGGATGGTAACTATATTATTTCCCCCTTTGCAGGCTTCCTTTTCTTCCCAGAATTTCTCAAACTGGTGTTTGATGGGGAAATAGAACACATTTTTATTAAAAAAAAACCAAACCAAACAACCAAAAACCAAAACAAAAGCCCCTCAAAAAAACCCATCCCTGGGTAGTGTTTAACTGGACTGCTAACTGACACTTGCAAAGGGGCCAGAGTCAGCCATGGCAGGACCTGAGGACAGAAAGTGGGAATAATTCAGGAAGGTAACATCATAAGTAAGAGAGATGGAGGAGAAAACCAGCTGAAAGTCAGCATAAAGCTGGGATCAGTGAGGATGGTGGTGGGAAAAACGTGGAAGATGTGAGTGGGAAGCTATATGGGAGGTTTCTTGGATCTAGGGCCAGCGTTGCACACAGAAGGGCGGATTTTGTCCCTCACACAGAGCTCTCATCAGCTGCAGCCTTCTCGCCCTTGCATCATCCCTATCAGCTGCAGGGAGTACCTGGCAAAGACCCTGCAGAGGTAGCTGTGTGGAGAGGCAGAAGGGAGGGCAACGGTGACAATGGGCCACACGTACCAGGAGTAAGAGCTGCTAAGGAAAATGGTCCAGGGTTACCCCACGTGAGGTGGGGCGAACCCTGAGGAAGGCAGCAGCAGCCATTCCCCATAACTTTGCCTCTGGCAGCTGTGGGAACAAAGAACAGCAAAGCTGGGTGGGCCGAGCTCTTTTTTCTTTACTCCTCAAACTTGACTACTTGCGAACTCCATGACTCACTTGCTGTCCCAGCTCTACTTCTGCAATGGTTGGCAGCAAAGTCAGCCCAGGTTTGTGAGTACAGCTTTCCGTGTCACCTCCTCGATGAAAACCTCCCAGCAGCTTCCCTGTGGCTGCCACCAGATCGGCTGCTGGGAGTTCAGGGTGGGGCTGCGTGGGCAAAGCCCTTAGGCCAACTCCTGGGAGTAATTAAGACCTCTTCGTACTGGGAGATGATCTCTTAGGAGACACATAAACCACACGCAGGCACCAATGGAGGAAGGCTTGTTTGCTCAGGGGCTACAGAAGTATTTGGCCCACTGTGCCATTTTCTTTTTGCATGAGGAAGGAAAGGTAATCGAGATTCCAGCGGATTTTGTCATGCGCAAATGGCCCTTCTCAAAGCACTGGCTTTTCTTTCCCTCAACTGGGAAAAAGCAAGCAAAACCCCCAGGGCTTTCATCCTAATCCTGCCCTAGAGCAACTCCCAGATTGCTAGAGGAAAGTCGACAGTTTGTTGGGGCTTGCTTTCTTTTTGTTTCTGAAAGAGAGCAAAATGTTCTCTCTTTCATGACTGCAGGACTGGATTTAAGGACCTTGCTGAAAAGAAAGCGCATTCCCTCGTAGGAGCCCTCAACAGCTCAGTTCTAGTCTGTTTGCTTCCACTGCTTGGACCACACTTGATTTCTGTTGCTGGTTTGCTTATCGTCATTTAGGATCTTACAGAGCCTAAGCCAGCCCTGGTATCTATTGTAACCTATGCTTCTGCTTCCACAGGGTAGTGCTAGTGCACAAAGAGCAAGGCAAATACAGGTTTACGCTACTCTTCCAAGACATTCCAGGCCAGGGCTGTGCTCAAGACAACAGGGAGGCTGTGTTTGTCAAAGGAACGCAACTGCTCCAGAAGACCTTCTGTTGCAGCAATTGTTTTTGCAGCAATATTCAAAGCAAAGACCCTACAGCGTTTCCAAGGGTATCCTCATGTTAACAATGCTGCTGTGCATGGGTGAATTCCCAATTACTTATACCAAGCACTGCATACGTGGAAGATTTTGAAACAAGATGGAGCCTGCCTGGAACAACACCCTCCTTTTGGCTGCAGGGTGCAGCATCTGTAGCTGGCGCCTGTGCTTGTCTGTGTCTCTCTTTGTTCTGGTGAGCCTGTCTCCTTGGATGCAAAGGGGAAGCTGTTGGTCATACTGTGCTGTTGGTAACTCCAGTGTAAATCCAGCAAAACCCCACTGGGTGCAGGGAAATAAATCTGGATTTGCAGAAGTGTAACTTTAGCTCTGTAGCTGAATTAACATCCTTAAAAGTGGTTTGGAAATTGGTGAGAAACCAGTAGACACCGCTGCAACTTTTCCTTCCAGAAAACTTTTGATTTATTGAAATGCTGCAGTCATAAATACAGAACAAAGGAAGTGAATTTATTACAGTGTCCTCATTGTGAAAGGGCAATGGCAGATGCTTTGATAAACCAGGAGACAGGTCATTATTTCAGTGCAATGCCTGTCAGAACATCTACCTACTGTACCTCTCCAAAAAGTTATTTTTTACCTTCATTCCTATGAGATTTATTAGACTGTGGAAAAGAATCTCGAACAAGTGGTAGAATAATTTACCAAGTCCTAGAAACGGTATGTTGGTGAATTGCCTTGCATTGTACTGGGGCAGTAGACCAGACGACCTAGTGGCCTTTTCCATTTCTAACGTCTATGATTATCACAGTTATACCTCAGGACACTAAACAGAGCCATTTTCTTCCTTTCAGTGGCAGCAAAATGTCACTAATAGCCATGCTAAATCAGAGCAATTGATCCTTCTGCAGATGTGTTGGGCACTTAGCAAGATGGCTATAAATGATCCCACTTTGTTTAGATTTGCTATTTTCTGTTTCTGTAGTGCAAGTGCTCAGCAGAAAGGGACTGCCAGCCAAGGGAAAGACTTTCTGGTAGGAGATTAAGGATAACTAAGGAAATGGTTGCATGACCTATAAAGAAAGGATCATAAATATTGCATCAATAAAACCAATAGCTCTTTTAAAGTTTAAATAGCTTTTCTTTTCAAACACTTGAGGTAAATGCCCTTTTCCCAAGGTTGTCTAGCATCTGCACCTTGAGATTTCGCACAGAGTTTCACCAGATATACCATAAGTTCTCAGGGAGCTAGCTTTTTCTTTTCTTTAATCTTTCTTTGTGGAAGTGTCCCCTCCACAGAAGGTAGACCACAGCTACCTGGAAGTTCCTTCTTGTTTCCTCTAGTACTGAAGTTTCAGAAAACCAAAACATAATCATGAAATAGCCTCTTCATTTCTTAATCACAACACCCACCAAACAATTCAAGAAGGGGCAAGTATGGTTTTGCCCTTTATACCCAAGCAGCAGCACTTACTCCTCCTCTTGTGTCCTAGGGGAACCTCAGACATGAGGGTCTGCTTACATAAACACTCAGGTGTAACATTTATATTCTTCACAGCCCCGAATGCGCAAAACCCCAGACGTGGGCTGCTGCAGCTCTGCAGATACAGACGACTGACATTCCTATCCCACACACCCTGTTGGCGTGCAAGACATAGCCTTTGTTTTTAATGCTTGGTGTAGGATCCAGCTCCAGAGTAAGCAGCCTGCTCTCCTGCATGCTCAATTTTTTCCCCCCATTCTCCATCCTACCATTAGTCTGTAGCCAGTTCAGGGGAAGCATAGACCAATGTGTTCCATCAGCGGTATCACAAGGCTGTGGATCTTGCAGAAGTGTTCCTATTCCTTTGTCGCCCCATGTTTTCCTGTTCATCTAGCTGCTCTGTCTTAGCCCTTGGCTTGGGAGCACTGCTTTGGGCACTTTTAAATAAAAGGGCACAACACCGGCCACAGTACAGAGGCTCTGGAGAGTAGCGATATTAGCGTTCCATCCTGCAATCAATTGGCTATTGGTCTGATTGCAGAAAGCAATATATTTTCTGTAACAGCCACTTCAGTTTGGTAAATCAAGTAGCTGAAGAAACAGGGGTGTTCGTTCAGCCCACAGCAGGCATGTGCCAAATCCACCCCCGAGCCCATGCAAAGTGCTGATCAGTCCACAGCCCACTGGTGCAACATAGTTTTCTTTCTTGTGCTTTGGAAATTCACTGCTCAGAAGCTTTTTTGCTTTAAATAAATTAAAAAGACAAAGGACCTCCCGAATACTGTCAATGCTTGCAAATGGAAGAGATCCTTAACCTGACCTCCCTGATCCTTCCCTATGCTACTCTATGTAGATGCATTAAAATCAACTCTCATTTTTATGTTCTAGGTTTCAGGCCTTCTATAATAGCTGCAATGCTCATTATTCAAATGTTGTAGTTTGCCTCTATGTTTTCTGCACAAGTTCTTTTGGTCGTGTTTTCCCGGTTATGTGCAATTTCACACATCCAGTGTCTATAAAATCAGGGCTTTCAGCATTCCCCGTCATCTAGAAGTTGCTGCTTTCTACCTGAGACAGACAGAAGGGCTGTTTTATGCCTACAGTTCTCCTACAAGTGACATATCTAATGTTTTAGAAAAAGAAAACAAAACCTAACAAGTCAGATGGAAAGGCAGAAGTTGATACTGCAGACAGGCAGGCTGGAAAGGGAGAGAGAAGCAGGATTAGAAACATCTCTGAAACATGAGATGTCGACACATTATGGTATGAATTTAGGACATACCAGCTACTCTGCCCCTAAGTTCTTGCGCAGACACTTCTCAGCTACTGTCCCTTACTTCCCTTTCTTGCCAAAAAGCACAGCAAATTTGCCCGCATTGGGAGTGAGAATGGAGTAGCTGGGGTGCTGCACATTATGCTGTGGTTTCCTGTACCCTAACTCCGCAAGCACATGTGCCCAGACTTGCAAGAAAGATCAGAAACAGGTATTGTGCAAAGAGTTGGGTAAACATCTGCCAGCCTTGCTACATGTGTGAAGGCTTTACAGTTTCATCTACATCCGTAGGTTTCTCTTCCAAGATGGTTCCTACAGTCACTGACTGTGCTCTGTGCTTTTCCTAAGCGTTGCTTATTAATGAGGATCCCCAAATTTGCATTTCTTCAGCAGGCTAAGGACAGGGGACATAAGGTCTAGGGACACAAAGAGGTCATTCATTCCTGGACTGCTCTCCGATTTTGAAAGAGCACAAACAAAAGTGTCAAGAAACAAGAGAAAAAGTGTAAAAGTAGCAGAGAAGCGAGGAGAAGGACGTGTTTATCTTTCTTACTTGGAGAATCTCCCTAAAACAAGTGCAGAAAGAGAAAAGGCACAAAGTGATACTATAAAGAAAGAGGCTCAGGGACCACAAAGCCCTGACATACCCTGTGAAACGAGCTTGGATTAGACAGGCTCCTCTTAAACAGCACAAATGCAATAGCTACGTGGACTTTAATCACTGAAAGAAAGACAAAGATTTTATTTACTGCAAAAATCTTTTTCATGTATGTACCTTAATGCCCAATAGTAAAATAGAGGCTGGATTTATTCTGAAACATGGTCAGGAATTTTAAAACAGGCTTTTGTACACACAAACAAAGGGAGCATGGGAAACAAGAGCTTGGGAGTTACTTAAATGTCAAGGATTACATTGTACCAGGTAGAACTGAAATGGAGCAGAGGGACTCAGTTTCATAAATGAAATGTCATTGCTGATGGGTATAAATTATATCAGAAAGATGGAAAGGGAAACAGAGGTGGCCCTTTGTCAGATGCATTTATAGCTGCAGCAAGATACAGTTTAGTCGCAAAGGGAGCAGTAGTAAAAAATAAAGAAAATAAAGAAAAACTGAAGTGGACGTCTGCTACAGCCTATTCCAGCAATGAGAAAGCAGGAATGAGTTAGTCTCTTTCAAGGTACTCAAAGCCACAAGACACGGTACCTGTGGGGAATTTAGCTGCCCACACATCTTTTAACAGGCACCGCCACATGTTGGCCAAAGATGTCCCATGTATTACATGGAAACCTGCTCTAATCCAGACAGTACAGGTTCTTGACAAATAAGCAGAAAAATCCCCCAAAACCAGGAACTGTAGCTGAGAAATTAAAAGTGACACCAATGAACAAACTATCTGAATGTAACACAGTAAAGAGTTTATTTGTTTGACTTAGAAAAGGTCTCTGGCATAATTCACTGGACACTTACATTAAACATACAAATGCATACCAAAAGAAACCCAGGAGGCACACGTTCAGCCAAGAGACTCATTCAGAACCACTCACCATTTCATGCCAGAAAGAAAGAGCTGCGAGCCCCAGCTTCAACACTTTCTGTCCAAAACCAGGACTGCAAGCATAGGCCCCGTGGTATGCCACACTGATCAGCAAACCTGGGCTGACAAGCCAAAGAGTAAACAAGATCCGGAGAACAGGCATCCTCTTGGGATTGTCCAGGGTCAGGACACAGATACCAAAGAGAGCTAATCTTGTTCTTCAAAATAGCAACAGAACAACAAATGTCTCCCATCTTTCCTGCCCCCTTGGGAGATTAGTGACTAGGTAGCAAGAGGTGGCTTCTTGGACAAGGACCAAATGATAGCTTATTTGAAGACTGCTGTACCTTCAGCCTCCGCTAGCAGACTTCCAACAGAATTCATAACCACTGCATCTTGCCCCTCTGCCCCCCAGTACCATCACCCACATTTTATCTAAAGAGTGATACAGATTCATTTTACAGGTCACAGCTTCAGGTTTCTAGAGCTCATCAAGAACCACAGTTAGCAAAACTAGTCAAAATAAATGCGGTCACCTCACCTGGACTCAGATCTGTTGCCATGGGAGCAGCCAAATAGTCCAAGTTCAGCTGATCTTATCTTCAGGGTAGAACAAGTTCCACCAGAGTCTGAAACATCCAGTCTGGATAAGCAAGGCTGCATGCATCCCCAGAGAGTCATGCTGAGTTTAAGGAGCAGATTCATATCATGCAAGAAAGCAAGTTTGCTCTCTCAAATTAAGTAATTAAACAGTGCGTGATAAGCCTAAGGAATTCTACTAGCCCCTAGAGTCAAGGCATGAGACTCACTTCTGTGACAGGGGAAGGGATTTAAAAACAAGTGAACACTACCTTTCAGGAACTGGTGTGGCAACAAAACAGAAGAGAAACAGATGAGAGACTCTCTGTGGGAAGGAGATCCTGTTAGTTGACAAAGGTTAAAGAAAAGTACTCTCACATCCATCACAGGGAAGAGAAAGTAAAGCATTTTAATAAGTAAGCACTGAAGGAAAGGAAGGGCAAGTGAAATCAGCCTCACGGACTATTTGTGAAGTCACTCCACCCAAGATGAAGCAATAAAGACATAAAAACAAAGAGATAGTGGACTTCCTGGAAAACCTGACCATACATATCAACATTGTACTAATTAATTAATTAACCTATTGCACAATTTAAAAAATAAATAAATATTTAAAAAGTCTGGGAGAACAAGGAAGCACCAGATGACAGTGTTCTTATCTGAACGAAAAGTGGAACAATGTTGGCCTGACAAACTTATCTCTGATCTCTGCTAACAAAGTGAAATAAATACAAGGAGAGAAAAAAATATCTCCCAAACATCTGGAGAATAACGGAAGTATGGCAAAATCAATCTATTTTAGACAATCCTACAAACATACAGCGAGTAGCTTTTGGCACACAAGCTGTACACCTGAAGCCAACAGGATAACTCATGTATTAAATTACTTCTAAGTCCAAGCAATGGTGTCATTTCCAACACCTCTTTTCTCCCATTACCAGGAACAATTTTATTAAACACTGCTGATAATAGGAGCTGACAGACTCAGCTGTAAAACTACAGCTTGTTCCCAGAAGGCTATGTAGAATAGCTATATAAAGTAGCAAACATATAACCCACTGAATGAGGATGAGTATGTTTAACACAGGGCACAATACCTTTGGTATTTTAGGGTCCCAAGAGATTCTACAGGGTAAACTCAGAACAGACCCGCTTGCCATTCAAGTTAAATGCACTTCCAGGAAAGGCAGTTAATCAATCAATCAATCAATCAATCAATCAATTGCATTTTGTCATCAACTACAAGCAGCTGTTTCAGTGTAACAACCACTACTGCAACCCAGCACCTAGAAGAGTCTTTGGAACAGCTTGTTCTGTGTTGAGAGTGTAGCAGTTGCCTTTGCTATTAGTTCCTTGTGCAGTGAAAAACCCAAATGGTTTCTCTAAATAAAAAGAAAGAAAACTAAACCCATGTTTTTCTGATGTCTGTATAGTTTTTTTGGCAAGTAGGTATGTTAGTTTTCAGGTCTCTACTTACAATTAGGATTTATTTTTCTTAGGTATCACAAGACGGCTTATTTGTGACAGCAGAGTGTGTAGTTTAGATGGCAAGAAAGCAGAGTGAAACACCAATCCATGCACTGAAGGAACAAAAACAAGCCACTTCTCCACTCTGTTAGTGGGTAGAACTGGAAAAGTGCCAGTGAACAAGAGGACAGAGGTGTCAAACAGGTCCCATATAATGAATAGCTACGTATATCATGAACCTGCAACTTGGAAAAAGTGATGACTGAGGACATATATGATATAGGTCTGTAAAATCACAAGTGGCAAGGAGACAAGAAATAGGGGCGGTCATCACTACATCTGACAGGGAAGAATAGGAATCACTTGATGAAATCATCAAAAAAAACCCCATTAGAACAGCCTGACAACAGTTCTTTTTCATACCACACAATGAACTCAGAGTTCATTGCTGCAGAACACTGTGGAGGCCAAAAGTAGAAAAGGATTTTTAAAAAGGGACTAAGTGCATTCATTAAGGCCAGGTCCAGATGGAACTGCCAGTTCAGAAAGTCCATAGACTGCTGGAACAGTGTCAGAGAAAGACCTCTGTATACAAGCTTTATATTTTATGCTTCTTTGATCACCTGTTATTGGCTATCCTCAGAGACAGGATAGCAGATTAGATGGCCTTTGGTCTGATTGCATGCAGTGCTTCTTATGGATCAAAGCTCTTGATTTTGGCATGATTCAGAGTTTGGAAAGGTTAACTTAAAAAAAAAAAAGGAACATTTGAAAAGCTTGTATGCCTCCTCTGCTTCCTCTTTCAAGCCTCAAAGATGTGCTCCTTAATCATTCAGTTTCCATGAATGGCAAAGTATTGCTGAATGAGCCACAAACAGGATTTTGTAACAGCCACTGAAGGCTGCATTATTCCTCCCAGATCCTGCCCAGTCCCCCTTAGAAGACATTTCTCTTGACCCAGTCTCGACTGCAGGTTAAACAACCCCCTATTTTCCATTTTTTTCTCTTTACTATGTTCTTGCTAAATCACTTTGTTCGACTGCTATATTTATGACATGAAACAGTTAAGATACTAATCTGTTAGCCTCTGCTAGCTAAGCCCTTCTCCCCAACCACTCATTTCTGTGTGGATAAGTGACGACAGGAATCTACAGGAAGACTCCTTGTGGACAAAGGATTGCTACGCTGTTTGTAAACATCCTTATTTCACCCAGAATTTGCCACTTCGATTGGATTTAGCCTTCCAGCCAGACCAATACATTTCTGCAATGCAGTAGAGTAAACAATGCAACACAGTGATTCCGAGTCTGTAGCTAGACAGACTGAAGTAGCAGCACAAGTAAGTCAGAAAATCTCCTGCATATATCTGGACACAGAGCGAGCTCTGAGACCAGTCATCACAGTTGGTTTTATATATAAAATATGTGTGCACACAGACATATGGAATAATACATTCATCACTAACCCCCATTTAAGGGACCGACCATCCAAAGTCTACGCTTCACCCAGTAAATGTGCTTTAACTGGGGGTGCCAGGTGCATCCTGGACCGCGCAGTGGGTTGACAGACCACTGTGTGAGGACATGGCTGTAGGTTCAAAATCAATCAAAAGGTTACTGTTCCAGCTTGTTCAGTCTTCAGTTCTCCAGACAATCCTTCCCAATCAAGATAACACACAGGTAGGTTGTTTGGTTTTGTCGCTGGTAGTGGAGTTTGGACCCAGGTTACCTGGAATGAAAAGAAGTTAAAAGTAATGTTAATGTTAAGTAAATAAGACCTGGATAAAGTTTGGACTCATGCTTCAATCCTCTCTCATTGTTTACTATACACCTTGTGCTAGACCTACGTTACTCTGCACTTTCTCGTGATTTTGTTTCCTACTAATGTGAAATGAAAGGGCATTAAAATCAGAGCAAATTCAGAGTATACTGTGGAAAAAACCACTGGAGAAGTATTTCCAGGCTTTGGCCTGTACCCAGGCCAGCTTTGGTGTATTCTCAGGTCCCAGCTGGCACTGAAAAACAGTCTGGACATGACTTGGGTGGGAGGTTTTCCAAAGAGTGAGGGATGGGGGGGGGAAAAAAAAGGTCAGGTCATCTCATCTATTTGATCTCCACACATATTCTCAGGAGACGTTTTTTTCACATCCAGTTTTAAACATCTCAAGTGCCAGTAATTCCATCGTTTCCTTTGCAAGAGAAATCCTGAGGCCTCAGGCTCTCTCACTTAAGTATCATAGTACACTGCCCCAATTTTTTACCATCTTGTTTTTTTTCCATTGATCACTCTATGGATTCCTTCTGCTCCCAGTATTTGTACTTCTCAATGCTTGTACTGCTGTCTGATCTCCTTCATAACAGCCAGATGTTGGTCTGGATGTCCCAGCATATTTTTTTCAAGCACTGTACTAAAGTGTGTTTGCATAGGCTTTTGCAAGTAAGGAAGCTCTGCTGTGCTGAGCTCAGCAAGGCTTACGTGACATCTAGCCCAGGGTGGTATGTACTGGGAGGGGCTGCCACGTGGCTTGCAGTCACACTGAAGAAGGGCAGACCCCACTCATGTATTTCTACAGAAGGTAGGTATGTGTGCATCTCCCAAGCACTCAGAGCGAGTGGCCAGTACAGAGTGAGATTGGGGAGGGAAAACTGCCACAGGTCATGGTGACATGCTATGGAGAAGTCTCAGCTTTGCTGAGATGAGGGAGCTTTTAACCCAAGCACTACCTCTGAACTGGGCTTCAAATGAATCATTTGTCATGTCACTCCCGTGCTTGTGAGTATTTGATCAACATTTTCCTCACCTAGAGGAGGAGGGGAAGAAAAGACCTCTCTCCTCTCCCCCTTCTCTTCTCCACCTTATCCCGTATTGCAACTGCTTGATATCCACAGGGGAGGCTGCACTGCAACCATCCTTCACTTTTGTGGCTGCTCTCTATGCTACTGCCTCCACCCCATGGAATTTCATTCTACCTCCTGTATCCCCCAATCCATTCTGTATGTTACTAGTAAGTTTATCATCACTCCTATCTCCTCACCATCCCTGTTCCCCTCCCTGTCTGTATTACATTCAAGACCCTCATGTTTACTTTCAAAAGTGTCTGTGCTCCTGTGCTTAATCTCAGGTCCCATCTCCTTTATTTTTCTCACTTTCTACTCTTGCCTTCTGACCTTTTTCTGCAGATCTCGCTACAGTTAGAGCAAACACCCTCCTTGTATGTACCCAACAACGCTTCCTTCTTTCTCTTTAGAACAGAGGTTGAAAATTCCATTTACCACCTGTCCATGATCCCACTTTGGTTGAAGAACACTGGTGATAACTAGGCAGCTATTTCAGCAGTATTGCAGTGCCCCGTGTAAATCCCTTTTTGTTGCAAGAAGTACCCAAAAGTAAAACATGAAATCCTGCTTTTAAGTATATACATTCTGCAACCAACGCTTATGAGGAGCGAAGGCCAATGTACAGAGAAACTCAAGATGGCAGACCCTCCTGAATGAGCCCACTTTGCTTCTTGCAGGGGAGAAAACAAAACAAAAAGCCAGCGCCTTCCAAAGGCACACAGCTTTCAAACCCTTGCAGTATTTCCCAGAAACTGGACACAGACGTCAGTGTCTTTGCTGATCACAGTCTGCCCAGCAGCAGCTTAAAATTAACAAGATTCTGGTCAGGTTCAGAGCTGCTACTGTTGTGTTCCTAAGCAGGCAACAGGGAAATTCAAGAGTTGTGTCAATTTGATGATGTGGTTTTAAGAAAGCCTTGTAAGACAAAGCACAACCTCCATGCAGTGTGCTAGGACAACACCTCAGGATGTTAATTTGGACAGTTAGTTTAGGACATTACTATCTGTAGCTCTTTTATTTTCCAGACTCCCAGTTCTGACTTGCAGGTGTCATTTGCTAGCATGTAAATACCCAGTCAGATTTTCAGACTCTGTCGCAGAATGCTCTTTCATCACTTTCCTTCTCAGTTGGGATTCTCTTCATCACCATTTGCTCTTACAAGGCCGAACCTGACCTTTAGCCTGCTTGAATAATGTCTTTCAATTACTCTGCGAGCTACTTGGGGTGTGGATCTGGTCTCTCTATGCATTTGCAAGGTGGGATGTGTCTCTGTGGTATTACAGAATTAATAGTGACTTTGGAGGATGTGTGCACAGGCAGGCCCACAGGGCTTAAGTGTGCTGTTTAGTCTTTACAAAAGGTAAGGGCAGCTATTTCAAACTGTGGATCTCTGAATAATTGCATCCTAACCTGACTGCATACCAAGCACCTTCTCCCTCCTTCATTTCCACTTCTTACCTCCCTTCTGTTACCCAGAGTATCACAGCATCAGTTTTTACGAGACCTCCTCAAAGATAACTTAAACTTTTAACACTGAGTCAGTCCTACAGTTACCCAAGAACAAAGTGCCTCCTATTTTTATCTTGAAGCTGGAACTCTATTCTTTGCCTATGTTCAAGAATTTTTTATTAAATCCTAATGAAATGTGTCCTACTGATCAAGTAGCTGAAGGATCCTCTGTGGTAACTAATTTTTTTCCCTCTTTCTCATGAGCCTCCATCTTTCTAATGTGCCCGCTTTCATCTCTCTTCACATGCCACTTTGGGACCCCTAGACCAGAGAAGCTTTCTCTGAAGAATAGTGATTCAATTTAAAAGCAACATACAAGCAGTGATCTTACTCCAGCCTTCTACACTGCTGAATGACCTAAGTCTGCTTACACCATACCTCAAAAGCTGCAGAGTCTCCCCTTGCTACCATGAACAGGCATTCTCAATTTGCATAAAACAAAAAAAAAATCTTGCATGGACTCCTTGGAAAGACTTACCAGGTCAGGAAGAGCACAGCGCGAAGGGTGGTGTGCTGGACCTCTGCGCCCTCCCTGCACCTGTTCTCAATTTTCCTTCCCTTTTATTGAAAGAGGTGGCAGCCCTCAGGAAGCAGCAGTGGCAATAAATAAAAGCTGAACATAATAGCATGATAGTGTCTTTATGGAAATGGTCCAGACCAAGCATCAGACTGTCTGGCACAGATCCACTGTCTTAAAAGGAATAGGGACACCCCAGCTGCCCTGACTGTGCAATGCCCCGGAAGGGCGCAGAACCCCACTGTTCAGCCAAAGACATCAGTCTCTTCCGTGCCTTAATCTGGGCCTAACTGCATCGTGACGCTGGGGGAATGGCAGGCCGTCTGCTTTAAAACAGCGAACAGTGAGAAACGCAGGGAATCTCTGATATTTCAAAGTGTTGACAGATCAGAGATTACACAATTCCCTATTTCTGTCACTAGAGGGTAGTGCAAGCCCTCAGGTCCATTCCTCCGAGCGGAAATGTCCATACATCTCCCCATAGGTCTTCACGGATTTTGATTTTTCCTGGCTCTGAGGAATGGTGCCCAGCAGCACATACTGTCTGCACTGAAGACATAAAGTGATCTGGAGAGAGGACCTCTTTAGACCAGGGTTTACTTCTGCCTCCCCAAATGCCAAACAACAACATAAAATGGGTCCACTACAGACTTAAATAAACTATATGTGCCTTCTTAAAGTGCCTCTCTCGTGTTCATTTGGCATTTTTGAGTCTGTCCTTCATTCAGCCAGAAATATTTCTAAGAACCTAATTAATTGCTATCGTTGACCTTCCCAATAGCTTGCTTTTCTTTTTGGTCTCGGGAGAATGCCTTTCCATTTCACATTATGGCAGTCTCAAGGGAATTCAGTCTCTATGCCTGCATTTTGCATTCATCAGAGCACAGAATGGTCTCTGGCCAGACAAGTTGAGGAGGAATTTTCTCCCTGGGGCTAGTTTATTTTCCTACTGGTGCAGGATATATTGACACCCACCACAGCTCACTGAGAGAGGAAGACAACCAGGCTGAATAGTCCATAGATTTACTTCAATCTGATAAAACATCTAAAACATTGGGAAGTTAGCTATGAACTCATAAATTGGGAGAAATCTCTATCATTTGTGTCTTCAACTGGATGGAGCCTTGGAAGGACTTAGTGAAAATATCAATCATTCATTAGTGAAGGAGGAAACATTGAGATCTAGCACTTCTCCATAGCTTCTATTTTCATGACCTTCTTCCTCATGTCATAAGGTGATAAAGGAGCATAAAAAGACTTCCACCCTCTCCTTCACTCCTTGCCCCCTCACCTCCACATAAACACGTTTTCCTCTCTTCTCCACCAGTAACTTGTCACAGTAAACACACCCAACTAAACCCAAATGAGGAAAGGAGGGGTTACAGTGGCAACCTGTCTGTATCCCTGCTAGCTAGTACAAAAGTGAATGTACTGCTGCTGTTTATTAGGGCAGTGCACTTCAAGAACTGCACATGCGACTTGTTTTACACAGGGAGACATTCACCTTTCTCTGTCTTTGTCCCACACCCGCTTGCTGAGAAGTATGAGAAAACATTTACATGAGAAGTACCAACTTTAGAATGACTGCCATTAAATTGCCTTCAACTTAAATTGCCTGTGTCATTTGATACAACTTCTACTCTTCTTTGATCCCACTTATTTTAATACACAGGAAATAACAGAATTGCACAGGTGCCTATATTGTACATGTTTGCACCAATCAACCAAAGTCAGAACAAGGGAAACAGAAGCAGAACATGGTGGAAGAAGAGGTTTTACCTGAGATGCCTCCAGTGCTCCGAACGCTGGCATGGCCAATGCTGAGTCGCTCATATTCCAGTTTCATGTTCCCAAGGTCTTCTCCTGAATGTCCTTCACTAGCAAAAGAATTGGCCTCAATGCTTGAGCCTGGAGACCGTTTGGCCTTGCGACCGAAAAGGCCACTGGCAAACCGTTTTCCTTGCTTTGAGTTGGCCTGTGCATCTTCTTTCTTCACATCTCGAATAGACTCTCTGGATTTGGATTTATTTTTCAGGTCCATGTGGAGCCATGTGGAGAACAGTTTCTGAGGGCTCCGATTCAGCTTGTTGAAGTTCTCCAGAGGTGGATCAATTTCTGGGAACTCTTGCTCCAAGGTGATTAAGTCATTTAGAAACCTGTTTAACCGTTTCTTTGACTCACTTGCTTCCTCCTTTTCCATGTTCCCCTGATTATCCTGCCTGTGTCGTGAAGCCCAGAGCATCATATCACCACGGGTTGCCCCTGCCACTAAACCATACTTGGGGTTAATGAACTTCCGAGCCACGGTGGAGGAATGAAGGCCTGGCTTCCCAATTCCGAGAAGGAATGGGTTAGCAATACCCAGTTCCTTGTAGAAATTAACTTCCTCTGAGATGGCATAGAGCTCACGAAACTCAATGTCAAACATCTCCACGTGCTGTCCTGTCAAGACTAGCAGGATGTTTCTGTCAATGTGTGATGAACTCCATGTGAAGCTAAGAGTAGGAAACAGAATGGATATTAGATTTTTGGGTGCATACTTGACCCAGCCCACCTAACAATATCTAAGACACTATATGGGAATATGTAGCATTGTGCCACTTGCTCATATGTCCTTGACAGGATGGGTCAGGATAGATACATGAAGCTTTTTATTATTCTTCTACAGTGGGTATGCAGACCAGATCTGGAAGAAAAGGCCTGAAAACTGAAGGACAGTTTACCCTTTCAAAAAAGCAACACTGCAACAACAGGAGGAGTCTCCAGAGTAAAAACTTCACTGAAGAGAGTTGAGCACAGTGTCTGGTGGGGAGTCTTTGCAGACCGCCACCTGATGCAGTGTGGAACCATCTCTAGCCCATTGAAATGGTCCACTAGTATGGGCATATTCCATTCTCTCAGGAACAGCTTGTGTTCTATGCCACCTTCTCTGTCATCCCACCGCAATTTCTACAGATGCTGCAAAGATTACAGAGGCTGGGATAAGAAAAGGAATGAAATGGATAGAAGATTCTCAAGCAAAGCCACAAGCCGTTCTTTACACAAAGCATGTAGCTCTGCCTTAAGCAAGAGCAACCCACCTGTATGATCCAGTGGCCACCTTTTCACCATCCACCATCAGGAATCGGGATGCCAATGTGCCTCTGATCTTCCCTGCTGGCATGTAGAACCCAACTCCTGTCACAGAACGTATGCGGATATTCTAACAGGGAGGTGAAAAGACAAAATATCACAGTAAATAGGGCAGAGAATTAGATAATTGCCAGCTCCACGTCTTAACACGTCACTCACATTATCTCACTACTTCTGGGACTCAGCTCATTTTATACCAGTCACCAGAAATCAGAAGGGCTGCAGAACGGAAAGCATAGTGCCGTAAGAACTGTTGTCATCCCCTGTCTATGCAAGTCACTCCCCTCCATCAGTTTATAACCCTGTCCAATAGGTCAGTGTCTTTGTAACCCTGCCTGCTGTCTTCAGCTATTCATCTTGGCCCACTGGTGAGACAACACTTTCAAAATCAAGTAATCCTCCATCTCCAGTCCTGTGCTGTAGCTGAAAAGGCCCAGCCCAGTTCAGGGGAATGAATCAGAGGAAGCTCTGAGTCAGGTCTGCACTCTCTGAATCCTGATCCCTATTCCACGGCACTCATGAGCTCTTGTGCAGACTATGTTAGCAGAACCACAAAACCAAACAACTTTGCAACACCTGTGCAGTGCAAAGGACACAGTTACTTGGAGGGTGACATATGAGGCAGATCTATATTAAGTTCTTTTTGTGTTTGTGTTCTGATCCCAGCAACACACGACTTGACAAAACTGGGTAAATTAGAAGACCGGACAATTTAATTACTACAGAAGAGAGGAGGAGACAGTTCTGTTGCTCAAAACACAGATATTTTCTATCTGTTATAACAAAAGGAACCCTGACCTTTATAATTTTGCTAAGAACCCCAAACAGTTACAGTGTCTACCAAGACTGCTCATTGTTCAAGAGAGAGTGAAAACCCACAGAACTTTCTATGCACAGAAGGCGTAGGGTAAGTGTCTCTACTTTCAGCAAAGAAGAATTTCCCAAGAAAAGGAAGGAAAAACCTTTCATGAAATGAATGGAAGTAGTTAGAAAAAGATAACTCTCTCCAAAACTCATGTCTTGCATCCTTTGACCAAGTAATAAAACAAAGGACTATGAGGGACAGAGAAAACACAGATTGAAGGTTACATGGTTTTCTACAGCAGATGTGTGCCTACACATACTGTAAAAATGTATTTGCACATTGGACTGAGTGCTATTCTGCTCATGGGTCTTGGCTGCATAAGGCTGAATTGCCAAATAGGTATGTGTACTGTCTAACAGGAAGAAAAACCCCAACAAAACCCGAAAGCATTGACTGTCAGTATAAGTTTAGAGCAAATTATCTTGTCAGTCTGACACACAAATTTAGACCATTTTCTTCATTCCACCATCTGTTTCTGTAAGAACTCTTTAACAATGGAAAGCTAAAAGGTATTGTGATCTGGAGTAATAAATCCAGGGTTGGGAGTCAGATAGTCCCAAGTGTAATCACAGTTCTGACACCATTCCCTGTGATGTTCTGGGAAAGTCAATTCACCTTTGCCTTATTCTTCCCCCATCTGCAGAGCAAGAAAATCATGAGGATTTGGCTAATGCTAGCACAGCCTCAGACCCACAAAGAGCTAAGTCCTATTATTATAAACCTCACTGACAGCTTAAATATTGATAGGCTATAAAAATCTGCATGCAGGAACGAGTGATTATAAGAATGCAGATTTCTTTCAAAAAACAGTTTTCTGAATATAACTCTTACCTTTTGAGTCTGCTCCTATTTTCCCCACTAAAATACAGTAGTGGCCGTACAAATTCTAACTAACAGTAACTGATGATACTACTATTTTGCATTCATCTATTGCTTGATCTGTCTGGAGTCCTGTGTGGGCACTAGCTAATTAATGCTCCCAACATGGCAGAAAGTTGCCTCGGAGAGAAAAAGATAAAGTGACTTGCCCAAGGCCTAGCAGTGAGTCATATGTGTGGGATGCTGAATGCAGGTTGGGTAGAGAACAGGAGAAAGGGTGCTCTTTCCAGTATTTGGAATAACATTTGTAGTTGGCTGGATGATCACCTGAAATAGTTTTTTTCCTTGCTGAGTAAAGCTGGATGTGGGATTTACCAAATCATGGAATATTGACTGCAGGTGTCAAGAAGGACCTCAAGGACCTCTGTTATTCAAATCAGTCAACAGCTCTGACTTGTCATGTACCTTTGTGAATCAAGAAGTATCAGTCTGTGTGAGCAGAAAGTTTCTTATCATGTAGTAAGTGTGGATTTTACTGTGTTTGTATGTTATATCACCATCTTTTGGTGGAAAGAAAGCACATCTGAAGTTTTGCAGTAACTGAGCTACACGTAACACTTAGAAAGGCACAGAGGGCATAGAACCAAACAGCTGAACGCATAAACCTCCTTGAATAAAGTAGGCACAGGAGTGCATAAATACATCTTGAAATGCAGAAAACAAGTACAAAGTCATATAAACATCGAGTCACTTAACAGGTTATTTGTATAATGTTTTCTGCCTTGAAGGATCTTGGAGCATTTGTAGACTGATATATTAAGCTGTACAGAGGAGGAACAAGCCTGGGCTCACATACTCAAGACTACACAACAGCAAAAGAGGCAAGACAAATATAAATGAGGTGAGATTGCAGCCATTTTTGGGGCGCACCAATGTTACAGTTGTAACAAATGATTTGGGTAGAAGACCAGTTAGTTCACCAGATATAAGCGATCCCTCCAGATCTGTTTTCTTGCAGAAGCCTGCTTAAGGTTTGTCATATCCTGGCTTGTGGAAGCTGCCGTCTGCATTAAATTTCCACATTTCCTTTATACAGGCTTGCACCACTCCTCATCAGAAGCAGTGACTAATGTCTCCCTAGCAGCAACTTAATACAGCTTGGTAACACTCAAGCCTGACAGAGCATCCTAATACAAACAGTGAAGGAATCAGTCTTTCTTGCATTATTGTGACTTACTTTTAAACCTCACCCTGAATCCACAGAAAGTTAAATTAGACCCAGTTTAGAAAGTCAGTAATAGATTGTGTTGTTACTGACACTTAGTTGTTCCTTGACAGACCTGGGCAGCAGTGCCCACAAGGTGGGGTCGAGTAGGGTGAGATACACAGGGCAGACCCTAAAGGCATTGCAAGTACTTCCACCAGGGAAGCCTGTGAGTACCTTCCTCCTTAGACCAACCACTGGTATATATATTGCAAAGCAAGCAGGTATCTTTATTTCAAGTTGAGATGGATGGCATGAATGACCTCTATAAACAGATGTAAAACAGATAAATGAGAGGCAACAGATAAAAGCAGTAGTTGATAGATGACAATATTTTTCAAAATTTAGATATCCCCCTTTCTGCTCTCCCTGGAAAAATCATACCCCTTCAGTCATGGCATCTGCTGGGGTAGCTCTTGTCCTCTGTTCTCTTATCATACTGCTTCACATGAGCACAGGGCCAAGTGGGAGGCCCCAGATACCCATTATTTCCCACTCTAAAATCTTAGATGGAGGA
This sequence comes from Phalacrocorax carbo, assembly GCF_963921805.1. Classification (NCBI taxonomy): domain Eukaryota; kingdom Metazoa; phylum Chordata; class Aves; order Suliformes; family Phalacrocoracidae; genus Phalacrocorax; species Phalacrocorax carbo. The sequence continues at coordinate 56,586,151 of NC_087513.1, forward strand.
TTCACAGAAGGGGGAAAGAGGAAGAGAGACATGGGATTCATGCGGACAGGATGACAGTAACAGCAGACAAGGAACCCTTCTTATTCATGGTCTGCAGGCTTCTCATTTCTGGTAATCAGACCTCTAGGTCAGAGAGATGGGTGGTAGGTGCTCATCCTACACAGGGACACAAAAGGAGCCACAATCTGGAAGCAGCCACTAAATGATGCTGGAAAATACTGTGGACTTATCCTATGTGTTCACCCTGAATGGTTCTGGAAAAGGTATGCTTGTTGACAACATAGTACAACTTGCAGGTATTCAAGTAGAAGGATGGAATGCATCTAGCTGGACTTGGCCTGTCAAGGTTATAACTGGGTATTATTTATTTTGGTCTTTGCAAAAAGAGAGCTTTGTATGCTGCCATTTTTGAAAGTTCACAAGCAACCTAGAAGAATTCTCTAACATAATTAAAAAAACCAACAGCATTGCATCACATCACATTCAGCTTCTCACTCACTTGAGTTAGGATTGGATGAGGAAAGCTTGAGGTAAAGGCGTGAAATCCTGAAATGAAATTCCAAAAATTTCTTAGGCAGAAACTTTTAAGAATTCCTGGAGTGAGGAGAAGAACTCCTTGCATGTTGGGAAAAGAAATGTGAAAATTATAATGAAGGTGAACTGCCTGCAGATAACTCATTCCCTGGGCTTGCTTGGAGCTCTAGGTGAACTCCCTGTCTTTGAGCAGGAATGTCGGTTCCTGGGGTTTTCATTAGCAGAAGCATGGGGATGAAGAGAACTCATCTAAAAACTGGTGAGAACACTCACCCTCAGGTCAACAGAAAGAGGACTTTTTGTGGGGCTATGAATTTTATATCTATGAGAACTTAGCTTCATTGTGATCTCAGGAGAACACTCTTGTGTCAAACATAACAAGTCTGGCAAACCATGTCCTGTAGGCTCAGGAAGCCATATGACTCACACACACAAGACAAGCTATTGCTAACATCCCAGGATGAATGTACCAATGGTTGAATTTAAATGCATTTCTAGTGATCTCTGGCCTTCAGACAAAAATTGAGTTTTTATCATTTCATGCTTGGAGTCATTAAAGAACTTTTTGTCTTTGCAGAGTGAGGTACTGTCTTCCTACAGCGGTTTTCCTCCTGTGAGACTGTCAGCAGTTCATGATACCTTGCCATCTCAAAATGATACATAGCCAGGAATTTTGTGAAAATGCCCAGCACTGTACATAGACAAAAGGTAAAATCCAGTGTTAACATTAAATCTCCCTGTATTAGGACAATTGAAGTATTCACTCTGTGTTGGATGAAGAGGGCAATGGAAACAAAAGGGCAGGAATCGCAGAGCAGTCTGAGATTCCAGTGAGGACAGAAGACAGAATAAGCATCCTGACCCTGCAGCAATGACAGCCCATGGTAGTGTATCATGTCTCTCTCTTTCCTTGGGATCAGAACTTGCCTTAAACCTTAAGTTACATCCCATATTGTTGCAACTTTCTGAAAAAAAGCTGTCCTGTAAATCTTGCACAAGCATTCCAAAGGAAAGGTGGGAAGAAGGAGAGGAAGGAAGAGTTTGCAATTCCTTTGCTGACAAACTGTGGCCCACTGATTAAAATCTTTTAGAAGAAAGAAAAATAGTTACACCAAAAGGCAATGTAAGGAGGGAATGTTTTCCCTGTTGCTGAAAATCTGTAGAGGAAACTCAGACATAAAATCGGATGCTAGGAGAAAGATTTGTTATAAATAAGAAATGAGTGAATGCTAGAGTTAACTGCACTAGAGTTTTTCGTTCTTCCTTAGCAATTCGAACACCCTCTGTGATCAAGCAAAGTGGGACAAAATGATTCTGCCTGAACAAGACCAGAGGCCCAGCTTGCTTCCTTGCTTTAAATCTGGGTCTCCAACACTAGAAGTTCAAAACAACCCCAGACACATTACATCAATGAGGTGGGGTGGGGGGAGACCTTCAGGGGAAGCCTTAAACTTGCTCGAGACAACTTGGAGACAGCTTGGGTGTCTAAAGCCTGCTGTTTGGGGAATCACTGTATGATTTCTGCCATAGTGACCCAAGCAGCAGCATGGATACATCCAAGGCAGCCTTGGGCAGGATACTAAGAGGCAAATGACCTGTTTCCCCTTACAGAAACACTTTTCTCAGTCTTTCCATAGCACCAGAGACAGGAATAAACTGATTAAACTTAACAAGGTTAACTAAAGCCTGTTTAGCCACACTGGAAAAAGGAATACAATAAACTTAAGGGGAATTTAAGATACAGTACAAGATAGCTGGGAAAAGAGGGGGAAAAGTTGAAGGACAGCACCTTGTGGGCTGGAGCTCTGCAGAGCAGTGAACAACTAGGTCAAAGAAGGAAGTTAAAAAGTTCTCCTCAGTGTACCTCCTTCAGCTCAGCTTGTATTTGGAGTTTTTTTAGCTGAAGGAGTCTAATGAAAAACATAGCAAGGGCTGCTGTGAGAGAAGGGAGGCACAGAAGGGATACAGAAGACTTTTCCTCTGCCTTGAATGGCATCAATTCAAACTCTGCCTCTTTGGAAAAAGTGATATTGTAATGCAACTAGGCTGCTGCACAACCTAGCCACTGCTGTAGAATGCCACTGTGATGACTGGTTTTGGAGTGTAAAGTCTGTGTAGATACCTATGGAAAAAGAGGTAAGAGGAAGAGCAGAAGGGGACCACTTACTGTTTAAAGATGGAGAAGGAAGACGAAAAGGAACTCACCTCTCCAATACCATTGCAACTTCTAAAATGCCAGGGCATCTTTTTATTCACTCTGTCCAGGAGTTAAAACATGCAATACTGAAGTCATCATTCCTGCATATGATGACATGGTGAGAAATGTACTGGAAAACAGGTGGTGGCACAAACGGAACCACTGCTGTGATTTCAGAGTTTTATACCAAAGAGAGCGAGCCTAGGCCACAGAATACCCCTGAAGCTTGAAACAGGTCTCTTATAATGATGTCTGTGTCTTGCTTTCAAAGACACCAAAGGAAAGAACTTCCATCTCTGCTTTGGAGAAAGATGAGAAAGCTGCTTGGCTGGATGTCTTTTTTGATGAAGTAGTCCAGAAACTCAGAGCAGAGTGGTAGAGTTCACAGGAGCATTCTTCAAGTATATGCAAGTAATTTTCATCCAGATTTAAGATGGCTCTCCTAAAATTGTTAATATGAGCCTCTATATCCTCCAGAGCTTTTTGAGTTTTGGTCATCATTTTTAAAAAAACTATTAATTGAGTGTTTATGGAAGACCTGCCCTTCCTCCAGGCAAAAAGGCACCTTTTTTTTTTTTCTCCACTGCTCAGCAGAACCGTTGGATCACAAGAGGTGCGAGTTTTGCACCCTGTAGGTTGTTGCCAACCTAGCAGCTTTTTCAGTATTTGCAACTACTCTGTAGTAGTAGACAGTGTAGTAGACAGTGACTAAAAAACATGAAAAAAGTAAAGAATACAATACTAACTGTAAACACACGAAGGATTTAAGTCTGTATATAATGGAATTGTTTGTGAACAGAGAAGGGCTTCTGGGTGATGTGATGGTTGGAGGCCATCTTAGACTTGGACATAGCGCTCACAAAAGGATAGGGTTTACGATTCTGGGAGAAGTAACGGGGCGGGGTGTGGTGGTTAGCAGAACTACTGCCCTGGAATTCTGGAGGGCAGGCTTTGACCTGTTTAGGAGACTGGTTGACAGAGTCCTTTGGGAGGCAGTTCTGAAGGGCAAAGTCCCGAGGGCTGGACATCCTTTGAGAAGGAAATCTTAAAGGCACAGGAGAAGGCTGATCCCATGTGCTGAAAGACAAGCCATTAGGGAAGAAGATGAGCCTGGCGGAACAGAGAGCTTTGGCTGGAACTCAGGAAAAAAAGGAGAGTTTGTGACCTTTGGAAGAAGGGTCAGGCAACTCAGGAGGATTACAAGGATGTTGTGAAGTTATGCAGGGAGAAAATGAGAAGGGCCAAAGCCCAACTAGAGCTTAATCTGGCTACTGCCATAAAAGACAATAAAATTTTTTTCTATAAATACATTAGCAAAAAAAGGAGGGCTAAGGAGAATCCCCATTCTTTATTGGATGCAGAGGGAAACATAGTGGCAAAGGATGAGGAAAAGGCTGAGGTACTTAATGTTGTCTTTGCCTCAGTCTTTAATAGTAAGACCAGTTGTTCTCCAGGTACCCAGTCCCCTGAGCTGGAAGGCAGGGACTGGAAACAGAATGAAGCCCCCATAATCAAAGGGGAAATGGTTAGCGACCTGCTACACTACCTAGACACACACAGGTCTATAAGACCAGATGGGATCCACCTGAGAGTGCTGAAAGAACTGGTGGAAGTGCTCACCAAGCCACTTTCTATTATTTATCAGCAGCCCTGGCTAATCAGGAGGTCCCAGGTGACCGAAGTTAGCAAATGTGACACCCATCTTCAAGAAGGGCCAGAAGGAGGCTCTGGGGAGCTACAGGCCTATCAGTCTGACCTTGGTGCCAGGGCAGGTTATGGAGCAGATCATTTGAGTGCCATCATGCGGTGTGTACAGGACAATCAGGTGATCAGGCCCAGTCAACACGGGTTCATAAAAGGCAGGTCCTGCTTGACTAACCTGATCTCCTTCTATGACCAGGTGACCCACTTAGTGAATGAGGGAAAGGCTGTGGATGTTATCTAGCTAGACTTTAGTAAAGCCTTTGACACTGTTTCCCCCAGCATTCTCCCGGACAAGCTGGCTGCTCATGGCTTGGATGGGTGTACTCTTTGCTGGGTGAAAAACTGGCTGGATGGCCAGGCCCAAAGAGTTGTGGTGAACAGACCTAAATCCAGCCGGTGGCCGATCACAAGTGGTATTCCCCAGGACTCAGTATTGGGGCCAGTACTTTTTAATATCTTTATCAGTGATCTGGATGAGGGGACTGAGTACACCCTCAGTAAGTTTGCAGATGACACCAAGTTAGGAGGGAGTGTTGATCTCCTTGAGTGTAGGAAGGCTCTACAGAGGGATCTGGACAGGCTGGATTGATGGGCCGAGGTCAACTATATGAGATTTAACAAGGCCAAGGGCCAGGTCCTGCAGTTTGGTCTCAACAGCCCCATGCAATGCTACAGGCTTGGGGAAGAGTGGCTGGAAAGCTGCCCAGCGGAAAAGGACCTGGGTGTGTTCGTTGAGAGCCAGCTGAATATGAGCTGGCAGTGTACCCAGTTGGCCAAAAAGGCCAATAGCATCCTGGCGTGTATCAGAAAGTGTGGCCAGCAGGACTAGGGTGGTGATCATCTGCCTGCACTTGCCACTGATTAGGCTGCACCTCGAATACTGTGTTCAGTTTTGGGCCCCTCACTACAAGAAAGACATCGAGTTGCTGGAGCATATCCAAAGAAGGAGCGGCTGAGGGAACTGGGGTTGTTCAGTTTGGAGAAGAGGAGGCTGAAGGAGACCTTATGGCTCTCTACAGCTACCTGAAAGGAGGTCTCTTCTCCCAATTAACAAGAAATAGGACAAGAGGAAATGGCCTGAAGTTGTGCCAGGGAAGTTTTAGATTGGATATTAGGAAAAATGTCTTCACCAAATGGGTTATCAAGCATTGGAACAGGCTGCCCAAGGAAGTGGTTGAGTCCCCATCCCTGGAGATATTTAAAAGTCATGTAGATGTGGTGCTTAGGGAAATGGTTTAGTGGTGGACTTGGCAGTGCTAGATTAACAGCTGGACTCAACGATCTTGAAGGTTTTTTCCAACCTAAATGATTCTATGATTTTATGAATGAGATCCTGTTGAAGCTGCTACTGCCAAGCTAGGCTGTCTACTCTGCTATACTGCATGCACTATAAGAAGGCATACATTGATGTTCTCAGGCAAAGGAGGACTAAAAACTCATTCACCCCCAGATGATCACTGCTGGATAGGAAATTGTTGATTTCACAGGGTATATGTGCCCTATAACTGGGATTCAGAGCTACTCTAAACTCTAGTTTGAATCCTTGCATAGGAGACCTACAGGAATTTCCTCAGACATTTTAATTCCCAAACAGGAATTTTTAGGTCACAAGAGCCAAAAAACTACATACTTTCACCTGTCTCAGGTAAAAGGCAAAAACCTCCAGATCTTTCCTTTCTCTTTGCTTCTGTATTAGTAAGCCACTCTCTTATTCCTCTATGTTCCATCAACCCATCTAAGTGCTCTAATGTGACTTGTAAGAGATGCATTTGCCTGTCCAAGTGAGTTCAAAGATTCATTACAACTGAAAAAGGCCACTGACCTGCAGGAGAAAATGGTTCAATATTGAATATCTTACCCGGATCTGCAAGTCGCTGAGGTCAAGGCATCTGCACATTTCCAGGAAGAGCTTCACACCCTCCTCATCTAGAATTATGTAGACTGGGATCCAGCGCTTGTATGCTGCATCAACAATATCACGGAAGATGTCCCGGTCTGTAAATACATCCATGACCACTGCAATAATCTGGAAACAAAAAGACAGTGGACAGATAACTGAATAAAATATTAGGAACTGAAAGGGATGCCCATCACACTGGTGCAAAATAAAGGAGAGCACTCATACCAGAATATGGAGGAAGAGGATACAGGGGAGACAAAAATACAGGTATGTACATGCCCAGGCACTACCAATAATCATGTAATTTTCTGGCTTGGCTCCTGTTGCACTTTGGAAGGAACTTAATAAATGTTTTTGAGAGTTCTCCTTCTTCTAGGGGAAGATGGCTTATTTCAGCAGCCTGAGGAATGCCAAAACGAAATACCTAGTTTCTCCTCTGTATTGTGAAACTTTGGTTGCCTCTGTAAGGATCCACTTAAACAAAGAAGAACACTGAAAATAGTGAAAAAAAAAGAAAAGAAGAGTGAAAAACACAGCTCTAACACTTACTCAGAAGGTGAGTAATGGAAGAATGAATGTGCAGAGGAATCAGGGTCTGAATCCTCAGCCATGGTGTGTAGTGCAGACAAGAATAATTTTATTTTCCTTTTCTCTGTTCCTTGTGAGAAGTATGCTCTCAGGGCTGGCTTTGCGAGGAATGTCTTCTGGACTTCAAACATAAACTTCTCATATTTGTCAGGAAGGGACTGGGGGAGTGTGTGTTCAAGATCTGGAGGCAAAATGATTGTTCCCTCTCTTCACATGTACATTTTTTCTGGTATAAAACTAATCCCTCTTTCCAGGCATAGATTTTACATAAAAGCAAAAGGCTGCACTGACGTGACAGACAAGCCTAAATATTCATAGGATGAGTAACAACAAACCCAAGAAGTTTATTGGCAACTTTAATGCTGCTCTTATGTGTTTTGTCTTTCTCTCCCTTTCTGCATCCTTTACACCATTAAAAATATCAATTCACTTTTCTGCCTCAAGGAGTTATTCTCCCCAACATGTGAAATGCTATGAATATAGGAAACTACTGTTTTCTTAGTCCCTCTGGGAAACATCAACTTGCCAGGTCAGAGCTCTCAAGCTGATAGTATGTTGGGAATAGGGTTGCCTAAATTTTAATTTTCCAGCCACTGGGGTCACAGTGACAAGCCAAACTGTGCTGGGGGCGGCACATACAGGTGTTAATGGAGCTGAAGACTGGATCGAACAGTAGGATTTTCTTCACTTTAAGTTTGGAAGAGGCTCAAGTTGCAGGAGCCCCCTATGGAAAGGGGAGTAATTCTCACCAGGGACCTCTTTCCTTTGAAAAATGCCCTTGAACAAGTTGCTTTTGAGAAAGTGATACCACAGTAAATGTCCCATGCTGTGTTTGCTGAGTCTCTGCTTGTACAACCAACAACAACCAACACATCTTCTCCGTCAGGCTCCTTCTGTCAACAGTGCTTACACAAGCTTTTCTTTGTTAGAAAAAGAAAAAGAGCTGACATTGTGTTTATACTTATCATTAACATGTAGGTTCCTGATACAGGTGAGCTATGGTGGAGCTACATTATAAACTAATAGGAAGTCCCTCGATAACTTCTGCGATGCAGAAGTGGATTTCAGGTTCTGCTTTGGTTCTCACTTCCCAGGACAAAGCAGCAAGATGCAGGGAATGTTACTAGAACCTCTGAAAATTAAAATACGGTGAACCTGTGCCACTTTATTCCCGAACAACTTTATATACAGGCAGCTTATAATTAAAGGCATGAAGAGTTCATGCATTAATTCAGACCTGTTATACTCCCTCTCCCCTCCATACACTGTGGTATGGATGTAGTTATTTAGGAGCAAGGATACCAGATAATATTAATGTGAAATAAGAACATCCACATAGGGAACAGATTAAGAAAGAAAGCAGAAGTGTGAATTTGTTTTCTTTCCATCCCCTCCATTTGCGATGAGTCCAATGACAGCAGAGATTACACCATGTCCTGGACAGACCATTAATTGTTAGTACTGGCCTCGCAATATGAAGGGATGATTCCCTCCAGGCTCTGGGGCCCTGGGTCGGTTCAGGTTTCTTTGCAAGACTGTGGAGTAAACGCATGAAAAATGCACTCCTGTATGAAAAGCGGATGAGCTGCCTTGCAGATGGCACCTCCAAACCAGCAAAATGTGAGGGGGGCAGCCTCACTGTTGGGATGCTAGTCTTCCCAAACCCCTGCCACAGCTGGTGATCTGTCCAGATTATCTAGAAGCGTTCCCAAATACAGCAAGTCAGAGCATGAGTGCTGACCCCTGCAAGAGGTTCTCCCCATTTCTCTACCTATCCTGTGGATAACAACTTATCTGTAGGGCCCATAGGTGTGCCTAGCTCTTCATAGGTATTTACAGTTTGGCAAGCAGTAACTTGCCAATCTCAGTGCTTAATTAACATATGTTTGTAAAACACTGATGATAAGCCACCCACAGACATGTGCCACGTATTACTAGTATCTGTTTAGACCCCCCGCCCCCAAAAACCCCCAAAATCCAAAACCTGCTCTCATCTGCTGAATGAAAAGCTGCTACCTGGAGACTTTTTTGCCAGGCCCAGCTCAGCTGAACACAACGGGCATAGTTATCTATGAAAAGGACCATTAAACACGTAAAAGGCTGTTAAACATGAAACCACCTTTGGGCTGGGAGGGGCACAGTTCGTCCAGTCAGTGAAAAAATAAAAATCTACAAAGGAATTAGTTACTTTTAGGTGCCAGGCACAGCTATCAAAAAGAGCAAAGTTTCCCAGTGCTTGCATAGGCTGTGGGGGCATTTGCAGCAGTCCAAAGAGGATGTGAAGTTGCAGTAAATTGGCGTGGAAGCATTTTACAGCTTCTGGCTCTTCTAAACAACTGATCACACCAGTCGCTGAACATGATTATGGGGTGTGCACGTATTTCTGCAAGCTGAGAGCTGAGGAAATCACCTGCTGGATTAATGCCACACTGGAAAGTTTTCTGTGTTTCCCAGAAGATTTGGTTTTAACAAATCTGCAAAGGTTACGCATATAGTGTGTGCTGCAGGGGTGTGTGTGTGGGGTGGATGGGGTGGGGGTGGGGTGGGAGTGAGTGGAGAAGGAAATAACTACTCTATTAGAAAGCAAGAAAACCCAGAAAACAGCAAAATTAAGAGCAGGAATGAAGTGCCTTATGCTGTATGTCAGCTCTGAAGGGGATCATCTCCTGAGTGGTCTTCCCTGGAAATTTCACCCAGACCTAGAAAAACCCTGATGTTGCTGCCTACCTATTCAAAGCAAGCTTTTGTAGCATCAGAGCTGTTTGTTTTCTTGCCAGAGGTGCCCTGTCACCACTAACAGTCCTTTCCAGCCAAAGATAAATAGGAGGAGCAGCCGCATATTGTCTGGACTCTGACTGCTTGCAGTCCAGGCTGGATGGTATTGAGACCACAAAAAATAAACCCCAAAACCACCACCCCGTAAACAAACTTGCTGCCCTGTGTTTAAGTAGGGATACCTGCACGTACAGGAGAGTGGCTGGCACAGCATCATGACCCATCTTCCCCTGAGCCACTGAACCACGAAAGGCAAAACACGGGTATAAAACCTCAGTTTGGGGGATGGTGCAGGGGTTTTAACCCATCCTGGGCATCAGCTTTGGCAAACCATAACGTGACCAGGTATGAACCACAGGGAAAGCCCAGCTGGTGGGCCAACACCCTCTTCCCACTTTGGAGGGGGCCAGCAAGGAAAGCCTGGCTGCAGCGGGCTCTCCCCTCCCTTCCACCCCACATACACGCCAAGCTGGGCCCTCTGCCCAGGTGCCCACAGCCCCTGTGCGAAGGCGGGCAGGGGCGGCCCATCAAGGGCGCCTGCTTCATGTGACGGCCAGGCCTGCCCTACCTTCTGTGCCTGCTGGATCATCTCCCGCACCACCTCCTTCAGGTGGGGCGCGCTCTCCTCCTTGCGGGGGTGCGTGAAGAGGGCCACCCGGCTGATGCCCCGGTAGAACGTCTTGTCGGTCCAACCCAGGTCCAGTGGCGGCACCTCCGTGTCCGAGCACTCGGGCCAGTACGCCAGCGAGAGGGCCTCGCCGCCAGGCCCCCGTACCACCTTGCCGCCCTCCCGGGGGTCGTTGTATCCCCGCCAACTGCCCCGCAGGGCCTCCAGCTCCTGGCTGGAGAGAAAATCACGGAGCTGCTCCTTCCTCAGCGCCTCCCTGTAAGCCGCCTCGCCCCGGGTCACCAGCACCTCCAGGGCCCGGCGCTGGTCCTCGCTGTAGTAGAAGCGGGCCTGGGCCTCCGTCACCTTCTCGTTGACGTGCGAGTCGTCCAGCAGGAGCACCTGGGATTCCGCCATGCTGCCGGCACCTGCAGTGCCGGCCGGGAGGGAGGCTGTGGAAGGAGGGAAAGGCAGAGCAGGGACTGCCTCACCTGGCCTGCCTGAGCCCGCCCTGACGGGTGGAGCAGCCATGCCACCGCCCTCTCACGCTCCCCTGGCTCCCTGGGGACACGGCTGTCCCCTCTGTTCTACTCCTCTCCCAGACCCGCACGTGTCCCTGGCCCCCGGGGGACAGGGGTGGCTGTCCCCCGGGCATGGCCAGGACCAGTGTCCCTGACCACAGCATTTGAGAGCCTGGGCCATGGGCAGATTTTGGGGTGCAAATGCAAAAGCCCATTTAAAAGGATTTTTTTCACCCCCCTTTTCCTACGTGGCAGCCACCTGAGGGGTGCTTGTGGGAATGGGGGGACACGAGTGGGGCCAAGGGTGCAGGCACAGCACCATGCAGGCTGCAAGCCATGGTCTGTCAGCCGAAGCTGGCTGCTAGCCAGCCCTCTCCAAATCCCCTTACAGAGCAGCAGTAGAAGCTCAGCAACTCCGGAAAAGCAGGAGGTGGGTACCTTGTTTACAGATGGGAAGATGACAGAGCGACTTGCCCGAGGCTGCCCAACCGGCTGGTGTCAGAGCTGGGAATAAAACCGCCCTGCTCCTAGTCTCTTGCTGGGAGCATGAATAAATACCCCTGGCTCAACACACGTGTCCTAGCTGAGAGACTAGGGGCTGTAATGTTAAATTATGATTTTTGCGTGGTATGCAATAGTTGCTGGGGGCCCTAATCAAGATTCAGGCCCCACTGTGGTTTGCAGTGCGTACACAAAGGATAAAAAGCAGTGCTTCCCCCTTGCAGCCCAGGGACAGAGCTGGCAGGGATGAGCAAGCCAATGGGGATAAAGGCAAGACAGCAGTGAAATACAAATATTCAGAGGCATTTGCAGCACTTTACGTATGTGACTAGCCCTAAGTGCTCACATGCACAAAAAACTGAAGGGACACTGCTGCTGGAGCTGCTCTTTGTCTCCTCTCTATAAGCAATTGCCTGTGCTCTGTGTGAGTTAGCTTAAAAAATCCAAGGATGAGGCAGGGCACCAGAGCTCATCCTGTGCTGTTCCTCTCCTTTAGGCAGAAGGGAGCATTTTAGTATTCCAGACTGTCATCAATAGCTTTTCCTAGCATGAAATTCACTTAAAATTAGAAATTGCACTTTGCAGAGGTCTGTTCCTCTGCCTATCAAGTCCCCTTTAAAAATTAATTTCAATATAGGTTCTTTTAGCCTGATTTCCAATGGAAATGAGGCTTACGTGGTCATGGTGTCTGCATCTGTCTGCCTGTCTGTCCATCTCTCTAATAACTTTTGAACCCACTGGCTGATCTCAGACAAGTTTGGCAGAAGTGTAATTACACCCCTACGGATTTTGTGAAAATATGTGGCCTAATAGCAAAAAGAGACCCTATCACAGACCCTAACAGGAAAAGTTACAACATGGGTTCATGCCCTATTAGATTTTTAAATATTCCATAAAAGTGAAAACACTAATAAGTGCCTGATCTGTATGAAAAGCTTCAAATGAAGTTTATGCCATTTTAGACACCCCAGTCAATCAACCACAATATACAAATACACAGGAGATGCAGCTTTGTTAGTTCCAGTGCTCACTAAACTACTTGGGATTTTTTTTTCCTGTACAAGAGGCTGCCATCAGCTTTACTATTTCATGTGTGGCTAAATAAAATCTCTTTAATCCTAGGTGCTCTATTCATTTGTAGCTGCACAATGTAATCCTTTGTGTTCAGCTGAGGCTCCCACATGAAAGCAACAGTAGGTTCACAAATGTATGTTTAGTTTTGTATTCAAAAGCAAGTGAATGTTTCCCACATCCAAGTAAAAGCAGCAGAGATTTTTCAGTTTGTTGTGATGAAATGTTTAGTCCCCATCTCTCACTCTAAAAGACAGTGTTGTCTATGTGTTGATATGATAAATAGGGACAAGGAGCTGTGCAAAAGCTGAGAGAGACCCTTTCCCAGTGCATGCATGTGTCCCGTCCTTCCTCCCTGTTCTTGCAGCAATACATTCCAACTAAGCATATTTCCTATATGGAGTTTTTATAAGGTCTGATGATTCAGTCCCTTTTGATATACCCTGACCCTCTGGCTGACATTCTCACCTCAAAGACTGGTAAAAAGAGCTGCGCAAACAAACTGCCCTCTCTGTCACAGAGGTAACCCAACCCTTTGGGACTGGGGAAGAAGAAACATGTCAGGTGGGAGTTGGGGGAAATACTTGTACCTGGCCCTGTCTCTCTGGGGTCGAGGACTGAATTCCAGTTTCCCCTCTAGAAGAGGGTATTTGTTTCAGCTCAGGTTTTCCTCTCTGCCCTTAGCACTGGCTCAAGCGAAGGAAGAAGTGGGAAGCTTGCTTTTGAACTGGGCTGAGGCAGCTGCAAATCCATGCAGAACTACACTATCAGTCCTCCGATTTATTTTGTCCCTGGGGATTACTTGCTGGAGGGGCTGCATGTGTGTAGGCAGGGCTGGGTCTCTGCTTTTTGCCCTTGCTTGCGTGTCATCCCAGCCAAGTCCTGGTTAAGACTTGCTCACTTTTCTGGTCTGGATCCAAAACAGTTTCCAAAGGATGTAAACTAACCTATCAAGAAATATTACCTCTTATTGTAACCCCCTGCTCCAAACCCATTATGGTGTTTTAAATATTCTGCCTTCAAACACCTCCCACATATATTCTGGATACTTGGGTCTAATTGCTTCACTTTCCTTTACGAGGCAGTGCAGGCTGTGTATTAGATAAAGATATGACGCCTTATATTTAGCATTAATTGTAACTACGCTTGTCCTGAGCATACATCTCTCTTGCCAGTCCTTCCTGCGTAATTTCAGTTGCTAAATAGCGCGCTTCATGATATAGTCTTTGATAAATTTCCTGGCAGTGTTTTTCTTGTGACATAAACTGCTACAAGCTCTTGTTATAAAACTTTTGGGTGCTCAGCTCTTTAGGCGTGAAATTCTGATGCCTTCCCCCTTACCTTTTCTTTACATCTTATTTCTCCCAAGAGAAGTCAGCATCTACATGCAAAATAGGAGTAAAACCAGGGGAAAGTATTAAAAAGAAAGGATCATTTTGTGATAAAGTTGTTGAGACTTGTATAGCAGAAGCCTCTTTTTTTTTGGGGGGGGGGGGGGGGTTGGGAGGGAGGGAGGGATATCGTCCAGAGCAAGACAAGCTGATTTACCAAAATGTCTCTGATCAACCCTACTACCTTTTGGGTTTTTGTTTTGTTGGTTTGTTCCCCCCCCCCACACCCCCCGCCCCATAAAAAGCAGCAACTGGTTAAAAATGAGTTTTGCAAAGAAAACAGGATGGCTTATGTGATGGAGGATACAAGAGAGTGTTTTCCACTTCTCAGTGTCCCAGCTGCAGGTTAGCCTGAGGTGATGGGGGTTTGCCGTCTCGAAATGGAAGGGTAAATAAATAGGTGCCTACGCCATGGTTGTTATTAAACACTACACTCCTTCCCTGTGCTGGCTGGCACCACAGAAAGACTCACAAAGGCTTGGTGGAGATTTCATCTTCTCGACTTTCTTCTCTGCAGCCAGGATCCAGCAGTTTGTGGGAAGACTATTACGTGCGCAGCAAGCCGCACTCTGCTTGTCCCGAGTCTGAAATTTCATTTGCAAGAGCTGCCAACCCAGTGCAGGAATGGGCGCGTTAGTCACGTCCAAGTATTGGCAGAGCTAAAAAGCCTGAAATAAGGTGATTTCAGGGTGGAGAGGAAGAAGCGTTTGCCTTCACCGTTCTCCCTCCAGCGACCCAAAGAGCTGCAGGCAGTGGAAGGTAGGTGTGTCACTTCTGCAGCAGCAGTGACAGACTGCAATCCGGAGGATGAAGAAATGCTTTCAGATGCTTCCTTTCTGTCATATTACACTGCCTCAGGGAGAAAACCTAGCTGCTGAATTGGAGAATTGCCGCAACTGAGTCAAGTGCTTCTGGCCTCCCACTCAGTTTTTCAGCTGTTGTTTCCATGTGAGAGTAAATAGGTAAGAGTCCTCTGAAGACAGCAGAAAGGAAGTGTGTTCGTGGACTCATTTCTTGCAGCACGGTATTTGCTGACTGAGCACGCACAGAAAGGCCTTTAGCCATTTACCCTGGCTGCTCCCATTCACAAGGCAACAGTTTGAAGCAGTTTCCTCTAAGAAATAGTGCTGACCCAGGTCTCTTGCTTAACCTTTCAACTCCCATATAGGCAAGGACTCAAAACTGGTTGCAATTCAGAATTCAGCTGAGCTACCCTGCAGGGCCTTGGCCAAGTTGTCTGCTGTGCCTCAGTTCCCTATCTGGAAATGAGGAAAATGCTACAGGGAAAAACCCAAACCAACATCACCTACATTTACTTTGGTTTCTCCTGCAAGGGGGTTAGAAAAAAATAGACAGCTATAGCGTCCCTTTGCACGTGAGCCAAACCCTGAAGGGAAGCTCTCACTAAAGAAAACAGTGAGGAATAAGCAATGCAGTCTCTGAATAGGATGCTTAATTGCAGCTATAATTATGTAGCTCTCAAATCACAGTGTGCTTTATAGACAAAGGAACACCAGGAATGAAGGCGCTGATAAGTTAAGGCAGCAACCAGTCTACAGCATTGGGTACTTACCTGTGTACTGTGCACCTGTCAGTGTGCATTGCTACCTCCTCTTTGGAGAAGATAATGCTCAGGTGAGAATTGATGGGCAGAGGAGCGGAGCGCAGAGGGAAGGCTGGGACGGGTGTCCCAGGCAGAGGCTGGAGGGGTGGGGAGCAGACTGTCATGAAGAAATTAACGGGCTGGTCTTGGCGTGGTGGAGCAGACCACCAGCCAGTGCAGCAAGATGAGGTGGGAGGTGGAGTTATGTGCTGATGACAAGGGTGAGATGTCCTAATGCTATGTGGTGGGTAAAAGGGAGTCAATGGAGGGAATGCAAGAGACATGATATATGCAAGAGTGAACAAATTCATTTGAAAAGCTGCATAATCCGTGGAGGAAAGGAGAACAGTGAGAAACCAAGATGCGGCTTTGGCATCCACAAAGTTTTAGTCATTCTGGAAGCTGGCTAAAAAAGGCCCTGGCAAAAAAAAAAAACAACCCAAAAAAAAACCAGCCCTGGTTTTTATAAGGAGGGGGAACAAATAAAACTGTGAGCTTGGCTATGGGGGGAAGTTAGAAGTGGGCCCTAAACTACAAAAATGAACAGAAAGAAGCAGTTTGATCCCCACAATAAATGCAAAACTGTGTGACAGGAGCCGCATAGGGGAGAAGAAGGGAACCCTCTGAGAGGAGATGCAGAAGGCTTAAGTGTAGGCTTAGACCTGGAGAGGGAACAAGGATTCGTTGTGATTCATGAACATAAAGAAAGATACGGCTAGACTTTAAGATGTGGTAGAAGTGCGTTTATTTGGTTTGGAAGATGCCCTTTACTGATTTTAGCTTAAAAATATCCAGAGAGGGAATGTAAAGAAGTCAGCTGCTCATGACCTTATCAGAAGCACCACTAGCTCCAGCAGCGCCACGGTGAAGGCAGATGGAGTGGGCGCAAGCGACTCCCCTGAATCAGAAAAAACAAATAAAAGGAGCTGACCAGACCTCCCTCCTGAAAGGGTGTTTCCAGACAGACGTGGTGTAAGTGTGAAAGCAAAACTTTACAGGAAGTTACAGGCAAAATCTGCTGATAATTTTTTGCCTTATAAATCCAGAACTACGGCCATAAAAAAAATGTACCAGGTGACATCCCCTGCCTCTGTTCTGGCTGCTCTTTCTGTGGACAAGTTACCCTTCAGCTTGACTGAGACACTGCACAGCAGCACTTATCCCAGGCTATAACATTGCTCCAAGTAGGGGTGCACTCCGGCCACCTCAAAGCCACACAAGGAGAAACTAGCGTAGTGCCTATTTTTTTGATACCGGAGACACTCCTACCTTGGACTTCAGCAGGGAAGAGCTTCTAAGCCAGCCAGCCTGAGGCATGGTGATGGTCTTGGTTATGAGACAGTGTCATAAGGACAGTGACCCAGGCTGTCCCTCCCCAGGTCTACAGACACCTGAATTCAGGCTTAGAATATCGTGTTTTCAGATCAGCATTGGCAGAAGGATCTGGTTTTGAATTCTCCCAAAAGCAAAACCCAAATGCATAATGCACTTACTTTCCTCCAGTGCCTGTTTTTAGATCCATTTCTTTCGCAACTCAATTAATCAAGATTTTGCTGCTCATTTTAAAATAAGTGGCATTTCTCTTAGGAAGGTTTATAGCTTTCAGTCTTAGAGGTTTAAAAATAATCAAATGGATTCTGAGCTAATCCAGATTCATAAGATGTCTTGTCTGTTAATATCTGAACACTTTTATGACCATATTTAAGAAATTGCCTTCTCCAGAGGGGTATTTTTCAGACAGATTGTCCCCCACTACTCTTTATTTTGTGACTGTGGTAGGTTACTGTGCTGCACCCTCATGCAAAATGCATAGGAGGAAGGGAGGGGGAGGAGGAGCTGCAGCAGAAATAAGCCATGGCTCTGAGCTTATCCATGTTGCTTTTTCCCCTCTTCTCTGATGATGGAGAATCCATAGATCTCTCCTTGTGATAGCCTATCCTCCTCACCTTCTTTTTCTATTTGCCCTGCCATCCTTTGGTGGGATCGTTCAAAAATCTTCACTTGAGGGTGATCATGGGCATTTTTCCTTTTATTCTTCCAGCAAGGCTGGCTTAGTAACATGTTTCTGCTTGTCAGAACCCCCCCTCACCTTCTTCCCCACCCTCCTGTATTTATTTCCTTCTGTTGGAGAAGCAGCTGCATCCCCCAGGGAAGAGCACAGCCTGTGGCAGATCCCCATCCTTCCCAGAGTATCTCTGCTCTAACAAGCAAGATGAGAGAGTCCAGTATTCATGGCTCAACTTCCACCTTGTTGAGGCTGCCAATTAGTAGAGGAAGTGGTGATTGGATTTTTTCCCCCCATGCTGACAATTGACCTAAGCCACAGCAAGACAGGAAATGCAATTAGGCAGTGGATGATCTTGGGAAGGACTGCAGCTAATGGCTTAGCATTTTGCATTTCTTACAAACACTTAATTTATCCTTCTACTCTTCCTGCAAGTTGTGTATAGGATGCAGTGGGGTCATTTCATCCTCTCATGTGAGGTAATTGCCTTGTGATCCTCTTTCAACACTGCAGAGCAATGTGAATAGCAAATTACAGCTCAAGTATCACTCATGCAAATGCTTGGGGTAACACCATGACAAGCAATGTGAGGGACGTACTGGTGGCCTTGGTCACCAGGTAGCATGGAAGCTTTCCAGCTAGGCTTCAGATGAAGGGCATTAGCTGCAACAAGGCACTTTTGAGCTTGGGGGGCCATATCCACCATGCAGATGGATGCAGAAAAGGGGCAGCTGTGATTCCCACAGCAGAACAAGAAGTGCCATATGTGAGCCCCAGTATGGGAGACTGGGCAGGCCTGACAATTAGGATGGGAAATGGATAGGCTCATGTTCTGGGTGTTCAGGACATGCAGCTTTATACTGCTGTGGGACTACACAGCAATACTGGGGAATTCATTCACTCGGCTGGAAGAAGGCGAGTTTGGGTTGGGTCGTTTGTCTGCAGCACCAGGTAACCTACTTTTATGAATGCTGCCCTGCCAAATTAGCTAGATCAGGGTGATTCCCTGCCTTCATCTACTCAGTGGCCTGCCAGTCCCTTTTGTTCTGAGCTCATCTACATTTGGAAGGTAAACACAAGATACGCCCATGGTGACCTTTAGAACTAGAAGCCTTTACAGTTTGCATAACACTGCAGATATATATGCCACGATAATAAATAAGCCAGGGTAATTATGGAATAAATCCTTGCCCCAAAGAGATACCCAGATGTGAATGGCGGAGCATGCTGCCAAGCGTAAAGTACAGCTCAACCAGAGAGGAGTGTGCTGCAAACAGCTAGGGTTCTTGCAGAAGGAGGGAAGAAAGCCTAGCCAACATGAGTAGGCTCCAAGGACAAGCTGAAAGAAGTCAGAAAGCCAGAGGGGATGAGAAAGAAAGTGAAGGAGATGTTTAACCACCATGTGAGGGTGAGGGCCCAAAGATTGTAAAAGATTATGAGAAATGCTATGTTGGCATAAAGATAGTCATGGAAAAGGAAGACGAGCTTTGAGTCCGACATCCATGGCTCTGCCATTGTCCCGCTATTGTACCTTTGGCAAATCATTTCACCTTCATCTGACTTCCCTCCTCATCTTTCTACGTCTTGGCACTCTGACTTGCAAATTCTTTGGAGTAAGACTATAACTTCTACAGGCATATGAAGTGCTCTGCTTCATACGAAGACTGCAACCAGGCTCTGAACTCAGCCAGTGCATCTCTATCATGAAGGACAGCAAAATCCTATGGAAGACAAAAGGCTGTTGCATAGACCTGGACACAGGCAAGGCTCATCTGTTAACAGGGACTGACAGCCTCTGCTGTGGGGATGAAGGGGAGCAGGATGCTGGAGAGGAGAGGGCAACACTGGCCACAGAGAACACAGGTTGCTTGTAGCAGCAGGATAAGAGAAAGAGCACTGAAAACAAAGAAATGTTAAAATCATGATTTGTGGGTGGAGGTGGGGAAGAGACAAGCAATGGCTTGGTAGAAGAGATAGGTGCTATTTTAGTCAGGCTGGGATAATTTCAGCTCTGATGTAACTCCATTTACGTCAATTTTAGTCAGCTGAATTACACAAAGGATTAATTTAGGTCAATAAGTTGAGGTGAGAGTGACTCAGCCCAAAGTAAGTTTTGGGGTGCAAGGAAGAGATGTGAAACAAGGACCAGTTGAGGAACTGGAGCCATCCTGGATTTGGAGAGGTGATGAGAGAGGGTGAATGAGAGGGAGCAAAGGCAAACGGCCACAGACCGCTGCAGGGATGTTGGCCAATGATTTTCATTCCAACCCAGGAAAATTTGCAAAGAAAGGCCGTCTGCTCCCTGAACGCTGCAGTGCAGTGGCTATTTACCCTTTACTCCTTCTCGTGGTCCACCTCCCCTTGCCACTCCTCAGGGCAGCTCGCACACCCACATACCGTACTCAATGAGAGATCATAACTATTTGGTTTTATTTTTTGTGTTTAATCACAAAACATTCCAGGTTTAACCTGAAATAGAGTTTGGATCAGGGTTTCACAGGGCAACAGTTGCATTTAGCAGGGAGAATGGGTCTGATTCACTCCTGGTACAGCTTCACTGGAGTTGATGAAAATGAATTTGTTCCATTAATTCTCCAGAGACAGCATGAAAGCCAAATGAAACCAGACAGGGCCATTCTCAGGCTGACAAAAGCATCCACACCTTAACTCTCAGCAGCCTGCCTATGAAACACATGGAAAAAGTGTCTAAAATACTTGACACCATCTTTAAGGTTTGCAAAGAAGTGCCTCTCAACAACGCACAGGAAATAAGAGTGATGCCATTACACTTAATGAAACAAAAACAAAAAATAATGTAGAACATCTCTTGCTTCCTTCCCACTCCACTCTCTTTTCTTTCCCTGCACATGTTTTCCATCAGTTGTTTCTGATGCCTCTTTTAAATTGGTATTTACTTTCTTGTAATTCTGTGTGCTGAGATAATTTAACACCATGAATCCCTGAGGTTTCTTTTCTCTCCTCTGTCCTCATTTTCCCTAGCTTTTATTTTCCCATTCAGTTTTTCCATTTTTGTTCTCTGAAATCATGATCTTCAATTGTATTGTATTTTATTTTCATTCTTTTCCTCTATAGCTTGGACCTGTTTTCATTCCTCTGTTCTCTTGTCCCTTGTTCAGCATCAGCTTTAGTTAAGAGGAGAAGAAAGTCAGTAGGCTATAAGGTTAAAGATTAACTTTAACCATCTCTTTGACACCTCCCCCAGACTCAGCTCCCCCAGTTTCCCACCTTCCACAAATACTTGGTACTGCACAAGAAATAAACACCCACAAAGCACTCTCGTCTCGTATTCAATCACCATAATAAATACAAACTCTTTTCTGTAACATTCAATCATTATATTTAGTCTTAATATCATGCTTTTCATCTGCAAACACCCACACAAGCATTGGTTAATTTGTCCTTACAACAGCCCTGCAAGGTAGGTAATTACGTGTTATTATCTCCATTTTACACATAAGGAGACTCCAGCAGAAATTATGAAACTCCTAACAAGCACACATACCCACAAATCTAAACAGGTACTAACTATATCGTCTACAAATGCACACATACACACAGCAGTCTACATACATATTAGCGTACACCAAAAATACGGGACAGGCAAGCTTGCTGTAGGACGGGAGAGAGGCGCTCAACACATTACAACCACCATAAAGGAAACTTCTCAGAACAGGAGATTGGCCTGGACAGCAGGAGAGGTGCAGGAAGCAAACATGAGCTCTCTGCAGCACGCTCTGTCATTTCTGGGCAGCATTTTGTGACCTCTGTTTTCTACAGTTGAGCAAATGTGCAAGGCGATGTCCTCCTTGCCCCCATGTACTTTGTCTGAAGCACCACCAAGGCTTGATTTCGTGTTTGCAGTTTCACCACTGGTGACCGCCCTCGCTCTATCAACACTTGTTTCTGACAAAAAGTTAGGAAAACCCAGTCGTGCACAACCCCCAAGTGAGCTCCTGACCTATTTGAATGCTAATTACCTCTTAGTGCTCTATCCACTCATTCTACTGCCTATCAAGATGTCAGGATGGGAAGATAATAGACCTTCTGGACCGCAGGCAGCTACACACACAAAACCATAGAAATACGGAAGAAACATTAGCGGGAAAGCCAGAGAACGAAAATGAAGACACGAGTAATTAACTTTGATCCAGGATGTCAGCAGCCTGTGCCAGAGTATCCTTGTGCAGCAACACCCCTCCACTGCGGGGAAAGGATGCTCTGTTCCCATCCCACGCAGCACTCCCCCGCAGCAGCCCTGGCACAGCAGAAGCTTCAGGGACTCTGCAGGATCTGGCAGGGTCTGTTTTGGAGGGTCAGATCCTCAAGTGTAGTTAGACATTGAATTCCCACTTATGCAAGGAAGCTTTACTAGAATTAATGGGCATTAGATGCCATTAATATAAAGAAACCGGACATGAAAATAAAGACCTCTGTAAGGATTTGGACCTTTGTGACTCCCCATTTCATTGCTCTCCATTCAACGTGACACTGAGGCTCTCATGGACTTGGGAGTCATGGTTCAATGAAAACTATCGTCTTCCCCCTTTGTCAGGCTTCCTGTCTTATTTTCTGAACCTGTCACACCCTCTCTCAGCATAGATATGTCCAGGCAAATGATTTCAATATTGTCTTCCTTTCACCCTGTGTTTTGGGTGGGACTGGAGACAAAACTATATGACAGACTTTGCCAAAGTTGCTCATTCCATAAAAACAGACACAAGGCCCCAGGTCTTCTCTGTATCAATAAAAATGTTAAGTCTGTATCATTGCTAGAGTTTTTTCCTATTCCAGATTTTCTTAAAATCCTTTACTGTTTTTAGCTTTTCCAGCCAGGACTGCGTCCTCCAAATATTTGGTTTTCCATGTCAGTTTTCTGCATTTCATAATTTCTGCTTTAGAACAATTGCGGTCTCATTTTTTCTTTCCCCTAGTTGGCATATGTTACTTTTTTATTTCTAATTGCTGTCTGAGCTCTGCCACTGAGCCAGCACAGGCTGCTGCTTCCTAAAACACAGACATTGATGCCAAGGCTGAAACTTCACAGAGTTCTGCCAAACCTGCTGACTCTGGATTCCCGCATCACAGGGGTCCTCTCAGCTTCATCCCTTCGTAATTACAACAATCATTCATACCACAGGAGAGACCCAAACTTGCAGACTAGCTCATGACCTGAGTGTCTATGTGCTGTGCTGACAGGGAGGGAAGGCCAGCCCTGTCTTACAAGCTACAAGTTGACAAGGTGAGGCAAAATGGTTGTTCCGGGTAAAAATTGCAGCCCTACATAGAGGAGTGGTCTTTGCTTTAAGGACTCTCCTTTCCTTGGTGCTCCCTACCCAGGGGGTAGAGGGTCAGAGCACCAGCAGAACACCTGTGCTGGCAAGGCCATGCCAGACTCACAGCACATGGACTAGCTGCCCGTGTCTGTGCATGTCTAGAGGCGTCCAGCTCCCCCTGCCCCATTCACTGGACAGGGGGAAACCACACTGCTTCATCGGGAGCAAAGCTGTGCAGTGGGAGGGGAGAAGCACCAGGGAGCACTGCCAGAGGGGTTACTGCTTGCATAGCGGTGCTGCTCTAAGTCCTGTAGCATGAACAAGTCTTAAAAGGGATTTCAGGTAGGTAGGGAAATACGTTATTCATATAACATTCACTGAGATGTTCAGATGAGTCAAAAATGTCTGCTGCTTTGGCCATCACAGTGATCTATCCTGCCTCATTGCTTCCTTGTGCTACTCCTGTCTACTTGCCTGTATGCACCTCTTACCACTAGCTGGAAGCTGCAAGAGCTCTAGGGCATGGCCACAGTGCCAGCACTACAGGACCTTGGTCTGGATTTAGCATTCCCAAGTGCTTATGGCAACTTGGAAATAATAAGGATAAATACTAAAATAATACTAGCAAAAAAAAAAAAAAAGAAAAAGAAAAAAGAAAGAGAAAGAGCTAATGTCCATGATAGGTGTAATAAATGAAATGGAAAGCACATCTACATGATTTTGAGAGAGAAAGTGGTGGGGATGATGATGTTTAGGAATGCTGTAGAATGAATTCCAGGATCATAATGAAGCATTCGAGCTGGGGATGCAGGACAAAGGAATTAGAAGCTGTGATGATGAAGACGAACTTTCAGCTAATATGGGAGTGCAAAGGGAGACAGTGGCGGGATGCAAATAGGAGGTGGATGTGATTGCAGTGCTGAGCCAGCCAAGCCTTGTCTACACTAGCAGTACATATCCTATTAGAAAGAGTTTTGCACCCACGCTCTAAGTAACAGGATGCTCAACATAAATTTGAATTTTGCATGAAGGCAAGACAGCTGCATTAAAGATGGGTTAGTCAGTCTTGGTTAATGCTCTCTGAATGCAAACGTGTGTTGTATACACTAGCCTTCAGCCTCCTTGGGCACTGGATTCCTCAAAATGTTAGCTCTTCTTTACCTGGGATAGTAATTTATGCACATTTACAACATGTCATTCTTCACTGACTCCCCTGTGAGGTCTGTTATTCTGCACTGGACAGGCCTCTGCCAAACACAGTGTCCTCTGTTTCTGCTGTGTGGACTGCGTGCATCCATGCAGGATGCTTGGCTTGACCACTCACTGTGAAAGAGTCAGGCCACAGTCACCAGCTTGACTTATTTACTGAGCTGATCTAGCTCTAAGTTAACCAGCTGTTTTTCCTAAATGACACATTTTCCATGAACAGACATGGATGGAGAAAAAAAACCCAAACCCTTTTGCAGCAGCTTTTTCAGTGAGCTGGGGGCTGAAGAAATAAGGAAGGTAGAAACAATAAGGCTTAATATGAAGCATGTTGAGAAGAGCTTTGGAGCTGTGGTCAGCTTTGTCTGAGTCATGAGAAAAAGAAAACCACAAGGCTTTGACCACATTAGACTGTCTTACACAGGTAAGTATAAAGATTCTTTAAATAGATGAAAGATGATAATTATAATTTCAAAGAGGAGTAAATCACTACCCACACCCTTTGGCTCCCTACATAAAGATCTTATCAAATTAAAATATGATCTCTTCTCAAATAACGAGGTACAACCTCAGCTGGTAAAAATCAGAATAGGTCTATGAACTTAAAACATACAACATTGACTTACTCAGACAAAGCCCAGTCCCACTTGCCTGCTCAGATATCTTCTCAGGTGTCCCCCCTCCTCCCAGAGTCACACTCAAACCTTCGTGTGCCACAAACACACACTTGGGCTAACAGCCGGCTCTTCAGAGACAGCTTTCTGTAGACCCAGGGGAGCCAGCACTTCAGAAAACTAGGCTTCATATTTAAATGTTTATGGTAAGGACAATAAACACCACCAGTCTTTTGTTAGTAATGGTATCTATCGTCATGGTTGTTGGCCTTCAATGCATCAACAGAGCCAAAGGCTTCACAAGACTGAGGGACAGCAGTGACCATGTTCTCCAGCTTCCCATAACTAAAGCCAGAGTATTTCGCTGCGTAAATCTTGTATCCAGCCCTCTTTCCAGGCTTGGGCTGGAGACCTGTGGTAGAGCACGACAGCAAGGCTGCTACGCTGTTCAAGTGGTTATAAACCTTCTCTTTTACATATTAACGTTTTATTTTTAGTCAGAATGAGTCTAAAATCAGTGCAAACCACCCATTTGTGTGTCCTGAAGCCTTACCTCTTATTTTTGGAGTCCTAAATTCAAGATGGTTACAACTGGTGTTCCAGAGTGCATTCTGCTACGTAAGTGGTTGTGAAATGTCAGTGCTCTTCAAGTCACGCACATTTAAAATGAGAATATGCAGGTATCATTTTGGTCAGCTGATGCTGAAGATTTAAACTTGTAAGCACTGGTGTGCTCTCCAACCTGATAAACATGACTGATAGCTGCACCCCACCCAGAAAGAGAAGCATCAGCAGCAAGTGGCCCTAATTTAGCAGTTTCACAGGGCAGCAAGATACCTCTTGCTCTTAGTTTTTTTTCTTCTGAAAACTGTTGTGCGTGGTCCATTCCCCTCAGAGATAATCTTGGTAATAGTTTGAGTGACTGATAGTTTTATGATTGTGATCATATTAGGAATTAGTTTTTTCCTGCTTTAATTTACAATCAAAAAAATAACAAACTCTTACAGCTTTACTGTTTAAATGAAAAGACTTTCCATGAGCTTCCACAGAGGAAATGTAGGGCACACTATTTGCAGCAGATCTGAGTTCTTTCCCCTTTCCTGCCCCCACCCAGCTCTCCCAAACAACCTTTAAAGAAAGGATTCCCTATGCATGTAAAGGCATCATGGCAACCTCAAAGCCAAGTCAGTTTTCATCTTGCTGAGTCTGCAGCCTAGGCTGAGGTGATCTAATAGCTCCTGCTGCCAGGACTGGGAGGTTCTGTCTTCCCCTTTCCCCTCCTGGGTGTGCATTCCCACTGCTCGCCCTGCGCTGGCTCTGGGCCTCCTTAGCTGCCCTCAGTGAGCTGACTCAACTCATTAACCCACAAAAACCAATTGGATCCTTTTCTGCAGGGTGGCAGTGAGCTGTTAGATTGACTCACCTGCTCTGATGAAATCACGACCACTGTTATTAACAGACCATCTTCATCCGATAACAGGCAAATAGCTGCCACCACAATGGCAAGCTCAGATATATAGATATGTAGCTACAGAGAGCTGATTCTCTGCTGCCACATGTCCCTCTTATTCACACCTCTGCCAAGTGACTGTAAAAAGCTGCTAGTTCAGAAAGAGCAGTTGGTGGTACATCTGCATCAGCTCTGAAGAAAATGACTGTAGAAGGGGCAGAGCAAAGGGCAGTTCCCCTTCCCATTGGTGCTGGGGAAGAAAACTTGCAGCTGATTTTTTTCCTCATAAATTTTGATGAGAGAAAAAAAATGAAAGGCTGATTCAGTCTCCTTCTAATTCAGCATTTTGCAACCAAACTTTCAGCGTGCTGCACCTGGCAGAAAACAGTCAGCCACAAGAAGGGACACTGCGGATGGGTTCCTGCTGTTTGTTATTATCTGTTGGCGCTGCAGTAGCACCATTCTTGGAATTTGACAAAGGAGAGGGACTGGCCAGGACCACAAGGAAGTTATAGTCTGAGTCAGACACACTCAGTACAGCACAGACATAAATGATACAATGCAAATGACCTCTAGATCAGTAGAGAAGGTCCCTCTTTTTTTCTTTCTTTTATTCTTCATCTGTGGCTGGACATGACTGACTGGTTTCCCAGATGTGCCTCTTAAACAGGAAATTGGACTTCAGTCATGAGATCAGGACACTATTTTCCAGCTTTAAGTGCACATGTCCTAAACTGCATTTTTTCCTCCACAGAGTCACTCTCACTTTTATTTGTGACAAAAAAACTTGCCGTGACTATATCTTTCATAAATCCTGGTGGAAATGAGCCTGCTTGGACTAGCGGGGAGAAGTTGCAAGATATCTAGAGATCTTTTAATTTATTTGTTTCTTCTTCCTTCCTTTGTTGCTGGAGCTAATTTTATTTCTGCATGTCTACAAGGATCCCTGCACGCCTGCCATTTGCGAAATTTTGCATTTTCATGTTAGCAGGCTGGACATCTGCCAAGCGGCTCTCACTTGCACAATGACATCAGACAATGTGCTTTGAATTTTTCCTCTGCACAAAGGTCAGCAAACTTTTCCTTCTCACTTGTCCATTCCCCTGCTGTCCTGTAGCTTGCAGATAAGTCCTCGGCTGCTTTCTACTGTCAGTTCTGCTTATATAAGAAACTTCCTTTGCATTTGGTGCAAATTAAGGCTCCTGAATTCTGTCACATGAACGTTGCCTCTAAAAACTGGAGAAATTGGCAATGCTCTGCCCTCTTCCTCAGTGCTATTAAAGGCTTTATCATACGCTCAGTTCATGCTTCCCCACTGAAATGCAAAGCTTTCAGCCTGAAGGAGTGGCTGGGTGTCAGAAGCTCTTTAGTCAATGCATATTTTTTAACCAGTAAATGTTACAGCCTGGATCATCTAGGGAACACTAATGGTTTCAACTGATCTCTGTAGAGTTTCATTTAAAAGCAGCTAAGCCAATTGCTTTGAACAAGTATTTGAAATGAGATGTCTGCAGAGGACTTTCTTATAGTAGCACAGAGGCAAAAGCTGGGCAATGGGCTTTCTGGTGCATCCAAGGACAGCAAGGTGATGGGCTGCATCTGCAGGGAGGTGTGGGGAGGCTTCTTGGGATGCATTGGGCAGGGACAGGCAGCATCGGAGTGAACAGCATTACTAAATACTTCTCACACCTAGTCTGGTGCAACCCAGGCTCCTTGGCAGAGAGCTGCAGAAGCGGAGCAAGAGCCTGAAGAGAGCCCTAGCCCAGATGGCCACATCTCTGTCTCACCAGATATCCTTGTTGTCCCTATAATGTGACATTGATATAATTAAAGACCTGCCACTTCCCACCCGGTGTAGAGCTTACCCCTCACCTCACTGCTGGACTACAGATGCTGGGGCATTACTCCTGCAGTGCAAAATGTCCCAGCTGATACTGCATTGCTGTTCAAGGCTGATTTCTCCTGACCACATGGTGCCAGCTGCTGGACCTTCTGCCTCTGCAATCCTTGGTCGCTCTTCACAAGGGCTGAAGGCAAAATGGCCTTCCAAGAGCCTGCAGCATCAGGGTCCCATTGTGGAGAAAGGATGAGAGGTGCTGCTGAATACAAAAAATGATGATCAGGTGCCTGTGGGTGAAAAGCTCCAGATTTCCTGCACAGCCCACTGAAACTGAGAACTACTTTCAATTTAAAACAACAACAACAACAATCCAGGAGCTTGTATCCCTGGTACAGGGGGGCTGGCCTAGCAGCCTCACCAGGTGTTGATGTTGTGGCAGCGCTGAGGATCATCCCCCTGGTGCTCCTACGCTGCCAGCAGTCAGACGGGCACCAGCCATGTTCCCATTGTTTCTGCAGCGCATTCAGTGAGTGCAGCCAGTATAGCAGGCATGAACACTAGGACAGACACCTCTATTTTATGGCACAGAAAACCACCTGAACAGCTTTCGCACAGAAGGCGATTTCCATTTACTGTTTTTCACTCAGCCTTATTAATCACAGAGACATTTATAAACAAAATATGAATCTGCAGCAGAATGTAGGTGAAAAGTTCGTTCAGACAGGAGAATGCACAGCTCAACTGTGCTCATCAAACTTATTTTTCTATGTGCAAGTCCATCTTCCTCTGTTTCATTTGTTATAATAACGTTTGCCTTCCCACATACTTTTCCTACTACTTTTATCTCTGTTTACAATCTCTTTTCTCATGAACTGTCTTTCTTGCTTAAGACAAATACCAAACAAAATACTTCTCTGGGTTTGTCCTGATTCCTTCCTGTATCTGTTTCACAGTGGGCTCCCTCAGGATGTGTTCTGGCGGGTTAGGTCTATACAAAACATTGACAAATGTCAGGTAAACTCAGTGCACCACACTGTCATCTTAAGGCTCCTGTCCTACGTTGCTAACACATGCCACTTGCATGGGCCATAAAATCTGAGGTTTTCATAGCACTGGTCTAAATGAAACACCACAATATTGGCAAGAATTGTGTTACAATTAAAACCTGTTGGAAGAAGGAGCAGGAAGGTTGGTGTGATATATGGGTGGAAGAGAGGAGCATCTCTCTCTCTCTTTTTCCTTATTAAGTGATCTGGTCTATGGGAGGTATCATTTCATGGGCTGACTACAGTAGAAAATGGCACAGGGCATGGAAAGCACCTTCTACCCCAGCAAGACTCCCCCTTTGCCCACACCTCTCTTTGTGTCCAGAGATTCCATTGACTTGGGAAAGGCCATGGTTGTTCTCTGTCCTGTTCTTTGCTGGAAGGAAAACAACTTTTACTGGGGGAGGGTACAAAAATGCAGTCTGATGCCTACGCCTCCTAGCTGCCGGCATGTACAATAAGTGCAAGTAGCACTGCCTCTACTCTGGGGAGCAGGCAAGGACAAAAGCAGAGGCGAGACTGGGTCTTGCAGACCAAAGCTTGGCCAGCTGCACAAGGCAGTGCAGAACATGGCACTAGTATAGTTATCACAGATGCCATACCTTTGCCTCCTAGTAATTTTGTGTCATTAGTGGCTGGTCGTAATGGGAAATTGTCATTTTACTGTGGTTCTGGTATGTTGTCCATAATTAGCATGCAGTCCTTTAATGCTAATTACCTTAAGTATTAATTCCTTAAACATCAATTAAAAAAAATCATGTGAAAACTTACCTCTTCCTCAAATGAATGATGAGTTAACAGGGGGGTACTTACGATGTACTGCTTAGACTTGCTTAATTAGTTAATCTCTGTAAAGGGGTTTCAAATGTGTGAAGAGCTATCAAACTGCTAAGTGCATTATCTTCAATTAATTTTGTACAACTACATCTTCACTACCAAGAGGGTCTTTAGAGTGCTGACGAAAGGGAGACATTGCTTCTAATTTTAAAAGTAACTAATAAAAAAATTAATTGAAAGATGATTTGACACAGTGGGAATAAGGGTGAACATACCATTTCTTCTGTTTCAGCCAGACCTGAATAGAAAAGATTTATCATTCATGTCCCTCCTCTGCCTTTGCTGGTCTCTGGTTTCTTTGCTTCCATCCTCCCCGGTCTTAATCCTCAATCTCTCTCTCTCACTGAATATTAACCCTCTCTCATCCAAATTTGATATTACCTTAGTGAAAAAAGTTAAAAAAGAGCAAATCTGAACAAAACACTCTTCAAACAGTCGAGTCACTGAGGTTACACCCTCGCACCAACCCCTTAATAAGGTAACTTGTTCCAAAAGAAGCCTCACGTGCTTCACTTCAAAGGAGATGCTAAAGGCCCAGAACAGAGCTCCTGCAAGAGTACAGGGCCAAGTCTAGCCCAGGAAGTCAGATGATATCTCTCAATTTCTTGAACCACCCTGGTAGCCAAGGGAGATAAGCTCTTAACATGTTTTTCAAAGTTTTCTAGTCTCTTTAGAGTTTATATGCCTTGTTAATTATTCTCATTTTACTTCACCCATTAATAATCTGCTTTTGGTGGAGCTCTCTCAAAAATTTGACAATGGGTTCTTTCTGCTGATACTCTCTCTGGTTGGCAGCTTTATTTAGGTCAGCTACACTGAATTGGACTTTACCAAGAACCTATTTCCTGGATTATTTTTCTCCCACTGGGACTAACAAAAGATAAGAACATTTTTCTTGCTGGGTCTGATTTGTTTTTCAGCGTTTTTCACTTGCCTTTTCTTTCTTTCCCAAGAACGATAAATCACCACTTCCTTGGTGACTGCCGAGGTTCCGCATGTTGTGAAAAAGGCAGGCATCTTGTTTAATATCAACTTGCCTGAGCAGTGATTATGCAGCAGTGTCTCCTTCACAGGGTTTGGATCATTTTTAATGTGCATTTGCAGTATATTTGTATCACATCTGGGCATTCACTCAGCAATGATTTGAAAACCTATTCATTTTCCTTATTTCATCCAAAAGAAACTGGAACAGAGAACAGACTATTTGACAGCCACAACTTTATTCTCTGCATACTGTAAAGTAACAGCTTAACCTGTTGGATGAGGCATTCCACTAGCAAGTCAGAGTTGTGTACACAGTGATCCTGATCACCCCATGATCTCAGGGAAAGAACTTCTGCCACCAAACCAGAAAAACCTCTTCTCTCCAACCCCTCCCCAATTCAGTTTTACAAAAGGAACCAGTGAGGGATATTCATTGTTATCCAAAACAGTGGATATTAATTTAGTTGAAGGGCCTGACCTGCTCTAATCAAGATGTCTAACAGAAGTGTAGCTACCTCAGAGAGCAGCTTGAAAATGGGACTATTTGTTGTTATGGGGTGCAGAAAGAGGAGCAGCACTATCAGAAGAAGCAAAGAAAGTAGCTTCTCACCCTCCCATACCTTCACCACTGTTTTGTTTGTACAAAAGCTTACCAGATTCTTTTCCTTCATGTTGTATATCCGTACAGTCCACACCCACAGAAAGTACTAGGGGGGTAAGCTAGAAGCTATTCAGAAACATCAAGGTTGCCTTGTATCTCAACTTAAGACCCTCTCACTTTCCTTCCCTACCTGAAGGATTAATGTGATTACCAATTATCATTTAATTCACCTGGGTGTTCCTTCTGCCTCTGAAAGAGAGGTGAAATGGAGCCTGAAGAGACTGTGAGTGCTACCAGATCCAAAAGGAAGGGGTAGGGCTACCTGAATACTGAAGCCTGACTTGCCAGAGGTGCATTTCCACAGAACAAACCTAATTGCAGGAAGTTATCAATACTTAGCCAAAGAAGTGACAGGGCAGGGAGGATCCAGCAAGGTCTCAATGAACAGTCCAGGATTTTTTCTCCCTTCCCTTCATAGATGTGAAAAAAACCAGGGGGAAAAATTCATATCCTCTTCAAAGCGTTCCCTTTCATACCAATGTTTCAAAAGATCAATTGCCAATAAATTAAGACAAAACCAAAACCACTGTATGTCCTGAGGGCAAGGGAAGATGCACTCCTTCTCTGTCCCTGTCATGTCAGAAAAGCAGCTCCACTATGGCCCTCTGGGGCATACTGTGCCCTCACAGGGGCACTGGCGTGACGTAGTTGGCAGGGAAGAGACCCAGTTCCCCACGGAGACGTCCTTTCCACCATGATGGGTTGGAGCTGTCCAGGACCTCTAAGATGTCTCCACTGCGGAAGCCCAGCTCGTCGTGCTCCATAGCATCAAAGTCGTACAAGGCACGGACCCATAGCGTTCGCTGGAAAATAGATAGAGACAGGCAGGGAACAATGAGCCAGAACTCTTAAAGATCATCTTCCTGTCACCCCGCTTATGCTCCAGTACATATGTTTGCTAAAAGAGGACAAGCAATGCTGAAAAGGAGACCATCTTGCAATTAAACCAGGAAGTGGCCAAGATGCCAGGAAGGAGGGACTAATTTACTGGAACACCTAGGGGATGGTGCTTGGGTTCTCAGCGGCCTCAGTGAATTCATGGGTATTTGCACCATAAGGTGAAAAGCCAGACTGAGAGCAGGCCCTTAGGAAACAGCATTCACATGGCTGTCTCCTCTGCCCTTTAAGATCAGCTGTGGTCACCATGTTTGAAACCAGTTGTGGGAGCACAGAGAAGGGCTCCTGCTTGAGTACTGCTGGGCTCTACACTATAAGCAAAGAGCTCTAGGGAGGTGAGCTGGTGCTGGTATGGATATAGAAATTTGTCCTTGGCCAGCAGACAACTATGGGGGGGACATCAAGAGAGCCAGCACACAAGCAAGTCTAGTGAACATTGTGAAAAATGGTACTTGCTCTTTCAGGCACTTCTGGGGCATAGGCGAGGGTCTTAAATCTTCTTTGGACTCTCACCAAGGTCAGTCCCCTGAGATCAAAAGGATGTAGGAACTGTTCAGGTGTATCAGTTTATTTTGGGTTTGCACTTTAATGAGCACTATGGTCAGATTTTTTCCTTAGGAGAACTTAATCATAAGAGACTTTGCAGTCAGTCTCCCATTTTGACTGGAAATCAGATTTTAAAGGACATAGCATGGGCTTCTTTTCTGATAAATTGTTGGCACCCACACCATGGGGCATGAACAATTTGGGAGGTATATTTTGCAGGTACAGATGGAGCGATCTGTTTGAAGACAGACTAGTTTTTGCCAAATCTTCCATTCATAGTCCTGCCTAGACATGGCTCCTAGTTATTTGGCTGGACATACAGACCTTCCTATAATTGGATTTGTGGCTTCTAGATCACTGATAGGGTGTGGCAGGCAAGGGCGTGTTGTTACTCATTGCCACAGCCTCTGAGAGATAAAAACCAGTGTATTTTGAGCTGGATTATAATAAAGATTTGGGGCTTTTGCCAAAACAAGACATATCCTTGTTTCCTAGTTTGTTTCAAATTTCCTAATCCAACCTGTTCTCTTTCTCTCACACTTGAGAAAGGTCTGCCGCTCTTCACTTCTTTCTCTGGTTCTTCTGGGCTAATCTTTACATTTTTTTAAGGAAGAGGAGCGTGCTTTAGGTCACAATCCTAGGAGCTGATGGAGAAATACTTTGGAGTTGGCAGTGGAATGATGGGCTGAGGCAGAGAAAGACACCATGCTCTATGCAGGCATTCACATAGTGGGAATTTGCAGAGCAGGTGGTTATTTAAGGCCAACTTCCAGGTATGGATCTAGGTAGGGAAGCAGTCGGAGATGTCTGCAGAGGCATATCTGGAGCATGCCCGCATCCACTCTGCTAAGAGGCTCTGACAGATATGGGTGACAGGTTGGTGAGTCCCATTTTGATGGCATAGTAGGTCCAAGAGAATGTGCCAGGTGCAGAGAAGTAGAAGTGAGTGATGACAGGTCTCCTCAGGACTGAAGCAAAAAGTAGTGTAAGAGACAGTGTGGCTACAAGTGCATTGCAAGACAGAAGGAGCACTATAGCATGGCACGGTATCATGAGGCAAATGTCCATAGGACTTAGAAAGAGTACTGTACATCTAGCTACTGTGCTTAGGAAGGCCTGGCTGTGGTGGCAAAGGTATTTGATAGTTCCTTGCATCAGTGGACACAAAGCTCTTCTAGGAAAGATCATTAGGTTTTCAGAAATGTCTTCTGCTGGACTGGAACCATGCTTGATCCAAAGCCATGGGTGAGCTTGGGCTCATTGACAGTTCCAGATGCCTATTTTGTTGAGTTCATGCTAAGTTCCCTCTTCTACTAAGTCTGCATGTTAATTAAGACTGGCCTTGAGAGTCTTGAGTCCTAGAACTATGCTCATGTAACACTGTAGTCCTACCCTCAGTGTGCCTCAGAAGCAGATTCAAGTGGATGGGATGGAGTCCTGAGACTCAGAAACATCTTCTAAGACATGTCCCAACAGGCTTAATACACTGTTCCTCTGTGCAGGTGACACTGCCCAGACTGCTTGGACATTGCCAAGGGACCCACTGTGTTGGGCAGATGTGGCCTTCTAGGTACATCACCTACCGGTGTCTGCTGGTGCAGTGGGTCTGTGTGTCTCCGTTGCATAGCTACTGCACTTCCTTGGCCATGATCCCTTAGTCCATGCAGCCCATCTTTCCTGTCCAGACTCCCACCATATCTATCCTAGAAAGAAAACAACAAGAGAAAAATCATGTATATGCTGAGATGTATAAATCAGGGGTTTAAGAGTCATTGGTGGTCAGGGAGTCAATGTCCAACCCTTAAGTAAATCATCTTACATGTCTGCTTCCAGTACAGCTCCTGTGCTGCAGTCCTGCAAGCAATGCCCCTCATGGAAAAGGTCACCTTAGACTGTTCTATTTTGGATTTTTCTTAGAAGTTGAAAGTTGACTGTCCTCAGCTGTGTTCCACAGCTGTTGGGAAAAGTGGTCAGAGAGGGGCTTTTTTGGCCTCTAGAACTTTTGGAGAAAACCTAAGGCTGGTCTAACTCATGGGTGAAAAGCCACGTTTGCCAAGAGGACTTCTGCCAATCTGGAGTTATTATGTCCCAGTTCTGCCCACTCCTGGCTCTTCCTCTGTCCCATACGCTGATGGAATGGCAGCGATGCTGATGCAGCTGACTGTATAACTGGAGGACTCGCTACTTTACTTTTCTTGGGCTGCTCCGTGCTGTAAAAGGCAGGGAGCAAGCCTGAGAATCTAGTAGCCCAATTAACCAAAGAGGAAAGAGACAAAATTGGGTTCAAAGAAAAGAAGCCATATGACCACACATCTGAAGTCATATCAGCACAAATCGGCCCAGACAGATGGAGAAAGGAACTAGGCAACATCTAGGGAGCGAGTTCTCTTTTGTCTGCACAGCTGAGAGGTGCTGAGTGTCATCATCCCTCCAGGCCCTTAGTGCATGTACTAAGCTTTTTTTTTGTAATAACGGTGTGACAGAATCTGTTATCACGTTAGCTCAGGTTGCAGCAGTGCTTCAGTGACACAGGGTCTGATCAGCTGTGTCAACAAAGGGGAGAAAGAACAACAGCTTGTGCTTGCTATTGCTTGTAAACAGCTTTTGTCCTCTCCCTCTTGCTGCTTCCTTTCTTGCACCTACTATTCCAAAAGCCCCCTTGGTCTCACTTGCACCTTTGTCAGCCTAAAAGTTTGCTGACACTGCCTGAGACTGGAGCACAATTTGCACCTCACCTGTCCCTGCCAGAAATTTGGCTTTGCAACTGCAAGACTTACTACATGGATACTTCACTCCTATGAGTGTTTCTACTCTGTAACAAATGTGACTCATGCATAGACTGTCCTCCAGAGAGTGCAGGCCCTCAGCTTTGTCAGAAGCTGTATTATTCTATCAGCAGTCCCCTGACTGGCAACACTGCTTGTCTGATGAGGGAGTAGCCATTTCATGATTGTCCCTGGCCTTGCTATATGGGAGCTTTCATACCTCAAGGGACATGGCTTTGGATTTCTTCCCTTCAGCAGAACAAGTCCTCTTCTTGGATGATGCTACACTGTCTCTAGCCAGAGACATGAGCCAACCCCAGGAAAACTATTTCCCTTCAAATTAATCCGGAAGAACTCTGAAGACACCACCAAGTACTGCTGTTGTCCTCTCCATTCCTACGCAAGCAAAGGAGTAAAGAAACCTCACACATCAGGGATGCAACATGATGAAAGAATGCAGAGAGGGCAGAGATTAGGGAGGAGGAGGAGGAATGTTCTGAAGGAAACCAAACTCTCCTAGGGTTACCATAGTCATTTCTCATCCCTGTATTGTGTTTTGTAGTGCTGAATGTCAGCAGCATATAACTCAGAAAAAAAAACCAGGCAGCAAGGTTTCATTTGTCCTCCAGACTAGAAATGAGTTCCTGAAACCCATACATGCGTGCAAGATTTGGGAGTGTTTTTCTGCACTCTCACTGGATCATACTTTATGTCTTTTCCTAAGCAAAGCAAGAACACGACACCATTCCTCCTTTTCCAGTTTTTGGGATGAACCCCCAAAAACACCCTAGGAGTACTCCCAGGTTCCCAGTGAAAGGGCCACTGTACACTGACTTCTATTTTTTGCTGGTTTGTCAATCAGTCATGGATCACAGAACTAAATAAAAGCCCACATATTTATTACACATCAAAAGAGCTCTCCAGGCTGACACCATCATCGCTGCTACTCCCATACAAAGACCTGACTCCTAAAGCAGGTTCAGGGTGGCAGATTTCTGACAAAGTGACTGTTCACTCACTACCAGGAAATTAAGGCCAATGTTTAATGTGCCTGAGCTTGACATCCCCTCATTCCTGGTAGTACCTGTTGCTGCTGCAGTATGGGGATAGGATGCTCTACGTATCTCTTGGCTATAGAAGAATGATCATCTCCAGCTGCTCCACCCAGGTGGAATCCTTCCCGGCCCATCCTTTCCAAGCTCCCACCACGCCTCTCCTGATGAAAGAAAGATCACAAAAGTGAGATTAGGTTTTACTTCCCACCACATCCTTGACTGAAGCCTAGCAATCATTGCACATTGATTGCTATGACTACCCTGTACCTTGGAGGTTCTTCCAAAGAAAAGCTCCTGCCCCTCCAAATAGAAGGTGTCATGGTTTTAGCTAGGATAGAGTTAATTTTCTTCACTGTAGCTGGTATAATGCTGTGTTTTGGATTTAGTATGAAAACAATGTTGATAACATACTGATGTTTTAGTTGTTGCTAAGTAGCACTTACACTAGTCAAGGACTTTTTGAGCTTCCCATTCTCTGCCAGGTGCACAAGAAGGTGGGAGGGGAGGGGGCACAGCCAAGACAGCTGATCCAAACTGGCCAAAGGGATATTCCATACCATAGAACATCATGCCCAGTATATTAAGCAGGGTGAGTTGGCTGTGGGAAGGAACGATCATGGCTCGGGGACTGGTGGCGTCAGTTGGCAGGTGGTGAGTGGTTGCATCACTTGTTTTTTTTTTCCCTGGGTTTCATTTCTCTCTCTCATGATTTTCCTTTTCATTATATTATCATTATTATTATTAACATCATCATTACCATTATTACTATTACTATTTGATTTTAATTATTGAACTGTTCTTATCTCAACCCATGAGTTTTCTTGCTTTTCCTCTTCCGATTCTCTCCCCCATCCCACTGGGGCGGGGGCAGTGAGTGAGCAGCTGTGTGGTGCTTAGTTGCTGACTGGGGCTAAACCATGACAAAGGACAAATCAGAAATCCTGTATTTTAGATCTTTGTCATAGACATTCCCCGCCTGAAGAGTGGGTAGTAATGGGAGGTGCTGGGCTGAAAATGTGGCCACTGATGTGGCCAGTTGCAGTACAGGAGCCAAGCTCTTTTTTAAAATACTGCCCTTAGAGTTCATTTGTCTCTGCACTGAAATCTGTGTATTACTGTCATTTTATCATATGGCTGTAGCATCTAGAAATTTGAATTGTGAACAGAAACCCCACTGTGATGAGTGCTAAACATACCCTGCTGAGCCCATCACCATAACAAATGTACAGAGTGTTTGCCAAAGCAAACTTGACTCCTGTTCTTTCATTTGCCTGTCTGCATCTTGGAGAAAAGGCTGTTCTCTTTCCCTTCCTGCTCACAGTCAGCCCAAACAGGTTGTTTTACTGATATACATGCATACAGTCTTCCTTTCTCCTTCCCCAGACAATTCTTTGCTGTGATCCATCTCGTAGGTCCCATAGCCTCTGTTTTATACCTTACTAATGCATTTTTAAAGCTCTGCCTAAGTGGTCTAAAAGTAGACAACACAAGCCCCTTCTTCAGACTGAAAAATATATAATCTCTCTTTTGGAGCCAACAAGAATGGCCCACGTGCAGCCTATAAAGCTTTACTGCTGCAGGGAGGAAGTCACATACATTCTGCCTTGCCTCTGCCTGCATATCCTGGTAATTTAATATCAGAATCCATTTCCCAGCAAAGCAGGACTTTGGTTACTGCAGTGACCAGGCATGTTCACTCCCAGTACTGTGTGTGCAATGCATATCAGTCTCTACCATGTCATTTGCTTGTTTTCCTCAAACACAACAAGGCATTCATTGGACTGGGATCTCCCTGCCTTCTCAAACATCTCCTGCATCTTCCCTGAATGCACAGCTTGTTCCCATATCTGCTATGTTCTTCTCAGCGGTATTTGTCAGTTCCTACTAGACACTGCTCCAGGTTCCGCACTTGGTTCCTCCACTCTCCTTACTGTGTTCACTCAGTAACAGAAAATGGATGATTCTTCAGAGCAGATAAACTTTCAACTGTAATAACAGCTGCACTCTGGGTGCATTCAAGGACACAAGGAAACCAGACTCAAATTCTTCTCAGACACAACCTACCCAGTCAGCTGTGTACCTGCCCTTATGAAACCCAGGCATTTCAATAAGGTAAGTCCTGCTTCCCATGGATGTGTAAGGCATCTTAGAATGCCAGCTCTGGGACCT
This sequence comes from Phalacrocorax carbo, assembly GCF_963921805.1. NCBI lineage: Eukaryota > Metazoa > Chordata > Aves > Suliformes > Phalacrocoracidae > Phalacrocorax > Phalacrocorax carbo. Next base: position 56,624,912 of record NC_087513.1, read on the forward strand.
TAGCACAGCTTTAGCAAAGCACCTCTGTGCAGATTTGCAGCACTGCCTATTGCTATCCAAAACAGAATCAGAAAATTCTGCTCAGTTATGTAACTGTACATACCACTGAATCCACGAAAAATCTATATTGCAGGGCCCACCAGTGTAGTGATGTTATTGTGTTTCCAAGGACAGACTCTCTCCCCATCCTCCCAAGACATTCTCATGAGCTGAATTCCTTTCACAGAAAGGTTTCTTACTGAGAAACTCGTAAGGATAGTTTGTGTTTACCTTCTCTTCTCGGCTGTTGTCCCTCAGGAAGATCTGCTTCTGCCTGGAGATGGAAGTTGTCTTGTAGTAGTCCACCAGCTTGTTTAGTGAGTGGAACTTCTCTGTCCACAGGTAATAGTTACCCTTGGAATCCCTCATCACTTTGAAGTGTTGCACATCATCTTCATGCCTGGATTCAGTTGGAAAAGTAAGAGGTGTCATGGTCTTAGCTGAGATAGAGTTAATTTTCTTCACTGCAGCTGGTGTAGTGCTGTGCTTTGGACTTAGTATGAAAACAATGTTGATCACACACTGATGTTTTGGTTGTTGCTGGGTAGCGCTTCTACTAGTCAAGGACTTTTTGAGCTTCCCATGCTCTGCCAGGTGCACAAGAAGGTGGGAGGGGAGGGGGCACAGCTAAGAGAGTGGATTAAAACTGGCCAAAGGGATATTCCATACCATGTAATGTCATGCCCAGTATGTTAACTGGGAGGAGCTGGCTGGGGGAGGGAAGCAGCAATTGCGGCTCAGGGACTGGCAGTGTCGGTCAGCAGGTGGTGAGCGGTTGTATCATTTGTGTTTTCTTGTTTTTCCCCTTTTCCCTTTTCCTTTTTATTATATTATCATTATTGTTATTACTATAATAATAATAATTATTATTATTATCATTGTTATTTTATTTTAATTATTAAACTGTTCTTAACCCACAAGTTTTTTTTTGCTTTTGCTCTTCCGATTCTCTCCCCGTCCCACAGGGGAGGGGGAGTGAGCGAGTGGCTGTGTGGTGTTTAGTTGCCGACTGAGGCTGAACCACAACAGAGATCATCAACCAGATTGCACTTTTATCTTTTTTAAAAAGTCTTTTCCAGAAGGGTACCAAAGCTTCTTGCTTGGTCAAATCTAGACGTAGAAAGTAGAGCAATGGCAGTCCTTGCGTGTACTGGACCTCGATGTGGCTCTGTACTTCAAAAGCCTCATTGACTTACAAACATGGCACATGCAAGGGCTGCCCAGTCACAAAGCACTATCAGAATGAAGGACAGGGTTTTAAAGCCTCTCATTTGAAATAATGGCCAGAGGAGCTTTCAGGGCCACAAATAGCTAATAGCTTTATTTCATACTTTGTAGGGGAGACAGAGGTGCAGTTGTAGCCTACCCACTAGCCTCCCTAGGGT